>NC_047132.1:4523401-5248935 GCF_009829125.3 Periophthalmus magnuspinnatus
TTAAAACACAAGCTTTTCCTGTATATTTTGAAGGATTCTCTCTGTTATTGAGCTTTACCTGTGCTGTCTAGTGGTAATAGTTTAAATGCAACTATTAACGCTATTCTTATATAGACACAGTTCCATATCTTGTATTATCCAGACTTTTCTTTATTCTCTAACTGAAAGCATTGCAGTACACATAACAGCTGGCCTTGGTCTGTGGGCATCACCTGCTCATCACCATTGGGAATAGATACGTTTAAAGTGGGGTAAAGCATATGAACTCTTCCCAAAACCACATTTCAAACAATGCTGCTAAACTGGACAGTACCTGGAGGACTAAAGGGGAGAGTGAGGGGGACAAGGGGTGGGGTCTGGACATATGAGGAACAGAGTGATTGGTCTAACAGGTATCATAGTAAAAGCCAAAGTTAAATCTGAAACTGTAAACAGCTATTGTTCACAGTTTCACCCTTCATGGCCTACATTCAACATTTAATGGCCCTACTGGCTCGCTCTATTGTTTTCTTTGTTTCATTTGTTTGTTTTGGGTGTGAGGATGGAGTTCTAGATGGTGGAGAGATGATGTCTAAGGCCCCCATTCCTGTTCAAGGAAGGATTATCTATCGTAACAAAAAAGAAAGCTATTTTTGTTAGGAAAGACAATGTACGGCTGAAGGATTACACAGACATCTAACAGGTATCCACACTTCAAACTCCGCCTTTGCTGCCAGGTGTTTGTAATCAGAAACACTTGGCTGTAATTGGGGCAGTACTGTGTGATGTCACCAACTACTGGAAAGCGCAAAGGCCACTGAAGGCAGCACAAACTTAGATTTAGCCGTTTTGGACCAAGAACCAAATGTACCTAGTGTGCACTAAAATGGCCAAAAGGACTAGGAACAATAGATAATACCATTAAAACACCATGTACACAGTTTAGTAGTAAAAAAGTAGACTTAGTGTTTAGTTCCACTGTAATAATGCCACACTGTACAGGCAAAAACATTTCAATGGAGATAGCGGGGAAATATACTAAATACTGTGTGCTTCCCCTTTCCCCTGTTATCCTGTTTGTTTAACCTCTTTTGACTTATTCTCAGACAGTTTCAAGTTTTGGGTCATTGTATTTTTACAGTAAAATGGTTACCTATGTTTATATGACAATGTTTTAGTGTTTATTCAGCAAGCGGACCATAATCTAAAAGTGTTTTTGTTTTTAGCCAAGAGTAGTTTTTCACATGGTTCTTCACTCTAAAACACTTGGCAGTTTTCTGTTGACTAACGTATTTCTAAAAATATTGTGGAAACTGGGCCAATACAGATTCTCTTATCTTATCAGTTTGGACTGAGCTAGACTGAGGCAGCTGACCCCCCCTGTGGCCCCCTGTGGCACCTGGTATTCCCAGTGGTGTCCCATCCAATACTAACAAGGGCCAACTGCTCAGCCTCTGAGGCCTGATGAGACTGAGCATTCTGTGGTGAATGTGAGAATACATTTATTTAATGAAGCACTAAATACAAGAAGTTTAATGCCATACTGTGAAAGATATTAAGATAAGCATTAACATCTCCATGGAGACAAGCACCAGAAAAATGGGCTACAGGTTGCACCTGCTGACCCAATGTGACACCTTGCATTCCCGGTGGTCTCCCATCCAAAGTACTAACCAGGCCCTGCTTCAGACATGAGCCCAGACTGAGCACTGTCAGAGCCCAAGACAGACTGAGGCGCTCTAAGAAGATTCCAGAAGAACATAAAGTAACAGACTGCTCCCTGCTCTCAAAGCGCACGTTCCTTTCATGGATCCCGTTTCACCCGCTCGCCCCGCCCTGTTTCTCAACGAGGGGCGGGGCGAGCACGTACAGACTCCTATATAAGGCTCGTGCAGAGGGCGTGAGGAGCAGAGAGAAGCAGCGTTGAAGTCGCGGATCTTGGAGGGTTCTATTTACCCAAAACTTCTTTTCAAATGGGCCCCGTCGCCTAGCGTTTACTCCCCCAGCCTCGCTGACTGACTTGAATCGCGTGCTACGGAACATCAAGCACGACTGGACCAGTAAAAGGTGATATTTGAGCCCCGTGTAGAGCGGTCCCGGGTGGGATTTAAAATGGTGGGTTTCTGTGCAAGACTAACCGTGCTAACCTGTGCTAGCCTGTGCTAACGCCCGGGGAGGTGTTTTTGTAACTGGAAGAAAAAGATAAAGAATTCAAATTAAACGTCACAGAATTTAGTTTGATCAGTTTGTATGATTTTTAAAGAGACACTGAGGAATAACATGTACGGTTTTGATTGAGAGTTTGTGTTTTTCCGTTGTCTTTGTTTGAAACACCGTGTTCCTTCTTCTTATAGGGATGGACCAAGACACAGTGGGTTTTGTCTGTTCAGTTTAGCATTTTGCGACAATGTATTTTTAAAATTTATATATTTTTTGGAAATTACTGCAAGTGTGTGTAATTTTTAGTTGTGTGTTGTTTTTTTTTTGTTGTTTTTTTTTTGTTTTTTTACGATTGTGAATACAACTTGTCACGTTTGGATAAGTAAAAAATATAAATTGACATTAACATCCAGTATAACTTAACAATGATAATCACGGCCAAATATGTCATTAATTGTAATGCTGATTGGTAAGCATTTCATTTTTTGTTCTTCATTCGTCTGTATTTTTGCGTGTTGTCGTCCTGTCCCCTGCTGCAGTGTCACTTGGATGTAAACACGTGACGTAGTGTTCTGAAACGTGATGTACGTGCAGCCCCTGTGCTCCCTGAAGCCCCCTGCACGGGAAGAAAGGCTTCAGTGGTTAAGACAGGCAGTGCATAAAGATTAATATAAACTGATGCATTTTGTGCACGTTTGTAATAGTGTGCGTTGTCTATGAGGTGCAGCCAATTTGACCATCTTTGTCGTGAAAGCAACGAAACTTACAAAACATGCATGCAATTTGTCCATCCATCCATTTTCTTCCACTTATCCGGGGCCGGGTCGCGGGGGCAGCAGTCTGAGCAGGGACTCCCAGACTTCCGTCACCCCAGACACATCCTCCAGCTCCTCCAGTGGGACCCAAAGGCGTTCCCAGGCCAGCCGAGAGACGCGTGCCAGCGTGTCCTGGGTCTTCCCCGGGGCCTCCTCCCGGTGGGACATGCCCAGAACACCTCCCTAGGGAGGCGTCCAGGAGGCATCCTGAGCAGATGCCTGAGCCACCTCAGCTGGTTCCTCTCAACGTGTAGGAGCAGCCGCTCTACTCCGAGCTCCTCACCCTATCCCTAAGGGTGCGCCCGGCCACTCTGCGGAGGAAGCCCATTTCAGCCGCTTGTATCCGCGATCTTGTCCTTTTGGTCATTACCCAGAGCTCATGACCATAGGTGAGGGTAGGAACGTAGATTGACCGGTAAATCGAGAGCTTCGCCTTCCGGCTCAGCTCCTTCTTTACCACAACGGACCGATACAGCGACCGCATCACTGCAGACAAAACATGCATGCAATTTGTATGTAATTAAAGGTGCATACTGTCATTTTCGTAATGAAAGTTCCACTGCTTGCTTGTCTCCTGGTGAAGAATTCGCAAACAATGTCCCACCTTATGGCTTTATGTTCAAGTTAGATTTCATATATGTGGGGAATCTGAACTGCAACTTATTTATTTTTTGAGCAATAAATGCAAGTTGCAAGTAATGCTGTACTGTGGAACATGCTAGGAGTGCCAACATCTCCATGGAGACTAATATGTAGCACAGTTCCTTAAGAATATTCCTTGTGTGTATTCAGGTTAATGGGCAACTAAAACAAAGTGTAAAGGCTATTGTACTACAGCACCATTGCTTCATATGACATCATTTACACTCCCATATGTGGTTATGGTTAAGATTTAGCTGATGTTTTCAATGTTTTGTTTCTGTCCAGGTTTCCATCCAGTGTTCAGTGACCAATAGTGGAAGAATGGCAGCTATTCCAGCAGGCGGGTCTCTCGTGGCGACCACTGACTACTACCGAAGTATGTCTTTCACACACTGAGACAATATAGATCCTGTATCTGGCTCAGCTGGAGTTGTGTAAGGAAAGGATAATGATTAAGAATTCATTCTTTCCCCTCTCTCCTCGCTTCACCACCCCCTTCCTCTCTCTATCCTCCATCTCTCCCAGAGCTTTCTCTGTCCTTCATCTCTCACTCCCTCTGCTCTCACCTCTCTCTCCAGCTCTTTTCCTCCTCCTTTCCTCTCGCTATCTCTTCCTCCACTCTATCCTTTCTCTCCCTCCCTCTCCATCCTCGTCTCTGTGGGGGCAGTTTAAACCGGTTTCATCTGAACAGAACAGCCCCTCACTGTACAGTCAATGAGACAGGCCTGATTTAGCACATGTATTGGCACGACTGGCCCTGGGCTTGGTTTGATGCTGGTTTGGCCCTGGTCTTGTCCTGGTTAAATTCTGATTCAGTTCCAAATGTCATGTTTGTGTGTTTACAGGGCGCATCGGCTCGACGTCCAGCAGCAGTTCGTGTGGCAGTTCGGAGTACAGTGGAGAGGTCATCCCCCACCATCCAGGTATCTACACCGTTCATAAAACCACAACTATTTTTTTTTATTTGGGTCAAAGGTCATGCACTGTTACCCATGAACAGAGCTGACTGGTAGCTTTCAAAGTTGAATTTTCTCCCTTGGAAACTAAAAATGAGTCGAGCAATAAATGTATTGATGTTTTGCTAATTGCTGTTCAAAGGTGGAACATAAAGTTTTCAATCTTCAAAATATATCCCAATATACGGTTTTTAGAAATTTACAATTGTATTTTGCATTATTACACATACTTTGTTACTGGCCAAATTGGTTCATTTGAATGGGGACAATGCAAATTAATGAATGCGCCAATATTTGCTGAACCCCAGGCAAGGTGTGGGATGCCACTGACAGTAATGTAGAGCCCACAATACTTTTTCGTTTTATCTACAGATGCATTACATTCTTGACCACTAATATCTTTTTGTGAGGCTCGAAAATATATTTCCATTCTTTGGAAATTCCATGCTAGAAATGTCCATTAGTTTGGTTTTCTATTACAAATTGCTGGAATTGTCATTTATTTTAAATACTAAATATAGTATATAAATGAATATATAATGGTCTTCTTGACATTGCCCCAGTTACCTCTGAAATGCCTTTTTAAAAGGTGTATGTGGTCCTGCCATAACTTGGCTCGGCTATGGTTTCATTCAATTCATTTAAATTTCAAATGAATGTCACTTACCTAATGAAAATGTCGTTGGTAATGTCCCTTCCATAACTGTTTCTCAAGGCTGGGTGTGCTGTATCGGGGGGGGGGGGAAGTACCATATTTGACTTACTCCTCTGACTCAGCTGTTGCCTCATATTACTGCTTTAGTCACCTCATTGTGAATGCCACACGTGGCACGCTACGGCCGGTTTCAGCTGGTTTCACATCCTACTTTTTAAGTGCATATGACAGGTTAGACTACAAATTTTCACCAAGAGTTTACTAAAAATCAGTTTTTAAAATGTCAGAAAAAATGTTTAAATTGTCCCTGCCTTTTTGGAAAGAATTTTTTTCTGATCACATAATTGGA
This sequence comes from Periophthalmus magnuspinnatus, assembly GCF_009829125.3. NCBI lineage: Eukaryota > Metazoa > Chordata > Actinopteri > Gobiiformes > Gobiidae > Periophthalmus > Periophthalmus magnuspinnatus. The sequence goes on from NC_047132.1 coordinate 4,528,958, forward strand.
AGTATTCTGTTTCCACCCAAAAATCTGCCTATTGACTGACTTAAAACTAAGATGAATATTTACCACAGGTACTATCCCACCAAGAAAAATGACATCAGTGTTAGCCTTGTGGTTTCAGAGCAGTTCAGAGTCGTGCTGCAGTAAACCCGAATCAGTTGTAGCACAAAGCAGATGGCCCGTGGTTGGGGTGACTCGGCTAAACTAAAAGAACACATATGATGCATTTTTGTGGATTTAATTCCTATTTAAAGAGACTGGCTGATTTTGTTGGTATCAATCTTAAATCTTGCTCTTTCACATATCTAGGTGGTTTCAGTTGGTCTTGACCTAGATCAGAAGTAACTTGACGCAAACATTTTTGTCACACAGCCAAATGCAGTGCAGGTTCCCAGTTAGGATTCCCCCAGGCTCTGCTAATGGAACAACTTATCCGGGTCATTTGAGAAAAAGATTAATGAATGACTTAAAGTATCATGTTTACACCTGGAAACAACTCAGTAGTTTTATTTTACAGCAGATTCAGTACCGTAAATTTCGGATTATAAGCCGCTACTTTTTTTCCACGCTTTGAACCCTGCGGCTTATACAGCAGTGCGGCTTATTTATGGATTTTTTTACTGGATAACGGCCCCTGGGTTTTATTTTCACGGACAAGCCTTCTACACGTGGCAGATAAATATGGCAAAAACAACTTAAGTGCATTAAAAAAATACAACTCACCAAACCGCTGCATCAGAGGGAGCCCTGCGCTGATTATGTGATTATGTCTACTCTGCTCCGCAGTTTCTTTAAAAAAAAAAAAAAAAACAACAACAAAAAAACTCTAAAGGCGTATCGTTTAATCCCAGGTGCTTATTCTCCATGTGCCAAAGCAGTTTTGAAGGTTTCATTGCCTTATTTGCTTTTCCCGTATGTTACATAGAGCGGACTGTGCGCGTGAGTCACCTGCAGCGACAAGCCCAGATTTTAAGTAGGCATTGTCTGTTAAATTTATCTTTGTTTTTCTTGGAGGTCGTAGTCTCCTCTTCTGGCTCCTCAGTTGTCCTTTTCCCCTTTGTTAAAAGCTCTCCAAAGACTTTTGTTTTGGCTCATTTTCACTCGCTTGTGGCTCTACTTTTGTGCGTCGTGTCTGTGTTATACGTGAAACGTCACCGCGGAGACAAGAGCAGATAATATACTTGCTACTACATCAAATAGATTTCTGTGGCGATTTCCAGCAGGATTTTCATGATACATCTACGGACGAGCTTATTAGTGTGTCATTAGGGACGGGCGAAAGTTGCTCCTGACCCCTGTGCGCACAGCGTCTGAAAATCAGGGCTCTTTACGCAGGACTGTGAGCTGTGTCTGTGTCTGAGACGTGAGCGGTGTTTGTTTTGAACATTGTTCCGCGAGTGTGACGCTTATTTTGAGCAACGAAAAATAAGAAAATATAATTTTATTTTAAGATCATAATAATCTTCCAATTTAAACTACAACAAAAAAGAGCTAACACAAATAAAATACACTTCAGCCACGCAGAACCGCAGTATAAGGCTGAAAGAGGCGCATACGGCTCCGGAGCCGCGGGTTGCCGACTCCTGAAATAGAGCCACTGCACGTAAGCTCGACATCAATGAATCCAACTTGGTCAATGTAAAAGACGACAAAAGTTTTCAGAGGAAATAAAAGCAGATTTTCCGTTTTGGTGCAGTTTTATTTTCTAAACCTGCAGATGTGTTCATCCCGTGTTGTCGTGTTGGTTCCAATTTTCAGGCACAGTTTAAAAAAAAGCGTGTCAGTGCACCGTCTTTCTGTGTAAATATCTCATGTTACAATATGAAAACCTGCGGCTTTTATTCAGGTGCGCTCTGTAGTCCGAAATTTACGGTAGTTTTAATTTCTCAAAACTAATATCTTGAAGGCCCAACTTAAATTTTTTTTTTCCTTGTGTGGTGTGATTGCAGGTCTCCCGAAGCAGGACTCGGGTCATTGGTGGTCCAGTTTTTTCTTTGGGAAGCAGCCAGGGATGACCCCGCTCACAGAGGAGGCACAACAGAAGTGAGTAACTAGTCGTAAACCATCAGCAACTGATGGCAATATAATGATTGCGTATCTAAACTGGAGAATACACAAACATTGAATCAGATCATTTATATTAGAAACTGGACCCCAAAACTTTCCTTATTATAATAAAAGTGGTTTTACCAGTCTCTTGTTTTTAACTCATTGTTTTGTTTTTTTCTACATTTAAATTGAGCTACAAGTGTGATTCATTAAAATTAAATTCCTTGTTTTAATCTTCTAAGTCGTAATTGAACACACAAGAGGAGACAACCGATGTATGATTGCAGTGTTTATTTCAGCATGGTGCACAATGTTCCACCCTCTGATTACCACTGTCACTGATACACAACCAGCTGTGACTCGGTGTTCCTCCAGTCTCACTTCCTCCTCCCTGGTCATGCTGTGGTAGTGAGTCTGTTCACTATTTAGGGTACAGTTTCCCATTTTATAGCACCATTTTGGGGACTTTGGAGGAGGGGTGGGGTCTGGGGGTGATTGGTCTAATGGGTATCTACACTTCAGACTCTGCCACTGCAGCCAGGTGTTTGTAACCAGAAACACCTGGCTTTAATCAGGACAGTCTTGCGTGATGTCACCAACTACTTGCAGAAGGCAGCATAAACTTGGATTTAGACATTTTTCAACAAAAACTCTAAATTTACCCAATTGGCACCAAAATTCCTGCAAAAGATGAACTGTTGACGATACCATTAAAAGCCCAAAACTGTCCCACATACACATGCCACATTAATCACACATGTACAGTAACAGCCTCTCTCTCCTCTCTCCTTCTCTCTCAGGGCGGGGGTCTCAGGGGTCTTGACCAATGGGCAGATCACGTGTGTCGCCCGGGAGATGGTGATGCAGAGGCAGGTGAGCGAGGGCAGCGACGCAGGGGGTCCCACATCACCCTGAACCACCCATACCCCCACCTGCCCCCCAGCACCCCAACACAGCACCCACAGGAGAGAACACCATCGCCCAACGCTAGGTGACGGGATGACAGCCCATCCAACTACTTTTTTTTTTTTTTTTTTCCCCTTTTTTTATATTGTCTGTAGCATAGGCTGCATTTTTGGTAACCTCATGTTTTTTATTAACCGGCCAAATGTTGAAAAAAGGAAAAAAAAAAAGTATAGATTTTGTAACATTTGTACTGTTGTGTCACTGTTTACACATGCTTTGGTTGAACATGTCACACATTGTGATATTAATAAAGTAGACTTGTGCAGCCTGATTACGATGTGGACTCATTTTTCTTCAATTACACATTATATTACAAATATCATGGGCGTCGAGATGACAAGTTTATTTGCACAGCACAATTTATAAACAAAGTAATTCAAAGTGCTTTACAGAATAAAAATTACAATACAAATAAATCAAAATATAAATATTAATGTTAAAAGAAGAGCACAGAATAAAAACCTTTCAGTCGTATGCACAGCTAAACAGAACTGTTTTGAGCCTGGACTTAAACATTGTCAAAGTAGAGGAGTCTCACATCTTCAGGAAGACTGTTCCAGGTTTTAGCTGCATAAAACTGAAATGCTTATTCTCCATGTTTAGTCCTGACTCTGGGCACCAGCAGGAGGCCTATCCCTGAAGTGAAGTGTGAGATGGTTCATGTGGCTCTAACATGTGGGAGATGTTCTTTGATGCTGGTCCATGGAGAGACTTGTTCACAAGCAGAGCTGCTTTAAAGTCTATTCTGAGCCACAGGAGCCAGAGACCTGAGCACAGGACTCATGTGTCAAGTACTTCGTGGTTCTAATCAAAGGGAAAATCTGGCTCTTGTCCGTGTCTAAGAGTATGACATCACACTCTAGAACATATGTGTCAAACTCCAGTCCCGTGGGCCAAATGTGGCTCTCCACATCATTTTATGTGGCCCTCCACAGGATAAATTAAAAGGTATGTCATTTTATCAAGAGATATGCAATTACACAGCCATATCTTTACATCTATGCAAATGAATATGCAATAAAGTGCAAAGGGCAAAAAAGTTAAGAAAGTAGTTACTAATTTTACATCTAGCTCTCTTCCGTTTTGCTGATGTGGCCCTTGGTGAAAATGTGTTTGACACTCCTGCCCTAGAGTCTGGAAACCACCAACTGATCTTGAGTTTTCAGACAATCTTAAAACTTTTAGGTAGTTATTGCTAATGTGTGCCATGTGTCACCATGGTTACTGCTGAACATTTCAACATAGGTATACAGGCAGTACCCCCCTAGCATGATGTGACCATTCTAGGGTCCATGTAGTTCACACTGGAATGCAGGTCAGAATCCTATGGTGGAAGTTGCTGTTTAGCTCTCAGATTGCAGATGTGTGGACCTGGTTTATATCTCGAATCCACATGAAACAAAAACTGACAAAGGTTGTCTCTCAGTATAAATAAACAAAAGTGATTTTTTTTTTTTTTCACAATAGCTTAAAGGTGGTTTATTATTCAAAGACATGATTGTTGTCAATTATAAGGTCTTTAAACCATTAGATTAATATGACAAGTTTGTAGAGCCAAACCTGAACAAGGAAGGAAGGTTCAACATTTGTGGGTCATAAGTTTGGAGATTTCTTTCAAAAACAGTAAATCTCCTGTAGATTTATGCAGGCCCCCGCCCCACATCTGAAATTATCAATGCAACTAATAGAAATAACAATTAAATTCAAACAGTGCATGTGTAATTGTATTGTTAACTTTTAACAACATTTAACTTTTAATTAAAAACAAGTTATTCATATTTCTGTTTTTGTTTCGATAACTGAACGTTTTGTAAAAAGTTTTTCTATTTTCATCATATGTGGCTATTTATTGACCAGCTTTACTCAAGCTGTTACTCCCTGAATCAATTACAAATGGACATTTCCTAAAATAGTTAATCTGTGTCTACCCCAGGTTTAAAGCAAACACAGGTGAACCATGTCCCATATTCTACAGAGCGATGAACAGACACATGTTTGCTCTTGTTTTATGGCACATGTAAATACAGGGAATATTCTCATGCTACAAAAACTTGCTCAAAGTTAAATGTTTTCTGTGTTAGCAAAAAGTCACCATTTTTCATTTTAAATCAAAGCAAAAAGTGGAGTCTTTATTCAGTCTGAACAGTCAGTTCAATGGAGTTTAAACCATAAGATTCATGTGGCAGGTTTGCGGAGCCGATCTCTAACAAACATATCACAGAGTCAACATAGATGTTCAAACTTGGATATTTCTTTCAAAACCTGCATTTCCAGTGGAGTGATAGAGTCTAGGCCCCTGCCCTCTGTCTGACATTATGACATGAACTCCACAACTTAAGAAAAAAGAAAGATTATTTGTATTTCTAACAACAGCATATGCTTCAAAGTGCACATGACAGCATGCTTTTATCATCATGATGTGAGATAGTTTCTGTGATAAATATGTGTCATAGTTTTACACCAGTTAAGTGGCAGTTTGTGGGAAAAAATGTGAAAAGGAAAATGCAAAAATACACTTACAAGTAGAGACAATCATACTAAAGCATTTTCTGGGTTTAAACCTTATTATATATTTAACAAAATAAATAAAGAAGTGTATTTTTATATGTCTAACCTAAACTTATTTTGAAAAGTTTTGGCTCTTGTTGATATTGTGATTAATCTTGGTGAAATAAAGGATTGTTTTATTGAGTGTAATCTGTTGCCTGGAACCAGGAAGTAGAATGATAAACCACCAAAATGAACAAAACTACGAAAAATGACACAAGTTGCTGTATCTGTTGTTAAAAATGTGTAAAACAGAACTGGTTCATTTGGTTGGCTGTGGTCCAAACTTCTTCCTCGCTTACTCTATACAGAACATCCTCATTATTCACCACGATGAGTTTATAAGCACTTTTTACAACTCTCAAAGACAGCTAACAACATCTAGCAAGCTAATGCTCACTTCTGATAATTGGACTATAAAAGAAAATGCTTTATAATTAGATGCAGACAGTATACAGCTGACCTTAAGACCTTATACAATACTGGGGCATGACAAGAAGTTGACTCTAATACAAAAAATTGGGTAGGGTTTCTTTAAATATGTTTCAGTTAAATAAGTAGTCTTAAGTTACACAGCTGCCTCAACCAGAGACAGCACTAGACCTGCAGCTGTATTGGGGCACCGGCCCCTTTCATTTCATTAGACTTTTACCTATTTTATTATTAGTACAAATATAGGTACTATTAAACTTAACTGTGCCAGTAGTAGTGGACCCCCATCCTCTGCTGCTTCCTTGCTCTCCAGCACACTCAGTACTCAGCCCCCTGAGTCAGTTCAGAGTCTGACAAAACTAAAGCCTCAAACACCTGTGAGGACACCTGACCTCATGTTTTATGTGGCTTTTAGTGCAACTGAAATATAGTGAGAAACGTTGCTGCAGTTCTAGGCACTATTGGATCACACAGGTATTATATCTCAATGGTTTATGCATCAAACTACACCAATGTGAGGCAGACTTTGAAAAAAATGAACAAAGGAACTAAAAGCTTGGGCTTTGTAGAACATCTTCAAGTGTCCTGCCCACAGCATCTGGAGCACATATGGAACAGGCTCTGGAGGGAACGTAAAAAATCTATTCTGCAAAAGAAAAGTATTCAGAAACGTGTCAGCAGCCATTCAAACACGAAGGCCAATTAAATCATGTGTTATTTAGGTTGATCATTAAGGTTTGATTCACGCCTGAAACTCCACCAAGGTCTGGACTAAAAACTTACAAAGTGTTTTGTTAATGACGTCTTGAGAACAAGAGCGCGCCCCATTGTCAGTCTGTTAATAGTGTTACCTGCACCAATGTTGGAACAGCTATATATTTAGTTTTTATGGTGTGGTGACCTGCATTTTATTAAAATGCACTTTACTGCTTAAAGTTTGTATAAGTTGGCTCCAAAACTTCAGCTGATGCTTCTTGTGTTGCCACAATAAAGCAGAGGATCAGTCGGACCTGCTGTGTCTGACCTGCTGTTTATGGTCCACAGACCTGTGACCTATACTCTGTCCCTCTGTGCAGTGGAGCTTATACTGTGAGCTGCACCCAGGGGCCGGGTCCTCACCTCATTATGTGCTCCTGGTCTCCTGTGCACAGACTGGGTCTTTCCACACTGGGGCACGTGGCCCAGTAAAAAGGGTCTAGTGATGTCCCTGCTCCTGACCCATTGTTTGTCCAGATTGGCTCATTTAGATTAGTGGCCCCTCATTGGTTTTGTACTTGGCTATTCTGGGGCCCAAAGTCAATATCCTCCCTTGGCTCCCTGCTCCTCGCCTGGCTACGGTCCCAGGTGCAGTTGTGTAACAAGGAAACCACATCTGGAGAAGTCTGAGCGACCGCAGTTTCAGAAAAGGAAAATTACAAGATTCCCTGGACCCATGACAAGTCTTATGTAGGCTGAGTGCATAAAATATGCAAGTTAAGCAAGGAACTATCGAGGCTTATGTAACGCAGACGTGTTATAAGGGCATGTCTGATCGTAAAACCAGAAGTGTAGGACTGACACATTTAGAAGACAGGATCAGAGGTGAGTACAGGAGCCAAAAATTATACTCAAGTAAGTGTAACGTTTCTTAAAACTTTAAAATAGTAATACTCAAAGTATTTGTCCAAGAAATTTCTTAAGTAATAAAGAGTAACTGTCGGGACATAACATTTAATTTATCATTTAAAGTTAATGTAATTGAAGACCAAAACAATAAAATAATGCACAAATCTGGTATTTTCAAGGATAGACACAAAAATCATATCTGAAGGAGCGGAAACACAAATCGTGCAAATCATCTCATACTGTCAAAATAAAACTTTTGTCACTTGTAGAGTTACTCACAGAGGGAAAAGTAACTGAAACTCAAAAACTCTAAAGTACAATTTATTAAAAAAAAAAAAAAAAAAAAAAAAATCAAGTGAATGTAGCTGAGTAAATATAACTAAGTACTACCTGTCACTGCCTAGAGATGTGTACCTCATTTTAATGTATTCTTGTCAAGATAAAAGCTCTTTACATCATGTATTATATGGTTAAAGATATATGTACACTGGGACTGTATGTAATATATAACCTGTATTTTGTTGTGTACAATCTAACACAGAGGCTACTGACAGGTTCACCTTTGTTAAACCAATCAGACACATTGTTACTAAGAATCATGGGAATCCAACTGCAGGACACTATCCTGGACACTTAATTCTCTGTCATGGGGTGTTTTCAAGAGTGACAAAAATGTTAAAGAAACAACTCATGACATTATCCCAGACAGATGTTTCTGTGTCATGGTGGATTATCACAGCTGCAGAAAAGGACTAAGTGACTAAGGTTAAAGTTCAAACCACAGACTGTATACATAGCTCCATCGACTCTGGTTCCAATTCAGTTTACATTAAGAAACTTCCATCTAGTTCATGTTTCCTTGAAAATGAGTGACCGTGACCCTACCTTATCAGTGACATTCTTTCAGTTCTTGTGACCCGGTCTGACTGTACTGCAAACCATATGACCTCAGTCGTACTAAGGCATAGATATGAGCCTGTATTAGTCCTGACACATGGAGAACTGTGCTGACTGGAGCTCTGCATACAGCTGACTGAGAGGTTTAGTGTGGGGCCAGGTCTGTGGAGCAGAGGGAGGTCAGACAATGCTCCGTGTGCCCCTGGTCCTACTGCTGCTGCTACTGCTGCTGTTGCAAGAAGACAATACAAGAATGTGGGGAACTGAGAGAGTTCATCGCTCAAATATCTACTCTCCAAATCGAAGTCTTGGAAATATAGTAGTGTTCTTTGTTTAATGTTGCAAAATAACGCCAAAGCAAATTCCTCGTTTGTGAATTATGTTCACTGAGAATGGCTATAAAACATATTCTGATTTTAATATCTATCTCCATGAACATGACCCTATCAGACCACGTTACAGGGCAGATCTGTGGAGAGGTGAGCCCAATGACAGTAATAATAATATATTTCAAGCCTTCAAAGGTAGTTTTGAGCAATAAAAGCACGTTTTTTCACCAATTAAAAGTGTACGTGAATACATGCAATATAGTGAAGAAATTGCAATGCTGTGCTGTATCTAGGACAACCACTGCCAGCTCAATCCTTGTTACCTTGGCCTACGTCATCAGAGGTGTAATACTCCCTACAACAGAAGCATAGCTGGACTGGACTGCTCTAGACTGGAATGGACCACACTATTGTAAGGTAATGTGCTGAAGGTTCATGTCTCCAGGAGCTGGGTCCTGTTGAAATAAACTTCTCAAGCCTTAGCGCTCCAGCCTCATGTCTATTCTCTTCAACTCTCAGGCAACTATAATTTATTCTACAACAGATAGATAGACGCCATAATGTGAAACATTCCAGGCAAAGCAATTACATTGCCATGGAGATAGGCAGGTGAGGTGACTGATTCTCCACCAGGAAAACTGCATAATGTATCTTTACACAATAAAACAAAATCTAATGAGTTTGGAGGCCTTGGCTTAAAAACACTGAAGACTTCTGCACTAGACTATGAGACTAGTGTATTTTTATGAGGCTATTGTGTTTTGAGCTAATTATGGCCACTTTATGAAATGTAGTGATTTGGGCACCACAGAGCTGTATCCTGGTCCTGCTGTACTACAAACATGGCAGGACATAATGGGAGGTTGTTGGGAGAATGGTGCTTACGCTGAGCAAACAGGCCTATTCAAACAGCCTGTGCAGAAGAGCTTTGTCTGCAGTTATTGCTCCACAATTGCACTAAAGTTACATAACGCCTCATCTGATGCCATGTTCCAACTTAGACAATATATTATTTTCAAATATTTAACTTTAAGCAAATTGATTGTTACTTTACTTTTTTCTTTATTTTAAACCACAGTATTGATCTAAAAAGTCTTAAAAAATAGAAATAGAACAGAAACGGGTCCATTAACTTCCTGTTCAAAACTGAAGAGCCAATAGGCGCTGCTTCTTCATTGTCTTGCTTGATTGGCAAATCCAGAATGATATCTCTGTATTTTTCATACAGTGTGGTCCCTATGTCCTCTGTCCTCGAGCCCGAACTATTGGACATGGCTGTCCATGGTTTTGTTTTTTTGGATAATCCACCTGTCAATCACGCCCATCTGAACTCAAGGAAGTTCACCGATGAGCAGTGTGTATTCTGGATCCCTGGCTCCTATTTTGCAGTAACACTGGGTTTCATTCACTTGGTTTAGTGTTGAAAAATGTTCAGGGTTTTTAATTAGAATTTTTACGCAGCTGTAGGTGGGGATAGGGGGTAGGTGAAAAAGTAAATTTTCTGAAAATGCAAGCCTTGAATACAGTAAAATAATGATAAGGGAACACTGATGTAACATGGGTAAAATATTCAAAGTCAGTTTGACTAAATATATCCCCTTTAAACTGCATTTTGACCCAAAATCAAAGACAGAATGTGTACTATCTCAAAATAAACTTTAATTTTGGAAAATGTACAGGTTTGAATCTCAAAATGGCATCATAGGTGGTTTCACACTGGACAAAATAAAATCAATGAATTACCAGCTTTATTCACACAGCAGCTGGGCACGAACAGTAAAAAATACAAATCGTAAAACATAATTCACTGTCACATTTCTTCACTAGGGGCAGTAGTGTCAAGTCTTCAGAAAACTGGACGCACACTTCATTCATTGCCTCTATAACATTACACATTATTTATACAACAACTTTTGACACGTTTAATATTTTTGTTTCACTACAGAGGCAAGGTTACCTAGTGTTGCAAGTGGACTGGTGTAAAATTACACCTTTTCAGATTCACAAAACCTGCACAGAGGTTTGGTTGTGATCAGTGGCTGTAATGCTGATTTATTCTTAATGACAAAAATACTGGACATGAAACTACATTTTTTGTGGTAACACTTCTGGATAAGCAGGAATTCCATTCTATTCAATAGAGAATTTGAGAAAGTTTTGTTGCTAAAATATGATATAAAGTAGGTTGATTTGTGTAAATGTTCAGTGCTCATATGACCAACAAGTCACACTGCACTGACGGCTTTGTACCCAATCAGAAAGCAGAATGAGCCTCACATGAGTCACATGAGACAGTTTCAGTGCTGAAATCCAGTTGGTTTAAACCTAAAATGCCTCTCTCTGATCTGAATGGTCACTACCTAAACCCCAGCATCTGCAGACAATCAGTGCTAGTGCAGCCTCTGCAGCTCAGTGAGTGAATTCTGGAAGATACTGAGCTTTCACATTATGTATAGCAGATTAGGGCACTCATCAAAAGTTTCAGGGCTTAGTGTTTCTGTCCACAGTCCAGACATGGGGTGATGAGCATTGACGGAGGCACCTCCAGACCAGCCTACTTTCAAAACTACAAAATCGATTCACAATTCTCTTCAAGGACTCTTAATTAATGGGCTAATGCCTACAGAGGGCTCGGTAAATGTGCACAGTTTTAGACATTGTATTAAAAGCAGGGGGTGCCATCAGAAACCCTGACTTGAGCGCCTTGAAGAGCTTCACTGTTACCATGGTACCAAGCATAACGTCTCTGCATAATTTCTCAGAGTCCTCCTCTGATGTTACATTTGTCAACTGTCCATGCAATTTTTATTTTTCTCCACAGTCCATGAGGGTGCTCTGCCCCCTGCTGGTGGGTTATTTGATTCCTTGGTTACTGGGCTTTGTTGAAGAGAAGAAATGGAGAGACAGGGGAGAGGTCAACACAACGGACACTGAGAGAGACTTCCTCAGATCCAACAGCAGCCCTGCAAAAGAAACAGACTATTTAAATGAACTGGCTTAAAGGAGACCTTTAAACCATGTTAAAACTGGTTCCTCTTCTCATTTACCCATTCAAAGTTGTATTTAGAGTGACTCATTCACTGCCACTGTTACACTCCCACTGGTCTGCATTCACTTTGTTCTCCAATCTGATTTTCTTTTCTTCACTTAGCCATTTTGGCACAAATAAAAAGTAAAAAACATTCACTGTTCAGTGGAGTGATCTGCAGAGCCTGGTCCAGCAGAGAGGCTCTTTGTTGTGATGATGTTTATGATGAGGTTGATTTTCATTAGGCACTAAAATTTTGCGACCCAAAAGTCAATGTTCTGGTTTCTTTTATTGAGTAGTTTTTAGACCAATATTGCGATTTAAAATTTTTGAACCCTGCTGTATGTTTTGTCACTCATCTAAGTAGCTTCTTCAGTTCTGACCATAAACTGTAAATAAAAATGGACTAAGGGAGTATGACATCACCCATAGTGTTAGGCTCCAGCCAAATGAGGCTAGAAGTCATAGTTTGCCTAATAAGGAGCAGTTATATCATAGAAACTAAAGAGCCAATCAGGAGCGAGGTTGTTACCTGTGGGCGCTGCCATGGAGATGCAGAGTTGGACTTGTTTGGGGCTGGCCCTTTCTGACCCACAGCTTTCCACTTCAGAGGGAAAACCTGCACACACAAGTTATACTTACACTTTTGCAGTTAAGGGCCCTCTATTTGATTTTTTCCCACATTTGAGTAAATCTATCGTTCCCCAGTACAGACATATTCTATAAGCAGCTCTTGACGTCAAAATAAGTCCACTGTCTGCATCTATCTGTAAAGCGTTTTATTTTCTATTCATTAGGAAGAGTGCAGTAAGCATGCTAGTTGTTGTAGTAGTTATAGCAAAACTATAATGAAAGTTATGAAAAACACTTATAATGCTAACTTACTTTATGCTCGGAATGCTTAAGGTAAGTGAGCAACAAGTGAGCAACAACTTTGGACAACTGCAAACTGTTTAAAATGAACTAGTTTTGTTTTTCATGTTTTAAAGACTGTACTAATCGGGTACAGAACATTTAACAGCATCTCCATGGAGATAAACAAGTGGCAGAACACCAGAAAAATGATTTAGTACATTTCATTGTATCTTGTGTGAAACTATTATATCATATTATATCACTTCTTTGGTTCTTGACTCTCCAGTCTTGGCAAGCTTTCACGCGGCAACATTTTTTTCTAGTCTAGTCTAACCTACTTCCCAACCTACTCTCAACATTTGAGCTCAAGGTTATTTTGGATATTTTGGTTTCCTCCATGCCTGAACGAGATGTACAGAAAGTCCCTGATAAAGTGAATATTTTTCCTGGTATGGAAAAGGACAGAGGCAGGCTCAGACTGGTTCAGACCTGTTGATATTGAGGGAAAAAAAAACTGCACTGATTCATACTGTTTTTATGTCCAACGTCTAAACAATCATTTGTGACATCACAGTTCTCTGCATCCTGGTCATTTTCTGTAAACAGTATGTAAAAGCTCAGAACCTCCAGAATTCACTCACTGAGCTGCAGAGGCTGCACTAGCACTGAGTAATGACTGACTGCAGGTGCTGGGGTTTAGGTAGTGACCATTCAGGTCAGAGAGAGTTCTTTCAGGTTTAAACCAACTAGATTTTAGAATTGAAACTGGCAACACAAATGAGAGACTCATGTGAGGCACATTCTGCTTTCTGATTGGATAGTTGCCTATAGAACCATAGGCTATATATATATATATATATATATATATATATATATATATATATATATATATATATATATATATATATATATATATATATATATATATATATATATATATATATATATATATATATATATATATATATATATATATATATATATAGTATAAGTAGCTCTTGAGGTCAAAATAAGTGTGTGTTTCTATTTGTTGTTAGTATTACCATAACAGTAAAACTCGCACTTGTTTCTGAAAGCTGTAAAAAGTGAATAATTAAGATGCTCGGAATGCATACCAAAATTAACTCATTCTCTCTTTCCTGTTTTTAAAATAATAAAAATCAGGTGCATCACTTTTAACAACACTGAGCGTGGAATGAATGTGTGCATCAGTATAAAGCATGTTTGCCCCAATAAGCACCATACCAATCAAATGAATGATTATTATTAAAGCAGCATTTGAACATGTTTACTTCATATATGAAGACCCAGACAGGTAAAGTTCATGTAGGAGTTTTTCTATCCTGTCTCAGTGACATGGAGGTATTATGGCCACAGTGTGTAAATACAGTAGGGCTGATAAAGCAGTCTTACAGTGGACTCTGGAGCCAAAGAAAACACTGGCATGTGGTATGTGCTGTAGTGTTTGTGCAGCAGAGCAGACATGTAGACTACATGCGAGACGGGGTGACCTCTGTCCTATATAACCTTTAACATTGCTCTATCTACTTAATGTGTATGTATAATGTAATTTGTGTATTGTCAAACTAAGCGTTTTCTTTTTCTGCCTGCTGTGTGCATCTAGCTCTAAGTATATAAGTATATTTCTGCAGTAATAATTTCAAAGTCAACCAAAATTTGCGATGGATTCTGATATCCTCCAGCCCTAGTACACAGTGCAGACTTACTCCTGTGAAAGTGGTTGCGTGCCAGCAGACAGGCAGGAGAATTCACACTGGTCATGGTGAGTCCAGAGGAGCTGCTAACACCTCAGCATCCTGGAATCACACACAGAGAGACAAATACAAATGCTAGTTTTCTGAAATATTGCTAAAAATATAATAAACTATAACTAAATCCTCCAAATAGTCAGTATTTTCCCATCATTCATACATTGTCACTGTAAGCCAATCTGTGAGCCAATGCTCAAATGCAGTGTGTAAATGGTCGAATGCAGTGTGTAAATGATCAAATGCAGTGTGTAAGTGCAGTGTGTACATGCTCAAATGCAGTGTGTAAGTGCTCAAATGCAGTGTGTAAATGATCAAATGCAGTGTGTAATTTATCAAATGCAATGTGTAAGTGCTCAAATGCAGTGTGTAAATGATCAAATGCAGTGCGTAAATGCTCTAAAGTGCTGTGTAAATGCACAAATGTGTCAAGCAAAACACTGCCTAGCTATGAGTTTGCACAGACTTTGCATGTAAAACAGACTTTGACACTGAAATGTTATGTGGTCTGAATGCAGCAGCAGAACTATCTCCTCAATACCGCACATTTGTGAACCCAATTCCTGACAAATAAGGATAAGGCTCAACATTTGTGGATTTGCTGTGATGTTATATAGACCCCTGCCCTCTAGTTCATCAAATCAAACATCAAATTCTAGGATGTCATGAAGGAAACCTAGAAATGACCCACCGATACCAATTACGGACCGTGCAATTCCTGGAAAGTCTGAGTATCATGAGCGAATCCATGGACATGTGAAGTTAGTGTGACTGAATACAATCAGTCTATTTGTTCAACCTTTAAACCCTTACTTGCACAACCAATGCTATTAACAGACAGTGTGCATAGTTTTAGGTCACAAAACAAGATCAACATGGTGGCTTCACCTGTGCCCCAGTATCCAACATAAAACTAAACACTAAACACTAAACTCTAAACTACTAAACTAGTGTTGTGGAAAAATTACAGTTCTAGATGAAAAGTAATCCATTTACAAAGCTCGGTGAGTTTTGCAATACAGGAAAAAAGGTTTATTGTTTGTTACAGCAGATACAGACAGGACAGGGCCCTGGCCTGTCCTGGCCACAGACCGGTAGCCTCCCAGCCTCTCCCCCAGTTCCCCTCTCCCCTAAGTCCAAGTCTCAACCAACCACCCAACCACCCACCAGCCACCACCCCGAGCATCTGAGCTCTGACTATTTTATACCAGAATGACAATGCTACATACATTTCAAAGCAGAGTGACTTTGTTTCACACCCATATGATAATGAACTTTTACACTTAAACAGGTAGAACAACAGCGAGTTTCTTGTGGGATGGAGACAGAGCTTCACACATGTTAATGTCTCGTCTGGGTCTGGCAGACTGACACAGATTAAATGCTTTTAAAATACACAACATGACTATACTTAAATTTCTATCACACTTTCTCCCTTTTGATTATTCATTAATCATACTTCATAAACAATCATCACAAACAGAACATGCACAAAAACATTCATTATTGTGGATCCAAAACAGATCCATTATTGTTGATTGAGATGGAGGGAAATTCAACAGTTCATTGTTGTGTTCAGTTCAGTTTGTCCTTATCCAATATGATTTGTAGTCAGACAGTGACTGCTGTTTTAACATGATGGTGGCGCTGTTCAGTTAAATCTTTCTCATCACCTGTCCTCTGTCCCTTTGTCCTCCCTCTGACCACACATGGCTGTTCTCTCCGTCCACACGCAGCTCGGCGTCTCTCTGGCCGCAGATCGTCTCTGGAGTTGTCCTTCAGCCCATGTGTCGATTTCAGGGCTGTGGTTGGGGACACGAGGAACAAGTCGAGTTCTTCTGAGTCACATGAAAAGAAGTGAATAGCTGAATTTTCCTGAAAATTTTCTTCGGTGACATTGAAACAGCAGAATGGTTTTAATGATGTAGGTCTGATTCAGTCCAGGAGAAGACCATGTGTCCTCCTGTCCAGGAGAAGACCATGTGTCCTCCTGCTCAGGAAGTGTTTTTGGTTCAAGTCTAGAAGGAAAATTATCTCCTGCTTCAGATGTTGTCAGGTTACAGGTCTTGTAGTTAATGGAAAACAGTCTCTAAATGATAACACCATTTTCACACAATCCAGTTTTGAAAACTAAAATTAAATTTGTAATATCCCCCCTTTGACACATTTATATATCTATATATACATGTGTCACTTTTGGCTTAGTTGTCTTCTGCTGCAAGAGAACAGTCAAATTACTGTTGCTGGAATAAACATTTTGTGAAGCCCAAAACTGTTATTGGTTAGTTGTTAGTGTTGTTAGTGTGTGATTATTTCATTGGAACATGTAAAGAAAAAAGAAGAGAAATTATGCAGCATCCGCATCTCCTGTAACAAAAAAAATAAATTAACAAAATCGCAGGCGCTTAGTCGTCAAGGATGGTCAAGTCAGTCAAGTCAGTTTGGATTTGTGATCACTATTACCTTTGATTAGGCCTTCATTTTGTTTTTAAGAGAGCTCTTTAAGATTTTTGGGAATTCATGGCAGAATTTGGTTTCTTCTTTCTAATTACAATTGAGGAGGGGTTTTTTTGGTATCAGCTGGACTTTTCTTAGGACATGAATGTCATTAAACTCACTGCAGTGATGAGGCAAAAAACACAAAAAAATACAACATTTTTCAAAAAGGAAATATAAAGAAACAAAGAAATGTAGACAATGAGTGGATCAGTTGAAACTGCATCCTGTCATTTTCTTGTTGACAAAGTTTACAATGGTTTAGCTGTTACACACATATTTCTTATGTCACATAATTCACACCACACAGTTTGGCTGATCAGGTCTAAGGACACACAAATGTACAGTTCACTTCTTGTGTCACACTCTGTACTTAACCATTTGCTTTCTTTTCGGGGGGGGGGGGGGGGGTTCAGATTTTTTTTTTTTTTTTTTTCAGTTTTTGTTTTGTTTTTCTTTTTCATTTTTTTCTTTTTTTTTCTTTACTGTTTTTTTTTCTTTTTTTTCACACTTAACATTGCGAGTGAATTAGAGCATACTGTTGACATTACGTACATTTATATTTGTCTGCATTTTGCTATCACATAATATCTTCATTCTTCTGAATTTACTCTCCCTCATGAAAAAAGTTCATCTGTCCTTATACTCGACTACACAGGGATTCTCACCCTTTTGCCTTTTACCAGTTAGTAACTCTAGATAGGAGTTTCACCTAGTGACTGTTCGCTAAATAGCAGGGACTTTCACCCGTTTGACTGTTTACTAGCTCATTACAACTAGAGGGGAATTTCACCCATGACTGTTTGGTACTTAACTGTAATGACTCCTAAACCTCACTCTGGAGAATAAATTCAAGTATGTCCCAATACTAGATATAATACAAAGCAAAAAGTAGCACAACTAAACCCGTGCACCTTTAAAATGCAGAGGGCTTATGGCGTAGAGGGCACTCCCGTCTCCAATGTCCAGCTTGACAACAGATGAAACAAGGTTCATTGGAAAATCTTCTCTTGTTCTTTCGATGGGCTCTCCTCCCATATTTGCTCTGCTTATGTGTTGGCTGATGAGTCTGTAGTTGTCTATGTAATTGTGAATTCACTCGGTGATTTTCATGTTGTTGGGTCTTATTGTACATAGTCACTGCTGCCATATGCAGTTGTTTCTGAATTCTTTCTTTCTTCATTATTTTCTTTCTGTTAAGCTGTTCATATGCATGTGTGGCGTGTCTTTTCAGTTCAGTTAGGTGAGCAGCTTTCCAGCCAATGCAGGTTTTCTTCACAGCTGAAGAAACGTCTGTTTTTAGTCCATTAATGAAATAGTTACACAAATATGTTTCCCAAACATCACGAGTCACACCTATGTGATCAGGTCTTGTAAATCCACTGTGGGTGTTATATACTTCTGTTAAAGGTGTGAGAAACTCTTCAGGGTCCTCAGTGTCTCTTTGTTTGCAGAATTGGATTTTGTCAGTATCGATAGAGGCAGGAAAGGCTTTTGTGATAGCTGTGTCACAGCTTCTCTATACAAAGCATTGGAGTCATGTTTCCAATCAACATGATTGCATCGCAGTTCAGTGTTTTGAAGTTGATCAGCTATTTTGTGCCATTCAGTAGGTTTCATTTTCAGGATTAATACTCTCCTTAGTTCACTCATAGTAGGTTTGAAATCTTGACAAAAAGTTATAAGTTCTTTAGCAAAAGTCTGACCTGATGCTCTAGGATTGGGCAGATGTTGGGATGCTGCAGATATTTCAGAAGAAATCCAAGGGCGGAAAACTAATGTTGAACCTTGTGGACCAGAGACTTCAACCATTGGCATAGAGTACATTGTGTCTTCTTCAGCACAGCTCACTTTGCTTGTTTCCATCTGTATTTTCACGTGTCCATTACTGTCCTGTGTTGTAGAGTTATTTGGTGAAGGATCAGGCAGACAGGTTGGATGGGGGTTGTTCAGATCTGGATCAAACTTCAGTACAGTCAACTGTTGAGACAAAGAGTTCTGCGCGTGGGGCAGTTTCAGTTCACACATTTCAGTTGCATCTTCAAAGAGAAGAGGCTTGTGCATAGTTTTTCTGATTTTGACTTCAGCTTCGTCTTTCCACATTTTTAAACATTCCTTGTAATTTTCGATGTTTTCGAATTTTTTTTTAAATCAAAAATGTTATTTTTTCTCTCATTTCGACTTCAATTTCACATAATTTGTTTTCCAATGCATGAACATTTTTTAAACTGAATGCACCAAATTCTGAAGACTTCTTATCTCCATGTTTTCTTCTAATAAAATCAACGATGGGGCGTCCTGGAGGGGAATACTCCCTTGAAGTTTTGCTCCCCATTTTAGATGTTTTAGCACTCGTAACTTCCAGTAGTCCCAAAAGTGAGGAAATCAGGAGTGGTGGAGAGCCATTGTTGCTTGGATTGTATTAGCAGCACGTTGTTAGGGCAACATGGTGGTACACACATGAGATTTTGGACCCAAAAAGACTGAAAAGTTGTGAGATGAATCAAAAATGGTATAGGATCAGAACTATGGCTGTTGGGTATATTTAGTTAAGCATTTTGCATTTCCAAAATACATTCTCCTTTGATTTACCACTCTTTGTAGATGAAGATTTCCTTTACAAATGGAAAGAAGTCTGTATTGGGAAAGCTCACCAAGTAAACCTTGTTCGAATCCAGCGGTGGTGATCCAGGACAGAAACCAATGTCCGTCCATGTTCCTGTTCGAAAGACTCATGCATCAGGACAGAAACCAAAAGGAAGACAAAATCCCATCTTCACTGTGTTCTGGACGACCACTCGTGGATCCCACTTCTGACACCATTATTGTTGTGGAAAAATTACAGTTCTAGATGAAAAGTAATCCATTTACAAAGCTCGGTGAGTTTTGCAATACAGGAAAAAAGGTTTATTGTTTGTTACAGCAGATACAGACAGGACAGGGCCCTGGCCTGTCCTGGCCACAGACCGGTAGCCTCCCGGCCTCTCCCCCAGTTCCCCTCTCCCCTAAGTCCAAGTCTCAACCAACCACCCAACCACCCACCAGCCACCACCCCGAGCATCTGAGCTCTGACTATTTTATACCAGAATGACAATGCTACATACATTTCAAAGCAGAGTGACTTTGTTTCACACCCATATGATAATGAACTTTTACACTTAAACAGGTAGAACAACAGCGAGTTTCTTGTGGGATGGAGACAGAGCTTCACACATGTTAATGTCTCGTCTGGGTCTGGCAGACTGACACAGATTAAATGCTTTTAAAATACACAACATGACTATACTTAAATTTCTATCACACTTGACATACTTTATTGTCTAACATTCCTAGTCCTGTTTTTTGGCAATTTCAGTGTAAACTAGGTACATTTGTTGTCAAAAACAGTCAAAAGCTGAGCTGCCTCTTGTGGTCACTGCAATTTCAAGTACTATGTGACATCACACAGAACTGCCCTGATTACACCCAGGTGTTTCAGATTACAAACACCTAGTTCCCGGGATAGAGTTTGAAATGTGGATAACTGTTAGACCAATCACACTGTTACTAGGTACTACACCACCAAAACTGAGTCATAATTAGAAAATAAAAACACATACATAAAAAGCTTCAGAAGTCCACTCTGTATAACATAAATCCTCATGTGTGCTGCTCACATGTAGCTTTAGATAAGTGTTTCTTTTTCTGTTCCTATTGGGATCTTAAAATATTAACTTTAGTGTTGAAACATCCAACTTCTGTTGACTTTCAGGGAAATGTTTGTGTCCAATGACCGCTGCTCTGTTTTGGCCACATGCCTGTCTTATTTTGGTTTTCAGGTATAAGGTGAAGATAGGGGCACTCAGGATTAAATATAGCACAATTGGCATGGAACAAGAATCCAAAAAAGGAGGCCATGTAACCTTCAAAAGTGATAAGCACTTCTATTAGTCTGAAACTACAAAAACATGAATTAACAAAATGTTTTGTAAAAACAATTTCACTCACAATAAAAAATATTCCATCTGCAGTGCATTTTCTGTATAACACTGTTTTACAACTACAGCCATAGAAATATATGTAAAATGTGTAGCTACTGTATGTTGACTTTATTGTAGTTTTTAAAATATGATATTTACCTATAAGAGATTAAATTAAACTTTTTAGGAGGAGCTATGGTTATACAATAAAACCTTCCTAAAAGTAGGTCACAGAAAATGAAAAATTGTTTCGATGTTGGGATCAATGTGAGGAACTCAGTCATGTACTATGACTGTGTTTGATTTATTTAGTGCTGTTTTGGACATTTAAAGATAGTTTATAGTCCATTATTCATTCACACTAAACATGGAGCCGGTAAGCTGCTAGTGTAGACTGACAGACTAGACCAAGGTTAAAGTTCTAAATATTTAATGGTGAAATCTCCCTCTCACTGTCTTGTTTGATTTTGTTAATAGATGAGAAGTACAGTAAAAACAGGCTTAAAAGGTCCCATTTGTGCAATGGGGCGCAACAGTGACCCCAGCTACCCTGCAGTTTCAGAACAGAATTTCCCATTCATTTATTCATAAAAAAATAAATAAATAAAGGTTTGAAAGCTTGCTCGAGGGTAATCAGCTATGTGGCAACTAATGACCACAAGACCTGTAATTTTATTTAAAATCTGTTTCTGAAACTTAATAAACCGCAAAGTTATGAATGCATTTTGCCAAATCTTGTGTTTTAAAGGGCCTTTTTGGACTTAAAAAAAACATATTTTGGATATTAGTTATCACGTAGCTGGTAAAAGGTAACTCTGCAATATCTTTTGAACTCTTAATATTTGATTCTTTTGAAAAGTCTATGGGAAAAATGAATAGAAAACTTGCTTCCAGAACCTGAGCAAGCAGTCACTGATGTGAACAGGCTCTATGGACTTTTGAAAGACAATTGTGTATAAATGTGTTTCTTATATACACACTTACATAAGCAGCAGAGCACTCAAGAGAAAGGCCACTGTGCTGCTCTGTACAACAACGATGTCTTTGTATAAGTCTCCCCCCTCACGCCCACCCCTTTTTTTTCTCTACACTCTCTATCCCCCATGCTGCATGTCTCTTTCTCTTCATCTTTCTCTCTCCTTTGGTCTTTCTCTCCAGTTCTCTCCCTTGCCCTGTCAGTCTATCTCACTCCTTCTCTTTGTCTCTCTCCTGTCTCCCTTTGTCTTACTCTCTTCCTGTCAGTCTCTCTCTCTCTTTTTTTTACTGTTTCCTCCTGTTACTCAGCCTCTCTCTGCTCTCCTCCAGATGCTGTTGTTGTTTGTGGCCAGTAAACACACAAATGTCACATGTTTAACACTACACTCACACACAAATACTTCTAAAGGTATAAAATGGACAAAGAGTCAAGCAATGAAACTATTTAAAGAAGACATATTGTGTGTGTGTGTGTGTGTGGGGGGGGGGGAGGGGGGCCTGTGTGGGGGTGGGTGTGTGTGTGTGTGTATGTTTGTCTGCTACAGATATGATTTCTGACACTGTAACGTTATAATTTAGACATTTTAAATCAATATATTAATCAAATACAGCTTAATAAAAGAAACAAGTTTGCTGGCATCTGGTTTGAAAACTACACAGCTAATTCCCGCCTGTCCCTTTACATATGTCATGGTAAATGTCATCACAACAAAGTCCCACTCTGCCAGAGCATACTGTAAACCAGAATATGAACAGATACAGGTCACTGTAACAAGAAGCCCATTCTTTTTTATTTGTCTTTTTTATTCGCCCCAAATGAACATGTGTTTCTCACACTTTATAGTCAGATTTCAGACTCTTCTACAGTAAACAAAGCATAGGAGGGGCTGGCTGGTTAGGCGAGAAGGCTATACAGGCCTAACAGGAAAATGAAGCAAAATATAAGCATAAAATATACTTCTAACACTTGTAGCTAGAACTGCATGATTTTGGAAGTAATATAATAATTAGTACTGTTCAGAGCGCAACAACTACAAGAGTTAATAAACTGAAATATGAACCGATAAACTAATACAAGAACCCCATGCATCATATTCTATTTTTTCTATTAAAAATGGATATTGTTCTTTCTATATTATCCAAATAATTACAGCTTATGATTTGATAATTGCACCAACTCAAATTGCAATTGCAATTTGACTGCGATACATTGTGCTGCTCTGCCTTTAGCTTATCACCTCGCAGCAAACACCACCAGCCACTGATAAGTGAGAACAAGGTACACATGCAAAAGTCACTGATAATTTACTGCAAGCAATTTGCCCTTTTAACGCAGTGAGCGCACCAGTCTCGGAGCCCGGTCTGGACCAGCATCTCACAGTCACTGTTCTTAAAGTGTGGAGTAATGCTTGGGGGGGTGACGGTGCACATTCAGAGCCCATGTGCGGTTCATGCTCCCTGGGTGTGGTGTGGACTCCAATGACACCCGCGTCAAAAGGTCAACTCCTCCAAGAATGTCCCTGCCTGTGCCTGCCCTCTCCCTATTAAACTCAACTGTTTTAGCAGCAGCTGACCTACATGTGGAATATGGGTCAGGAGTCAAGAGGGAGGAAGAGAGGGAGAGAGGGAAGAGGAACACACTGTGACACAGCACAATGGAGTGTGAATGACCAGAACATGAAAAAAATATATATATATTTTTTTTTAACATTTTAACATGTCCATTAGTAAGAAGGGACACCACATATTGTTTCTTTTTAATAAACTTCAGATGCACTATGTAACTTTTCTGCTAGTCTAAATGTTATTGAGTAACATGGAATGTTCACAACTTGCCACTTTTCATGGAAACAAGCAACATGCTATGTTACATTTGCAGTGCATAATGCATCTAACATCAGGCAAACCCAACATATTAATTAAAGCATGCCATAGAGATGCCGATGAGTGAAATAAACAAAAAAATATATTTTTGACAAATGTTGATACTTTTTATTGCATTTGTTGCTATTCTTCATATTTTTCTTCACAATGTTTGATGGATACTACAATCAGGATTGTTAATACAAAAAAATATCAGTTGGATCTACAGGTATGTGGTATCTTTGGTGTTTGTCATCTGGTTCCAGTGGACATAAAGAGGAGGTACAGAGTCTGCAGAGCTCAGAAACAACATTTGTGCCAAAGATTTTAATGGGAAATGTAAACTTCATTCCAACAGGTGAACTAGAGGCTTTTCACTGAGTCCTCATTAAATAAAAAAAACACTCCGACGTCATCTGTGGACTTAAATGGATTCACACTGATCAGAGCAGATAGAGAAGCCTCAAGTGGGAGGAGTAAAGGAGGAGGACTTGTTGTGTATGTAAACAACCGATGGTACTGTCAAGATGCTGAACTTTTGGCTCTGGGCCTCAGGTCGTACTATGTGCCGAGAGAGTTCTCACATGTCATCATGGTTACAGTTTATATTCATCCAAGAGCTGTACCACACACTGTCTGTGACATCATCAGTGCAACTGTTTCCAGGTTACAGACCCAGCATCCTAATGCCCTCTTCATCATGTCAGGTGACACACAACCATGACACACAAAGTTCACATCTGACTGGCTTTACACAGTTTGTTAAGTGTCCTACAAAACAGAATAGAACACTTAATCTCTTCTCTGTTAATGTCAAAGAGGCCTACTGCGAGAGAGCCCTGACTCCAGTCAGAAAATCTGACCACAACTTGGTTCTCCTTCAGTCATGTTACAAGCCAAGTGCACTAACACAGTCAGTTGTCAGAAAGATGCATCACAAAATGGACAGCAGAGGCCTATGACAGTCTAAGGAACTGTTTTGAGAGGACAGACTGGAAACACATGGATAGATATATGAAATGACAGTCTGTATTACAGACCATGTACATTTCTGTACAGAGAATGTCCTTCCAAAGAAAACCATCTGCTGCTTCCCTAACAACAAGCCCTGCATCATAAGTGACATTAAGTTACTTGTTCAAATCAAAGGAGACCTTTAAAACCAGGGACAAAGGGCAGGACATGTCCTGGAACTGCTTAAAAGCTGCTTAAAACAAGCAAAGGAAGACTACAAAAACAAAGTAGAGAGGTAGCTGCTGTCTCTAATATCACAGGTTACAAGACAAAGAGCTCTGTAACCACAGGTGGAGATGAGGGAAGAGCCAATGAGTTCAACAGGTTCTATAACAGGTTTGACACAGGAGACTGTTCTACCTCCAGCTCTTCCTTCACCGTAGCAGCTTTGACATCTCCTCCATTAACCTCTCTGCCTCCATCATCATCAGAGGCACCCTCAAATTCTCCACTCCAATCATCGATCACTACTCCTTTGCCTCCATCTCTGCCTCCTCTTCTTCTGCCCATATAATCATCTCCAGGTTCCTCCACTAACAGTCCTGCTCCAGAGATGTCCGACCAACCCACTCTGTCAGTTTCTAGACCAGCTGTACTGATGAAACTGAGACATCTGTGCCCTGGAAAAGCTGCAGGTCCAGACGGTCTCTGTCCACGACTTCTAAAAGTGCAGGTGATGCTGCTGAAGCTCTTTAACCTGAGTCTTCAATGAGGTAGGATCCCTACTCTGTGGGAAAAAAAAAATCCTGTATAGTACCAGCACCAAAAGTAGGGTGCCCAGTTGAACCAAATCATTACAGACCAGTAGCTCTCACTTCTCATATTATGAAACCACTTGAAAGGTTGCTAGGGAGAGTCTTAAGATCACAAACTAAACATGCTCTAGGTCGCAGGTCTTTACTTACTGCTGCTGTCAGACTGTACAATGGACACTGTTAACTCTGAACATGTGTCATTCATCCATACCTATGTGCAATACTTAAGTCACTTTACGAAGATGTTATATTAGAGTCTATTTTTAGTTTATAAAAATAGAGTCTATTTTTAGTTTATTTTTAAGTAATTTTTTTAATTATTTTAAACTATTTATCTATTATCTTGTTTTATTGCATGTACCATTTTCCTTCTGTTCTTTAACTGTGCGGTGCAATACTGGAATTTCCCCACTGTGGGACTAATAAAGGCATATCTTATCTTATCTTATCTTATCTTAGATCCCCTACAGTTTATTGTCGAGGATACTGTACTACATCTGTTACACAGGGTCTACTGTCACCTGGGTCAAAGGGGTAATTATGTTAGGGTTAAGTTTTTTTGAGTTTTTAAGTGCATTCAACACCATCAGACCAACTGTTTTTGTCATGATGTCTGTTTTCCCTGTCCTCCCGTGCTCTCTCCCCCTCCCCTACCTGTGTGTCTGGAGCTGGGCGGAGTGCCTGACTCCTCCCGTGCGCACCTGGGGTGCATCAGCCTAATCACCACCACCTGCTGCTGAGTACAAGAAGGCTTTGCAGTCTACACTCGGTGCCAGATCGTCCGCGTGTAAAACGTGAATGTCTCTTGCTTGCTTTGTTATATGGTGCCTTGCTGCACACGCTCATTTGGATTTATTCACCCTCCAGATTCCTGCCTCCACTCGCCCAGCTCCTGCCGCCACGTTCCAGTCCTGGTATCGCCTCCTGCTCGTCTCGTCTCCTGTTCGTCTCGTCTCCTGCTCGTCCCGTCTCCTGCTCGTCCCGTCTCCGGCTCGTCCCGTCTCCTGCTCGTCTCGTCTCCTGCTCGTCTCGTCTCCTGCTCGTCTCGTCTCCTGCTCGTCTCGTCTCCTGTCCTGTCCTGGTCTCTGGTTGGTCATCCGCTCCCCACTCTGGCCTTCGTCTGCTCCGCCTGCCCTGGCACCGCATCCGCTCCTATCCCCGTCCTGGTCCTGTCCTGCCCGCCTCTACCTGCACCCGCCTGGCCCGCTTCCCGTTCCTGTGCCTGCCTGTGAACTATCACTATTGTAAATAAACACTGTTAAAACTGCTCTGGTCTGCATCTTTTGGTCCAACCCGCATCGTTACGACAGTTTTAGTGAAAAACTTAGGAGTCTAGGGATGGGTTCATCCTTTATCACGTGGATCTCTGATAACCTAACAGGTGGATCTCAGGATCAGGACACTGTTATTAGCAGTACAGTATCTCCTCAAGGCACTGTGTGCTCCATTCCTCTTCACGTTATAAACCACTAATTTTAATTATGCCTCTGTGTCCTGCCACAGTCAAAAATACTCTGAAACAGCAATAGTGTCTTCCATCAAAAATGGACAAGAAGAGGAATACAGGAGTGTTATAGACTATAACTGTTATAGATGGAGCCAAGTGAAAAGTCTCATTCTAAACATCTCCAAAATAAAAGAGACATAGGTGTGATACACATTGAATTCAAATTGTGACCACCAGTGCGGAAGACATTGAAATAGTGTCCATCTATACATATCTGGGGGCATCTGGACAACAAGCTGGACTGGTCCTCAAATACAGATACACTCTATAGGAAAGACTGTCCCCTGAATTTAGCTTTTGAACCACAGAGAGCGACAGTTTGAGTTTGAGATCAGTGAGCTGCAGGACAGAACATCACAAGAACTCCTTCATCCTGACAGCCATAAGACTGTACAGTGAGGAGGTTTATGGCAGAAGAACATTTGAAGAGACCTACAAACTGTTTTCCCCCTTAATTTAAAAAAAACAAACAGATTTTTTTGATTTGACTGATTTTGAAAATGAAAAACAAAATGAAAAGTCTTTCTAAGAATTATCATTCTTTCCCTGACATCTTTATCAGAGGCTTCATGTCTGTTCTCTGTCAGGACCTCCTCAGTGAAGTGTGGATTACACTGCTCCTACTCTTTTCAACACATTTCTAACACTGTAATTATTCAATACAATGAGAATGTAAGAACTTTCAGTTTTCAGTGTGGTTTTGCCATCATGCCATTGCTAACAGCAACTAGCATGCTACTTCCTGGTTCACAATCAGGAAAGAGTCTTTATAACTGGCTTTGTGTACGACGGCAGTCAGCTAGTTTAGGTAACTAGAACAGTAATCATGGTCATTTCAGGCTCTATCTCTACAGGTTTTTTGCAGAGTCTTTGCAGAGTTTTAAACTCACGTGTTCAAACATGTAAAACACTTCTGTGTTTAGAAAGGCAGGTCATTGTGTGTCAGTGCTAATGCTGTTTATTAAAATGCACAATCTAACAAAACAAGTTCAAATTATTGTAAACTCTACACAATTGTTTTTGTGTTTAGATACAGTATTTCAGTTTTCAGAATTAGACTCCAAAATCTTGATTAGCATTAGCACTGAGGGACTGCGTTCATTTCACTGGGTCATTAAGAAACACCTTAGATGTCCCTAGTTGGACGATTTTGCACTTGAGGGCAGATGCCTTAGATGTGCATAATGGACGCTGTGGACACATGTCGAAGAAAAATAATTGACACACATCCAAGGCGTCCGTTGCGGTCTGTGAGTGCCTTTGGATGTTTTGTTTTCCCGGTCTCTTTGTGAACGCTGCAGACCAGGTTGAGAGAGTGACTTAAGTGTATTTAGTACATAAAACTTATGAACAGAGGCGATCGACTTGGCGGCGGCGTGTCTGGGCCCATGACTAGCCTAGGCTAGCCGGTGCGCCCAGCATAATTAAGTTGCCACTAGTTTGTAGCTGATGTCTTTTTACTTTTTCCGGATGTTGATGGTGCTACATCACTGGAGCATGGTCTCTGATTGGTTGACGCTCTGCATCAAACGGTAAAAGTTCTTTTTCAACTTTGACATCTGACACCTTGGACGGGTGAACAGAACAGCCTACGCGTGAACGCTCAAGATGCGCTGTGTCAATGGCAGATTGGCGCCGCTCTGACACTTGACAATGCCACAGAAATGCAGTGTAACCTAGACACACCATAGACTTTGTATGTAATCTCAATGCCCCTGACGCCCCGATGTGAACGCATCAGTATTCATTGATTTTAGCAAATCAGCAAAAAAAACAACAACATATCACTGGGGCCTAAATGACCACAATCACTCTTCTATTGACCAGAACTAGACGGGTGCCATAGTGTGGAGCGCTTTTACCGTATATCTGTTCTGAGGCAAAACTAATTTTACTTTATTAAATGAGATAAGATAGTCCTCTCTATATAAAAAATACACAGAGATATCATCCTGAACTTGTCAGGCAACAACTAGCAAGCCCTTTGTGACTGGGTCCTTGTTTTTCAGTAAACTACAGTAAAAGCCTGTGAGAATGTGTAAAGCCGCTTACATAAGGGAATGTTTGTTTCTTGGAGTGGTTATAAAAGGTGATAGGGAGCGGACTATGCCCTGGAACAATGATGACTGTTGTAATCCTTAAATCTGATCAACTGATGTGGGTTTTTTTCTTAGCCAATGCCGATGCTTAGAATCCATAGCAACTGAAGGCCAATAATCTGATGTTTTTGGGCTATAACTAGGGCCAAAATTTAGGATGGTTAAAATGATGTAATTTAAATTTACTAAAATCGCTATGGGGGACATCACACTCCCTTAGTGCATTTCTTTATACAGTCTATGATAACGATAATGTTCTCACAGCCTTGCCACTGAGCCTTACCTCAGTTAGCCTAATGTTAAACCAATGTGGATTTTAAGATGGCAAATGCTAAACTTGGGTTGTTACACAGCTCTTTGGTTTACTTTTTTATATATTGTTTTGTCTAATCATCTCTATACATTGTTTGTAGCATTGTTTTTTGACCTTCGATCCTGAGCTAATTTTGTTCATATTATCAGTCCGTGCCATTGCTCCCGTCTCATTCCAAAATTAAACTTGGCAGTGCAACCGGTGTAACCAGAGATATGAGTTCTAAAGGTAAAAGGGCAATGAGGACGTTTCATAATTACCTGTTAGGCAAAATTACATTTTCAGTCCAATTGTTTCCCCTTTACCCTCTCAAAGGTGTATTCAGAGTGATTCATGTATGTTTGAATAATTTTTATTCTCTTGTTTTCAAGACGTCATTGCTCCGATCTGCCCTTGTTTTTCCCATCACCCATACACGCCCACTGACCTGTGCTTACTTTATTCTTCAAATTTTATTTTCTTAATCAGTGATACGCGTAGGATTCAGCTGCACTGTGTGGCACAAATTTAAAAAAAGTCTGCCCTCTACCGCGATCTGCAGCTGTCCATAGGAGGCGCCACATCTTTGGTTATGGTGATGTTAATGGCAATGTCCCATAAAGGCAGGAATTGGTTCCTAATACCTCATTGGGCACTTGTTTTTTAATTGAATTGTTTTCAATATTGAGGTTTACAATATCCAAAATATAACGTTCCACAGGTGTAAGAGATTATAAGTATAGAGCAGACACAAATACAATATGTCTGCTTTAAAATTATGCCTAAGTGATACACTGTGTTATAAAATGCACTATAATATATACCACCAGCAACAAAAAACAAAAACATATTCAAACAATATACAAACAAATAACAGCAAATGAATAAAAAAGACAACACGACCATTACTACTACTACTACTACTACTACTACTACTACTACTATTACTGCTACTTCTTACCTCTGACTTGTCTTGACAGAAACATGTGACATGTGCAGACACTTTTACAAAAACATGGTACAAAATGTCCAGAAGCTGCAGAGCGCGATGGAGCCAAGGAGCGGCTGCAGGAGCGTGTTGTTGTGAACTAGAGACCCTTGCTCTCTCCCATGTCTCCTCCCTCCTTCTCTCCCTCCTTCTCTCTCTCCTTCTCTTTAACTCTCTCCCCAACTTCCTCCCTCTTTCTCTCCTTCTCTCCATTCCTCCCTGCCTTCCTCCCTTTCTCATTGCCTTTTTTATTCCTCTTTTCCTCTCTTTCCCTCTTTCTCTCTGTCCCTCTTTCCCTCTTAGTTGAGATTAGTGAAATAACTTGTCTATACATCTAGTGCAGTGTTTTACTACACTTCTACTGGCACAAATAAATACTGAAGTTGTTCTCCAGCCACATGCACTGGATGGAAATGTCCGTCACTGTGAGCGAGTAGTAAAAAGAAATGGTTTCCCCACATGGTCACATACAGAAAATAAAGCAAATGTCTCCTGCACAGTTATTCCTGGGCGTGTTCTGAGTATTTCTGCACTCAGACTGTGTTCACTACAAACATATGACTCTATTTTACGAGGTCAGTCAAAGTGAGAAATAGCTTCATTTTGTTGTTTTTTCATTTGGTTGTCAACAGATTTCACTCCAATGCCTAAATACTGCCCTAGAAAAAGTTCTTAAAGAATGTTTTCCAAATGTAGATATTATTTAGTTAGAAAATGTTAAATAGGCTACTGCCAAGAGCACGATTAAAGCAGAATTATAGTCACAGACATGTACACAGCATAGTATGTGTATAATTTTGAATATATGCAGTATAAATAAGGCTATGTAACCATTATCTTTTATGCTAATGTGGAATCAGAATCAAAATCAGAATCAGAATCCTTTTATTGCCATCGTTTGTGAACACAGTTCACAAACTAGGAACTTATTTTGCTGATAAAGTGCAACATAAAAACACACTGAATAAATACAAATACAAATAAGGTCATGCACGAAGTAAAAAAAAAAAAAAAAAAAAGATATGCTTAAAAATAAAATAAAATACTTAAAGGTAGAAAATATATACAACAGCAGCATCAGAACAACAGTGCAAACATGACTTATTAAAGTGACCGGTGTTATAAAGTGTCCAGTTTTGTGCAAATATTATAAAGTGTTCATGAGACAAACGGCAGAGGGGAAGAAACTGTTCTTATGACGAGAGGTTCTGGTCCCAATGGACCGTAGCCTCCTGCCAGAGGGAAGTGGCTCGAATAGTCCATGTCCAGGGTGAGAGGTGTCAGCTGCTATACGGCCTGCTCGCCCCCGAGTCCTGGAGACGTACAGGTCCTGTGGCGATGGAAGGCTGCAGCCAATCACCTTCTCAGCAGAGCGCACAATGCGCTGCAGTCTCTCTCTGTCCCTGGCAGTGGCCCCAGTGAACCACACAGTGATGGAGGAGGTGAGGATGGACTCAATGATGGCCGTGTAAAACTGCACCATCATCTGGACCGGCAGCTTGCGTTTCCTCAGCTGCCGCAGGTGGAACATCCTGTGATGGGCTACATGGAGCGCTAAGTGCTGTGAAAATGAACTACGGTAAACATACTACACTGGGTGATATTTTATCATGAGGATCCACTATTTCACTCGGCCCTTCGTTTTATTACAGGTGATGGATTTGTAACTCATCACTGTGTTCTCTATGAAAAAGTGGGTTGGCCATCACTGTCTGTTAGAAGAGAACAGCACTGCATTAAGTTTATCTGTGAGGGATTACTTCAAAAACTGCCAGAATACCTCACCTGTTTGTTAATTATTGATATCGGAACATTTAATACCAGATCAAATGACTGCATAAGGCTAAGGACGAGCCACACCAGAACTGAGATGGGAAAGAGGCTTTTAACTGTTTTGCTTCACAAAAATGGAATATGCTCCAAGGAAAAGCAAAACTGGACACATTGGTGACACAATTGCAATTTAATAATCTGATAACAAACTTTTATACACACACCTGAGCTTGTTTTTGATACGGTTTTATACGGACTTATTTGTTTTGATTGTTTTTTCGGTTTGTGTTGTATTTTAAACAGGACACCCATGAAAAAGAGAGCCCAAGTACTCTCATTGGGTCCCCCTGCATAAATAAAGATAAATAAATAAATAAATAAAATAATGTTCCTCGTGTTGTTCTGTGTTTCAGCAAACGAGGCTGAAGCAGGTCTGCATTAACCTCACACAGCAAGATGCTCTTTTGTGAAAAATGTACAAAGAACCAAACGTCTAGGCCATCTGCAGCAAAAGTCTTTATCAGACATCAGAAATAACCTTCATTTGTCCCCAGTAGGTAACTGAAGCTACAGAACTGGTTAAACCGCTGTGTTCCCTCTGAATGACGCTAACACATGTGCAAGCATCAGTCATAGTAGCCGCGCGTTGTCTGAGTGAACTGTGCTAAAGTTCACTGTGTACAAAGGGCCCGCCAGAGGTGCTGCAAACACACAGACTCAGACACTTTGTCTCCTGCTCCTGGCCTGCTCACACTTCACACTCCTTTAAAGCACGTGTGAACATTTTTTCATGTTTTTCCTAATGACTTGGTTTAGTGGAATACTCCCTGTGGCAAATCAGTGTTTTACATCAGTTAAGTGGAAGATTTCAAAAAAGTTGAAAAGAAAAAGAAAAGTACAAAATGACCAGAAATAGAGGTGAGTTCTAAATCCCTCTATGTCAAAAATTATGTCTAAGATGCAGAGAATTTACACGCAAGTTCTGCCATTTTAAACATTGAGTTAACAAAATCAAGGTGTGTTATTTTTTTAGTCTAGTGACAGTTATGAAATCACATGTACGTCTGTCATATCTGCTGCCTGTACCTAACCAAGAAGCAAAATGATAAACTTCACCATAAATCAAAATCTATAGGTATGATTTTTTGTAAAATCTAAACATTGCACTATGTTTTAGTGCAATGTTTCTCCAACTGTGGTACACACTCTGGTCATACAAGACCCTCATTTCAGTTTTTGATATGTTTAGAGATAATTTAGATTAACATTTTTCTCCTTTTTTGGTAAATCATTATTTAGAACTACTTTATCCTTGGTCTCATTTTAGACCAGGTTTAGTCTCATTTCTGACCCTGTATAGCTCTACTTTAGACCTGATATAGTCTGGCTTTAGATCTGGTGGTACTCAGAAAAAAAACAAATATGTTTTTAGGTGGTAATTGGTGTGAAAAGTTTTAGAGCTGTTTTAGTGAAATGAATAGTTTAATCTACCATGTGCACTTTAAACCTCCTTCACAAACATGTCCTGAAGACCCAGGTGGAGGTCACAGCAAACGTGACAGTAAACAAAGAGTTAACAGTGCGTGAGTCAGTTTTATGACTTTGTTTTGGTCTGGGCTTAGCAGGTTTTACAAGGACAGGAAGTGACATCACACCACCCCAGGTGTTATTTACTGACATGCAGTGAGGTAAAAAAAGAGATACAGTGAATGACGTATTGGCCTTATTCAGCCCCACCCGTAAATGCAACTAAACTATATATATATATATATATATATATATTGATATTGATATTGATATTGATATTGATATTGATATATATAACCAGAAGTGCCGTCACAAAGTGCTGTTTAGTTGCATCAAGCATCAAGTCCCGAGTCACTGGCCTTCAAGTAGAGTCCCAAATTTTTTGTCTATTTTATTATTTGCACGTTTTAGGTAGTACATTTACTTTTAACCGATTAACTAATACAATTGTACTTCTATGAGTAGTTTTCAGAGACCATATTTTTTTTCTTCTACTTGAGGAATGCATTGTACAGTGTAACAGTACTTTTACTTGAGTAAAAGTTTTGGTTACTCTTCTCACTGTGAGTCAGTCTAAAGTGACAAAAGCTTTATGTCGACAATATAACATCCATAATTCTTCTGGTTTTTGCTTTGTCAGAATGTCAGACAAAGGAATGACAATAACATCTCCACAGAGACAAGCAGGTGTTGTACCTCTACCAGAGAAGGTACATCGTGTTCCTAACATTTTATAACGTTTGTTATGTCCAGATAGTTGTTAGCAGTTGTTAATAGTTCTGTTATGAACGTAACACCCATCTCTGTACATGTTCATTATTGCTCCAGTATTTCAAACAATATTTAGCATTCTCACAGTTTTTCAGACTGCCCAATGTAAAATATTTGACTTAAAGCTGCTGTACCTGATTTTTTACCTGATTTTATCTGATTTTCACTGTCTTTCACTGTGAAAAACTGAAATAGTTCATTTTAAACGGCTTGGGGAAAAATCTTGTACAGAGCCTTTAAGTACAATTTTTGCAGCTATGTGTACTTGTAATTGAGTACATTATAATGTAACGGTGTGTGTAATACAAGTACATATTTCAGTACTGCTCATTGTCAGTATTTTCACTCACATGTACACTACTCATAGAAAATATGTGTGCTGTGGTTGGCCTGAGATGAAACTGTGGAGGTTATTGAGTTTGTGAGGTGTGTGGCTCATGCCCCGCACACAGACACACTCAGGTACACACTGACCCTGACAAATGTAACACTGTCTCACTGCCTCACTGTGCATATGACAGGTTTTCATGTTTTTCTAACTCTCATTTGTTTTGGTGGGACAGTACCTGTGCAAAATACTTATCATAGTTTTACCTCAGTAGCTGTGAGCTGTAAAACAGAATACCTGTACTTATGTCATCAGCCCGGAAAATACTTCCTATGCACAAGGAAGGTGTTTATCTGGGTGATAAACTCCATTTAACAAAATAAAGGTGTTAGTCATATTAGAGATGCACCGATACCGATTCTAATATGGAATATTGGTGCCAATACTGAAAAATCTGCTGGATCTCATATCAGTTCCATGATATTAGTTTAGCTGATATCCTGGTCAGGCCTTTACCTAGATGCAATAAGCTATAATAATAACCTAGAATGTCTCATATTTTTTTAACAATATATTTATTGATTTTTGCAACAGCATACAATCAGTCCTCACAGAATTTGACAAGACCTTGTCACTTAAGAAAGTAAATTAAAAATAGAAATAAAGAACACAATGCTATAAAATGCCTACATGTATCTCAAATATTCATTGACCTGCTCATTGAATGAGTCTCATTCAAAAAAGAATCAAAATATTCTAATAAAAAAGAAAAGGACCTACTACTGTAAAAAAAAAAAAAAAAAAAAGGACTAAAAACCACTTCCTGTATAAATCTTCATATAAATCCATTTTGTTTTTAAAATAATCGGTCATTCTCTTCTTTTTTCATACAATCCACCTTCAATCTGAACCCAGCAGCAGGAGGATCAGGTTTGTACATTTAAGACGTTTGGTCTGCAAAACAACACAATCTATCAACTTAAAGTCACTGGGGTCCCACTTAGGGATGGGACAATAAACAATAATATTATTTATTGTGATAAAAAGGGTTGACAAATATTTTATAAAATCGTGAAACTCGCCAACAAAAATAATCATCATTATATCACCATAAAGTGCAGAGAAAAACGACTTGCCCATAATCGTCTCTTCTATCCATGTTTCACTGAACACGAGGCAG
Source organism: Periophthalmus magnuspinnatus (assembly GCF_009829125.3). Lineage (NCBI taxonomy): Eukaryota > Metazoa > Chordata > Actinopteri > Gobiiformes > Gobiidae > Periophthalmus > Periophthalmus magnuspinnatus. The sequence continues at coordinate 4,564,959 of NC_047132.1, forward strand.
AGGAGCTCAGTTGATAGAGTTAGTACGAGGCTGGAGCTTTGAATCTCACTCTTGACACAAACATCAGCCAGATCCACTGGCCCACAGGTTGGAGGTGTGATTTTAATCACACAGGATGAATGCTGCCATTGTGTCCTTGTGCAAGACACTTTACCCACCTCACTCCCAGTGTCTGTGTACACTGGTGTAAGTGTGTGCGCGTGTGTGTGCGTGTGTGTGTGAATGTGTATGTGTGCGTGTGGGGGGGGGGGGGGTGCGTGTGTGTGTGTGTGAATGTGTGTGGAGGTGTGTGCGTGTGTGTATATGTGTGTGTGTGTGGGGGTGTGTGTGTGTGTGTGTGTGACTGTGTGCTTGAAGGTGAAGATGCTCTATATAAAAATGCAACCATTTGTGTGGCCATAACACTTGTTTTAATAAAGAACCTAATAATAATATTAAAACTATAATTATTCATATCTATAACATTTTTAAACTGTCAGCAATTTTAATAATTATTGTGACATAATCGTTACTCGCAGTTATTTTGGCCATGATAATCATGACATTAGATTTCAGTGTCATCCAAAGCCTAATTTCCCAATTTATTATCATGTTGGCATCTAAACGGACACTCACAAGCCACAAGTCTTGGATTATTTTGATTTCAGTATCCAATGAGCGAACGTCCTGTCTGTCTTTCTGTCTTTCTTTCTATCTTTATTGTTTATTTGTCAGGGACCATGTACAAATTCATTAATCTAACAAAAGATGAGATGATTTGTACCAGATTTAGACTTTCCATGTTTGGTCCCTGGGCAGTGAACACACATTAAATACACATGTCATTACATCATAAAACAAACAGTTCATCATTGACATCAGCAGAAAAATACAATAAAATGTCCCCATGTCCAGTACAGTATGTTTCCACAGTCCAAACCAATTTAAAATATCAAAATTGGTTTGGACAACATCTACAAAGATAATTGTAGATGTTTGTTTTTTGGACTCGAGACAAATTGTTCGAGTCCAATTTCCATGATTCAATCTGAAAGATGATGTTTTCGAGATGTGGACGGGGTAATAATCTAGGATTACTCAAACACGTGTGAGGAGGTATAAACTTTAAACCTGCTAACCTTTTTTCAGACTTAATGACATCGTGTAGAACTAAAATAAACCAAAATCACAGTGTACAGCATACAGCTACAGGAAGTACAGTCAGGCTCTGGTTTTCTTCAACACAACATAGACCTCCAGTGGTGAAATGTGTTCATTAAATCTACTCGAGTACATTTATTTACATTTATTTATCGCTTTGACACTAAAGTTTATATTTCGGCACACATTCCAAAACAAATACTCAGCACAACCTTTATATCCATTTTCAAGCTTTAACTCTCATATCACAACTATAACAACACATTATGCAGAACCTAAAACACAACTTGGTTTATTTAAACAGATACACACACACACACACACACACACACACACACATACATACAGGTGTGGTTTAAGAGGATTCTTGGTGTAAAATGTGTCACTGTTGGTGTAAAACGTGTCATCGTTTGTACGTGGTATTAGCTCTATTGGTGACATATTCCACTGACGGACGGACGCACAATAAAAGGTAGTGTGTCCAATGTTTTGTGAAGTCAAATGCGCCCTGTCACGGTGTGCTTGTTCCTCTTTTCTTGCATGGTTGTCCCAGTTTGCCCATAGAGCCAAGGTTGTGGAGGCTGTAGTGCTGCACCAGGGCGCTCAGGGTGGAGAAGTGAGGCATCTGCTGCAGGTGGTAGTTGTTCTCTTTGTTCTTCTGGATTCTAAAATGGTTCACCTGAGTGCTCACTGTATAAAAATTAATGGAGACATATTAGATTATATTTTTACAACACCATTGGAAACGTTTGCACTGAGAAGTAGAATTTTGTTGTATTTTTTGTAGCTGATTAAATATTTACTTAAGAAAATAAAGGTGTTGTCATTAATTTCTTTCTAATTCATAGTCTGTTAAAGAAGTGGACTAAGTGAGCGTGACGTCACTACAGTGTTCAGCTCCAAATGAAGCTCATCAACGTTAGTGCTTATAGGGGTCAGTTTGAGGACGATTTCCAGTGGGGAGTAAGACTGTTGAAGGTAACGGCCCTAATGGTAACAGCCCGCACTGTTCAATTACACATGTTTTTATTATTTTAAACAACAGCATTCTCAGTGTGAGTGATGTCGCTAATCCACAAATCTGACCTGTAACTTGATCTGGTTCCATCAACTGTCTGCTTATGTATATGCAAGAAAATAGATCATTTGTTCACAGTGTGGAACGTTGCAGGAAAAGTTATAACATTTCCATGGAGACAAGCAGGTGGAGGGGCTTCAACCATAACAGATATAGTGCACCTTTAAACTTATGTGAGCCATGAAATACCTGTTATAAATAAAACGTTAGATAGATTATGTGGAACACTCCAATTAAGAATGTGTGTGTGTTGTACCCTAGTAGAAGTCAGAGATGTGAATGCTCCGCTAACAGAGCTGTACAATTGAGTGTGTCCAGCAATGGTTTAAGAAATGGAAGATTTTTTTTTTGGAGGTATCTTGGAAAGCGATTTTTGAGGAATAGAGCTTTTGTTTATGATGAGGGGACAATATAATAATAAAGTTCAAAAGTCAACTTTGCATGTTGTACATTTATGAAGCAAGTAGTGACTGTGCTACTAAAGGTGCTGTACCTGATTTGCAATGTAAAAATGTGAAAAACAGAACTACTTCATTTTAAACAGTTTACAGTGGTCCATGGTAAAGCTAACAACAACTAGCATGCTAAGAGGTACATTCCTTTTAAGATTATTCATATTTACTGGTTGTTTTTTACATGTTCTTGTGTACCTATACACATTATTATTACCTGAGAAGACATATCCCACTGAGCCCTTGTCACTGTGGCGAAGGAGGAAAGCTCCATTTTGTTTTTGTTTCTTCAGAATGTCCTCAGTCTCAGAGCGGGACAGTGTTCCATAGAACCATCTGCACAAAAGGGTCAAGTCTGTGAGTAAAATCAAATTTCCGCATATGCATATGTTTGGTTTGATATTTCTTGAAAGAAGCATGACTACTGTTGGCTCAAATGTTTTATGATTCCTGGACCACCTGAAACCTCTGAGAATGGCAACACCAAACAGCTCAAGACCACTGGGTTAAGTGTATAGAGGCGTGTACCACCATGAGGACCAGAGCTTAGTGGTGCAGATGTTTTTATGGTATTCAACATGAGTCAACACATCTATACACTCCTAATATTTAAAAACAAAGTTGAAAAATGACAGTTTTGATAATTTGAACTCTATCATGCCACAATACCAATAAACCATAACGTGATTTAAGGTCAAACTCACGGCTGTGCCTCCAGTGACTCTGCCCTCTCCAGGTAGTTACACGGCACAATCTCAGAGGACAGGACTTTTCCATTTTGGTCGATCTTCTGGACTTTCCAACACTCTTCACTGCAACCCAACACCTTAAACTGATCGCCCCTCTGAAAGGACACCTCTCCCTCCTGCCCCTCTTCCTCCTGCTGCCGGGCTTCAAAATCCCACAGGGCCACGTACAACGATTCCTCCTCCAGTGACACAGAGAACTGTAGCTCTGATACTCCCATCATCTTGTCTGGGACTTCTGGCTTTTTCTGCAGACAACCTTGAAAGTATAAGTTAGCTTGAAATTGCCTCTAAAAAGACAATTAAAAGCCACGTGTTTGTAATCAGAAACACCTGGCTGTAATTAGGGCAGTCTTGAGTGATGTCACATAGCACTTGAACACACATTGGACTGACTGACCAGAACGCTGCAAATGTACCTGATTTGGACTAAATATCTAAATGACTATTACTGCAAACAGCACGTTTAAAACACCTTGTACAGGGTTAAATATCAAAAGCTGATTCAGTATTTAGTCTAAATCATTTAACAGACGGGTTGTACCTTTGAGCATGGTTCCCCAAGTTTCCCGATCCCCTCAAAGGCGCAGTCGATGAAGTGGTTCACCAGGTCCATCAGAGAGAAGAAGTGCTGTGACGCCTCAAAATGGTACTTTTTCTCTTTATCCTGTAGGACTTTAAAGTGTCGCACTGGAGTCCACGATTTTACTGCCAAAGCAAAATATAACAGTGGTACAGTGCCCTCCTGATTTTCACACTTCTACAGTTATGAAGTTGGTAGTTTGTCATATATGATTTCTTTATTCTAGAAAAGTAAGTAAGTTTACCTGAGATTACATATCCCCCAGTGTCCTTTTCACTGCGGCAAATAAGGAATGCCCCATTTTCATTTTCTGAGCACATGAGGAGTGTCTCGGTCTTAGAGCGTGGGATCGTCCCATAGAACCATCTACAACACACAAAGTGAAGTGTATGAACTGAATGAAAGTAGTGTTTTGATCTGCTTGGGTTTGAACAACTGATCACAAGTAACACATTAAATATTAGTGTTATTGTGTTTAATTGGTCAGAACAATGGGTAATGATCATAAGACACATGCTTGTAAACCCACTGGACTGTTGACCTGCTCACTGGCCTCTCCAAATGAGCGTTAACACAGTTGCAGTACATCCAGAACACTGCTGCTCGGGTTCTGACTAGAACCAGGAAGTACTTCACACATGTGTCCTGTGCTCAGGTCTCTACATTGGCTCCTGTGGCTTGTGTACAAGTGTCTCCATGACCTAGTGCCAAAGTACATCTCCCACATGTTACTACCATATGAACATAGACTGCATATATATACACGTGGACAAACTTGTACCCTTCAGTTAATGAAAGAAAAACTCACAATGGTCACAGAAATAACTTGAATCTGACAAAAGTAATAATAAATAAAAGTCTATGAAATTTAACCAAGGAAAGTCAGACATTAGGGGCAGGTGCAGAGAGATCCAGGCAGCTAGCTAGCTCTGGGGACATGGAATGTCACCTCACTGGGGGGGAAGGAGCCTGAGCTTGTGCGGGAGGTTGAGCGTTACCAACTAGATATAGTCGGCCTCACCTCCACACACAGCTTGGGCTCTGGAACCCAACTCCCTGAGAGGGGCTGAACTCTCCATTTCTCTGGTGTTGCCCATGGGAAATGGTGGCGAGCTGGTGTGGGCTTGCTCATTGCCCCACAGCTCAGCCGCCACGAGTTGGAGTTCACCCCGGTGAACGAGAGGATCGGGGACAGGTCTCTCACTGTTGTGTCGGCCTACGGGCCCTAATTCCGAGGGAGGCTGGGGACATGGACTCTGAGTGGGCCATGTTCTCCACCTCTATTGTCAGTGCAGCTGCTCGTAGCTGTGGTCGTAAGGTCTGCGGTGCTTGTCGCAGGGGCAATCCCTGAACCCGGTGGTGGACACCAGAAGTAAGGGATGCTGTCAGGCTGAAGAAGGAGTCTTATCGAGCCTTGTTGGCTCGTGGGACTCCTGAGGCAGCTCATGAGTACTGGCGGCCCAAGCATGCCGCAGCTCGGGCAGTCACAGAGGCAAAAACTCGGGGTTGGGAGGAGTTCGGGGAGGCCATGGAGGAGGACTATCGGACGGCCTCAAAGAGATTCTGGCAAACCGTCCAACACCTCAGGAGGGGAAAGCAGTGCTTCACCAACACTGTTTATTTATGGGTTTGCACTTTATGGGATGCTCCAATGCAATTTTGTTGTTCTTCTGTGACAATGACTATAAATAAATAAATACCTAAATACCTAAATACCTACCTTACAGTGCGGGTGGAGGGCTGCTGATCTTGACTGGGGATGTTGTCGGGCGGTGGAAGGAATACTTTGAGGATCTCCTCAATCCCACGTCTTCCGAGGAGGAAGCAGAGACTGGGGACCTGGAGGCGGACTCGTCCATCACCCTGGCTGAAGTCACCGAGGTGGTTGGCAAGCTCCGGGGGTGGACGAGATCCGTCCTGAGTACCTCAAATCTCTGGATGTTGTGGGGCTGTCTTGGATGACACATCTCTGAAACATTGCGCGGCGTTCGGGGACAGTACCTGTGGAATGGCAGACCGGGATGGTGGTCCCTCTGTAGGGGGACCGGAGGGTGTGTTCCAATTACAGGAGAATCACACTCCTCAGCCTTCACGGTAAGGTCTATTCTAGGGTACTGGAGAGGAGAATCTGATCGATAGTTGAACCTCGGATTCAGGAGGAGCAGTGTGATTTTCGTTCCGGTCATAGAACATTGGACCAGCTTTATACTCTCCATCGGGTCCTTGAGGGTTCATGGGAGTTTGCCCAACCACATGTGTTTTGTGGATTTGGAGAAGGCATTCGACTGTGTCCCTCGTGGTGCCCTTTGGGGGGGTGCTCTGGGAGTATGGGGTCCGGGACTCTTTGCTAAGGGCTGTCCAGTCCCTGTATGACCAGAGCAGGAGCTGTGTTCGCATTGCCGGCAGTAAGTCAGACCTCTTCCCGGTGCATCTTGGTTCTGTTCATTATATTTATAGACAGAATTTCTAGGCACAGCCAAGGGCCGGAGGGGGTCTGGTTTGGGAACCACAGGATTTCATCTCTGCTGTTTGCAGATGATGTTGTCCTGATGGCTTCTTTGAGCCAGGACCTGCAGCAGGCACTGGGGTGGTTTGCAGCCGAGTGTGAAGCGGCTGGGATGAGAATCAGCTCCTCCAAATGAAAGGCCATGGTTCTCGACCGTAAAATGGTGGTTTGCCCTCTCCGGGTGGGTGATGAGTGTCTGCCTCAAGTGGAGGAGTTCAAGTATCTCAGGGTCTTGTTCACTAGTGAGGGAAGGAACCAGTTGAGTTGGCTTGGGCATCAGCTCAGGATACTGCCTGGACACCCCGGGGAAGACCCAGGACATGCTGGAGGGACTATGTCTCTCGGCTGGCCTGGGAACACCTTGGGATCCCACCAGAGGAGCTGGAGAACGTGTCAGGGGTGAGGGAATTCTGGGAGTCCCTGCTTAGACTTCTGCCCCCACAACCTGCCCAGGATAAGCAGAAGAAAATGGATGAATGGATGGATGGATGGAAGTCAGGCATTGCTTTTCAATCATACTTCAACAGAATTACTTAAAAAATAAACTCGTGAAACAGGCCTGGACAAAAATGATAGTACCCTTAACTTAATATTATGTTGCATAACCTTTTGAGGCAATCACTGCAATCAAAGGATTCCTGTAACTGTCAATGAGACTTTTGCACCTCTCAGCAGGTATTTTGGCCCACTCCTCATGAGCAAACTGCTCCAGTTGTCTCAGGTTTGAAGGTGCCTTTTCCAGATGGCATGTTTCAGCTCCTTCCAAAGATGCTCAATAGGATTTAGGTCAGGGCTCATTGAAGGCCAATTTAGAACAGTCCAGTGTTTTCCTCTTGGCCATTCTTGGGTGTTTTTAGCTGTGTGTTTTGGCTCATTGTCCTGTTGCAAGACCCATGACCTGAGACTGAGACCAAGCTTTCTGACACTGGCACATTTCTCTCTAGAATCCCTTGATAGTCTTGAGATTTCATTGTATCTTGCACAGATTCAAGACACTCTGTGCCAGATGCAGCAAAGCAGCCCCAGAACATAACAGAGCCTCCTCCATGTTTCACAGTAGGGACCGTGTTCTTTTCTTGATATGCTTCATTTTTCCGTCTGTGAACATAGAGCTGATGTGCCTTGGCAAAAAGTTCAAGTTTTTGTCTCATCTGTCCATAGGACATTCTCCCAGAAGCTTTGTGGCTTGGCAACATGTAGTTTGGCAAATTCAAATCTGGCTTTTTTATTATTTGTTTTCAACAATGGTGTCTTCCTTGGTCGTCTCCCATTAAGTCCACTTTGGCTCAAACAATGACGGATGGTGCGATCTGACACTGATGTTCCTTGAGCTTGAAGTTCACCTTTATTCTCTTTAGATGTTTTTCTGGGCTCTTTTGTTATCATCCGTCTTATCCTCCTGTGGCCATGTCCAGGGAGGTTGGCTACAGTCCCGTGAATCTTAAATTTCTGAATAATATGTGCAACTGTAGTCACAGGAACATCAAGCTGATTGGAGATGGTCTTATAGCCTTTACCTTTAACATGCTTGTCTATAATTTTCTTTCTAATCTCCTGTCAACTCTTTCCTTTGCTTCCTCTGGTCCATGTTGAGTGTGGTACACACCATGTCACCAAACAGCACAGTGATGACCTGTAGCTCTATATATAGGCCCACTGACCGATTATAAGATTGTAGACACCTGTGATGCTAATTAGTGGACACACTTTGGGTTAACATGTCCCTTTGGTGACATTATTTTCAGTCTTTTCTAGGGGTACCATCATTTTTGTCCAGGCCTGTTTCATAAGTTTATTTTTTTTAAATAATTCTGTTGAAGTATGGTTGAAAAGCAACGCCTGACTTTCATTGGTTAAATTTCATTAAAAAAATGTTATTATTACTTTTGTCAGATTCAAGTTATTTCTGTGACCATTGTGAGTTTTTTTGTCATTGGAAGGGTACCACCAATTTTGTCCACATGTATAAATGGACATAGCTAACCTGCTAGCCACTGTGTTCAAATGGGAAGTGAGCATGGGTGCACTTCCAGCTCCATCGACTGTGGCTCCAATTTACTTTCTGATAAAAAAAAATGTCACCCCCTCTCTCTGTAACTGCTGCTGTCAGACTCATCATGTTAGTCTTAAACTTTTCTTTTTTATTTTGCTACTTTGTGCCCAAATTAAGATATGATCATTAATAACAGACAAATCAGGTGCCTTCTTTCCCAGAGGTAGCTCCTGTTAGCATTAGTAAAAGGTTTTATTAACAGCATTGCTAAAGCTTTACCTTCAACGGCCTCGGTCTGGATTGGCTCTTTGGTTGCTATGATACTCGCAGTCAGAATTCCAATTATGGAAGTGGCCTCCAAATTGTCCCTTATAACTGCTTTAGCTTCGATGAGCTTCATTTTACTGGAGCTGAACACTGTGGGTGACGTCACACTCATTTAGTCCAATTCTTTATACAGTCTATGCATATGAACCATCTCTCTGAGGACACTCTGAGGTCCAGGGAGCGGCCTCCTGCTGGTGCCAGAGTCAGGACTAAACATGAAGAATCTTCCTGAAGATGTGAGACAGGCCTCTACTTTGACCATGGTTAAATCCAGGCTCAAAACTGTTTATCTGTGCATATGACTGAAAGGTTTTTATTCTGCACTCTTCTCTTTTAATATTTATTTTATGATGATAATTTCTGTTGTGACTAATCAAAATCTATATATTATAGATATAGATCTATATTATATATTATAGATCTATATTTTTTTGTTCTGCGTTTTATGTCTATAGCCCCAGTGACATGACACTGCATTGTGATACAGTCCTAAAATGTTAGTTTTCAAGTCTTATTAAAGATGTGGCTGTGACAGAGAGGTGTACAACATTCTGAATGATTCACTGTTTTGATCATTGGTGTGTGACCCCCACTATGAATATGTATGAATATATGGCCCTCCATGAGAAGAATGTGGACCCCTTTGAGTCATAAATAATCATTAGTTACAGCCCCCGATTTTAGCTATCAGCTATCCTCCATTCACTACAAATACACTCACAGACACATGTAAACTAGTGTCCACATGCACAAGGACATAATGATATTGAGCAGGGCTGGAGCTGGGACTCAATTGCCAACCTGTATATTTCATCTTACTGTAGTTCATTTGTGCTGACATACACATCATTGAACTTTGTGACAGTTTCTGTTTCATGTGGACAGGTCAAGTCATTGCAGAGGCATTAACCCTAAACCAGGTCAACACATCTGTAGTTTAACACCATAGAATTTTGTCTTCCACCTCAGTATGAATCCAGCATAATGTGAAACCTACTTTAAAGCCCAGCCCAATTTGCTCTGACTCTGAGTTTTCCTGTTTCTATTCACAGTGCCATCTGCAGACTTCCTGGAAACATTCTTCTCATACAACTGTCAGTAGTTTCCAGAAGGAAACCAGTTTGATCATAGCTGAGACGCACAGAATGGGCTCATGAACACTGGATTAAAGTCCGGATGGAGTTATAGAGTATTTTACTGGTACTACATAATAATCATCCTACCTTTTAGTAAGAATTTGGTTGTTGCACATGCTTTTACTAAAAAAAAAAAAAAAAAAAGAAAGAAAGAAAAGAAAATCTAGGATATTCTGGGAAATGTTGTAGTTGAAGCTCGGTAAAATGTGTAACTTACAATATGCTGCTTAGATATAGAGTTAGTACTGTATTTTCCGGAGTATAAATCGCATCTGAATATTAGTCGCACCCCCAGCCAAACTACTTATAGTTCAGAAAATACAGTACTAATATTTGGTCATGGATGTAACACTGTTTTCTGTCATATTTGTCCTGAACTATTTTATGTATATTCTGATCAATGTTACGTCAAGTAGTTAGTCACTCATTCACACAGCAGTGTACACAGACACTCAGGGCAAGGTGGGTTAAGTGTCTTGCCCAAGGACACAATGACAGGAAGGGATGTTTATGTTGAAAGCAGAATTTGAACTGCCAACCTTTGGATCATTGGACAAATACCAACCATTGGACAACTCTACCAACTGAGCCACTTTCACCCATAACGTGTAATATGTGTGTAGCAGATATAAATGAGCACGAATGTTTAGTGATTGGTGTGATGTCATATTTTTGCGATGTGTATAAAATATTTATATAAATTGAACAATTTTAAGCATATTCCAGGCAATGTTAGCACTTGAGTGAGGTAAAACAATATAACTTACAATGTGCTGTATTTCAGATTGCAGCTATACATTAGAACTGATATTTGGTCACTGATGTATTGTTTTCTATCAGATCTTTGAGATTTACAAAAATGTGTAAAAATAGTTATAGAAATTTAACTGTTTTATGTATTGCCGGGGCAATGTTAACCAAGGTAAAAATGTGTAATTTACAATATGCAGATAAGTTATTACAAATACTTGGTCATTAAGGTGATATCACAGGAGGGTAAAGTATTCAAAAATTGTACTCAAGTAAGAGTAACTTTTAAAAAAAATAATATTACTCAAGCAGAAATACAAAGTAGTGGTCCAAGAAATTACTCAAATGAGAGTAAAAATACATGTGGGATAACTAAGACTCAAGTAAGTAAGAGTAACTTAAAAAGTAACTGGATGCAACACCTGATTTACAATTAGAAAAAATGTAATTTGAAATATGAAACATTAATCACAAACAAACACAAAATCTGGTATTTTCAAAGGATAGACACAAAACTTAGACAAACTAAGTTATATCTGAAGGAGCAATGTAATAAACTTTTACTCAAGTAAGAGTACTGTTACTTCAAATCAAATATTACTCAAGTAGGAGTAAAAGTACAGTCATAGAAAAGTACTCTGAAAAGTACAATTTCTTACTTCACTCAGTAAACTCAGTGCATGTAACTGAGTACTACCCAGCTCTGTGTGACATTGGTGACTGATATATTTTGAAGAACTCTATAAATGTACACAAGGATTAATGTGAGCTGAGCATCAGGAGCAGTGAACTCATCCAAATGTTGATTAAATGTATAAATCAAACTTACGGTTGCGTCTCCAAACACTCTACCCTCTCCAGGTATTTAAAGGGGACATTCCCAGTGCCCCGAGCTTGTCCACTTTCGTCCATCTTTTGTACTGTCCACCATTCCCCAGTGTGCCCCAACATTTTAAACCTGTCCCCCTGCTGAAAGGACATCTCGTCTTCTTGTCCCGCCACAAAATCAGATAGTGCCACATAGCGCGCTTCTGCCTGCGATGACCCATAGACACTGGACACGAGCACTGGACTCAGCACCACCTGGTTGGACGTGCCTTCTGTGTTCTTGTGTCCCTTGAGCCGGTCCCACAGAGAGGACAGGCAGGGACACAGTCTGAGCTCACTGTCCCCCATGTGTAACCTGAGTTAGAGAGTTAGTCCTCTGTCCTATATCTCCGTGTGTGCTGTCTCTCACTGCACCTGTCGGACAGGTAAATATAGCCAGTTGTGACAGGAATGCTTATTCAGAAACTATGCCGACACTTCCTCATATACTGAAAAAAATCAAGATCAAGCTGAAGATGGAAAATAAAGGACGAAGACAAAGGTGAGGTCTAAACATCTGAGCATGTCTCAGAAGGTGAATAGTATTTCTATTATTACCAGCATTGTTTACATTTTTTATCATAAAACCATGTTGTTTTCATATGAGAAAAATATTTTTAGTTTCGTTTTTTCATTCTCAGCTTATGGATGGGCCTCATGTGAAAGCTCAGAACCTCCAGAATTCACTCTCTGAGCTGCAGAGGCTGCACTAGCAGGGGTTTACGTAGTGATGATTCAGAGAGAGTTATGGGTGTCAAACACATTTTCACTGAGGACCACATCAGCAAAATGGGTGCCTTCAAATGGCCAGATGTAAAATAAATCTAACTACTTTTTTAACTTGTTAATTAACTGTTTCTGTATTTATTACTTATTCAAGTTACAAATGTTGCATATGCATTTGCCTAGATATAAAAATGTGGCTGTGTAACAGCGCATCTCCTGAAAATTACATGTTAAGACCATCATACCTTTTAATTTACCCTGTCAAGGGCCACATAAAATGATAGGGGGAGCCACATTTTGCCCATGGGCCTTGAGTTTGATACATGTGCTTTAGGTTTAAACCAACTGGACTTCAGCATTGAAACTTGAAACCCAAATGAGAGACTCATGTGAGGCTCATTCTGCATTTTGATTGGATAATTATCTTGAACCAAAACACCAAATTATAACATAAATAAATGAAGCATCATGTTCAATGTTTTGTAACTAAGAAGACATCAGCACTAGAATTGTTATCAGTAAAAGATATATTTGATCTGTTTACAGTTTATTTGAACATGTCTACCTTGTATCTGGGGACACAGGTCATGTTTAATGACCTGTGTCCCTGTCGGTTCTTTTAAAGCTGCACTATGTAACTTTTCTAGTTGGAGAGTCTGCCACATACCTGCCTCCATGGACATGTTGCTTAGAATGTTTCACACTATGTCATTTAACCTATTTATATTGCATTTATCGAAGTGTTTATTATTAAAATAAAAACAAATATTCTCACTGTCAGCAGGGTTGCCTCTCCACAGATCTTACTAATAATAGACCTGGTGGTGTCGCCTGTTTGTCTCCATGGAGATATATAGGTTTAATGTGACACAGTGAAACATTTGACTGTCCCTGTGCTGGGTTGGACGGGTACCTTACCACTCCACCAACATGTGAACTTACATTTGTGCTCTGGTTCTATTTTATCTTTTGGGTGGACGAGTAGTTGCCTGAGTTGTTTGTCTGTTTTACTGGTGTTTATATGGTGTTTATTTATTGCCCTCTGCACTTTCTATGCATACCCTATATATACCCCTAATTTACAGTAACGTTACCATAGTTACACTCTTTTATTCTATTTTATTTGTGTTTTTTCTGATAATAATGGGATTTTGACTGTACATGTAACTGCAGCTAATTGTAAGTAGGCCTGCGTGTTTAAATCTTTACTCATTTAGACAAAGCTGGCATATAACTAAATCAGGTTTTTGTTCTACGTGCATGTTGGATATATGTTGGAGGTAGAAGAAAATTGAGTAGTATAAGTGTAAACATTACTTTCATAGAAACTGCATCACTTATCACTTTTATCTTTCTTATCACACAATTGTAGAAGGTGATACATAGTTGGTTGCCAGTTCATAAGACATGATAAAAATAAATTGCATAAAGATCCTAACTCCAGCTGCAGCAGCTGTGTGCAGTGAAGGTCTGGCATCATTGGGTGAAAATAAATCATTAAAATGGGGAACGTTGATCATTTAGGATGGCTACATGGTTAAGTTGGTTAAGGTTAAGGTTAAGGTCAGGGTTCAGGTCAGGGGTGAATCGAGTATTAACCCAAAATTAACCCAAACCAGGCCTGAAGCTGGTGGCGCTCTACATCATGGCGCCCTTCAGCTGCAGCTGGACCCTCAGCTGCTGCATGAAGCGCACGCCAAGAGATTAACACAATGCAGGAAATCACTTAGGATTTCTTCAACATTTTCACTAAGCCAGTAGAACTATTTAAACAGTGTACAGCTCTTGTACATTTAATCAACAGCAGCGGCACTTTAGTCGATTACTGCGACAAATCATAAAGGGGGAGGCGGGAATCGTCTCCTAACAGGTCCTTGGACTTCACAGTTTTTGAAAGCGGATGTCAGCGGACTTGTTTCATTTATGTTTTAAATCATTTTAGACGAATATTATAAATTCAAAATATCCAAAATATAACATAATGATCCACAGGTGTCATGGATCATATTTATAGAACGATGTGCATGTGGCATATGTCTCATTTAAGTTTAGACTTTTTACTTTTACTTCACTACATTAAGAGGAGCCTAAAGTTGTCCTCATGTTGCTCTATTGGAAAATGCTGTTGAAACATAATTTCTTGCCTCATGTTACTCCTCTTTGGAACTGCAGATTTATTTTATTTAGATAAATTGACACATCCCTGTACATCCAAGTGTGGGATGAGAAGGGCATATGTCCCATAATGCATCTGCTTAATGATCTGGGTCATTTACTTTTTAGAGGGTCTAAGTAACAAATACAATGTATATGTTGAGCTGAAGTAAGACCAAATCAGTTCTATACCAAAGTATTTTCCTGCATTAGCCAGAACACTAAGGTCCACAAACAGACCATAATTACCCCCTCTACTGTATAAAATTTATTATTATTATTATTATTAAGAACTTCACCTGCAGGCATCAGTGTAGGCAGCTTTGTGTTTGCAATCTAAATCAGACCTCTTCATGAACATGCATATATACTGAAAAAGGGAATATGTACATTTTAGGCCATAATGTGGATTATAGACAAAGAAACAATATTTCCATGGAATAAAGCAGGAGGCGCTGCTCCTCCAGGCCAAGGGTTTGTGGGGATGCAAGCCCACGCACAGTAAGAACCATAGACTGTTTATATAAATGGACATAGCTAACCTGCTAGCCACCGCGTTCTAAATGGGAAGTAAGCATGGGCTCACGCTTCTGGCTCCATTGACTCTGGCTTCAATTCACTTTCTTTTCTTCTCTCTGTAACTGCTGCTGTCAGACTGTGGGGAAGCTGGCCCGAGTGATCAAAATAGGAGGCAGACTCAAAAGAAGTCCCATTAAACACATTTATTACCCGTGCAGTGGTACACCGTGGACAAACAAAAATAATACATATGTACAAAAATTAACGGTGCTCAACAAAAAACTAAGCAACCAAACTTAAGCAACTGAAACAAAAGCCACGTGTACTCTGGCTACACAGGTGTCCCCCATCTGGCTAATTGGCCAGACTAATATACTTCCCTGTACTGGAAGCCCCTCCCCCGGTCTACTCCATTTCTTGTCCAGGGGCGGTGGGAGTATCATAAACACTATATTGCATAAAAACAGCTCTCGGGCCCAAGTCCTTTACCAAAAGTGTTTAACTAAACACAATATAAACACTTAATTCCAGAAATGAAAATATACAAAACATTAACACAAAGAAATAAACAAACTTAAGCCAGTTTTTCCCCCTCCACATGGTCCGGCCCACGACCCCACTCTAGCCTATAAAATGGCTGACATAGGGCACGCCCCCTCTTTGTCTGGACCATGTGGAGATACAGGTAAGATGATTGACTGAACTGAATAGACGCATTTAACTAAATAAAATATATTTAACAAATGTGTGGTGCTTTAAACTGATAACAAAACAAACCCGGGATAGTTATATTTTGTTGGGTATTGAAGTTATTGAAAATGAACAAAGATGTGCAAACCAAATCATAATACTATTAAAAAGGGACAAAGGCCCACTTTGTCACACACTCCCCCCCATAAGCCCGTTACTCGTCAGAGTCACGGGACAGAAAATCAGCAACAACATTTTTATGCCCTGGTTTGTACTGGACCTTAAAACAAAATGGCTGCAGAGACAAATACCATCGAGTAATACGAGCATTAGTGTCCTTCATATTATGAATCCATTGCAATGCACGATGGTCAGTTTCTAAAACAAAGTCTTTACCGATAAGATAGTATCTCAGAGTGTCCAAAGCCCATTTAATGGCGAGAGCCTCCTTCTCAATAGTTGAATACTTTTTCTCTCTTGGAAAAAGTTTCCGGCTGATATACTGAACTGGAAGTTGGTTACCCTCCTCCCCTTGCAGCAACACCGCCCCCAGCCCCACACCTGAAGCATCAGTCTGTACAGTAAAGGGCAGTTCAAAGTCTGGACACTGCAAAACAGGTTGTTGACACAAGCAGTCTTTCAAGTCATTAAAAGCACGTACAGTCTCTGGAGTCCATTTAACCTGTACTGGGCTATTTTTACAAGTCATGTCAGATAAAGGGGCGGACCTAGTTGCAAAGTCTGGGATCAGGCGTCGGTACCATCCCACTAAACCCAAGAAGGATCTCAGCCTTCTCTTGGTGTTAGGCAATGGGGTAGCAGAAATTGCTTCAACTTTACTGACCTGAGGATGAATACCCCCAGCTCCGATCACATAGCCCAAGTACTGCACCTCAGGCTTGGCGATGTGGCACTTCTGGGCGTTGATAACAAGACCTGCCTCTTGGATCCGCCTGAAAACATCAGACAGATGGCGTAGGTGCTCCTCCCAGGACTGGCTGAAGATGACGATGTCATCAATGTAAGCAGCAGCGTAGTCCTCAGCTCCTCTTAGCACCTCGTCAACGAGCCGTTGGAATGTGGCCGGCGCTCCGTGTAGACCAAAGGGCATCATTCGGAACCTGAAGAGGCCGCTGGGCACCCGGAAGGTCGTCAGATCTCTTGAGGCTTTATCCAGGGGCACTTGCCAATACCCCTTGCAGAGGTCTAAGGTTGTCAAATAACTTGCATGACCCAGCCGCTCGATCAGTTCATCTACCCTTGGCATTGGGTAGGGGTCAAATGCAGACACCGCATTCAATTTAGAAAAGTTCACACAGAATCTGAGCTTTGGATCTTCCTTTTTGGGAACCAAGACTACCGGGCTGCACCACTCACTGCGCGATGGTTCAATAATTCCCATCTCCAGCATGTCCGCTACTTCTGTCTTTAACTGTGGGATAAGCTTAGCTGGAATGCGACAGGTAGTGTCTCTAATGGGCTGCTGTTCTGGTGAGCGTAGGCGGATCTGGTGCTGGATGAGGTGAGTGTATCCAGGTTTCACACTAAAAAGTTCATTTGTCATGTAAATTTGAAGGTTCTGTTGCTGCTCAGCACTCAGATGACTTACATCAGGGAACACTGGTGCCTCTGCTGGTGAAGGGAAGTACTGCTCCTGGACCTCCTCCTCATCTGTGACTGCACGTGCCATTAAAGAGAGCTGGTCTGACCGGTCCACCCACTCCTTAAGTAGATTAACATGAAATATTTGAGCCTTCTTACGACGTTCCGGCATAAACAGTTCATAGGTGACTGGACCAGTTTTTTTTCGGATCTCATATGGGCCTTGCCATTTAGCTAAAAGACCACTCTCGGATGTTGGCAATAAAAGCAAGACTTTCTGGCCCACCTGGAATGCTCTTCTTCTGGAGACCTTGTCATAACTGTGTTTTTGTCTCTCTTGTGCTTGTGTCAAGTTGGCACAAGCAAGCTCTTTGAACTGCTCCAATCTATCTCTCATTTTCAGTACATATGAAAGTTCATTACATCCCTGCTCTGGCGTTGGCCCCTCCCAGGCTTCTTTTAGGACATCCAAGGGCCCTCGAACAGAATGTCCATAGAGAAGCTGAAATGGTGAAAATCCAGTAGATGTTTGAGGGACTTCTCGGTAAGCAAACAATAGGAACGGCAGCCACTGGTTCCAATCTGCTCCCGACTCAGCCACAAACTTTCTCAGCATAGATTTGAGAGTCTTATTGAAGCGCTCAACAAGCCCATCAGTCTGTGGATGGTATGGACTTGTCTTTATGCCTTGAATTCCCAGGAGGTTGTAGACTTGTTTCAGCAATGTAGAAGTGAAGTTGGTGCCTTGGTCGGTGATGATCTCTCTGGGGATGCCCACTCTGGAGAAGAGCTGAATGAGGCAGGTGACGATCTGGCGTGCTTTGATCTTCTTCAGTGGAAATGCCTCCGGATACCTAGTGGCATAATCCAACACCACTAGGATATACCGATGTCCCGCACTGCTCCGCTCCAGTGGGCCAACAATGTCCATGGCAATACGAGAAAAAGGGGTGTCAATGATGGGCATGCTAATAAGGGGCGCCCTATCTCCCTTTTTGTTTGGGGCTGTTAACTGACACTCTGGGCATGACTGACAGTACTTTACAGTGTCTGCATACTGCCGGGGCCAATAAAACCTAGGCACCATTCTAGAAAATGTTTTAGCTTGGCCTAAATGTCCTGCCCATGGAACTGAATGACTAAGATTAAGGATAGTGGGTCTCAATGATTGTGGGACTACTAATTGGTCCCCCACCTCACTTCGTCTGTAAAGTCTATCACCCTTAATCACAAAAACTTCACTCCCTCGCGTTGTCACTTTTGTCGTGTCTGACACACATTTACTGAACAAATTAGCTAACGTTGGATCTTGTTTTTGTAATTTTGCCACGTCACTACAGATGGAAAACAAATCTGCCTCAATTGGTGTTTCTATATGTTCCTGCACTTTAGTCCCTTTGACTTTTTCTTGCCTCTTTTGTCTCTTACTCTTCTTGATTTTGCCGTTATTAGTATTTGACATGTCTGAATTAGCGAAAGGTAAGTCCTCCCATCCTGTTCTCTGACTACTTACTTTCTGATGAGTTTGTGATCTAGTAACTGCCATTAAACTAGCATTTACCTTGGCTACGTTAGATTGATTGGCTATTAGCTCAGGAAGGACCGGAACATCCAGGCCTAATACAACTTGGTAAGGCAGCTGTTCTAGCACGCCTACAGCAAGTGTAAAAGACTGGCTTTCCACTTGAACACTTATTTCTGCAAGGGGATAGCGTACCCTGTCACCATGGATACACACAATATCTACGGTCCCTCCACAAAAAATTACATCCTTAGGCAAACTGTCCTGTCTGACCAGAGTACGATCACTTCCTGAATCTAATAAGGCAATACAAGGTTTGTCATCTATCACCACCCCCATAGTGAGCTCCTCCTGATGACCCTCCCGACTGTCTACATTAGCAGGTAAGGTGGATACACTACACATGTAGTTTTTACTAGCCCTGCTATTAGCCCTGGGACACTGTGCTTTGAGATGTCCTATTTGACCACATAAATGACAAGCATAAGTGTCTCTACTCCTGCTGTCTGGTCTAGGTGCATGTAAGGGAGCACTAGGTCTAAAGTGTCTGGGTCTAGGTTCAGGGGCAAATGTCTTACCCATTGGGGTGGGTTGGTGAGTCCTTGGGGCAAGTAGTGTCTTCGAGGGGCGGCGTGCAGCAAGGAAAGCTTCGGCCATGTCCGCTGCCTCTTTGGAAGTCTTTGGGTCTCTTTCCTTAATCCACGTGCGTAGTTCTGGACTCAGAACTCTAAGGAACTGCTCCAGGATGATTGTATCTCCAATTTGCTCTTTGGTTTTGGACTTTGGGTCCATCCATTTATTGTACAACTCCTTCAGACGAACCTGTAGCTCCTGCGGCGTCTCCTCTTCTCCCGGCTCCGTTGAACGAAACCTCAGTCGGTAGGTCTCCGTGCTGATCTCAAACTTTTGCAAAACAGCACGTTTCACTTTGTAATAGTTCATAGTATCGTCAATGTCCATAGCAACGTACGCCGAACGTGCTTTGCCAGTTAAGAGCGGTGCAAGACGAAGAGCCCACTCATCATTTGACCACTGGCATGCATGTGCAATTCGTTCAAAGGTGCACAAGTAATGTTCAATGTCCTCACCATCAGTGTAGGGTTGCATTTTTGGGCCTTTCCAGTTGCTGTTTCTCATGGTGCTGGATTGCCTGGAATGACTTTGGTCAAAATGAGAGCTCTGGGTTGGAAGCTCCTCTGCTCTCAGTTCATCAGGTCCATCCATTTGCATCACACGACTTTGTTGCATTTCTCGTTGGAGGTTAAAAATGTCTCTGCGCATTGTAGTCCATTGCTCATTTTGTTGTTGCATGAGGCGATGTAGTAGACCTGATAGCTGATCCACACTGTTAACCTGGGGTTCTGGTTCGCCACCAACTGCCACCTCCTGGTCGTCTGGTGGATCTGTTCCAGCCTCAGCACAAGACTTCTTTGGGTTCTGTCTTGTGGACTTCATCTTCACTGCCTCCTACTGGCCTGGATCCCACCACTGCCACCAAATGTGGGGAAGCTGGCCCGAGTGATCAAAATAGGAGGCAGACTCAAAAGAAGTCCCATTAAACACATTTATTACCCGTGCAGTGGTACACCGTGGACAAACAAAAATAATACATATGTACAAAAATTAACGGTGCTCAACAAAAAACTAAGCAACCAAACTTAAGCAACTGAAACAAAAGCCACGTGTACTCTGGCTACACAGGTGTCCCCCATCTGGCTAATTGGCCAGACTAATATACTTCCCTGTACTGGAAGCCCCTCCCCCGGTCTACTCCATTTCTTGTCCAGGGGCGGTGGGAGTATCATAAACACTATATTGCATAAAAACAGCTCTCGGGCCCAAGTCCTTTACCAAAAGTGTTTAACTAAACACAATATAAACACTTAATTCCAGAAATGAAAATATACAAAACATTAACACAAAGAAATAAACAAACTTAAGCCAGTTTTTCCCCCTCCACATGGTCCGGCCCACGACCCCACTCTAGCCTATAAAATGGCTGACATAGGGCACGCCCCCTCTTTGTCTGGACCATGTGGAGATACAGGTAAGATGATTGACTGAACTGAATAGACGCATTTAACTAAATAAAATATATTTAACTAACAAATGTGTGGTGCTTTAAACTGATAACAAAACAAACCCGGGATAGTTATATTTTGTTGGGTATTGAAGTTATTGAAAATGAACAAAGATGTGCAAACCAAATCATAATACTATTAAAAAGGGACAAAGGCCCACTTTGTCACACAGACTCATAATTTTAGTCTTAAATGTTCCTGGGTTTTTTATTTTACTATTGTGTATGTAAATCAAGACATTAATAACAGATAAATCAGGTGCCTTCTTTCTCTGTGGTTGCTCCTGCTAGCGTTAGCATTAGGTTTGATTGACTGCATTGCTAAGCACCCACTCCCTGTTAAACCAGCGGTGCGAGCGAGAGAGCTTCATTTGTCTTGAGCCAAGCACTCTGGGGGACATCACACACCTTTAGTCCAATTCTTTATACAGGACACATGTTATTCAAACAAACATGAAAAAACATCTCCATTTTAGTGTATTTTTTGTCTAAAATGTTACATACTGGGGTTTTAACCAAACTCTTGCTTAGAAAAACATGTTCTCTTCATTGGCTTATATAGACTTATTTGATGGGTAGTTTGACACCCACTGAAGCAACGAATCACTTTGAGATGCTGCCTGACTGTAGTAGAGTGGAATAAAGAATAGCACCATCTGCTGTCTGTCTGCTAGAAGAGCACATGATTGGAGTGCAAGAGCAGAACTGAAGCTTCACACACTTTGGACACAATAGACTTAGTATTCCTGTATTATGGAATCTATCCATCCATCCATTTTCTTCCGCTTATCCGGGGCCGGGTCGCGGGGGCAGCAGTCTGAGCAGGGACTCCCAGACTTCCGTCACCCCAGACACGTCCTCCAGCTCCTCCAGTGGGACCCCAAGGCGTTCCCAGGCCAGCCGAGAGACATAGTCCCTCCAGCGTGTCCGGGGTCTTCCCCGGGGCCTCCTCCCGGTGGCACATGCCCAGAACACCTCCCTAGGGAGGCGTCCAGGAGGCATCCTGAGCAGATGCCCGAGCCACCTCAACTGGTTCCTCTCAATGTGTAGGAGCAGCGGCTCTACTCCGAGCTCCTCTCGTGTGACAGAGCTCCTCACCCTATCCCTAAGGGTGCGCCCGGCCACTCTGCGGAGGAAGCCCATTTCGGCCGCTTGTATCCGCGACCTTGTCCTTTCGGTCATTACCCAGAGCTCATGACCATAGGTGAGGGTAGGAACGTAGATTGCCCGGTAAATCGAGAGCTTCGCCTTCTGGCTCAGCTCCTTCTTCACCACAACGGACCGATACAGCGACCGCATCACTGCAGACACTGCACCAATCCGCCTGTCAATCTCACGCTCCATCCTTCCCTCACTCGTGAACAAGACCCCGAGATACTTGAACTCCTCCACTTGAGGCAGAGACTCACCACCCACCCGGAGAGGGCAAACCACCTTTTTCCAGTCGAGAACCATTGCCTCGGATTTGGAGGAGCTGATTCTCATCCCAGCCATTTCACACTCGGCTGCAAACCGCCCCAGTGCCTGCTGCAGGTCCTGGCTCGAAGAAGCCATCAGGACTACGTCATCCGCAAACAGCAGAGATGAGATCCTGTGGTTCCCGAACCAGACCCCCTTCAGCCCCTGGCTGCACCTAGAAATTCTGTCCATGAATAGACCTTACCGGGAAGGCTGATGAGTGTGATTCCCCTGTAATTGGAACACACCCTCCGGTCCCCCTTCTTATACAGAGGGACCACCACCCCAGTCTGCCAGTCCAATGGTACTGTCCCCGACCGCCACACGATGTTGCAGAGACGTGTCAGCCAAGACAGTCCCACAGCATCCAGAGACTTGAGGTACTCGGGACGGATCTCGTGCCCCCCCGGAGCCTTGCCACCGAGGAGCTTGCCAACCACCTCGGTGACTTCAGCCAGGGTGATGGTTGAGTCCGCCTCTGGGTCCCCAGTCTCTGCTTCCTCCTTGGAAGACATGATGGGGGGGATTGAGGAGATCCTCAAAGAAATTCTGGCAAACCGTCCGACGCCTCAGGAGGGGGAAGCAGTGCTTCACCCACACTGTTTACAGTGTGGGAGGAGAGCTGCTGACCTCGACTGGGGATGTTGTCGGACGGTGGAAGGAATACTTTGAGGATCTCCTCAATCCCCCCATCATGTCTGCCAAGGAGGAAGCAGAGACCGTCCGATAGTCCTCCTCCATGGCCTCCCTAAACTCCTCCCAACCTCAAGTTTTTGCCTCTGTGACCATGTCCCCAACCTCCCCCGGGATCAGGGAGAAGTTCTCCCGGAGGTGTGAGTTGAAGACCCCTCTGACAGAAGGCTCTGCCAAACGTTCCCAGCAGACCCTCACAATGCGCTTGGGCCTGCCAGGTCTGTCCGGCTTCCTCTTCCACCAGGGGTTCCAACTCACCACCAGGTGATGATCGGTTGACAGCTCAGCCCCTCTCTTCACCCGAGTGTCCAAGACAGGCAGCCGGAGAAGTCGATCATCAACCTCCGACCTAGGGTGTCCTGGTGCCACGTGCACCGATGGACACCCTTGTGCTCGGACATGGTGTTTGTTATGGACAAACTGTAACTAGCACAGAAGTCCAATAACAGAACACCACTCGAGTTCAGATCAGGGAGGCCGTTCTTCCCAATCACGCCCCTCCAGGTGTCACTGTCGTTACCCACATGCGCGCTGAAGTCCCCCAGGAGAACAATGGAGTCCCCGGTCGGTGCACTGTGTAGTGCACCTCCCAGGGACTCCAAGAAGGCCGGGTACTCTGCACTGCTGTTTGGCCCGTAGGCCGACACAACAGTGAGAGACCTGTCCCCGACCCGAAGGTGCAGGCACGCGACCCTCTCGTTCACTGGGGTGAACCCCAACACGAAGCGGCTGAGCTGTGGGGCAATGAGCAAGCCCACACGAGCTTGCCGCCTCTCCCCGCTGGCAACGCCAGAGAAATGGAGAGTCCAGCCCCTCTCAAGGAGTTGGGTTCCAGAGCCCAAGCTGTGCGTGGAGGCGAGGCCGACTATATCTAGTTGGTAACGCTCAACCTCCCGCACAAGCTCAGGCTCCTTCCCCCCCAGCAAGGTGACATTCCATGTCCCCAGAGCCAGTCTCCATGTCCGGAGATCCGGTCGTCGAGGTTCCCGCAATCTATAGTCTAGTAATGTATTCTACGTAAATAAACATTCTAAGCCGATTCAAAGAGGTAATATGAGCTTTGAAATGATCGGAACAAGTCTGCAGATGTATGGACAATAAAAACAACCAAAGACATATCATTACAAATCAGAGGTATTTTGAATGTGAAGATACAACATTAAAGGTGCACTATGTAACTTTTCTGGTGGGAGATCCGCTACCTGCTTGTCTCCAGGCAGATTATATTGCTTTGACTGAAATATTCCACAGTATGACATTAAACAAGATAAGATAAGATATGCCTTTATTAGTCCCACAGTGGGACTAATTATGAATTAAATTTCACATGTGTTTATCGATCAAAAACACCAGGAAAACACGCTGTGAGTGGGGCCAACTCTACACAGATCTGACCTGTAATGTGGCATGGTGGAGATAGAGAGAAATGTTTAGTAGAGATAAAGACATTTAAAAAGCCCATATTACGTTGTTTTCTGATCTGTGTTATAATGTTGTTTCCTCATCACAGCCCTGAGGTTTTGTTTTGTTTCATTTGCACAACACTGCAGATTTAGGCTGAGTTCTTCTCTCAAACGTAAAACACTCTGTTCCACCTTGTGATGTCATGTGGTAATACAGGAAGTGCTCCACTGTCTTGTTACACTCCATACACCTTCACTAGAATTATTTGGATGATTTGAGTCTTGCACTGGCCCATCTCTGCTCAACAAAAGACAAAAGGAGCTGTTCACTTGAAAACTACCACTTCATGACATCACGAGGTGGAACAGAGCAGTTTGAGCTTTGGAGATGTTACAGACTAATAATAAAATTTACTCAAACATGTGTGAATGAAACAAAACACAACTGCGATCTTTAATGTGGTACTGTGGAACACTATGCAAAGCAATACAATCTGCATAGAGACAAAAAAGTTCCATAGTGAACCTTTAAAACATGGTTAAAATACAAAATAACATTCACAGTATTTTCTAATTACAACAGGTAATTATTTAACTACAGTAAACTTTTGAATACTTTGAATTGCACAGTTTGTCCCTTGATGCTTTGAGAGTTCAGTTCATTTTGTCGTCCCACTCGTAGCAGGTGATGCTGTTGTCCAGGCTTTGCTTTATTGACCTGAAGGTTGGTCTGCTGGCCGGCTCTGCATTCCAACAGTCCATCATGATTTTGTAGAGAAACTCGGGACACTTGGATGGACGGGGCATACGGTATCCACGACTCACCTCCTCGAAAACCTCCTGGATGCTTAAAGCTGAAAAATGGAAAAAAAAAAATATTATGATGAATAATTTTGAAATCTCACAGTGGTAAAACTGTCATATGTTTGGAGCTACAGAGGTGAGATAAGAACAAGCAAGCAGTGCAGAGGACAGATTAGATGACTGAAGTCTCACATGGAGGTATAAAAACGATCAACCCATCAAAAAAATGTATAAAATGGTCATTGTGAGAATGTCCGATGCCACTGACTGCACAGCGCAGTCTGACAGTGGACGCCTACAGGAGAGGAGACAGGCAAATTTTGGCATAAACTCACAAAATTCAGAACAGTGATAGAGCTCTATGAGACACGCTCAAAAATGCACTGCCCTATGATGAAGAGGAAGTCGACCATATTGGATCGTTTCAACGAAACTTTGACTGCAGGTTTATTTTAACAAACTAGTCCCAGGACTTTGACCTGAGTGAACTCAGATTTGGGATACTACATTTAGAGGCACTAAAACTCAACAATCAGCAGATTTAAAAAAAAAATACTTCTTATGGTTTTTGAGTAGCTCGCCAGTAAAAAACTGCTTCATTTCCTGTTGGTTGAATATACTGGACTCATAACCATTTGATCAGTGTACACTAGACAACCCCTTATACGTCAACATTATCTGATTTATATTTAAAAAAATCTGGGATCAAACTCTACACATGAGAAAATGAATATATATATATATATATATATTATATATATATATATATATATATATATATATATATATATATATATATATATATATTCATTTTATTTTATATATATATATTATGGATATCAGACATTTTTCATAATTGGCCAGCAGGGGCACAAAGACTAATAATTCATGCTTATTACTCAGTACTATAGCACCACCAACAGGCCTGGAGAGGAAAAAGGTTTTTACAGTTTTGGCTCGAGGGTCATCCAAACTGCCCATTCAAAGGGAATGGAGCTGTAACTCAAATCACACAAAGGACTTTAACCAAAACACACAATAATTAGCGTCATTAGAGTCAACCATCTTAATGAAAAATAAACACTCATAACAATATGTTACGTGATCGACACAAAATGGTTCTACAATGCCACCTTTTAAGTGACAAAACAACCCTAAAACATTATTGGAGCAAAACTCTACATCACACAAGAAGTCAGCCATACTGGTATAAACGTATATCAAAGTGACGGCAGACATTCCGCCGTCACTTTGATATACGTTTATATGAAAACTTTTTAGTCCTGGGTTTTTGATCCAAATGAGCTCACAGTCCACGTGCAACATCTAGAGATGCAAATCACCAATAGTTCCATCATTTTTTAGATATTCATTACAGTTTTTGTGTAGCTTGTGGAAAAAAATGTCTGATAGATGCTCACAGACAACATCACCAATCATAATTATAGCGCCCCCATAACACAGATAACAGGGCTAAATGATCCAGTTGTTACAAAACTTGGGGGATTCATTTTATTCAACATAACATACAAAAAAGTAATTTGGACCAACATCATATTCTTTATCTAGAGTCGACAATACAGGGCTGCACTGGACCTTTCTAAGCCAAACCTTATTACACAAATAAATGCTTTTTATAGTGTACTTTAATTTGACCAGTGTTAACAAAGTATTTGTACTTTCTGTGCGAGTAATTTAGTTTGAATACCTAAGCATAACGTTTCCAAAGTGTGTATTCTTAGCTCATTCATCAAAACTATTATCCACAATTTTGATTTTGAGTCAACTTTCAACAAAAAATCTAACAAAAATTGAGATATATTGAGTTATATTGCGTTGTAACATGTGTATCATGGTATGTTTTGTGTCACCAGATACTTGGGAATCAACACCAGATCAAGTCAATGCAAGGTACATCAGTATATGTTTCTGATGAGGATACATTATGACATGGTTAAAAGCTTTTGCATTAGATGAGATATTTAAAATCCAGTCGCTCTGACCTGGGTAAGGGTTGCCTCCACATGTGATGATTTCATAAAGTAAAACTCCAAACGACCACACATCAGACTTGCTTGAGAACTTTCCATGGCTGATGGCTTCAGGAGCAGTCCACTTGTACGGAATCTTTTTCTCTTCAGATACATAAAAAGGTTCCTGAAAAATATGTAATATTTTTAGTTTGCTCCATGGCAGCTCTACTAACAGACATTACACTCTATTGGCCTAGTGTACCAATGGATCTATTCAAATACACTGCCTTGCCAAAGAAAAGTCACCACCAAAAAAAAAAATGTCACACACTCTAATATTTGATTGTTCTGCCTTTAGCTTTGATTACAGCATACATTCGCTATGGCATTGTTTCGATAAGATTCTGCAATGTCACGAGATTTATTTCCATCCAGTGTTGTAGTAATTTTTCACCAAGATCTTGCATTGATGATGTTAGAGACTGACCGCTGCACAAAGTCTTCTCCAGCACATCCCAAAGATTCTCAATGGGGTTAAGGTTTGGACTCTGCGGTGGACAATCCATGTGTGAAAATGATGTCTCATGCTCCTGAACCACTCTTTCACAATTTGAGCAGGATGAATCCTGGCATTGTCATCTTGGAATATGCCTGTGCCATCAGGGAAGAAAAAATCCACTGATGGAATAACCTTGTCATTCATTATATTCAGGTGTCAGCTGACCTCATTCTTTGAGCACGGACTGTTGCTGAACCTAGACCTGACCAACTGCAGGAGGCTCGTACCTATTTGCTACGTTAAATCCAGGTGGCCAATCCACTTTTTTTTGGCCAGGCAGTGTATCTGGATAGGGTATCACTAGCTTAAACCTGCAGCGAGTCCATTGGTACTGCAGTGAAAAAATCGACTGCAGGCCAGAAAGCATTTTCCCCATAGCGTGCATAAACACAAGTTGCTCTTCTGCAGTTGACAGGATCTATGTCTAGGGCTGCTGCGGTTAAAGAATTTATGGTAAATTGATGTGCCTCAGCAGTGTGGGGTGTATAGCTCCAAGGCCCATAATAATGCATAATGTAAATTGGGGTTGTATGTATAACTATATAAAACAATATGCAAGCATGAGTGACAGACATGCACATGTGCATGCATCAGAAACAGCCACTTCTGCTCACTAAATGCAGTTTTATAGAGGACTTATGAGGGTAACACTGTCCTCCACTGCACTAGACTCAAGTGGGACAGTGTTTGTGTACATTTGTCGGCACCATGGGCAGTGCAGAGTAGTTTTGCATTCAAGTCTGCAGCTCCTTCTGTAAGAGCATAAAGAGCACTCGTGCGCATTGTGCCACTGGATGCACCTAGCCGCTATTGTTTAAATCTCTGGGCTTGGTTGTACCTTAATGAGTCGGCCCAGTCCGAAGTCAGCCACTTTACAGATGTGTCCTTCTCCCACTAGAACGTTTCGAGCAGCCAGGTCTCTGTGGATACAGTTGTTCTCCTCCAGGTAGGACATCCCATCAGCCACCTGTGCTCCCATGTCCACCAGAGTCACCGTGTCCTGGTGTTGACCCTCTGGACCTAAAGGGTATGGTAAGGGAGGTTGTAGGTTAGGTGGTAGGTGATGGTAGGTGATGAATTGAACATGCATGCTAACATAATACATGCTATTGCGGGACATGATGGACAGAGCAGACCACTGACCTCTGAGGAACTCCAGCAGGCTGCCTTTCTCCATCAGCTCAGTCACTATGTAATATGGAGGAGACTCAGTGCACACAGCGAACAGGGAGATCAGGTGACGGTGACGCAACCTCTTCAATATTTCCACCTCCCGAATAAACTCCTGGTGGTTCAGCTCCGAGTCTGGAGAAGAAACCACAGAAAACATCTCAGCTGATACTTTGGAAAAATTGTCAACTGGAGACTCTGCTCTGTCTGAAGCTCTGTTATTCAACTTAGACTTTAAACTGACCTTTATTTTAACATAATCTGACCATAAAGAACTGACTTAATTGGAGCTACAAC
Organism: Periophthalmus magnuspinnatus; assembly: GCF_009829125.3. Taxonomy (NCBI): domain Eukaryota; kingdom Metazoa; phylum Chordata; class Actinopteri; order Gobiiformes; family Gobiidae; genus Periophthalmus; species Periophthalmus magnuspinnatus. The sequence continues at coordinate 4,594,187 of NC_047132.1, forward strand.
AGATGAGCTGATGTGTCTCCCAAATAACATCACAGTCACACGCGAGCTTGCCACAAACAACCACTGTCACTTTTTTATTGAAAATCAGCTTAAACCTACACAGTATTTTTCTTAAAATGTTTTAGTTTTTATTGCTAATGTGTGCATTGTGTCACCATGGTAACTGCTGAACATTCCACCATAGACATACATGCAGAACCCCCTCCTCCAGCATGAAGTATCAAATACACTGGGTTATGTATTTTGGATTGGAACATATTAATAATGGCAGAAAATGACTGTTCTAATTATACTGAACTTCTAAAGATTATGGGTTATATTTATAAATGTGAAAATGTTTAGAAAAAAGTTTCAGGAAGTTGGCGAGAACAGTTCATTCCACTTGACACTTGACATTGTGTTACATTGAAGGGAAAAGTAATGTAGCAAAAAAAGTCATAGTGGCACTGTTTTTACATAACAAGAAGACTGGAAATGAAGTACACATTTTACTCGTCTGTTATGCATTTGATATTTGCCAAGTCTGTTTCATCACAGTGAATTTAGGCTTCTTCTTTGGAAAGCAGCTTGTAAATTTTAGAAGTTTCATCCATCTATTTTTCAGTCTGTGCAAGGTATTCCAGACTTCCCTCACCTCAGACACTTCCTGCACCCACCTCAACTGGCTCCTCTCAACGTGTTTTTGTGTCCACCCAGTCTAAATACTGGCCAATCAGGAGCTTTAAGTCTGTGCGCAACATAGTACAAACAGTGACCTGATATATACGCATAAATCAGCAGGTTCAGTGGTATGTAAACTGTAACTGGGCTAACCGCATTGGCCTGACAGACGATGCCCATTTCTGCGTAGGCGTGGGGAATCCCTACTGTGTACAAAATCATTGAGTCATTTGGGTTTGGCACAGTTTCAAGAAGAATTACAAGAATGTCGAAATCCCAGAGTCTCAAAACTGCTTGAGAAAAATGATGACATGCAACAGCATAAATGTCACTAGGTTCATCATGATGGTATTGCATTAGCACTTTGTCATGAAATATCTAACAGGGACAAATATCAAATATCAATATCTGTCCCCATCTGTATTAAATGTTATTGTTCTATAAAAGGTTGTGATGTCACCTTAAACCCAGAAGTATACAATTTTATATTCAAATTTTATATTCAAAAACATTGTATATATTAGCCTAGTTGTTTATATTATCATTATCTAATCAGAAAGCAGAATATGGGTTTGGGTTGCGAAGTTCAATGCTGAAATCCAGTTGGTTTAGACATAAAAAGACTGTCCATATACTGAGAATGAGAGAATACATTCTCTATCTGCAGGTCTTCAGCTGTGAATGTAGCTCCTTTTTGTAAAGAACATGACAAGCCCTACCTTAAACAAACATAAATAGCAACTAACAGTTCTCAGACTTTAGGGAGTGTTTGGTATTACTATTTAGATGATAGGATTGATATTGATTATTAAAACCAAAGTGAGTAAATATCAGTCCACACCCATGTACTGTGCAGTGTATCATGACAACAGTACAAAACTCGATTTCAATACTAAGGAATAGACTCGGTACTCAATACTGATTCTGATACCATGATGATGATTTAAAAAGCACACTTTCTTTAGACAATAGAATGTGATTTTCAACATGAAATCATAATACTTTCTTCTCCATTCCCATGTGTCTTATATCTGTGTAATCCCTCAGTGTCCAGTAGGTTCATAGTGGTCCATGTGTGTAAACTAGTCTATGTGTCTTATACTTGTGAAAGATATAGCTCAACATCATTCTAAAGATATTCAGAAAAGCATGCAGTACCGCTCTTGATGATCTTGATAGCCACACTGATGTGGCTCTTCCAGCGCCCCTTGTACACATCAGAGAAGTATCCACTGCCCAGCTCCTCCTCCAGGGTGAACTCGCTTTTGGGCAGCTCCCACTCCTTCAAGTCCATCTCTGTGGGCTTTGGCTTTTTCTGCACAGACACAGATGAGAGAGCACATGACGTTTCTAAAGAGGAGTTATGTGCATTAAAGCGGACATACAAACTTTTTTTAAAGGGGGAATTTAATAGTATTTCAATGCATAATATAAAATGTTTTTTGTAGTAAGTTTGATATTTTTAAGGTACGACTGTAGGCCTTTAGTTGATTGCATGGTGACTTGATTGACCAAAATTTGAATTAGTCACCTAGACATTTTATATAGATTATAAAAATGTACATGAGACAACAGCAGAAAAGATAAAGTATGACTTGAACTGAAGATTTAGGAGTGAATTCTGACTTTAATCCACCTTTTTAAATGCACATATTTTCCTAGTACTTTTCCTAGTACTTTGTTGCAGATGTGAGAGCAGTTTGGGTCAGATACATAGAGATATGTAATATTTTTGAGAGTTTTTGCCACGCCCTCTTTTTAGTCGACTAATGGGCTGGACAGCTCTACTTTAACGATGTTTTGGAGGAAGTTGATCAACAATGTCTGTGTCCAAATGTCCGCACAAATCCCTAACCTCTCAAACACTACATCACCCTGCACTCTTTAGTGAACTATTAATGGAACTCATTCACTGCCCTCGATGTAAGGCACAAAAATTTGACGTCTGGATGAGAAAAGGCTGCTACACTATGATAAAGATTGATTTCTTTAATAAATATTGATCAAATTCGACTGACACACACTTTTTATGGACTACTGCAGTGTGAATTTATATAAACCTGTTACACTAGTACAGTATTTTCCAAACTATAAGTCGCACCTTTTTCATAGTTTGGCCGGAGGTGCGATTATATGTGAAATTATTATGCATTTTTTGGCTGGTGCAACTTATACTCCGGTGTGACTTATACTCCAGAAAATACGGTATATAAGTTTTTGTATAGATGGATCTCATATAAACCAAGTGGATTATTTATCTTTTAGTTTGAGATGTAGAAATTATCACTTTAACAACTCAAGCTAAGGTAGCAACTAGTAATGGTAAAAGTTTATTTAAGAGTGTTTCATTCATAATCACAGGTAAACAGTGCATCAAAACAGCACTTCTGTCTGATTTGTCATGTTGTGTCCAGTTAAAGTCCGACTCTTGCAATGCATTGTGGTCTATATTGACTGGTGTAGTGACCATTACATCACTGGACATTACTTTGCGTTGGTGTATTGTGGTAAATTTTGAATGCACTACTTTTTCACCCACCAGACACTCGGACAGCCCTAAAAATGGAGTGACCCATATTTGGTGTCTTAGTAGGGAATAGTGTAGACATCTGGATGCAGCCAATGTCATTAACACAAGAAAATAAAATGGTAAGAAGCGACAGTCAACAGAAAACAGTCGTACCCGTTTGCATGGCTTGCCGAGCAGTCCGGCGTTGGTCAGGTTGTAGTTCTTGTAGTGCTCCACCAGGTCAATCAGGGTGGGGAAGTGAGTAGAGGGCTCGATGTGGAACTGATTGCTGTTGTCCTTTATCACCTTAAAGTGCTTGACCCGTGTATCCGATCTCACTGCAAACACAACACATGACTGTTAAAGGAGTTTGACTGTCTCAGAAATGACAAACAGAACTTATTTAAAATTCTAAAACAGTCGATCCTCAAAATTGCAACCTCAGCTAAAAATGTTTGCACTTTCCACATTTCAGGAGCCTAAAACAATGACACTTAATGGAAGAGTATAATGTTTTCACCCCTTTGAAACACATTCACAGCATTCTAATAATTCACCTACCTGGATGAGTTTATAAGCACTCTTAAGAGCTTAAAGAGTCCGAGTGGATTATTATGGTAACGCTAACAACTAGCATGCTAACAGCGCACTTCTTGACAATAAAATTTGTTGATGCAGACAGTACACAGTGGATTTATTTTTACCTCAAATGTTGCTTGTACAATATGTCAGCACTGAGACAAATTTTAAAATGTTAAAATGTTAAAACCAGATTTTAAAGGTCTCGTATAACATCATCTTTTAAAAACAGTCTCCTCCATGCCATGTCTCCTGTACAGTACAGAATGTGTTCAGACAAATTTACATAAATGTTGGATCGCAGTGTGATTCTTAAGTGCTGTATGTTTGCAAGTTTTCTCCCCGACAATGTCGATGAAACGTTCTGCACCGACAAAGGCACCTATGAAGGTTTGAACTTTGAGAGTGTTTAGAAGAGAGAAATGTGAGAAAATGTCAATGCCTGTGTGAGAAAAGTGTATAAAGTGTGTGGTGAGGGGATTCATATAGAATAATTATAAAAAAATAAAGCTGACTACTTTGCGGATTTAGCTTATTGCGGGTTATTTTTAGAACTTGACCTCCGTGATGAACGAGTGACCACTGTAATTATATTTTAAATTCGGGTATGGAGTCAAAAGTGATGTGGTAAATAATGTGATTTTGATTGAGAAACTTGGATTAGCCTCAGATTATTATTATTATTATTATTATTAAGACCAGACTTAAAACCAGAGGGGACAGGGCCTTTTCTGTGGTTGGACCTAAACTGTGGAACGCCCTGCCCCCCCACGTTCAAACAGCTCCCACTGTAGAGTGTTTTAAGTCTCGTCTTAAGACCTATTTTTATTCTCTGGCTTTTAACACCGCGTGAGTTGTGTGGTCCTCTGTGTTTTTTTAAATTTATTTTTATGTGTTTTATTGATTTTATTTTTTATGTCACTTTGTCTCTGTGCAGCACTTTGGAAACAATTTGTTTATGAAATGTGCTATATAAATAAAGTGGATTGGATTGGATTATCACCAAATATGAAAAATCTAGATAGGTTTGACACATGATAAGTAGACACATGTGAGTGATATCAGAGCTTGGTTTAAAGGTTTAAAGACATTTTCAGCTGTGTTTTACTTTATTTGTTTATTTAATGGGAGATTATGATAGATGCTGATTTTAAGGTTTTACTTTAGAAACTTTAGAAACTTTAGGTCTGATGTCAGTATTAAGGTCTACTACTTCACTCTGACTCTGCCTCTATTCAGGGATTTTGAACATTCTGACAATACAACATTTTAAATAAGGTTTAAGAAAGATGAGAAATTAGGACCGTTGTCAGACCAATTTAAAACCATTTAAAACTAAATATTATATATGTTGAATGGGTAAAAGTCGGGTAAATGTTGCACATAATAGCTTAAACTTAAGCCTGTAACTAAAAGGGTTTTAGGCTTTTTAAAACACCTGTTGACACTTTTGCTTTGGTGTTAAATTAAATTACAGGTGAAAGTAAATTAGACATTGCTACCAGAAGAGGGCAGATTGCCTCATGTTACAACAGCTGCACGTGACTTTATATAGTTTATCTGCGCTGGAATGATCAGTGGAAGCGACGTGGAGCATGTTCCAGTCAAAAGTTTGGACACACTTTTTCCATGTATGTTTCTTCTTTATTTTCATAACTATTGTAGTAAAAGCCAAAGGTTTAATCTGTACAAAACAATCTGGACAAAAAGTTGTAGGAGTGAAGATGTTTGGCTGCTCATCCAATCCGCTTCTTCAGTTCTGGGCAGATTACTGTTGGACACTGCCTTATATCAATCTGAACATTTTGTCCAGTTAACAGATTTTACTTTACTGACTATTGTAGATTCTCATTAAATAAAATATAAAACATAAAAAATATGTGTGTTGGCAGCTGATCTTAGCATCCGGGAAAGTCGGGTTTATGATTTTTCGGTATGTGGATGTGTGTTTGATTGAACTGGTCCAAAGTCCCACAGGGTGTGTCTGTGCTCGTTTATGGCATCCTCAGGTTACTGTCAGACCTCAATGACCCAACCACTGTAAGAGTTTATAGGTGTACTATGGAACTTTTCTCTCACTTCATTATATCACTGACACAAGATAAATCAGTTCAGATAAATCTTACCCCTTTTTTTTTTATCTTTTTGCATTTTTAACTTGTTCTACTCAGTTTATGAAACACAAAAGCATATCACACTAAATATTTCATACTGGCTTTATCAAGATAGAATAAAAAGACAGATTGATCAGATCAGTCTCAAACGTGATCATCAGAAACATTTTTTCCAGTGACAAATGTGAAATGAAAGAGCTTATTTGTCACCTATGATTTACAAATAAAATCAAAGAGTTTAATGAATTTAATGCTTTGCCTATTGATTCTGCAATGTTTTTCAGCCCCTTGTGATTTTTTTTTTCCTTTATTGTTTCCAATACAGACAAACTATGAATGTCCTTGGTTGGTTAATCCATTCAGTGAGTCCAAACAGTGAGATTCACCAGTGACCAGACTCACATCTTTGTAAAATATTAAAGAAGTGTGTATTCTGGATCTCAGGTAAACTGTTTTCACTAAAACGGGCCAATTTACCTGGAAGCCTGGGGGCCAAAAAAAATTGATGTGGGTTGCATTTGGCCCCGGAGCCATAGTTTGGACAGGCCTGGTCTATAGTACTGATTCACACAGGTTTCTCACAGTACTAATTAGTGTTTGTCTGCAGGCATCAGTGTGTATACAGCCTATGTTTTCTATGGTCTGCTTCCTCTTTTCTCTTCCCTTTTCATCGTCAATCATCCACCGTTGGCTCTGCACACAGGACAATGTGACCATTTCTCTTTCTCCAGTCGTACCATTTAAAGAGGAGCTATTTTACTTCTATGGGGCATCAACACATAACATATTTAGATTATCTTTTATTGTTTTGAAAATGATATATTCCCCAAAAACAACTCTCTTAAATGTTTTATAAGTTTTATTATCTTCCCAAAGTCACTCCCCCTTTAGAGTGACATCACAACACAATCAGCTGCATTCCACTAATGAAACTACTGCAGATCACATCAGGTTTGTGAAGTTGTTGTGTACGGTTTTATATCATGCTTTTGTATATTTATGGAGAATTGTGCTGTGCATGTACTCACTGAATGGCATGTTTTTTTAATGAGGGAACAATGTTATGATATGGTAGAAAGAAACAAACAAAAAAAAAAACTATTTTGCATCATACCCCGTCTTCAATATGGGATTTACAATATTGCAGTACTTGTGCTGTGAGAATAGAATGGTGACAGAGGATATTTAGTTATGGTTACTTCCTTTATACAGTAAATACAGTAAATAAAGTCAAGTACAAATCTAATGCCACTTTTGCCCTTATGTTTTATGCAGGATCAACTTTTTTTTACATAAGATTTCAATATACCTGCTTAGATACACAGTCCCTGTCTTACCCCAGTATAGACATATTGTATAAGTAGCTCTTCACTTAATAAGAAAGCGTCTCTGATTATCAGGAAGTGTGTGGTAGCATGCTAGTTATCGCAACCTTTACCATCACAGGAAAACACAGCACTGGTTTGTGAGAGCTGTGAAAAGCTCTTATAAACTCATTGTGGTGTAACTCTGGGAGCTTGAAATGCATCAGGAATAACTTTAGACCACTCCAAATGGTTTAAAAGAAGTAGTTTTGTTCGTCATGTTTTAAGTAAAAATCAAGTATGTCCTTGTGAGCAAAATAATGTGCATTTATGGCAGTTAAGTAATGCAAGTTTGTATTATTCTTTAAGTGTTTCTGAAGTCCCTCTGGTCAGTCCTCTTGAAACAGGTGGCAACAGTTGAAGTGTATGACAGGGAGAGAGTTAATTTGGTATGATAATACCAGTTGTAAACATAAATTATAGTTTTACACCAACCAAGAAGCAATTTGTCAGGAAAAGTTGGAAAATATGTTGAATATTACAGGAAGTAGAGCGTCACATACAGGAGAATCCCAAGTTTGGCACAATTTACATGCAAGGAACACATTTTTTCTGGTACTTTAAACATTATTCCAACTAAATTACAGTGTTTTGTTATCATTTTATTTGTCAAATAATAGTTCCTATGTACATTAGAGGAGCTTTGTCCCGGTGTATGATGTGGTTGTTAGGTAACATTATGGACATTATGGACCATATGTGATGTCATCAGTATACAACTCTCTACTTCCTGTAATATTCAACATATTTTCCAAGTTTTCCTGACAAATTGTGTGATGTCACTATTTCTAACCAGGAAGTAAAATTTGAAACCTAAAAAAAATCCCAAACGTGGAAAAAAAATGTAACGTTTTAAGTGAAATCTTAAATAAAATTATCTTAACTTTGTTTTGGTCAAATGAGTCGTCCAACCTGTCAAAAGCACTTTAACCTTTAATATACAGTGGAAAAGCGTGAAAGGCAGGTGGTTTTGTAGGAGCGTGGACATGGTACCTGAGAGCACATATCCCACAGACTCTCGGTCGCTCTGTCGGATGAGAAAAGCCCCGCTCTGGTTCTCTGAGCTCATGAGGTGTCCCTGTGCCTCGAAACGGTTCATCGTCCCAAAATACCATCTGCAAAACACATACAAGACACTGTTAAAGGAGATGTGTCAGGCTTTTACAGCTATTTAATATTAAGTAAACATGTGTTGATCATGACTTTACATTTTGACTTAAAACTGCTTTATAAAGGATTTTGTTTTATATGTGCTATTTGGGTACTTTTTCCCCTTTTATTTGTTTTTATTTGCCTGCTTTTTTAAAGTATATTTTTTCCAGTTTCAGTTCATAGATGTTAGTCCCCCTTTTTTTTAAGTTGTATTGTTATTATTATTATTATTATTATTATTGTTATTATTATTTTATGATTTTTTTATTTACTTATATATTTCGTTTATATTATTTATTATAGTTTGTATATAAAGTTTATTATTATTATTATTATTATTATTATTATTATTATTATTATTATTATTATTATTATTATTATTAAAGTTGCTGGGTTTTGTTTGTTTTTTTGGTTTTTTTGTTTTTTTTGTAAGTTTGTATATAAAGTTTTTTTTTGTATATAAAGTAAAGTTTTATTTTCGTAGTTTTGCTCTCGACCGTTTTGTTTCGTGCCCAGGAGTGAACCCTTATCTTTGTTTTCTTTGTCCTTACTAAATATGGTCTGACCTGCTTCTGGGTCATAACAATATGTCATCCTGCATGTCTGAGTAATCCAGTGATCTCTCTCTATTTGAACTCTCCTCACAGTATTAACAGAACAATCCTGTACAAGGCTCCGCCCACAAGCCTTCATCCCCACATGCTCGCACATAAATTTTACATAAATATACAAAAGCAGGATACAAAACAATACACTATAACTTCACAAACCTGGTGCCATGTGCAGTAGTTTCATTAGCAGGATACAGCTGATTGTGTTGTGATAGGGCTCTGAAGGGGGGGTGACTTAGCATGTCGAGCAAAGGGAAGGGATAATGGCGATAGGGCGTAGGTGAAAACTACAACTATAAAAGTAAACTAATGATGATGGTTAAAAGCTCATAGTCAACTTTTGGTAGTATTGTCCATTTAATATACAGTACTATACAGTATTTCTCCCAACAACATCACATATGCAGTTACTATAATACTACTCCAGTGAGGTACTCCTGATCAAGATTTTTACTGGAGAATGTCTGGAGAAGGATCCCTCTGCTTGTAATATATTTTTCCAGTGCCAGTTTTATGGGGACAAGTCTGATCTGACCATGATTTATTCAATTCAATTCATTTTATTTTTGTAACACCCAAAATCACAAAAACAGTTGTCTCGAAGGGCGTTCATGTTTTGGTTGATGGGGGAAACCAGAGTACCCAGAGGAAACCCATCCAGACACGGGGAGAAACATGCAAAACTCCACACAGAAAGGCCTGGGAGACCCGGGAATCGAACCAAACCTTCTTGCTGTGAGGCATGAGTGTTGCCACTCAGCCACCGTGCTGCCTACACACAAAAACAAAACAACAGGAAAAATCAGACAAAACAAGAAAAATCGTCCAGGCGAGGAGGAGGGAGGGGGGCGGAGGAGGGCCAGGCGAGGAGGAGGAAGACCAGGCGAGGAGGATGAGAGCCAGGCGAGGAGGAGAGGGAGGCGGGTGGAGGAGGGCCAGGCGGGGAGGAGGAGAGGGTCCAGCTGTCATTTATCAACACAATGTTTCAATAAAAATGGTAAGACATATTTACAGGTTTGAAGGATGAGCAACGCAATGGACCCATTTGAAATAAGCTCTGATGGCTTAATTTTGACAATGACCTCTGTTTTTTCAGGAAAAAACAGAGGTCAAGGGTATGTTTATATTCACACAATCACAGTGGTTTAGTGGCTGGCACTCACACTGCACAGCAAAGAGGTTCTAGGTTTGACCCCCAGGTATTTCTGTGTAGTTTGTGTGTGGAGTTTGTGTGTGGAGTTTGCATGTTTCTCCCTATGTCTGGGTGGCACTGACAATCCTCCAGCTAAAGTAGTAGTAGTAGTAGTCCTGGCCAAGTTTAGCTCAAAAGGTCTGATGACGATCTCAAGATGTCTCTCTGAGAGCTGTACTGTAGTGTCTAAATGCTCCTGACAGCTTGCCCCAGTCACACTGTTTGAGGGAAGAGTAAAATGCAGAAAATGTATTTTACATTCCCTTACTAAAGGGGACTAAACTGGAATTAAACCTGGACTAAACCTGGACTAAACCAGGACTAAGCCAGGACTAAAATGGGACCAAACCAAATCTGCATTAGGACTCAAACTGGGCTCTAAGTGTAAACACACCCTACACCATGAGGCTTCTATACTTCAAGGTAGAGATGGACCGATATATGTAGCAGTTGGCCAGTAAATCGGATTGATATTTGGACTTTTCAGCATATCGGCCTTAAATCTCCAGCACAGGCCGATATTTTATTTTGGTAAATCTGCTGCCTAAAACATACACACAAAACTTTATATTATCACTTTAATATGACCAAACATATAGGCCAGTGGTTTTTATGCATTTCAAAATCAGTATCGACATCAGCCATGAAAAAACCCATATCGGTCGTGCTCCCCAATCACCGGCCGGGGAGTGGTATCGGTCCGTTACGCATTTGCTACTGGGCCGCACAAAAACAGTATATAATTTATCAGTGACCACATCTTCTAACCTTTGCCCGTCCCTCATGACGCGCTAATAAACTTGTCTGTAGATATATAATGAGAATCCTGATAGGAAATCGCCACAGAAATCTATTTGATGTAGTGGCAAGTTTATTATATCTGTGATAGATCTGCTCTTGTCTCTGCGATGACGTTTCTTGTACAACACATCAGACACGTCGCTCAAAAGTAGAGCCACAAGCGAGTGAAAATGAGCCAAAACAAAAGTCTTTGGAGAGGTTTTTAACAAAGGGGAAAAGGCCAACTGAGGAGCCAGAAGAGGAGCCTACGCCCACCAAGAAAAAGAAAGACAAATTTAGCAGACAATACCAGGAGTCCTACTTAACCAAATCTATCAACCAAAACATGAACGCCCTTCGAGACAACTGTTGTTGTGATTTTGGGCGGTAAAATAAAATGAATTGAATTGAACTTAATATGGGTTTGTCGCTACATGTGACTCTCACGCGCAGAGTCCGCTCTGCGTAATATGCAGGAAAAGCAAATGAGACAATGAAACCTTCAAAACTATTTTGGCACATGGAGACTAAGCACCCGGGATTAAAAGATAACTTTTAGAGTTTTTTGAAAGAAACAAACTTGAGCAAGAAAAAACAAGTGCAGACCTCCCACTGATGCGATGGTTTGGTGAGTTGTATTTTTATGCACTTAAATTATTTTTGACATATTTATCTGCCATGTGTAGAAGGCCGGTCCGTGAAAATAAAACCTACATTATTCCGGTCCGTGGTGCAAAAAAGGTTCGGAACCCCTGCTCTACAACTTTTATTTCTTCTAGTTCAGGTAAATATCCTTCACATCATGCAGTGTGATGTAAAAGCAGCTATTTGACTTACATAATGACACTGAAGAACATTACCTGTTATAACCAAATGGAAGCAAATGACTGAGATACTTCTTCTTATTCCAATCAGATGCAGAGTGAAATGAGAACCACATGGAAACAACTTTTGGAGCAATTATATGCTCTTGGACAGTTGTGTGTCTGTCATGGCACCATTCATCTGGACTAATCTAAAGGTCTAAAGTCAGTCGTATGAAAACCTCACAAATATGTCATAGATTTCGGACACCTGTGGACTCCCTCATGACCACAGCACTTCTCCACATTAAAGATAGACCCAAAACAGGGAAGTAGAAGCGACGTGTTTCACAATGTGGAAACTGACATATCAGACCATCTGCTTTACAAACACGTGAGAGACAAAGGCGCTAAGTGACTGACTTTCCATCACCCGTTTGACTCTGTGTAAATGTTGAACTGCTTAGACTAGAATGTTCCACTGTATGGTATTAAACATCCAAGCAGGTCAAGTTACAGGTCAGATCTGTGGAGAGACGACCCCGCTTGTACCAGCACCGGGTCACATACACCTTTAGCTGTGTGCAGTGTTTTGACATAGTTCATGATTGAGCTTCCCGGCTCTATTTACTTTTTCAGTTATGGAAAACAATATAATTATGATGATTTAATGCTACAGTATGTCACTTTTCAGTCTAGCCAGAAAAAGGTTTTTAAACACTCGCATTTAAAACACAGAAATAACTTCATATTTTAGACATTTACAGACAGTGACATCTTCAGATTTACAGGTGAGGCGTTCCAGTTTGAGCCGTGTGTTATGCAGTTTTATGACTCTGAGTTAAAACTGCATAACACACGACTCCAAGTTATTTAATGTTTATTTGCCCCACAGCTGATCAAGTTCTCGATCTACAATGTGAACGTAGCCAAATGAGTTTCCAATTCAAGCAATAAAATGAAGTTATTCCGATCAACTATATGGACAGTGGAAAAGCAGAAACAGCGTCAGCAGTTCTGGGTGCAAAGGTCACGAAGGAGAGATAGACATTAAGGAAGAAGTCATGTGACCTCTGTAAGAGACCTAATCTCCTACACAGAAAGGACTCTTATTACCTCCTGAAAAACAGACCTGGAATTGTGTTTTGTTTCTGTCATGATGTCAGTTTTCCCTGTCCTCCCGTGCTCTCTCCCCCTCCCCTACCTGTGTGTCTGGAGCTGGGTGGAGTGCCTGACTCCTCCCGTGCACACCTGGGGTGCATCAGCCTAATCACCACCACCTGCTGCTGAGTACAAGAAGGCTTGGCAGTCTACACTCGGTGCCAGACCGTCCGCGTGTAACATTCCTGCCTCCACTCGCCCAGCTCCTGCCGTCACGTTCCAGTCCCGGTATCGTCTCCTGCTCGTCTCGTCTCCGGCTCGTCTCGTCTCCTGCTCGTCTCGTCTCCTGCTCGTCTCGTCTCCTGCTCGTCTCGTCTCCTGTCCGGTCCTGGTCTCTGGTTTGTCACCCGCTCCCCGCTCTGGTCTTCGTCTGCTCCGCCCGCCCTGGTACCGCACCTGCTTCTATCCCCGTCCTGGTCCTGTCCTGCCCGCCTCTACCTGCACCGCACCCGCCTGACCCGTCTCCCGCTCCCCGGTTCCTGTACCTGCTCTTGTGACCTGTTTAAAGACTGCATTTTCACCGCTGTAAATAAACACTGTTAAAACTGCTCTGGTCTGCATCCTTTGGTCCTATCCGCACCGTTACGACAGAACGGTCTGGCCACTATGGACCAAGCAGGCTCAGATCCGGACCAGACGCGCCGCCTCACGCACTCTCACCCCGAGGCGGTGCTGGGTCAGCATGAACAATCCATTCGAACTCTATTGGAGCTAAATCAGACATTGTCCCAGCAGGTGGCACAGCTTAACCACCAGGTGGCCGCGCTCCTCGTCACCCCGCCTGCTGCAGCTGGAGCGCCGCCACGCCTCCCGGAGCCGAGAGGCACGGATCCGGAGCCGTATGCTGGACAACCTCACCTCTGTCGCGGATTCCTGTTCCAGTGCGAGTTCATGTTCCAGCAATGCCCTTCTCGTTTCAGCTCGGGGGCCACCAAGATCCGATATATATGTGGATTACTCCGGGGCAGAGCTCTCCAGTGGGCAGAGGCGCGCCTAATGAAGACGTCTGTGGATAGCCTGGATTTTAATGAATTTGTGTCCACGTTTAAGCTGGTGTTTGACCACCCGCACTACCAGGACAATGCTGCCTCCCGGTTATTGACTCTCAGCCAGGGCTCCAGGACGGTAGCGGATTATTCCATTGAATTCTGGACACATGCGGCGGAGCTGGACTGGACGGACAGCGCGCTGCGGGCTGTGTTTGTGCGGGGCCTGAACGAGACTTTGAAAGATGAATTGGTTTCCCGGGACGAACCCCCCGACCTGCGGACCCTCATCTCCCTCACTCACCGTATAGACAACCGCCTACGGGCTCGTCGCCGAGAGAGACGCCGGTCACCGGTCCCGCCGGAGCCACGCGCTGCCCCGCCCCCGCCGGATGAGCCCATGCAACTCGACAGGACCCTTGTGTCGGCCGAGGAGCGTCAACGGAGGCGTCGTCTGGCCGGGGCTTGCCTCTACTGCGGTGAGCGCGGACATTATGTGGTCACTTGCCCAGTTCGGCCAAAAGGGGGGGCCCACCAGTAGCACTGGGAGTACTGGTGGGCGAGCAACACATCCTGGACTCTTCTAATAGACTGCGGCTCAGCGCCACCCTGTGCGTTCGCACAGAGACCTTATGCGTTTCCGCCCTTATCGACTCCGGGGCTGAGAGGGACTTTATTGATGCCCAAGTCGCGGAGCAGCTCGGGGTCTACCTGGAGCCCCTCGAACGCCCCTTAAATGCCCAGGGGCTCAATGGACGTTTTCTGGGGCACATCACTCACATCACAGAACCTGTCACCGTGATTCTGTCCGGCAACCACCAAGAGAACCGTCAGTTTCATGTCCTGTCCTCCTCCGCTTCTCCTCTGGTCCTTGGTTACCCCTGGCTACGCGCCCACAACCCTGTTTTCGATTGGGCCAGGGGCGGAGTGTCGGGCTGGAGTCCCGATTGCCACGCCAAGTGCCTTCGGTCCGCCCTCCCTCCGGCCGGGAGGTCCGTTCCTGTCGCTGATCCGTCCCCAGACACCCCCAATCTGTCCTCGGTGCCTGCTGAATATCACGACCTGGGGGAGGTTTTTAGCAAGAGCAAGGCCCTCTCTTTACCGCCCCACCGCCCATATGACTGCGCCATTGACCTCCTGCCGGGTGCCCCACTACCATCTAGCAGGCTATATAACCTGTCTAAACCTGAACGCGAGTCAATGGAGGACTATATCCGTGGGTCCCTGGCTGCCGGAATCATCCGCCCGTCCACTTCACCCGTGGGAGCGGGGTTCTTCTTTGTGGCTAAGAAGGACAAATCCCTGCGGCCTTGCATTGATTATCGGGGTCTGAACAATATAACTGTAAAGAATAAATACCCGCTTCCCTTACTGGACTCGGCATTTACGCCCCTCCACGGTGCGACCATCTTCTCCAAGTTGGATTTGCGGAATGCGTACCACCTGGTGCGCATCAGGGAGGGAGACGAATGGAAGACGGCCTTCAAGACACCCCTGGGACATTTCGAATACTTGGTTATGCCCTTCGGTCTCACCAACGCCCCTGCCGTATTCCAAGCCCTCATCAACGATGTGCTCCGTGATTTCCTTAACCGATTCGTCTTTGTTTACTTGGATGACATCTTGATTTTCTCGCGGTCCCCCCAGGAGCATCATCAGCACGTTCGCCAGGTTCTCCAGCGCCTCCTCGAGAATAAACTGTTCGTGAAAGCTGAGAAATGCGAGTTTCACGCAGAGGAGGTCAGCTTTTTGGGCTTCATTGTGGGGCGGGGCCAAGTAAGAGCTGACCCTGAAAAGATCCAGGCTGTCACTGAGTGGCCCGTTCCTACCAGCCGGAGACAGCTCCAGAGATTTATCGGCTTTGCCAATTTTTATAGACGTTTCATCCGGGATTTTAGTAGGGTTATCTCGCCCTTAACTAAACTCACCTCTCCTGCTTTGCAGTTTGCCTGGTCTCCTGAGGCGCAGACAGCCTTCGAGAAGCTTAAGAGACTATTTACCTCCGCTCCCATCCTGCACCAGCCCGACCCTTCACGGCAATTCATCGTGGAGGTCGACGCCTCCGACTCGGGAGTGGGGGCCGTGCTTTCGCAGAGGTTCGACCCCCACAACCGCCTCTGTCCCTGCGCCTTCTTTTCCCGGCGATTGTCCTCGGCCGAGGTCAATTATGACGTGGGGGATCGGGAGCTCCTTGCCGTAAAGCTGGCCTTGGAGGAGTGGCGCCACTGGCTCGAAGGGGCGGAGCAACCATTCATCGTCTGGACCGACCATAAAAACTTGGAGTACATCCAGTCCGCCAGGCGCCTCAATCCCCGTCAAGCTCGTTGGTCCCTCTTCTTCAGCCGCTTCAACTTTCTCCTCACCTACCGCCCCGGATCTCGGAACGTCAAACCAGATGCCCTCTCCCGCCAGTTCGCCCTGGAGGATAGCCCGGTCACCGCAGAAACAATTATTCCCTCCTCGTGTGTGGTGGCCGCGGTCCATTGGGATATCGAGGACACCGTCCGAGAGGCCCAGACCAACGACCCCGACCCAGGTAACGGCCCTCCAGATAAACTGTTTGTTCCCGATTCTGTCCGGTCTCAGGTGCTCCAGTGGGTCCATGCCTCCCGTTTCGCCTGCCATCCTGGTGCCGGTCGCTCTCTCTCCCTCCTCAGGAGACGCTTCTGGTGGCCCACGATGGACACAGACACCCGGGCTTATGTCGCCGCCTGCCAGGTATGTGCTCGGGCCAAGGCCTCCCACTCACCCCCTTCTGGTCTCTTGCATCCTCTCCCAGTTCCTCGTCGCCCTTGGTCCCACATCGCCTTGGACTTCGTGACGGGCCTTCCCCCTTCCCAGGGGAACACGGTGGTTCTCACCATTGTGGACCGCTTCTCCAAGGCTGCCCATTTCGTTGCCCTGCCTAAGCTCCCCACAGCCAAAGAAACTGCCGACCAGCTGACCAGTCATGTCTTCCGACTCCACGGCATCCCGGTGGACATCGTGTCCGACAGAGGGACCCAATTCACCTCTCAGGTATGGCGGTCTTTCTGCGACAGTTTGGGGGCCACGGTTAGCCTCACGTCCGGGTTCCATCCACAATCTAATGGGCAGACGGAGCGGGCCAACCAAGACCTGGAGTCGGCCCTACGGTGCACAGCCTCCGCCAACCCCGCGACCTGGAGTACTCACCTGCCCTGGATAGAGTACGCTCACAACTCCCTCGTGAGTTCCGCCACTGGTATGTCCCCCTTCGAGGCATCGCTGGGATATCAACCCCCTCTCTTTCCCACGGAGGAGAGGGACCTCGCCGTCCCGTCTGTTCAGCGCCATCTCCAGCGCTGTCGCCGGATCTGGAAGAAGGCCAGGGCGGCCCTTCTTCGGGCTGGAGCGCGCACTAAGGCGACGGCCGATCGCCACCGTGTCCCGGCGCCCGTATACCAACCTGGCCAGATGGTTTGGCTCTCCGCCAAGACGGTCCCGCTGAAGACGGACTCCCGTAAGCTGTCCCCCCGATTCCTGGGACCGTTTAAGATCATGAGGATCATAAATCCATCGGCGGTGCGCCTCCAGTTACCCCCGTCTCTCCGGATTCATCCGACCTTTCACGTCTCCCAGGTTAAACCAGTCCGGACCAGCGACCTGTGCCCTCCGGCCGATCCCCCACCGCCCGCCCGAGTCATTGACGGCCACCCGGCGTTCACCGTCCGCCGCCTGATTGACGTTCGTCGCCGTGGTAGGGGCCTCCAGTACCTCGTCGATTGGGAGGGTTACGGTCCGGAGGAGCGATCCTGGGTGCCCAGGGCACGCATTCTGGACCCCGACATGGTGAGAGACTTCCACCGCGCTCATCCTGACAAGCCTGGGGGTCCACCAGGAGGTGGACCTTAGGGGGGGGGTACTGTCATGATGTCAGTTTTCCCTGTCCTCCCGTGCTCTCTCCCCCTCCCCTACCTGTGTGTCTGGAGCTGGGTGGAGTGCCTGACTCCTCCCGTGCACACCTGGGGTGCATCAGCCTAATCACCACCACCTGCTGCTGAGTACAAGAAGGCTTGGCAGTCTACACTCGGTGCCAGACCGTCCGCGTGTAACATTCCTGCCTCCACTCGCCCAGCTCCTGCCGTCACGTTCCAGTCCCGGTATCGTCTCCTGCTCGTCTCGTCTCCGGCTCGTCTCGTCTCCTGCTCGTCTCGTCTCCTGCTCGTCTCGTCTCCTGCTCGTCTCGTCTCCTGTCCGGTCCTGGTCTCTGGTTTGTCACCCGCTCCCCGCTCTGGTCTTCGTCTGCTCCGCCCGCCCTGGTACCGCACCTGCTTCTATCCCCGTCCTGGTCCTGTCCTGCCCGCCTCTACCTGCACCGCACCCGCCTGACCCGTCTCCCGCTCCCCGGTTCCTGTACCTGCTCTTGTGACCTGTTTAAAGACTGCATTTTCACCGCTGTAAATAAACACTGTTAAAACTGCTCTGGTCTGCATCCTTTGGTCCTATCCGCACCGTTACGACAGTTTCATTCACACATGTTTGAGTAAATCTGCATTATCAGTCTGTTAAGCTCAAAATGCTCTGTTCCACCTTGTGATGTCATGAAGTCATAGTTTTCAAGTGAACAGCTCCTTTTACTTTCAAAGAGATTTGCAATTCCAGGGTTCAAATAATCCAATTGATTCTAGTGAAGGTGTATGGAGTTTTAAAACACACTGGAGCACTTCCTGTATTATCACATGATGACATCACAAGGTGGAAGTGTTTTCAGTTTGAAAGAAGAACTCAGCCTAAATATGTGTGAATGAAACAAAACACAACTCTAGATCTATTTGATCATTTTTCTGTTGGACAACCATAGCAACCATAATGTAAACAAGGGTCAAATTACACAATAATTACTATTTGACAAAAAAAAACATAAACATAACTACACCTTTATTTTATTAATTTGGTGTTTAATCTATCAGAAAAGTGCCTTCCTTGTGCGTAAATTGTTGAAATTAAATGACAGTTGGCGACATTTTGGGTGGAGAGGGATTCTGTTTAAGAACTCAGCTTTACTTCCTGTATTTTACAACTTTTTGTTTTCTACTTTTCTTCACAAACTGCCACTTAAATTATGTAGGACTAGATAAATATTTACAGGTACTACCCTGCTAAGTCAAGGAATAATTGGAAAAATATATGAATCTGTCAAATGCACTTTAAATGTGAAAATAAGACTTCACATCACAACATTATATAATCCTTCTGGTATAAACTGAGCTGGAGCCAGGTCAGAACTCTACAGTGGGATTTGCTGTTTAACTGTTACAAAGCAGATGTTTTGACCTGGTTTATGGTTATTGTCTCTGTAATTACTGTGCCTATCCATATGAAACAAAAAAACAGACACAAAGGTCAACATCATCTCTGTCAGGATCAATAAAATATGGTTACAGTGGTTAAAAATTGTTCACGATAGCTAAACAGGCCTCTACTTTGAAGATGTTTAAATCCAGGTCCTCAAACGGTTCTGTTTATCTGTGTATATGACCGAAAGGTTTTTATTCTGCACTTTTTTCCTTTAATGTTAATTTTATGATGATTATTTATGTTTTGATTTGTTGTATTGTGATTTTAATGTCTTTCTTATTCTGTAAAGCACTTTGCATGACGTTGTGGATAAATTGCGCTGCACATAAACTTGCCTTGCCTCTTACTTGAATAAAATTTTGTTTGCTCTTCCACTCATCTACATGTGACAAAAGTTTTATGTTGACAGTATAAAATGATTTGAACGTTTGTGCGTCTTACACCGCTCCTTTCGGAAAAGATTTTGTTTGCCTAAGTTATGTGTGTATTCTTTGAAAATACCAGATTGTGTGCCTTATGTAACGTTTTGTCCTTACCCTTAAAATGACTCTTCCCCAAAATACATTTTAGTTTATGGGACCGCTTCTTTGTATTTCTACTTGAATAATATTGTTTTAAAGTACCTATAACCTGAGTACATAGATAAAAAGACAAAAGAGCCATGTATAGGCAGCAGTGTAAACTCTATTGCCAGACCAATAAACTTCTTGAAAGTTCCACCTGTACTGTATGTAAATAGTACTTTTTAAACCTTTTTGCTCACCCTTACGTACTGCACACTCATGGCACAGCTACAAGAAAAGAGTTAGCAGAGTTTGGCAATGGCTCTTTGAGAATATTAATAAAAGTGCTGAGGTTGTGCTTTTATAGGACCAGTGACTCTGTGTTCTTCATAAAGACTGAATTGAATTACTTGAGTCCACTTTTTGTACTGTCCACCTCTGCCTATGGTGTGTGTTTTAGATTAATGGAAGAACAACAAGAAACTGAATCAGACATAATCAAACTGTTTTCTATGTTTTGAGTAAAGTCTTTCTTGGATATGACAAAGCTTTTCATGCCAGTCCAAGTCAAATCCAGCTCCTGTACCTGATTTTTTTTTTTTTCTGTCTTGTTTGCAGTGGTCCAAAGTTATTCTCCACTAACTTTATGCATTCTGAGCATCCTAATCATTCACGACGATGAGTTTATAACCGTTTCTAATAACAACAGAGACCAGAGTGGAATTTGCCATCACAACAACTAGCATGCTAACAGCGCACTTCCTGATTCTCAAGTACATGGCCTTTAACATCACAGTAACACCATGGTAATATAGATATATAAGCTAATTATAATACATGTACTTCTTTTGTTCTTGTTTGTCATGATTGATGGGGATGTTCCGTGTGTGAGTTTCCATGGCGACGCAATGCACACATTAGCAATCGCAGCCAAAAGAGTTTTAAGATCGGCAAAAAAATACGAAATAGATTTAAGCAACACATTTTTAGAAACCTGTGATCAATACCAGCGTTCATGATCCTGTTTGATTTTCAACCCAAAAAAAACGTTGGCTAACGCTAATGCTAACTAACTCGTGACTGCAATGTGATTTGAGACAGACTTGTTTAACAGCTCAAATAATCGCACCTCTTTCGGTCCCAGCTAAATCAGTTCTTTCAAGTCAGATTGTGTTAAAATGAAGCTCAGATTAAAGTCTATCAAAGCCTCAGACAGAGCAGTGCCTACAGTTAACTAGCACCAGAACCCCAGGGAATGTTGGTGACATCAACTGCACAGTATCAGTATGTTTCTGTTTCTACTTTATTCCCTGACTGACCAAGTTAACTTTTTGGTGGAGGGTCTACTACCTGCTTGTGTCCACAGAGTGTGGTTTGTCTCTAATGTTCTGCACTATGGCATTAAACTGATCTTGTATTTATTTAAATGTCATGTACCTGATTTTTTTCTAATGTATTTGCACAAAATAAGTCTTGCCCCAGTGCAGATATATTATATAAGCAGCTCTTGAGGTAAAAAATCTGCTCTTTGAGGGATGTTTTTTGAACCACTGCAAACTGTTTAAATGGACTAGCTCTATTTTCCACATTTATATGACAGTAAGAATCAGGTACAGCACCTATAAAGTTCCGCTGTGTAACTTTTCTGCTGCTTGTCTCCATGGATGTGTTATTACTTTGCCTCTAATGTTCCACAGTGTGACATTAAACTGATCTTGTGTTTATTGAATTACATGTGTTTTCATTATAAAAATCATTCACTTTGAGAGTTGTGTTCCCTCTCCACAGATCTGACCTGTAAATTGGCTTGGTGGTGTCAAATGCTCGTTTCCCTGGAGCGAAATATGTTTAAAATCCTACTATGTAAAATTCCAGACAGAGCAATAACATCTCCATGGAAACCAGAGCTGCATATCCTCCACCAGAAGAGTTACATTGCGCATTTTTGCATAAATAATTAGACTTTATGATCTGAACTCGAGCTTTACATAAACATAAAGTGGGACGCAGAAGTTTGGCTGCGCAGTAGCTGAAACTTACACTTCCTTGGCTTCAGTCTCTGCCCGCTCCAGGTAGTTACTCGGTACGATCCCAGTGCCGAGGACTCTCCCGTTTTTATCGATCCTCCGCGCTTTCCACCAGTCTCCATTCCGGCTCAGCACGTCGAACAAATCCCCTTTATCGAACGACATCTCATCCTCACTCCGCGCCTCGAAAGGCCACATCGCCACGTAAATGGCCTCGGAAGACGTGTCCCTACTGGAGCGCTGCGTGGTTTTATCCGGTGTTGGTATGACTCTCGGTGCACTGGTGTCGCTCCCTCCAGAGTCCCTGTGTGAGCCGGGTCCATCATGAGGCTTCTCCCCCCGGATTCGGTTCCACAGCGTGACCAGACAGGGGCAGCACCGGTGAATGCACTCATCCATGGGAAACTCGTGCGTAAAACGGTGTGCGTAAAACGGCGCGCGTAAAACGGTGCGCGTAAAACTGGTCTCTTCTCCGACCGGTGCGCTCGCCTCACCTGTCGGACGGGTGCTGAGTTCAGATGCAGCGCGAGGAATGACGAGAACGCGCCACGGAGAAACGCGCGCCGGTCTGACACTGAAGTGTAAACTGTGACTGTTCCTGGAGTGAGGCGGGAGCAGAAGTGACCGAGCTGCTCTGATTAGAGGAAGGAACCGTAAACGGCTTTCCTAATCGAGACAATCACCTCCCTTTGCTATCGTTGTGTTTTTATTAACTACCCAGCCTTTTTCTGACGTGTATTCCCGGTAATGCCATGTGTTACCTCCTCAAAAAACATCCTGGTAGGTGTGTTTCGTTTCATTCACATATGTTTGAGTAATACTTTATCATTAGTCTGCCAACAAAGCTCAAAATGCTCTGTTCCACCTTGTGATGTCATGAAGTGGTAGTTTTCAAGTTAACAGCTCCTTTTACCTTTCAGGACTGAAATAATCCAAATGATTCTAGTCAAGGTGTGTGGAGTTTAAAAACACAGAGCACTTCCTGTATTACCACATGACATCACAAGGTGGAACAGAGTGTTTTCTGTTTGAGAGAAGAACTCTCTCAAGTTTATGTGTTAAACCTGTGCGACAAAACACAACTCCAGGTCTGTTTGTAATGAGGAAACAAATTAGAAAATTCTGAAACTGTGCATAATATGGACTTTTTAAGATTCATACCCTGCTCATTCATTTTTGTGTCCATCCTTTGATAATACCAGATTGTTTGCATTATTTAATGTTTTGTCTTTCCAATACATTAACTTCAAAATGTACTTTTACACTTAGAGTTTCTCGTACTTAAGTAGCTAGTAGTTTCCCCAAATACCTTCTGTCATGATGTCAGTTTCCCTGTCCTCCCGTGCTCTCTCCCCCTCCCCTACCTGTGTGTCTGGAGCTGGGTGGAGTGCCTGACTCCTCCCGTGCACACCTGGGGTGCATCAGCCTAATCACCACCACCTGCTGCTGAGTACAAGAAGGCTTGGCAGTCTACACTCGGTGCCAGACCGTCCGCGTGTAAAACGTGAATGTTTCTTGCTAAGCTTTGTTATATGGTACTTTCCGGCAAATGCTCATTTGGATTTATGCACCCTCCAGATTCCTGCCTCTACTCGCCCAGCTCCTGCCGCCACGTTCCAGTCCCGGTATCGCTTCCAGCTCGTCTTGTCTCCTGCTCGTCTCGTCTCCTGCTCGTCTCGT
Organism: Periophthalmus magnuspinnatus; assembly: GCF_009829125.3. Taxonomy (NCBI): domain Eukaryota; kingdom Metazoa; phylum Chordata; class Actinopteri; order Gobiiformes; family Gobiidae; genus Periophthalmus; species Periophthalmus magnuspinnatus. The sequence goes on from NC_047132.1 coordinate 4,617,627, forward strand.
CTCCTGCTCGTCTCGTCTCCTGCTCGTCTCGTCTCCTGTCCGGTCCTGGTCTCTGGTTTGTCACCCGCTCCCCGCTCTGGTCTTCGTCTGATCCGCCTGCCCTGGTACCGCACCTGCTTCTATCCCCGTCCTGGTCCTGTCCTGCCCGCCTCTACCTGCACCGCACCCGCCTGACCCGTCTCCCGCTCCCCGGTTCCTGTACCTGCTCTTGTGACCTGTTTAAAGACTGCATTTTCACCGCTGTAAATAAACACTGTTAAAACTGCTCTGGTCTGCATCCTTTGGTCCTATCCGCACCGTTACGACAGAACGGTCTGGCCACTATGGACCAAGCAGGCTCAGATCCGGACCAGACGCGCCGCCTCACGCACTCTCACCCCGAGGCGGTGCTGGGTCAGCATGAACAATCCATTCGAACTCTATTGGAGCTAAATCAGACATTGTCCCAGCAGGTGGCACAGCTTAACCACCAGGTGGCCGCGCTCCTCGTCACCCCGCCTGCTGCAGCCGGAGCGCCGCCACGCCTCCCGGAGCCGAGAGGCACGGATCCGGAGCCGTATGCTGGACAACCTCACCTCTGTCGCGGATTCCTGTTCCAGTGCGAGTTCATGTTCCAGCAATGCCCTTCTCGTTTCAGCTCGGGGGCCACCAAGATCCGATATATATGTGGATTACTCCGGGGCAGAGCTCTCCAGTGGGCAGAGGCGCGCCTAATGAAGACGTCTGTGGATAGCCTGGATTTTAATGAATTTGTGTCCACGTTTAAGCTGGTGTTTGACCACCCGCACTACCAGGACAATGCTGCCTCCCGGTTATTGACTCTCAGCCAGGGCTCCAGGACGGTAGCGGATTATTCCATTGAATTCTGGACACATGCGGCGGAGCTGGACTGGACGGACAGCGCGCTGCGGGCTGTGTTTGTGCGGGGCCTGAACGAGACTTTGAAAGATGAATTGGTTTCCCGGGACGAACCCCCCGACCTGCGGACCCTCATCTCCCTCACTCACCGTATAGACAACCGCCTACGGGCTCGTCGCCGAGAGAGACGCCGGTCACCGGTCCCGCCGGAGCCACGCGCTGCCCCGCCCCCGCCGGATGAGCCCATGCAACTCGACAGGACCCTTGTGTCGGCCGAGGAGCGTCAACGGAGGCGTCGTCTGGCCGGGGCTTGCCTCTACTGCGGTGAGCGCGGACATTATGTGGTCACTTGCCCAGTTCGGCCAAAAGGGGGGGCCCACCAGTAGCACTGGGAGTACTGGTGGGCGAGCAACACATCCTGGACTCTTCTAATAGACTGCGGCTCAGCGCCACCCTGTGCGTTCGCACAGAGACCTTATGCGTTTCCGCCCTTATCGACTCCGGGGCTGAGAGGGACTTTATTGATGCCCAAGTCGCGGAGCAGCTCGGGGTCTACCTGGAGCCCCTCGAACGCCCCTTAAATGCCCAGGGGCTCAATGGACGTTTTCTGGGGCACATCACTCACATCACAGAACCTGTCACCGTGATTCTGTCCGGCAACCACCAAGAGAACCGTCAGTTTCATGTCCTGTCCTCCTCCGCTTCTCCTCTGGTCCTTGGTTACCCCTGGCTACGCGCCCACAACCCTGTTTTCGATTGGGCCAGGGGCGGAGTTTCGGGCTGGAGTCCCGATTGCCACGCCAAGTGCCTTCGGTCCGCCCTCCCTCCGGCCGGGAGGTCCGTTCCTGTCGCTGATCCGTCCCCAGACACCCCCAATCTGTCCTCGGTGCCTGCTGAATATCACGACCTGGGGGAGGTCTTTAGCAAGAGCAAGGCCCTCTCTTTACCGCCCCACCGCCCATATGACTGCGCCATTGACCTCCTGCCGGGTGCCCCACTACCATCTAGCAGGCTATATAACCTGTCTAAACCTGAACGCGAGTCAATGGAGGACTATATCCGTGGGTCCCTGGCTGCCGGAATCATCCGCCCGTCCACTTCACCCGTGGGAGCGGGGTTCTTCTTTGTGGCTAAGAAGGACAAATCCCTGCGGCCTTGCATTGATTACCGGGGTCTGAACAATATAACTGTAAAGAATAAATACCCGCTTCCCTTACTGGACTCGGCATTTACGCCCCTCCACGGTGCGACCATCTTCTCCAAGTTGGATTTGCGGAATGCGTACCACCTGGTGCGCATCAGGGAGGGAGACGAATGGAAGACGGCCTTCAAGACACCCCTGGGACATTTCGAATACTTGGTTATGCCCTTCGGTCTCACCAACGCCCCTGCCGTATTCCAAGCCCTCATCAACGATGTGCTCCGTGATTTCCTTAACCGATTCGTCTTTGTTTACTTGGATGACATCTTGATTTTCTCGCGGTCCCCCCAGGAGCATCATCAGCACGTTCGCCAGGTTCTCCAGCGCCTCCTCGAGAATAAACTGTTCGTGAAAGCTGAGAAATGCGAGTTTCACGCAGAGGAGGTCAGCTTTTTGGGCTTCATTGTGGGGCGGGGCCAAGTAAGAGCTGACCCTGAAAAGATCCAGGCTGTCACTGAGTGGCCCGTTCCTACCAGCCGGAGACAGCTCCAGAGATTTATCGGCTTTGCCAATTTTTATAGACGTTTCATCCGGGATTTTAGTAGGGTTATCTCGCCCTTAACTAAACTCACCTCTCCTGCTTTGCAGTTTGCCTGGTCTCCTGAGGCGCAGACAGCCTTCGAGAAGCTTAAGAGACTATTTACCTCCGCTCCCATCCTGCACCAGCCCGACCCTTCACGGCAATTCATCGTGGAGGTCGACGCCTCCGACTCGGGAGTGGGGGCCGTGCTTTCGCAGAGGTTCGACCCCCACAACCGCCTCTGTCCCTGCGCCTTCTTTTCCCGGCGATTGTCCTCGGCCGAGGTCAATTATGACGTGGGGGATCGGGAGCTCCTTGCCGTAAAGCTGGCCTTGGAGGAGTGGCGCCACTGGCTCGAAGGGGCGGAGCAACCATTCATCGTCTGGACCGACCATAAAAACTTGGAGTACATCCAGTCCGCCAGGCGCCTCAATCCCCGTCAAGCTCGTTGGTCCCTCTTCTTCAGCCGCTTCAACTTTCTCCTCACCTACCGCCCCGGATCTCGGAACGTCAAACCCGATGCCCTCTCCCGCCAGTTCGCCCTGGAGGATAGCCCGGTCACCGCAGAAACAATTATTCCCTCCTCGTGTGTGGTGGCCGCGGTCCATTGGGATATCGAGGACACCGTCCGAGAGGCCCAGACCAACGACCCCGACCCAGGTAACGGCCCTCCAGATAAACTGTTTGTTCCCGATTCTGTCCGGTCTCAGGTGCTCCAGTGGGTCCATGCCTCCCGTTTCGCCTGCCATCCTGGTGCCGGTCGCTCTCTCTCCCTCCTCAGGAGACGCTTCTGGTGGCCCACGATGGACACAGACACCCGGGCTTATGTCGCCGCCTGCCAGGTATGTGCTCGGGCCAAGGCCTCCCACTCACCCCCTTCTGGTCTCTTGCATCCTCTCCCAGTTCCTCGTCGCCCTTGGTCCCACATCGCCTTGGACTTCGTGACGGGCCTTCCCCCTTCCCAGGGGAACACGGTGGTTCTCACCATTGTGGACCGCTTCTCCAAGGCCGCCCATTTCGTTGCCCTGCCTAAGCTCCCCACAGCCAAAGAAACTGCCGACCAGCTGACCAGTCATGTCTTCCGACTCCACGGCATCCCGGTGGACATCGTGTCCGACAGAGGGACCCAATTCACCTCTCAGGTATGGCGGTCTTTCTGCGACAGTTTGGGGGCCACGGTTAGCCTCACGTCCGGGTTCCATCCACAATCTAATGGGCAGACGGAGCGGGCCAACCAAGACCTGGAGTCGGCCCTACGGTGCACAGCCTCCGCCAACCCCGCGACCTGGAGTACTCACCTACCCTGGATAGAGTACGCTCACAACTCCCTCGTGAGTTCCGCCACTGGTATGTCCCCCTTCGAGGCATCGCTGGGATATCAACCCCCTCTCTTTCCCACGGAGGAGAGGGACCTTGCCGTCCCGTCTGTTCAGCGCCATCTCCAGCGCTGTCGCCGGATCTGGAAGAAGGCCAGGGCGGCCCTTCTTCGGGCTGGAGCGCGCACTAAGGCGACGGCCGATCGCCACCGTGTCCCGGCGCCCGTATACCAACCTGGCCAGATGGTTTGGCTCTCCGCCAAGACGGTCCCGCTGAAGACGGACTCCCGTAAGCTGTCCCCCCGATTCCTGGGACCGTTTAAGATCATGAGGATCATAAATCCATCGGCGGTGCGCCTCCAGTTACCCCCGTCTCTCCGGATTCATCCGACCTTTCACGTCTCCCAGGTTAAACCAGTCCGGACCAGCGACCTGTGCCCTCCGGCCGATCCCCCACCGCCCGCCCGAGTCATTGACGGCCACCCGGCGTTCACCGTCCGCCGCCTGATTGACGTTCGTCGCCGTGGTAGGGGCCTCCAGTACCTCGTCGATTGGGAGGGTTACGGTCCGGAGGAGCGATCCTGGGTGCCCAGGGCACGCATTCTGGACCCCGACATGGTGAGAGACTTCCACCGCGCTCATCCTGACAAGCCTGGGGGTCCACCAGGAGGTGGACCTTAGGGGGGGGGTACTGTCATGATGTCAGTTTCCCTGTCCTCCCGTGCTCTCTCCCCCTCCCCTACCTGTGTGTCTGGAGCTGGGTGGAGTGCCTGACTCCTCCCGTGCACACCTGGGGTGCATCAGCCTAATCACCACCACCTGCTGCTGAGTACAAGAAGGCTTGGCAGTCTACACTCGGTGCCAGACCGTCCGCGTGTAAAACGTGAATGTTTCTTGCTAAGCTTTGTTATATGGTACTTTCCGGCAAATGCTCATTTGGATTTATGCACCCTCCAGATTCCTGCCTCTACTCGCCCAGCTCCTGCCGCCACGTTCCAGTCCCGGTATCGCTTCCAGCTCGTCTTGTCTCCTGCTCGTCTCGTCTCCTGCTCGTCTCGTCTCCTGCTCGTCTCGTCTCCTGCTCGTCTCGTCTCCTGTCCGGTCCTGGTCTCTGGTTTGTCACCCGCTCCCCGCTCTGGTCTTCGTCTGATCCGCCTGCCCTGGTACCGCACCTGCTTCTATCCCCGTCCTGGTCCTGTCCTGCCCGCCTCTACCTGCACCGCACCCGCCTGACCCGTCTCCCGCTCCCCGGTTCCTGTACCTGCTCTTGTGACCTGTTTAAAGACTGCATTTTCACCGCTGTAAATAAACACTGTTAAAACTGCTCTGGTCTGCATCCTTTGGTCCTATCCGCACCGTTACGACACCTTCCTACCTTTCCTTCTTGAAGTAACAGTACTCTTATTTTAATACAATTTTTGACGACACTGTGCACCTCTGTTTTGACGACACTGTGCACCTCTGCCTGTGGTGCATGTTTTAGATTCATGGCCGGTGGAATGAATAAAAGCCTCAACCAGGCACAGCTTGCATTTTTTTTCTGTGTTTTCAGTCAGTGCTGCGTGATTTTAGAGGAAAAAATGTACCTGAAATTGCAGTATTGTGATTAGATTTGTGATATATATATTCAAAAAGTATGATTCTCTTCAGAGTGAACTCTGTAAACAACTCCAGGACCATTAACAATTGAGGGAAGACTGTCATATGAAATGTTAGACTAATACAAGAATCACATGTATTTCAGAACATGTTTGTAGCGGTCTAAACTACAGATACAACAAGATTTTACTATAAAAAGAATGAGGCTCCCTAAACCTTTTCTGATTATTTTTTTGTTGTTCAACCTATGTGCCAAACACCTTTATTAAGATTTGATTTCATTTCATTTATTTAGACTTTTGTTTGGCCAATGTATAACTAATTGCAGTAGGCCCCAAGTATTCAATGAAGAATGGTATGTTTGTAAAATATGCACATTGATGCAGAACTTAACAATTAAATCACAAAATAAAATGAGTCTATGAGCAGGTACAGGGAGAAGCTGTGAAGTGAATGGACAATAAAGGACCCTATTTTCTCATCTATGTTATAATAATAATAATAATAATGGCTTACACTTGTAATGCGCTTTTTCAAAGCCTCTCAAAGCGCTACACTATAGTCATTATTCATTCATTTCCACACTGACGGAAGCGAGGCTGCCAATCTGCGCCATCAGCCCCTCCGACCACCACCTATCATTCACACACACACCACTTTCATACTAGGCAGGTGGGTGAAGTGTCTTGCCTAAGGACACAACGGCAGAACTTGGTGCGACCTTCGGGTTGGGGGACCAGCACTCTAACCACTGAGCCACTGTCGTTGTTTCCTCATCAACAACATACCTGGAGTTGTATATTTAGGCTGAGTTCTTCTCTCAAACAGAAAACACTCTGTTCCACCTTGTGATGTCATCATGTGATAATACAGGAAGTGCTCTGTGTTTTTAAACTTGATTGTTTTTAATGACCTTTAAGGACTTTGTAGTACATTCCTGTATAAAAAGTGTTTTATAAAAAGGCCTAAAGTTTGAAATGTGATAGATTATAACTATATAGCAGACACAAGCACAATAGGTTTTAATTAAAATAAAAATCTGACAGATTGTTCCTTTAAAGTTTCTTGGGAAAAAAATTATAGAATGTATGTTTGTCCCATAAACCATAACTGCCCTTTCACTACAAACTATTTCCTCATTTAGTCCAATAACAGCTGTGGAAGTTCCTTGTTTTTCTGTGAACAAAGAGAGGCAAAGGAAGCACACATGAAGAACAATAGTGAAAATACTTTATTAAAATCATTGACATGGCTCACAGTTCCTGCATGAGGGTGGCTTTGTAAAGAACATGCATAAAAACTACACCGCTCGGGTGCAGTGGTGGTACACTTTAAAATAACTGCACCTAATAAGGCTTAAAGTGCATTTGACAGAATCATGTTTCTCTAATTATTCCTTGGTTTGGTGGGAAAGTACCTCAGGTAAATATTCATCAGAGTTTTACATCAGTTGAGTGGCAGTTGTGAAGAAAAGTAGAAAACCAAAAGTTGTAAAATACAGGAAGTAGAGCTGAGTTCTTAAACAGAATCCCTCGAACTGCGTCATAAACTGTGAACATTGTATCCAAAATGCACAGACAGTTCAGGCGTTTTTCTGAGAGTTTAACATTGATTTAATAAAATGAAGCTGTTGTAATTTATTTGTATTTGCCAAATAATAACTATTGTGTAATTTTGAGAAGGTTTGGCCCTTGTTAGCATTGGGGTTACTAAGTCACAGTTATGAAATTATCACTACTTATGTCACATGTAGTCCAACTATAAATGTCCCCAAAATGACAAAAGTAGAAAAAATAGGCAAGATTTTTTGTTAAATCTGATATATAATGATGTTAACCATGTTTTTATTTTGATATAAGTTGATCATTTTACTTGGACTTGGATTTGCTTGGACAGGAGCTGTAAATGTGACATGTGCAGAGCTGATTTCATGGTGGCGACTCTAATTACTAGAGGCGAATCCGCCACTGGCAAACCGCCACTTAACAGATGTAAAACTATGATAAATAATAACTACAGGTACTATCTCAACAAACCAAGTCATAATTATAAAAACACGTCTCACATGTCAAACACATGTCTCATTACACTTCAAATGCCTCAGTACAGTTATCATCGAGCCCCATTCAGGTACAATGGGTCATCCTGATGTTCAGGTTGAGCTACATGCCTGCTTTTGAATATTGCACCAGTAGTTGAAAACACACAATACATGGTTTGAGTTCTTGCATACCACGTTTGTATGTTAAATACTATAAACATAAACAATCAGTCGTATAATTATGTTAACAGAAACATCATTGGTAAAAGAAAGTTACACAATATATGGCAATAGTTACAAAATGTGACTTGCCACTTAGACTGGGATGGATAAACTGGACGACACTGGATGTTTAATAAACGTGTACTTATTTACCAATGGTCAGAGGTGGGTAGAGTAGCCAAAAACTGTACTCAAGTAAAAGGAACGTTACTTTAAATAATATTAGAGCAGGAGTACAAAGTAGTGGTCCAAGAAATGATGCAAGTAAGAAAAAAAAAGTATGTGGGAAAAGTGCATAACATGATTTATGATTTAAAGTTAGTGGAATTGAAAGGATAAATAGTGCACAAAATCGAAAATGGTATTGATCGCAATTTGAAATATATTACTGAAGTAGGAGTAAAAGTTTGCTACTGGAAAAGTACAATTAAGTGTAACTGAGTACTACTCACCTCTGCCAATGCTATTAAATAAAGATGAATTTGCTGACTCTCGGCAGATTTCATGTCTTATTTTAATCTAAACGATCTTGGAAACAGTTGATGAATTCCAGTTATTTGATGTTTTGATTTTGCAACACTTATACTTAGTGCTGGCAGTACTTCTGGAGCCACAGATGCCGTGGGGCCGTCTGACGCAACAAAAGTCTGCCATATCTGCAGAGGGATCAGAGGTGACTCTGATCCCTCACACACCACCTCACATCTCCACAAGCAAAGTGAGTGATGCGTCTTGCCCAATGACACAACAACAACAGTGTCATTGGGCATCACTGGTCAGAGTTGGGATCTAACCAAGAACTTTATATATTTAACTTTAATTTATGTTAATTACCATCACTCTGAAACTCATGGATAAAATCTGTTGCTAAAATAATGCAAAAAAATTAAAATAATAATAATAAAAATGCATTAACGGGTTTACCATTTTAACCAATTAACTGATCTGTTTCTGTTTTATCATAATTTAAAATTTCAGATATATTTAGATGAAATTACCATATAAAAGCATGACCACATTTGGGAATCAGAAAACATCCCAAAATATTATAATTTCCCAACTTTTAAGCAAGCCCTGCAATGCACCACCAGTTGTATTAATGAACAGGAAAACTCGTGCCAGACAGAGCATTATGACACAAGAGGTGGGCGATATTGACAAAAAAGTATCATTAATATTGTGTTAAACATGTTTTTAAAAGTATTGGCTGCGGTTTAAGTATCTGATCAATATGAAATACCCACAAAAGTGCAGAAATACCACTTCCACGCTCATATTTTAAAGTTTACAACAAGCTTTTTCCATTTCAATTTTTAATCATATTTTTTGCAGCAGTTTTAACTATAAACAACATACGCAATATTCAAATGTTGCATATCTTCAGAACATTCACAACATTAACAGTAACCTGCGCACCTCTGCATCAAACTGAAAAATAAATAACAAAGATATATTTAAAGTAATAATAATCTTGAATCATTTGTCATTAAACTCGTGGGAGATTGTTTGTTCGTTTATTATAAGGACTGTTAATGTTTAAAGTGCATAGGGCAGGTTTTGGTGAGGTTTGTCATTTTACTTCCTGGTCATCATTCCATAACTGTTACCTGGCAACCATAACAGCCAAAACATGACAATAGTTATTATAAGACTTATTAAAACAGATGACATCACCTTCATTTTGTAATGTGTTTTAAACTGTGAGAAAAAATAAAGTCCTTGTCTGTAAACTGTCTCTCCATTTTGTTTTAAGATTCTGTTTTCTGCGCCACTTCCTGTATTTTTGAACTTTTCCTTTAAACTTATTTATCAAACCAGGCCAAAAAAACCTGAAAACCTGTCGTATGCACTTTAAAGATATTTTAATGTATCAGAGTAGTTTCAAGTTCGATGATGAAACTGATTTGTACATATATATCGTCTTGCCCAAGCGCACAACAACAGTGCAGTGCTAGTTAGGGGCGATAGAACCACAAACCTCTTGGCTAGTGGGCAAATATTTCTCCTGAATGAGCTAAAATGGTTCTTCTCACTCTCAGATTTTATAGATTTACAATAGGTTCCTCCATTTTAAACTATCTCCTTTCAAGTTTGTTTAAAGTGGCACCAAGCAACTTTTCTGGTAGAGGACCACCACCTTCTTGTCTCCACGGAGATGTTATTTCTTTTTTAATATGTTTTATAAGGATTACTTTCATTTTTGATGCTCTGAGTCTCCTCTTCCTTTACGCTCTCCCTTCAGAGCACTATCACCATACAAGGCCATGCATCCCCTTAACAAAAACAAAACTACTGCACATCGCGTCAGGTTTGTGAAGTTGTAGTGTATTGTTTTGTATCATGCTTTTGTATTTTTATGGATATTGTTGTGTGGGAGCAGGGGTGACGTAGGCTTATGGGTAGAGCATTGAACAGAATCTCGCAGCTAACCATAAAGAGGGTTTGAACAGTGCCCAGGAGAGATCTCTAGATTACTCAAACATGCATGGATGGCATAGAAAACCTCTTGAGGCTTTTTTTGATGAGGGAACAATGTTATAACATGGTAGAAAGCTCTCAAAACCTGATTTTGCATAATACCATATTGTAAAACATTAAACAAGTAACTAAAAAGTGGGGAAATTTCAATCTTTTTATGAATGCATGTGAGGAACATTTTTAGAATGATATAATAACTTAATAAGGTCATATTTTATCCAAAGTTTTGGCTTTTAACCCATGAAACACTGTACATATTAGTCATTATTATTGCACGTTATTGCACTCTTTGCTTTGCACTGGCCTCTCCTGACCCGTATAATGGCACATAGAGTCTCATTCATAATTCAGAACAATATTATAAAAACACAAACGGTAGAAAAGTAACAGCTGCAGGTGCTGCCACTGTGCTCAAGTTGTAGGTACGAGTGGTTTTGGCCCCCTTCAAACCTGCTTTACAATCTGAATATGATACAGGATGTCCTAAATAATGTGTTTAAATGAAAAAAAAGAAAGAAAAATAACGACATTTTAGAGAATTACCAAAAAGTTACATCTACATTAGGGCTGCAATCGAATCAAAATCGTAATTTGAATGGACACAATCTGCAACTGTCAAAGGCTGCAGTTTTGAAGTACCATCATTTCTTCCATAAAAAACAAAATATGCTGTTTTATTCTGCATAAAAACTGCTAATGCTGCAGTTTAAACCTGTACAAACATGTTCTAAAATGAGATTTGTGTATTAGTTTGACAGTTCACTTGGATGCATTTGAAATGTGACTTTTACACAGAATCCTATTATTAAAACATAAGTCTCAAATCTAATCACAATGCTTGTCAGAAAAATTTAAATTACTTTTTTTCTTTTTTTTTGCCAAATCCTACATCCCTAATCTACCCAAGATCAAATTATGTCAGAAGATTTGGGTATTACTGTGTACAAGGACTAAACCGGATCTAAAACAGGACTCAAATGTGACATAATCTATGACTAACCTGGGTCTAAACCTGTTCTAACCCTGAGCAAGCCTCAACTGTAACTGAAACTGTAAAACTGCAGTACACCTGGAGAACCACCAGTGGGCGCCCATGCATCACCTGTGTAGATGTACCTCATTTCTGGATTATTCAAGTTTTTCCAAGGTATTTCAAATGTTTAAAATCCCAGCTGCAGTAAATATTTATTTGCCTCATCTATATATATATATATATATATATATATATATATATATATATATATATATATATCTCCAGGTGACCTGGAATATAAATTCATATTTTGAATGACATGTGACAGTGACACCCCTGTGGTCCTCTGTGTCTTTTATTATTTTTTAGCTTTACACATTTTAGTGCTTTTATGTATTGTTTTATTTACTATTTGCTGTCTTTCATGGTCTTTATCTGTCTGTGCAGCACTTTGAAACTGTCCTGTTTATAACATGTGATGTATAGTTCAATGTTCAAATGTATGTTGTTTTAAGGAGTTAGATATCTCAATTTGAAAAAAATGGGAATGGAATAATATTTGAAATTCAATAAAAACAGACTTGGCTTTTGAAACCACTGCTAAACAAAATGTATAAATTGTAAGTCTTTTTTTTCCCGTAAGGCAATTATCTGTTTTTGCAAATAAACTCATTTAGAGCACATCTAACTGAAAATGGAACTGTTGTCAGAAAAATGCTATATTTTTTCCTGAAATTATAAGCAGGTTTATAAATACCAGCAGTTGAAATCTGCTACCCAACAACCCTTAGTATCTAAAGATTTTAAAGTAAAGTTTGAAAGGGGCTTGAACATCTCTGCATCCTAATCTCTGTACGAAATGCCATTACATACCGGGCATTCCCCCCACTTCAGCGCTATGCTATGATCACAGCTTAGTGGTTTGCAGTGGACGTCTGTTTTCTCTCCTCCTTTGGCATAAGAAGCACAGGAGCTCCTTGCTAGTCCGCTGTGGGTCTCCTGATGCTATACTTCGATGGTTTTGAAGTAGATTTTGGCGTAGATGCTGTCGAGCTGGCTGTGCAGGGCGTGGAAGGAGGGTCTCTTGGAGGGTTCGAAGGCCCAGCAGTCCAGCATGATGCGGTAGATGTTTGGGGGGCAGCGGGTGGGGCAAGAGAGGCGGTATCCGGAACTTAGCATGTCCAGGACCTCCTTGTTACTCTTACCTTGAGGAGAGAGGAGATAGATAGAAATAATAGGATATGGCAACATTATGAGTTAAAGTTAACAGTGGAACATTCTGGGCAAAGTTAATTTGATGAATTGGCAATTCTGTCTAATTTGAAAGAAAATGGCTTGACTGTTTCGTTTTCTATTTATTCTTATTATTAATTTACAAAAATGCAAATTATTTTCTTATATGAAACAGAAATAACTTAATCTACCAGAATATAAACATTCTATAGGCCCATTTAAACATTTTCAAATCATATTACAAAACTTTATTATGTAAAGATAAAATGGTTTTAAACCAGTCAAGAAGCAAAAACTACTGTAAACAAGATTATATTAAGTCAAGTTATTTTGTTTCACGTAGTTTATAGTGCAGCTGTGAGACCTACAAATACCCTCGTTCTTTTGTGCCACATTCCTATATTCCAGAGAATGACAGTCGTATATATCTCTACACAAAGAGCATGTCTGAGGAGGGTGCAGCTTCACACCCTATGCTTTTGTTTTTCTTGTATTCACTGCACACAATGGGCTAATCCTTCAGCTGAGTCCTCCGGACCATGAGCCTGACTCAGGATCGGGAGAAGCACCCACTCCACCAGTCTCTCACTGGGTCAGGACAGGTCAAAAGGTGTGATTTTCCTTAACCGTACTATTAACTAATAACCATTACTATTATGGTAACAGGAATATTGTGATGTCAGGGTTACTGTAAGTTAAAATTAATAATCAAATATAATACATAAATCAATATCAATCAATATAATACATTTATACTGAAGTAAAGACAGTAACGATAGTATGGACAGAGGTGAAATTAAACCCACTCCTCACATCCCTCTCTCCTCTTTAGCTCTCCAGAAACTCAAGGTTACTAAACGTAACTCCGGTTCTTTGATAATAGAGTGAGGGGTTTCTCTCTAGGAATCACCCAGAGTGTGACCATCCACAGAAGCTCCAGTGGCACCGAGTCTGTCTCTGACAGACAGGTTGACTGTATCTCAGGCTCCGCCTCCTCTCATGATACAGTCAGTCGCTTCTGCTGTAATAATTTTATAGCATTCTTACTGCTTTGCAAGGAGGGTAATGAAGGTGAAACACCAGAGTTAGTTATTAAAGAACTGGGGTTGCATTAAGTAACCTTGAGTTCTTTTCTAACGTCTTCCAGTTTGGCCCATTACCGGATCACAAATAAAGCTCCTAAAGCAGTGACAGTGACCTTAAATGAGGCCAGACTCCCTCGGTTCTGGGACCACCTGTGCCAAAGAAGGGCCACAGACATCTAGTCTATAGAACTGTACAAAGGTATGTGGTGATGCCCAATGGCCACATCGCATATAACCTGGCCAGATACACCTCTGAACAGGGCCCATGAAGTATAGCCCTGCAGATGTAAGCCAAGGAGAAGGCTTCAACAATCCAGTGAGAAAGCCTCTGACTGGACACTGGCTTGGCCACATGGTGAGATGCCCAAGACACAAACAACCAATCTGTTTTTCTAAGGCCAGCTGCTCTGTCAACATGTCTCACAACCAGGTCCACAGATTTTGGGGCCTGGGGTAAGAAGCCTCACATGGGCCCCTCTTTAGTATAAATTCATGATGAAGGCCCAATTCTGGTCCCCTATAACCCTAGGGCCTAGGGACAACAGACCCCTTTGTCCCCCCGTGAACTCTGCTGCTCACAAAGCACGTACAGGGCACTGGGAGGGACAACACCCCTCGGAGGAGGAGAACGTTTGGTGAAAAGTTTTTAAGTAGAACAGCTACAGGCCGTGTCCACCTTTGGCACAAAGCAGGCACACCTTGGATAATCCAGAAGCAAACTGCAAACATTGGGCTAACCTACAAGGATTGCAGTTCACCAACATGCATGCGTCAAAACAAGAAAACTGTCTTTAAAGCAGCATATTTCAAGGGAACAGCCTCCTGAAATGGTGGCCAAATGGACCTTGATTGTAGAAAAAGTCTTCCACCAAATGTTGTAGAAAGCATAGGGCTTCAGATAAAGAACATTGGAAAGAAATTATCTGTCTGGTCTCACAGCACTCTTCAAACACACACCACTTGCAGTTGTATAAAGAGTGAGTGAAAGTAGCATAGCACACAGAATAGAAACAATAACATGCAGGGAGATCGATGGCGTTCAAATTCCACCCCTCACGGGTCAGTAAGTCCAGGTGGGGATGGTAAATTTCGTCACCCGCCTGAGATAAGAGGTCTCTCCTCACTGGGAGAGGCCAAGGCTCTCCCCAGACAGCTGCATGATCTCCACCATCCAATGTATGGACAACCATTGTGGGGTGATCAAGGCGACTAAGAGCCTCTGCTCCCACACCAGCGCTGAGTACAGGATATTGGATTGATTGGAGTAAATGCATAGAGCATAGAGCTGCTCCACATAATTATCATCTTCGCCAATCTGTGCAGCCACAGTGACCGGGTGCCCCCTGGTGATTTTGTTTTCATCAGTAAATGCTGACCCTGAAGAAAATGTAGGAAGTGTTTCAGGGCAAGAAACACATCTCAAAGTTCCAGCACACTGATGCACATTGGGCCAAATGTGGGCTCCAGGTTCTGTTTACTATGCTACCGGATACAGTGGCCCCCCACCCTGACAAGAAGGCGTCCATTGTCAGGGTCACCCTTACTGACAACGTGCCTAGTGAGATCCCAGCCACAAAGGCACACGTGGAACGCCATAACACAGCATCAATCCACCTTCACTTTGCAATGAAGGTGTCATCTGAGGCACAAGTGTAGGGCTGTGATCCAGCTCTGGAAATCTCTCATCATTAATAGGCCCAGATGGCACGTTACTGACGCCATCAGACCAGCGGGGCAAAGGCACATGCTGAACGTGACAGTCGCACCTTGATAAAATAGTGCAAAGCACCAAGCGAGAGAGAGTATTCATGCAGAGCCAAACGGTGTGTAGTTTCTCAGTTGAATAACTAAAACTTACCCCAATCCAGCTGTCAAATGTATAAAACTATAGTAATCTTGTGTGTACCTTCATATGGCGTCTTTCCTCGGGACATCATCTCATAGAGCAGGACCCCGAAGGACCAAACGTCGGACTTAACTGAAAACCTCTGATGCAGCGCGGCCTCAGGAGCGGTCCAGCGCACCGGGATCTTAGTGCTACGACTAGCTGTATACACACTGTCCTGCGGGAGACACGAACATGTAAGTGCCAGCCCAAAAAAAGTACGAATGCGCGATTTTCAAGATCTTTTGAGCATCTGTAACAGAATAAATCCAATATAGATACATATAATACATTCATTTAGATCACCGTATCACCTTTTATTGTTTTGAAAATGTCTTATTCACTGAAAACAACTTATTAATATGTATGTATTATTACAGATTCAATAAGTTTCATTATCATTTTGGTGCTATGAGTCCCCCTCCCTGGAGATACATACTGCACTTTTAAAGACACCCCGATAGTTTAAACTGAGCTGGAAACAGGTCAGAACTCTATGGTGG
Source organism: Periophthalmus magnuspinnatus (assembly GCF_009829125.3). Classification (NCBI taxonomy): domain Eukaryota; kingdom Metazoa; phylum Chordata; class Actinopteri; order Gobiiformes; family Gobiidae; genus Periophthalmus; species Periophthalmus magnuspinnatus. Next base: position 4,633,541 of record NC_047132.1, read on the forward strand.
GATCTGCTGTTTAACTGTTACAATGTAGATGTTCTGACCTAGTTTATGGTTAATATCTCTGTGATTACTGGACCTGTCCATATGAAATGAAAACTGGCACAAAGTTCAATGTCATCTCTATCAGTAAAAGTAAAAAAAGCAAAAAAAATAAAAGGCAATGTCCCTGTGAAAAACAGAACTACCTCATTTTAAATGGTTTGCAGTGGTCCAATGTTATTCCTCACTTACATTATGTATCAAGAGCTGCTTATACAATATATCTGTACTAACCAGCGGTGGGGAGTGTTGCTAAAAATTTGATTCATGTTACTTCGAAAAAAATAAAATACAGTATTTGAGAAAAGTACTACTCAAGTGAGAGAAACTTAAAGAGTCACAGTCAGGACGTAACATCGGATTTATTCAAGTTAATGTAATCTGAAAGACAAAACATTAAATAATTGCACAGTCTGGTATTTTCAAAGGACAGACACAAAATGAGAAAACACAAAATCTGAAGGAGCGGTGCAAATCATTTCATATTGTCAACATAAAGCTTTTGTCACTAGACTTACTCACAGCAGTTAAAGGAAATGTTTACTCAAGCAAGAGTACTGTTACTTCAATAACAATATTACTTAAGTAGGAGTATACATGGGAAAAATGGGTACAGGGCCTTTGCTTATTCCTTTCAAAAACAGTAAATCTCCCATAGACTTATACAGACTCCGAACCTCCATCTGAAATCAAAACATCACCAATTTCTAGACCATGAATAAGGCAACTTATCACTAACCTTAATGATGCGAGCCAGTCCAAAGTCGGCCACCTTGCAGACCAGATCCTCCCCCACCAGGATGTTACGAGCGGCCAGGTCTCTGTGCACGATGCTGCGGTCCTCCAGGTACGCCATGCCCTCTGCCACCTGACTGCCCATGTAGATGAGGTGGGCTGAGGTGAGCACCTGGCCCTCCGGAGCTGCCCAACAACAAACAGGCGTTTAGAGTGGTGTTTAGAGAAAGGTTTTTATTATGCACGTTTCTCCTTGAATGTTAATTTTATGATGATTATTTATATTTTGATTTGTTGTGTTGTGATTTTAATGTCTTTCTTATTGTCTAAAGAACTTTGAATTACCTTGGGTACAAATTGTGCTGTACAAATAAATTTAATAGCCTTAACTAGATCTACACTCTTATTTTATGTATCTGTTTTATTTTTGATTTCAGAGTACAGTTGTGTTTATTGGTTGGTTGGGTCTTGGTTTTGATTGCAAGGTTATCAAAAAGATTACTACTAATTGACACAAAAACTAGTATTGAAACTTGATGCACATTTGAACAACATGAAAATGATCAAATAGGTACAAAGTTGGACCAGTTCTGTGTAGTTTAGAATGGCTATGATATGCAGAAAAATACTGAGACTATTGGAGGAACATATTAGTGTTTGTTAATATGCCGCTCTATGCAGGCAATTACACGCTGTGCCAACAGATGGCAATAGACATCAACAGTTCAGATAGTGGCCATGTCCCAATTCGCCAAACTGGCCTTAGGATCACGATTGGAAGTGTGCATCGAAGGCAGTTACGTAATTTCCGGCGTGACAAGGGCTGTCCCATTTCAACCCACCCTACTGAATGCGTGACATGAAACTGTTAAATCTGAATAAAGATAAGTACAGGCTGTGTGTTTGATGATTAAAAAGGAGGGGAGTTACATGGAATAAAGGAATGTGCAGTTTTTGCTAGACAATAAGAAGACATTATTATCATGAGAAATTATTATTGCAATAAGAATAATGTAAAAATGTTCATTTCTATTGTAAGCGTCAAAGACCAAGAGACTGAAACATAAAGTCAGAAGGTTTAATGAGTTCCACACAGGTAATGTGAACAATGAAGCAACGGACTCTCCAGAAAGGACAGAAGAGCGTCCTGAGACGTGCACAAAATCTTCATGTGTGTCAGTACATTCCATACGTCTGCACCCCTCGTGGGCACGTGTCATTTACCTTAGTAAGTCAAGATACTAGTTTGATGTAGTACTGCACTGCTAGAAAATACTTTACAATAATAATATGAAAAGAACTGACACGGCATAGAAGGGAAACAGTGCCCTCTACTGTTATTAAAGTGGTGTAGCAACTGGCCAAAATACCGAATGTTAAACTGCAATATCCCACTATATGTACAACTAATCAGTGTTCTCTGGTTTATAGACTATGAATGTAAAAATTATATTGTTACCTCTGTCCCTGTTATTACGTTTTCACAAGGTATATTTTGTTAAAGTTATGAAGTAGCTACAATTGAGAAAAAAATCACCTTGAAACTTATATTTTCCTATTGATATTCAATATAAACAAAAAGAAACGGCTATGACGATGACATCTTGACTTTTCTTCAATTAAATAATAAATCATTAAAAATAACGTACGTATCGTACGTTCAAAGACAGCGGTGGAAGTGCAGTCCCTGGTTTAGACCTGTCCCACTTCAGCAAGATGGCGGCTACACTGAGGAGGACACACTCTCGACCGGAAGCTTGAAACCACACTTTGAGGAGTACCTCGAAGGGTCCCTTTAAAAGGTGCATTTGGCGAATTGAGACACGGCCAGTGTGTGGACCCAGTCCTGATGAAGTCTTTCCACAAGATTGTTCATTCCATATGCAAAAATATTCAACAAAACACAGCAAAGTTTGGCCCTTCTGGGTGAAAATAAAATGCAACAGTTGGCTAATTAGCAGAAAATTGTACTAAAACAAATCAAGTGATCCATTTAAAAATTACAATTTTTTTTTTATATTTTAAGAATTATTACACAATTTTTAAGTGGGTAGGAAAAAATGGTTTATGAAATGAACTACAATCAAAATTCTATCTAGTTTGTCATTACCTTAATAAGCCTTCATGGTGGTTTTCTACTGAACACACTAGCACTGATTCATGATTGGCTGCAGGTGCTGGGGTTTAGGTAGTGACAGATCAGAGGGAGGCATTTTAGGTTTAAACCAACTGGAATTCAGCATTGAAACTGGTAACACAAATGAGAGGCTCATGTGACCCTCATTCACAGTTATAGTTAGTATTTACAGATAAATTGAAATAAGTGTATGGTGTTTTGGTTCTGTCTGCTGCATGGGCCTTAAGAGTGCAGGCTACATACAGTTGTTTTAATGATCCACAAAGGACGTTTGTGACCTGTGCATCGCTGTAGGTGACGGGGGGCAGTAGTATGAAGAGTGTGTTGTCTTACAGTCGAGGTAGGACTTGAGGCTGCCCTTGCTCATGAGTTCGGTGACGATGTAAACAGGCTCTCCTCTGGAGCACATGGCTAACAGCTGGATCAGTTTGGGGTGGTGCAGGTTCTTCAGCGCCGTCACCTCCTTCACAAACTCATCCTGTTTTGTGTCCTCTGGAGAACAACACAGAGGAGAGGGACAACATGTGGAGAATCAACATTAAATTTATATTATTTGAAGCTGCTCTATGTAACTTTTCTAGTGGGGGGGGACTATATTAGTGACTATAAAGGTACTTTACGTGCCTCAGCAGCACGCTGTGCTGTGCGTGTGGTACAGCACATAGACCCATAACAATACATGCACTTTGGTTTGGGGTTGAAAAAGAAGCAGCCACTTCTGTTCACTGAATGTAGTTTTACAGACGAGTTATGAGTAGATATAATTATGTTGTTAAAACACTGTCCTGCACATGCTCATGTCGGCGGAGTGCAGGTTATCAACTGCTAAGCTAAACTTCATGTGGTTTTAGAGCTGCTCTATGAGTGGATTTGCATTTAAGTCTGCCACTCCTCCAGTAGTGGGTAAAGCCCGTTCACCCGGGTAAAACCCCGTCTGCTCCAGACTTTGGGCGTCTGACTGGAGGAAGACACTAGCATTTAGCTTTAGCACAGATCATAGACTGCATAAATAAATGGACATAACTAACACGCTAACCGCCACGTTCCAAATAGGAAGTGAGCATGGGTGCAAAGTGGTTCCTTTGAGCTCTGGTAGCTATTCACTTTCTATTGAAAAAACCTGGCTCCTCTGTAACCGCTGCTGTGAGCCCCGTCACTTTGGTCGCTCTACGTGATCCTGTTATTATTTCACTATTTTGACCATAAATCAAGATATGAACATTAATAACAGACCAATCTGGTCCCAACTTTCCTCGAGGTCACTCCCACTACTGTGAGCAACAGGGCTCTGCATAAAGGGCTCTTGCACCCGTCTGTCAGTAAAGACATATGAAATGATATGAAACATCCTGCATGTTTTCAGTTCATGAGGGACACTGAATCACGCAGACGCAGCCTGAATATGTAAACTCTGCAAAAAAAGGCTTCAAATCCAGGACGGAACCAGGATTAAACCAGAACTCAACTAGGACTAAACCAGGACTACACCTGGACTACACCTGGACTAAACTAGGACTAAACCTGGAATGGACCAGAAATGAACCAGGACTAAAACAGTGAACCAGAACTGACCCAGAACTATACTAAGACTGGACCAGACCTGAATCAGAAGTAGAAAAGGATTAAACCAGGACTGAACAAAGATAAAACAAAGATTGAAACAAGAATAAGCCATGACTAAACTAGGACTAAAAAGGGACTAAACCAGAACCAACCCAGGACTGAACTAGGGCTAAACCAGGACCACGTTCCGTACCTTGTTTGAGAGTCTTGATGGCCACCTTCTTGTTGTTGTGTGTGGTCCACAGAGCCTCCCACACCTGTCCGAAGTGCCCCTCCCCCAGCTTCTTATACAGCTTAAACTCTTCCCGGGGCCGCTCCCAGGGCTCCATGTCGAACAGCTCTCTCTGACAACACAAAACAAAACAATTTAAATTAAACACATGCAACTTGAAATGATCAGGATATAATGCAAAATCACTCTTTTAACCTCCATCCATAGTTGTCCTAATTATGTTTTGTTTCATTTGACCAGGTTATCTTTTAACATCTGTTGTGTGGTTACTATAAGCTCCGCCCACTCTCACTATCCCCGCCTACTCCATTAAGCACTGACCAATCTTGAATCCCTCTATATCCAGTCAAGCACTATTTATTTACCCCAAAATTTTAGTAATTTTAGTTTTTGGTTTTTTTTCTCAGATTGCAACAAAAACGGACTTTGCTGCCCTCTGTTGGTCATTCAGATCATTTTAAGTAGAACCAGTGGAGGTGTTAAAATTACACATTAAACTATCCCATAAAGTTATTTAAAGGTTGTTAATGTGGCATGCTGTTCTCAAAGTAATTATGATTGGTTTAAAAAGACAAAAAAATATCATGAGACCTCCCCTTTAAACGTCACATACAGGAGAAATGGCTAATTCAGCGTGTTTATAGTCAAAATAAAGGAACTTGATACACTCTGTGGGAAAATACTGAAAAATGCTATAGAATTCATTTTGCTTAAAGTACAGTATTTATAACATGTGTAAATGGTTTAAATATTCTTTTTTTTTTTTTTTGGTTAAGATGACTGCAAGTACTTTATTTTTTATAGAATTTTGACATTTTATTTGCATTTTTGTGTGTGAAATAAAACACCACCACAAAATGATTAAAGTTCAGTCATTTATTGTGATTAAAATAGTACAGAAAATAAAGAAAAATTATAATTTAAAACATGCTCAGTATGAATCAACACACTGGCTTTATCAGTAAAAAGATTGGACATTTAAATAAAAAAAACATCAAACAGAAAAACACAACAAAAAACATTAAATCAACTTAAGTTATTATAAATTAAATAAATATTATAATAAAATGTACTCAAACATTCAGCGCAAAGAAAACGTGAGTCTATGATATGGTGGATAATATAAGGCACAATTTAAAGTGTAAGTCTAGTTGAGTTTTTAAAGAGGATCTGCATCAGTTACAGTCATCTAGACAGAAAAGGAAAAAAAAAAAACTTAAAGAGGGGGTATTTCACTTCTATGGGGTATCATCTGCTAACACATCACATATTTAGACCACCACGTTACCTTTAACTGTTTTGATGCTATATTCATCAAAAACAGGGGGAGTGACTTAACACCCCTTGCTTTGCTCTCAGTGTCAAGTCACTCCTCCTTCAGAGCACCATTGCCATGGAGATATGAACGCAGCGGACCCCCCAGGAGAAAAGTAACATAATGCACCTTTAAATCATAATAAAAATTTAAAAAATACGTAAATGTTGAAAAGTTGAGTAAAAAGTCACTTCATTCGTTATTTTCTTTATCACTGTATTGACTGTTTTTACCATAAATAAGTGAAAATAGATGGGGATAATTGTATATATATATATATATATATATATATATATATATATATATATATATATATATATATATATATATACATACAAGAGAGAATAAGGACTAAACCAGGACTAAACCAGGACTAAACCAGGACTAAACCAGGACTAAACCAGGACTAAACACTTCTGTATCAGCAGCATTTCAAAAAAAGTGGGTGTCTATACTGCATAGGGAATCTTCTTGGCACATTTTGGGACTAAATTGGGAAAAATTCAATTTCACCCGAATTTTCCTGCATGCCTTTTCTCTCTGACAGGTTTAAAAAAGATACAACAATCACAACTGAATGTGTGTTGCCGGAGCCTTAGCCTGCAGAGAGAGCACACAGAGTTTTTCTCATTCTCTGAATTCACCTTATTCTGGAAGCTGCTACGATCACTATTCAGGCTGCATTATTTTGCATAAAGCTGCCGATTGTGACACCAAATAAGTTCTATATGAACTACAAAGCTATTTTAAAGCCTCCCAGAGAACTGGTGCATTGTTGACGTGTTGTTGCACATAAACATTGAACATTTGACACAAATCAGCCTACTTTATATCAGATTTTAGCAGTGAAACTTTTCCCAAATTCTCAATTGAAATACATGGGATTCCTGCTTAACCTAAAGTGCCACCACAAAGATAGGGAAGTTTTAGTTTACTGGAAAAGTGGGCGGGGCCTAATAAGGTCTATATGGACAGGCCATGTCTCATGAAAGCTCAGAACCTCCAGAATTCACTCCCTGAGCTGCAGAGGCTGCACTAGCGCTGAGTCATGATTATCTGCAGGTGCTGGGGTTTAGGCAGTGACCATTCAGATCAGACAGTCCTTTTAGGTTTAAACCAAATGGATTTCAGCATTGAAACTAGAAAATTGGCAACTCAAATGTGAGGCTCATTCTGCTTTCTGATTGGGTAATCACCCTGAGAACCAAAACATCAAATTATAACAAACAACTTGGCCATGTCCAGTGTTTGAAATCAGCATTGTATTTATCAGTAAAAGCTATACTTGATTTGAACATGTTTACCTCATATCTGCAGTTATGTTTATATCATTTAAAATCTAAATCTTGCATACAGTTCCTTAAACCTTCCACATTGTGTTTTACTGTATATATAATCTCCATTTTGAGACACTGAGCAGCATTAAAACTGTAAAACAACATACTGTAACTTGTGTGTGGCTCTCTTGTTCATTGTTCACGGTCCATTGAAGTCTTGTTGTTTTTAAATCTCTCTGTGTGAAACTGAAAAGTGCTGATCAAAGAGCGACAGATTTGGGTCGAGAGAGAAATTAGGACAAAGTAATGCTGATATGCAAATGACACAGTGGTCTGAGGATTAATATGAGACTTTAGATGTTAGTACAATATATAAAAGTACAACATGGAGTTTCTGTATACAGGCTTAATTATCGATTTTCAGAGATTAAAGTTATTACTTGATCAGAAACATCCCTGGAGTTGTTTTGTTTCATTCACACATATTTGAGTAACACTTTATTATTAGTCTGTTTACATCTCCAAAGCTCAAAATGCTCTGTTCCACCTTGTGATGTCATGAAATAGTAATTTTCAGTTTCACAGCTCCTTTTACCTTTAGTTCAGTGACAAATCCAAGGCGGGAATCATCTAAATGATTCTAGTGAAGTTGTGTGGAATCTAAAAACACAGTGAAGCACTTCCTGTATCACCACATGATGACATCACAAGGTGGAACAGAGTGTTTTCAGTTTGAGAGAAGAACTCAGCCTAAATATACAGGATTTGTGTTAAACATGTATGAATGAAACAAAACACAACTCCAGGTCTGTTTGTGATGAGGAAACAACATTAGAACAGATCAGAAAATAGTGCATTATAGGTGCTTTAAATTGTTTGAAATGTATAAAATGCATACAAATACAAATAAAAAGTACTTATCATATAAGACCTTTTTTCACCTGGATGACCCAAAGATGGCATCCCAGGTTTTAAAAGGATCTATACTTGATTTTTAGAGCCGAGTTCCATGTTTGGATTTCTGACTCCGAGTATGCTGTTGAAAGTACACACCCCTTCTCGCCCACACCACTGGTTTAACAGGGGGCGGGCACTTAGTAACTCTGTCAATCAAACATGTTGCTAATGCTAACAGGAGTGACCCCGGGGAAAGAAGATGCCTGATTTGAATGTTATTAATGTTCATATCTTGCTTTACGGATAAAAAAGCAAAATAAAAACACCAGGATCATGTAGAGCGGGTTAATACGAACATTTAAGACCAAAATGACAGGTTTGACAGCAGCACTTAGGGAGAGAGGGATCACTTTTTTTCAATAGAAAGTCAAATGGAGATATGGAGAGTCAAATGCAAGATATGGCAAAATGTTTCAATAACTTAGCAGTTTATACAGTTTCAGAAACTGATGTTAAATAAAATTGAAGGTATTGTGGTCATTAGGTCATTATTGTGGTCATATTCCCACACAGCTGATAAGCCCTGAACAAGCTTTCAAACTTTTAACAGTAACTCTTTTCAGAAAGTTTATGGGAGAAATGAGAAATGTACCTCCAGAACTGGGGGATAGGTGGTTACTATTGAGTGCCATTGGATTTTTGGATCTTTTTTCATCTAATCAGTCACATTGTTACTAGGGATGGGAAACCAACTGTGTGACTCTGTCCCAGACAGTTTTTGTGTCATGGTGCATCGTCACAGTGGTAGGAAGGACTTAGTGGGCGGGGCTGAAAGTGTTCCTGAACATGTTGCTGACTCATGGTTTGTAATTAGGTGCAGGCGCTTTAACGAGATCATTTTGAGAATTTAACTTGCATATAAGAAAAAAAAAGCTGAATAAAAAAATTATAAGATTTATAAATATTTATCTCTCTTTTTTATTATAATTTGGTGCAATATTATCAATAATATTAAGCACAGCTGTTCATTTGACTATGGTTATTTGGGGTGACTCCCAGAAACACCCTGGGGAGTCACCCTAAAGTGGGCAGGTTAGCAGTTCGAAACCTGCTTGAGTCAGTGCATTCCAGTGCAGTCCAAGTATGAATGAGAATTTGAGTGAGTGAAATTATCAAACACAAAATGAACCATTATTGGAGTTGTTTCCATGGAAATTGTATTGTGTTGCCTGAAATGTTTCACAACATGGCATTAAATATATCTATCTTTTATTTATACAAGCTGTTTTTATAGCCAAATATGCAATTCTACTTTGTGGAGTGGGGCGCCTCTCCACAGATATGACCTTCACTTTGTAACTTCACTTTATGGCATTTAATTTCTTGCTGTGGCATATTCCAGGCAAAGCTATGACAATTAAATAAAGACAAGCAAGTAGCATACCCTGCACCAGAAAAGTTACATAATGCACCTTTACTGGAATGAAATGTTTCTCTTCTCAACACTATAACCTTTGGTCATTTTGCAGTCCCTAATGCCACACATATGAACATGTGCTGATGTAATAATGTTCTAGTTGAATAAAATATGTAAAAAATTCTGTTTTATGCACAATCACGTTTTGAAATGTTTCTAATGAATGCCAGAGTGCGCCGCTGCGGCTCCCTCCTCTGCCTCACCGACTCTTCTGGAAAAACACAAAATGCAACAAGCAACCATTAACTTTCATTTGAACATCTTAAAAAGGACGCAGAGGAGAGGGTCAGAGGAGTAGAGGAGAGGGTCAGAGGAGCAGAGGATGCAGAGGAGAGGGTCAGAGGAGCAGAGGATGCAGAGGAGAGGAGCAGAGGATGCAGAGGAGAGGGTCAGAGGAGCAGAAGAGAGGGTCAGAGGAGCAGAGGAGAGGGGCAGAGGATGCAGAGGAGAGGAGCAGAGGAGCAGAGGATGCAGAGGAGAGGGTCAGAGGAGCAGAAGAGAGGGTCAGAGGAGCAGAAGAGAGGGTCAGGGGAGCGGAGGAGAGGGTCAGAGGAGTAGAGGATGCAGAGGAGAGGGTCAGAGGAGCAGAGGATGCAGAGGAGAGGATCAGAGGAGCAGAGGATGCAGAGGAGAGGGTCAGAGGAGCAGAAGAGAGGCTCAGAGGAGCAGAAGAGAGAGTCAGAGGAGCAGAAGAGAGGGTCAGAGGAGCAGAGGATGCAGAGGAGAGGGTCAGAGGAGCAGAGGAGAGGGTCAGAGGAGCAAAGGAGAGGGTCAGAGGAGCAGACGAGAGGGTCAGAGGAGCAGAAGAGAGGGTCAGAGGAGCTGAGCAGAGGGTCAGAGGAGCAGAGGATGCAGAGGAGAGGGTCAGAGGAGCAAAGGAGAGGGTCAGAGGAGCAGAGGATGCAGAGGAGAGGGTCAGTGAAGCAGAGAAGAGGGTCAGAGGAGCAGAGGAGAGGGTCAGATGTAGCTCAGGGTAGCGCAATAGATCTAGCCTACAAACAGAAACAAATTTTGTCAAGTCACAACCACAAATTTAAATATTTTTTTAATTTACATTTTATGTGTATAAGTAACACAAAATGGTACGTAAGTGTGAAGTAGAAAGAAAATTATACATCATTCCCAGATTAAAAAAAATACAAAACTGAAAAGTGCAGTGTGCAAAGTATTCAGATCTTGTCACAGATTCTCAATTGGATTTAGGTCCAGACTTTGACTGGGCCATTCTAACACATTAATATGTTTTACTATAAACCATTTCCAGATTAAAAAAAATACAAAACTGAAAAGTGCAGTGTGCAAAGTATTCAGATCGTGTCACAGATTCTCAATTGGATTTAGGTCCAGACTTTGACTGGGCCATTCTAACACATGAATATGTTTTACTATAAACCATTCCATTGTTGCTTTGGCTTTATGTTTAGGATGGTTGTCCTGCTGGAAGGTGAACCTCCACCCCAGTCTCAAGTCTTTTGCAGACTCCAACAGATTTTCCCTGTATTTAACTCCATCCATCTTCACATCAACTGTGACCAGCTTCTCTGTTCCAGCTGAAGAAAAGCACCTCCACAGCATGATGCTGCCATCACCGTGTTTGACTGTGGGGATGGTGTGTTCAGAGTGATGCGCAGTGTTAGTTTTCCTCCACACGTAGCGTGGAGGCCAAAAAGTTTGATTTTGGTCTCATCAGCCCAGAACACCTCCTGCCACATGTTTGCTGTGTCCTCCAAATGACTTCTAGTGAACTGTAGATGAGACTTCTTATGGATGGTTATCAACAATGGCTTTCTTCTTGCCACTCTTCCATATGAAAATGAAAACTAGCCTCTTGGCTAATTCTGGCATGTTAAACAGTTACTGTTGGTCAACATGCACTGTAAATAAATAAATAAATAAAGACCAAATTTGTGTAGCGGACAACTAATATTTGTCCTGTGAACAGATTCCCCACCTGAGCTGTGGATCTCTGCAGCTCTTCCAGAGTCACCATGGGCCTCCTGGCTGCATCTCTGATGAGTGCTCTTCTTGTTCGTTCTGTAAGTTTTGGTGGATGGACATGTCTGGGGAGGTTTGCAGTTGTGCCATACTCTTTCCATTTCCAGATGATGGATTGAACAGTGCTCCTTGAGATGTTCAATACTTGGGAAATCTTTTAGACCCAAGCCCCGCTTTAAACTTCACCACAACTTTTTCTCTGACCTGTCTGGTGTGCTCCTTTGACTTCATTTTGTGGTTTGCTCCCCAGCACTCTCTTAACAAACTTCTGTGGCCTTCCCAGCACACCTGCATTTATACTGAGACAAGATTACACACAGCTGGACTCTTTTTAGTCATTAGGTCAACATTCAATCTTTTCAAAATCATCAGGCAACTTCTAAAAGCAATTAATTGCATTCAAGAAAAAGGGGAATGAATACACACTGAATGCACACTGAACTTAACACACTGACGTTTTTTATTTAAAAAAAAATTAGAAATCTTGTAAAATATTTCCCTCCACTTCACACTTGTGTGCCATTTTGTGTTGCTCATTCACAAGAAAATGTATTTAAATTAGTGGTTGTGACGTGAAAATATGTGAAAAAGTTCCAGGGGGATGAATACTTTTATAATCTGACCAGAACTGAAGAAGCGGCTCAGATGAGCAGCGAAACGTCTTCACTCCTACAACATTTTGTCCAGTTGACAGATTTTAGTTTTTTGTTGTTGTTTTTTGCTATGGCAGCGAAAAGAAAGTGAAAGCAAAAAGAAAGCTGAAAAAAATACAAATTGCTTCCTGAAACATTGTGCACCACAAGAACCAAAACAAGATGGAAGCGTTCTCTGTCTGGAGTAGAGAGATTACTTTCAGACTTGTATAGACTTTATGTGCAGTTGGTTAATCTATCAGAGCTGACACTTTTATAACTAAGCCATAATTCTCTGTGCCACGCGCTCTGCAAATGAATGAGACGCAATTACCTCACACTCACTTTGGTTTTGTCTCACTGAACAGACTTCATGTAACATTTACAATCAAAGTGCTGCAATGTATCGACCAATGCATCATGGCTCTTACAGAAATTACACAGTGCTGTAACTGAGGGCTCTCACTGCCATCTCGACCTATGTCATCAGAGGTATAATACTCCCTACAATGGAAGCAAACTCAATCTCAATATTAAAGAATAGATTTGACACTCACTACTGATTTGGATACCACAATGATAATAAAAAGACACATTTTTAGACAATAGAATGTAATCATCAACACAAAATAATAATTACCATGTGGTCTTATAGTAGGTTTGATTAAGCTCTACTAAGACTAAGACAGGTTGTTCTCTAATATTCTGTAGTATCGATACTTCTTCAAATGTCTAGTTTTGATACTAGTTTTGTTATCGATTACTATCTGATTTTTGATACTTGATACCTGTACTGACTGTAGTGTCATGTCTCTTCTCTTCGGGCCGCTACAATTTATTCTACAACAATGGCCAAATAATTGACAGTTTTGTGATCTCTTGACTTGTGATGTGTAGAGATTACAGTTATACAGCTGCCCATGATCCAGAATACACACATCTCCACACTTCCCCATCTCCCCGAGTTCAGGTGGGTGTGACAGACAGGTAGATTAGCCAAAAACATCACAGATTTCTGCAGAATCCATGAGCAAAGAACTAAACTATCAATCTGAGGTGAGAGAAATGAGCATCACTGAAATAAACAAATCTGATTGGACGCCCGTTTCTGAGCTGGGCCAGGGAAGCAACACAGGGACTGGTGACCACACAGATCTCCTTCTGTGTAGGGAGATTCAGTGCTTTTATTTCATCCAGCTCTTTGGTCAAACACAAACACAACAAACATTACTGGTCAACTTCTGTCACAGAAATGAGTGACAGGTGGATTTAACCAATCACAGTGAAGTGGGTACTTTGTAAAGCAGATATCTTTGGTTACCTCTTATAGGTAATCTGAGGCTACTAACTGAAACTGTAATGTAGACTGTAAGAAAACAATATGCCTATTTTGCCATAGCACCCTGCCCTAAACCCCCCATCCCTCCTCCCGTATCCCCCGTATTCACCTGCTGGACACAGGGATCCTGCAGCAGTACGCCCAGGCTCCGCGGGTTCTTCTGGTAGTACGAGATGAGCTCTCCCAGAGTGGCAAAGGAGATCTTCTCTGAGACCAGGTAAGCCCCGATCACCGAGCGCTGGATCCGGAAGTGAAACACCTTCCCCTCACTGCGCACTAAAGCAACGAGAAGAAGAAGAAGGCATCAACGCTACAGCCGCACAACATGATCATGGGCTTCAGAATGATGAAGGATTAGGACCTTTGCCATAGTGATTCACAACTTAAAACTAAACATACATGAAAAATCTTTGCATATAACATTGTCCTGTAACTTGGTCTGGAGGCCTGCTTGTCCCCAATGAAATGTATACATTTGAAGCCATACTGTGGAACATACCATACAAAGTAATAACATCTCCATGGAGACAGCACACAGTGGTCTCATTCTACCAGAAAAGAAAGGTACATAATGGAACATTTAAAAATGAGACCATGTGATTTTATATTTTTAGAGTTCTGCTTTAATCCTGGTTATCCTATTTTAATACAAATATACATTACGGTCCTGGATTCATTTAGATTTTGATATATTTCACTTTATTTTAAATATAAAGTAAATAAAATAAAATTGTCATTGCCAATATTCAACATAGTTGTTATATCTCAGATGAGATATGCTCAATTATTCATCATATTTCAAAAGATTAGGACTACAATAGTTTCTTTATGTTAGCTGCACTGAAACAAAGCAAAGCATTATGGTCTATGTAGTTCCTTTTCCTTCTTACTGTGCCTCTGGAAAAATACAATTGTTAATTGTAAATGTTTTGACATTGACCAACCACAGTACTGCATGAGTTGTTTTATTCTGTGGATAAATTGGATGTAGCACTGGCATTAGAGCAGTTTAAAATGATTTCATCGTTTCACATAAAGAGGACAGCACACAGACTGGAGCATGTGTGTGCAGAGTCCTGAGGCGGCACTTTCACCAGCCCCATGCACAGCGCGGACAGGAGAGAAACGCTACTGCAGCACTTTAACCACGGACCGGGGGGGGGGGAGTGAAGGAGAGGGGGAGACAGAGGGAGAGAGGGCAGAAAGAGATGGCTACAGTAGTACCTTACCACCACACTCAGTGGTGGTAAGGTACTATTGTAGCTACAAGACTGAGACTGAGTGATGTGAGGCTGCCCTCTGACCACCACCAATCCCTCACTCAAACCACATTCATACTGGGCAATGCGGATGAAGTGTCATGCCCAAGGACACAATGCCACTAGTTCGAGCTGATAAATATGTGCAGACTTTTGTACTGGTGATGAGCTTCAAACACTGACACCTGGTGTCCCCATCGCCTCCCATCAAAGTACTAACCAGGCAAGAGCTGCAAATAGACATTATTTTAGTAATCAAGAAATCTATTGATTATTTACTTCGATTAATCGAGTAATCTATTAATTATTTACATTCCACAAAATATCCTTAAAAGCATATTATCTGTTGTTATGTTATGGTTCATAGTTAAAACAAACATGTTTTTTTCTGCTTGAAATAACACTTTATTCTTAACATCGATATGAACAACAGAAACATTTAGCTTATTTGACAGATACAGACCAGATCAAAATGTCTCTAGAATATATCTATTTATTACCAGTTCACATGTAAACAGACTGTATTGTAAACAGGTCACATTAAATGTAAGCTACAGTTACAGTGTCAATGAATCCAGAAAATAAAGTTTTATGTCCCATCACTTCAGTTAAGATAAGAGTTAAACATGTCAATTCAATTCAATTCAATTCAATTCATTTATTTTTGTAACGCCCAAAATCACAACAACAGTTGTCTCGAAGGGCGTTCATGTTTTGGTTGATGGGGGAAACCGGAGTACCCGGAGGAAACCCATCCAGACATGGGGAGAAACATGAAAAACTCCACACAGAAAGGCCTGGGCGACCCGGGGATCGAACCAAACCTTCTTGCTGTGAGGCATGAGTGATGCCACTCAGCCACCGCGCTGCCTACACACAATGTGTGTAGGCAGCGCGGTGGCATGTGTTTGTCCTGTCGTGTTGTGCTTTGAGCTCTGCAGCACTGAGGTGGAGTCATTTTGCAACATTAGCTCCATGTGCCGTTCACTTTAGCAGCCTTTTATTGAACTGGTTTGTTTTCATCATTTCCGCTCTCTAAACTCACTTGTGGATTTAAAACTCCACATGCTCTTCACTGTTGTGCAGTCGGCCCTGTGCAGGATCTGTGGGGACACAAGGGCCGCAAAGGTTCTGTGCTCTCCATACGCTTCAGTTTCACATGGTTTTAACAAATTCTAATAATTAAACGAATCATCAAGGAATTAATTGAGAATCAAAGCTTTTTATGAATTGAATTACTCAATTTACCCGATTAATCCTGCTTAGCCTCAGAGACTGGGCAGGGGCTGTAGTCAACTAAATAAATTCTTGGTCGACTCATGACTCGCCCTGTGCGTCGATTAAAGGCATGGCTTCAGCAAAATGGCACATAAGCCAAACACATTTCTGATTTGACTCCACCTGCAGTGACACGACTAGATCATCAGAGAAATAAAATCACAATTCATTCCCAAATCACCAGTATCAGTCCTTTACTCTCCCAATCAAACACAGGCCTTTATTAGACACAAATCTCTCCTGCCACATCCACCACAGCAGCAGAATCACCAGCCTCCTCAACCTCTTCACTACCAACAATGTCAGCTGACCAATTCAATACAATATTAACCTCATTCCTTTGTGTCTGTTAAAGTCTCTCCTGCTCATTTCTGGATGATGTGTACAGTAAAGGATGAGGCATATGATCACAAACACATTCTGCAGTCAGGAGGCAAAGGATAGAACTGTTTTATTGATAGACTCTGTGACATCTCTGGAATATTGACGGTTTCTTCATTAATAAATGTATGGCAGTGGTGAGATTCTTTTTCATTGCCGTGTAACATTTAAATAATACATTGGGAAGAAAATATTAAACTAAAGCAGGAAAAGAATTTGGAAGGTGCAAAATGTAGATATTTTGAGTATGTTGCATTCACATTCTCAGCTTTGATAATGTCTTCATTTCAGATGGAGATTTCAGAGGGAGGCATTGACACAACAACCCAAGAACAGATTTAAACCTACAATATTGTTAAAAAATCATGAGCTGCAATAAATAAACGGTAGAATTAAACACTTTTGTATTAGTTTGCATGTGTAACGAGTCAGAAGTTATTAATTCAACCTTTTACGACTTAAATCTCATCATCCAGCCAAAAAAAATAACAAAAAGATTTCTCAGTAGTGCAAAGAAAATGTACACACGATAAATACTGACCCCAAAAAATATTGTTCCAACTTTCATATATTGTACGATAAGTCACGCCAAAACAACCAAGTACAGGTGTGCACAGAGGTTATGAGATGTTCAGGGGCGTCTAGTAAATTATCACTCCCACTAAACCTCTGCAGCTATAACTACAAATAAAAAAATAAAAAAATTTATCATGTACCAACACACAGAAATAGTTGAGCAACATCTTATTTGTGTTGAGCATGTGGTTTTCAGACATGCTCCCAACTGTGTTACTCAGTGTATATTTGCGGTGTGGAGGGCAAATACGTTTGAGTTTTATTTTCACTTTAACGTAGCGAGAGGACTAAAACAAAACAACATGAGCTCACAGCGTGTTCGATGGAGAGGCCGTAGTTTGTCATAGTTTGTCAGTTATTACGAGTATGTGTCAACTTCTCCGGATGTGTCGTTGGGATCTGTGAGATTCGATTCACAACACCTTAACTGTAGTTCCCATGTGCATTTTGAAAAATCCGTTCTCGTTTTCCTGGCGTGTGAACATAGTGACTGTCTCAAAGCTAATGCTAACTTTTATTCAAAGTTAACAATCTATCAAAATTCATTAAAGTGCATACTACCAGATTACCCTGTTTTTATAATATTTATTATGCTTCAAAATTAGCATTGAGACGCAAACATGCTCCTTTGTAAACACCGAAGCGTCCTCCAGTGAAGTATTCATCTCATTTACTTAGTCTGTAACATGTTGTCAGTGATATCCATGAACAACTCATTATCCACTGCTTTATCTTTAAATATTTATCATTTTAACATGACTTAGCAAAGAGCCATAGAGACAGAATTGCACAGAAAGTAGTAACGCTAACAGTGAGGTTGCAGGGCGCTTTGTGAGTCTATTCGGATAACATCAGTTGTGCAGCTGGAGCGCAGGCTGTGAGCGGTTTGGCTGCTTTTCAGAGGTCATGAACTTAATTTGTCTCAAACTGTTAAAGAACGAGAGTTAAAGAATGTCCCAGAGAAATATAAGAAAACTTTAAAGTGGAGGTACAACAGTTCTGTGGGGTATTCATTGCCAACACATAATATTGTTACCTTTTATGTGTTACCTGTGTTACCTTTTATTGTTAATACATTGTAATTTTCCTCCCTTCTCTCTCTGCACTAAGTCACTCTCCCTTCAGTGCACTATCACAACACAATCAGTGTGCATCCTGCTAATGAAACTACAGCACATCGCATCAGGTTTGTCAAGTCTATTGTCTAGTCTAGTCCATTGTTTTGTTTTTGTGTATTTATGAGGGATTGTTGTGAGGGAACATGGGTGATGTAGGTTGTTGACTGAGTTTTGGACAGAATCTCTCAGCTAATCGTAAAGAGAGTTTGAAAGTGCTGGGAAAGGTCGCTACTTAAACATGCATGGATGACATAAAACCTCTTTAGGCACATTTTTGAGCTCGAAAAAGGTCAATAATGCATACCCCCTCTTTAAGCTTATGATCCACAAATGTTCACAAATCTTATCATTAGTTGTTTGAGATCAGCTCCACAAAGTCATATTGATCTTATCTCTGAAAGGAACTGAATGGAAGATTTTGATATTGAATTTCAATATGAAGTTAAGTTTATAAAGGTTAAATCAAATACACTGAGAACGAGAAAAACTTGTATATGTCCTCTATCTGCAGGTTAAGGCTCTAGACAGACAGGTTCATTTGTGATTCTTGGCCCTAAGTTACTTTAACACTCTACATTTGCTCCTTCCAGGATGTCTGATGTAACCCAGAGTTGACTTGTCGACCTGCCTCACTTGTTCACCTGTTCTGAGTCGGAACAGTGTGCTTCTCCGTAAATATTTTATCATCCACACTGACAAATCCAACAAACTCAACACTCACAGCTGTCTCTCTCTTCTGCCGGAGTTTCTAAACACCAGAACACAATTCTAGAAACATAACACTGGGTTACAAAAAAAAACATTTTTGAAAGTTGTTTGTGGGTTTTTTTTACTGAATTAGGACCATTTAGCACCGCTGAATCCAAAAATGATATCCATTTTTCTCAGTCAGGTCAGGTTTTTATGCTAATTTGATTTTGAAAAATCCGATCTTCTGACTAAATTGATAACAATTTTGTGACATTATCAGTTGAGTTTTCTTTAATATTTCTCATCCAAAAAATGTTTTAGGAGATAAAAAATAGTTTTCTAACAGAATGTATTAATTAAATGTTACGTTATGTTAATTGATAAAGGTAAGTACATGTAAATTGGAACGTTACGTTATCATTGTGCAAAATTCAGGACAAGAACTTCTGTTTTTATGAACCCCTTGAATGCTCAGCAGCAGGGATGTCTCTCTTCAGAGTCCAACAGTAATCAGCCATCATGACTGCATCCCAGCGTCCCTGATACGTGGTCTCCATCTCTTTTATGTCCTGATGGAATCTCTCCACCTGCTCATCACTCAGTGATCCCAGATTCTCAGGAAATCTGAACATTTAGCTCCTTTTGGGAAAAAGGATGTGGAGCATCATCATTAAAACCACACTGGAGGAATTTTTGTCACTGATGTCAGGAACTTCTACAAAGACAGGTACTGGAATTTCATCACAGTGAGCTGCAGGACAACGTGCTGATTCACGGTCAGTATACTTGAGGCTGCTTCGGTTCTTTCTGTTGATCCCAGTCACATCAATAGCCCAGAAGTAGCTATTGATGTCGGCTCCCTCCAAACCATGGGAATTCCAAACTTCAGACAACTCTTCTTGCCTTTAGTCCACTGACGCAGATACTCGGTGCATGACTGGCATGCCATGTGTGGCGCCCAAGCTTCATCTTGGTCACCAAGTTTAATACCAAAATAAGCATGGTAAGCACGCTTTATGAAACTTGTGACTTGATTCCTGTTAGGAACATTGGTGTATTCACCGCAGATGTAGCAGAATATGTCAGGCTTATTTTTGCAAGATCTTCTAGTCGAAGCCATTTCATTCACTTGTAATATAAAAAAAAAAACAATTAGTCATAAGTTGGCACATGCAATCTTCAGTGTTCAATGTAAACAAAATCGTCCAAAAACAAATATGTAGCTTAGCTCAGAACGTTGACCTGTTTGAGCAAAACCAATGTGATTTTTGGATTCAGCACATCAAAATTATCCTAAATTAGCAAAAAAATCTTAGACAATAAATTTAGTGTTGACCAGTGTAATCAATGTCATCCTCCTGCTAGGTACTCCTCCAGCTAGCTACTCCTGGCCTAGAGATGGGTCCCAACATGCCGCTCTCTCGACAGGTTTAACCCCTGTGACATTGGGTCAAATAAAAATTGATTAATGGATGAAAGAATAACTGAGTCAACTGTATTCATGTTTAATATCCCCATGGACATGGCCTGGTGCAGAGCTGCCTCACCTTCAGTTAATGATCTGTTGTGATGGTTTGGTACTCACTGTTTGTACAAATGCTGCTTATACTAGGAAGATGATCACTGATGAGGAAGATGATCAGTGATGAGGAAGATGATCACTGATGAACCTTTAGTTTTAGAATTAGGATTCAATATTTTTACTCCTGTTAAAAATTTTGAATCCTAATTCTAAAACTAAAGGTATTTAATGTAATGTTTTTAATGTGTTTTTTGAGTATGTGACAGAACTTAGCATTTTTTTTAATAAAAATGTTCATGTTTTAAATAGAGAAGTTGGGTTCTGGGTGGGTGGTGAGTCTTTGCCCCAAGTGGAGGAGTTCAAGTATCTCGGGGTCTTGTTCACGAGTGAGGGAAGGATGGAGCGGGAGATTGACAGGCGGATCGGTGCAGCGTCTGCAGTGATGCGGTCGCTGTATCGGTCCGTTGTGGTGAAGAAGGAGCTGAGCCCAAAGGCGAAGCTCTCGATTTACCGGTCAATCTACGTTCCTACCCTCACCTATGGTCATGAGCTCTGGGTAATGACCGAAAGGACAAGGTTGCGGATACAAGCGGCTGAAATTGGCTTCCTCCGCAGAGTGGCCGGGCGCACCCTTAGGGATAGGGTGAGGAGCTCCATCACACGGGAGGAGCTCGGAGTAGAGCCGCTGCTCCTACACGTTGAGAGGAACCAGTTGAGGTGGCTCGGGCATCTGCTCAGGATGCCTCCTGGACGCCTCCCTAGGGAGGTGTTCTGGGCATGTCCCACCGGGAGGAGGCCCCGGGGAAGACCCAGGACACGCTGGAGGGACTATGTCTCTCGGCTGGCCTGGGAACGCCTTGGGGTCCCACCGGAGGAGCTGGAGGACGTGTCCGGGGTGAGGGAAGTCTGGGAGTCCCTGCTTAGACTGCTGCCCCCGCGACCCGGCCCCAGATAAGCGGAAGAAAATGGATGGATGGATGTTTTAAATAAAAAGGGCAGTTTTAATTATGATTTTCTTTACATCTTCCTCAATTTGCCTTGATTTAATCATGGTTTTGTCTATGTTTACATTTATTTGTGTCTGACTGTAGTATAAGAAAATGTACAATGAGGCATGAACACATGCGATAATACTGATATCGCAGTACTTTAAAAGTACACTGTGTAACTTCTCCAGTGGAGTGTATGGTAACAAACTTAACAAACATGCTTCTATTCAAATGCGGGTGTTTTTATTACTCAAAAACACCTTTAAAAACATACACAGTGAGCAGGGTCACCTCTCCACAGACCTGACCTGTAACTTGCCTAGTGTCGTCTCCTGCTTGTGTCAATCAAGGCAGAAAAGTTTAATGCCATACTATGGAACATTCCAGGCAAAGAAATAAAATCTCCATATAGTTAAGCAGGTGGCAGGTCTTCCACCAGAAAAGTTACATAGTGTGCCTTTAACAGAGGTATATGGGGCCATTTTGTTTGTGTGCAGAGGGAAGTGCTTTGTGCATTTGTGGACAGGGAAGATGTCTGTGCTTTTCTCTCAAATGGATGTAACAAAAGTTAGATTTTCAGCTTGTTCTGCTGTGACACTTCGACCAATCAGATTCAAATATTTGTTGTGACGTTTCACCTTTTTCCATCACGTTCAGCAAGAGCTGTTCCAGACTGACGAATGTGTAGCACAGTTCAGAGTAACACACATTCATCAGTCTGGCATAAGTCAGGTTATAATGCGCAGCCATATTATAAAGTCATAATTGAGCTTTTCTATATCTCATTTTTTTTTTTTTTGCCATATTATGAGAGCTCCAGTACTCAAACTCACCTGATATCGTGTACTCATTGCTGTGGCTCTCACTGATGCGCACCAGAAAGGAGCCATCTTTGTTTTGGGATGCCAGGAGCAGCTTCTCAGCTTTCACTCTGTTTATGTTCCCATAGTACCACCTGGACAGGGCAGACAAAGGGAAACATGTCATTAAACAATTTACATCAGAGGCTTTGTTTAAAATGACCACATGGAAAATGGTGTAATGGAATGTTTCCAGAAATAGCAGAGATAAAATGAACTGTATTATTGCCATCTGCAACAACCAGTATCTTTCAGTTACCATTAAAACTTCAAACCACATGTGAATGTATTATGGTGTTTCTATCAAAAACACATGGAATCTAGAAGACAAACTATGTTGATAAATCATCACATTTTTATGTAGCACCTTCCACCTTCAAGGCTCAAAGTGCCCTTACATCAAGGAGCCACTCACACATTCACACACGTCATACATCAGTGTACAGAGGTGGATCTGACACTACCAACTGACCTATTGTTGCCCATGTTTGTACTGTGATATTGTGATATTTCATATACTTCTGGCTCTATTAGTTCAGTTACATTAAATCAAGAAATGCACATGCTTCATGTACTAGTAAAACTGTGTTAAAATAAAAAGTTAAAGACAAAATCCAATTCAAGATCAACCCAAGTCTAACATCTGACCTAATAAGGAAAAAATACAAACTGTCAAATACCTGAACAGGATCATGAAAATGTGTTGTTTAAATCCAGAGACTAACTAAAAAGTGTTGACTGATGCTTGTGACTGTAATGTTATTTGAGTGTAACTTGTTCAATGACACACGTGTTGTAGTTCCAACTAAAACAGCTCTTTCTGGTCAGATCCTGTTAAAACAAACCCCCTATAAAAAGTGAATGTTGATGACATCAGCTGCAAAGTACCAACATTTATATTCTTTCAGTACTGATTATTGCATTAGCCAATATTGCGACAATGATATTCCTGGGCTATATTGTGCAACTCTAATTTAGATACATGAAAAATCCAAAACTTTATATAATTCAGCTGTTAAAGGTGCACTATGTAACGTTTCTAGTGGAGAATGTTGACAACCTATTCTCCATGAACATGTTCAGCTGAGTTTTTACACAGTTAGGATTTTGTAGTTTATTAGCCTACTTTTAAATCAGATATTATTGCTTTGTGTATAATCCATGTGGAAAAACTTGTCAACAGTGTAACCAGTCAGTCCAGTCAGCTCGAGTTAATGCCGGATTTCTATTAGCACCTAGTCACATGACCTCATCACAAAGTCACACTTAACAAATGCACCAGGGTGAAAACAGTGTTAAATAAAGTCAGTAGTGACATTCTCATAAACTAAAGGTACTCGCAAAATTTGACTAAACTCTCCTGATAAGATGTGGGATAAGATACAGAACAAGTGAAGTGTGAGTGAAGAGGAAAAGATCTTATACTACAGTACATAGGGAATTCAAACAAGACAGCTTAGAGATGGCAAATTGTTTGAAAAGATATTTTATTGATTCATGCTTGGAACTCCAAAAGACAACCCAAATGTTGTGTTGTGGGAATCACTTAATCCCTTGCCTTAAACTTAGCTGTGTCAACAAGACGAAAGTACATAGTTATTTCATCCCTCTCTAACACTAAGGCAAAAGATAATTAGGGATTTAATAATGCCATGCTAAAACAATATAAAACTATCTTATTTATCTATCACTTCCATTATCAATCAGTCATTTAAAGACAGTATATTCCCTGCAGCCTTTAAAACAGCCATAGTAATACCAATCCATAAAACCAGAAAGAGGTCAACAGCTACAGACCTATAAGCATTTTGCACCCCTGATATAGAGCAATGGCTAGAAGCTTCATGCCTCACTTTAAATACCAAACATGTGCTCCACAACTTCATGTTCAAGGACAAAATTAATAATAATGTACTAGAAGTTAAATATCCTCTGTACTTTGATAAACAAATGAAACATCCAAGTAAAGTCATGAAATTTTATATTATTTATATTGAAAACTTCAGACGTATTCGAAACACTCAAAACATTTTCTTCATGCCATGAGCGACATTATTGCTTAACCTTTTGGTCACAGGCAGGGAAGACCTCAAAAAGTCAACTGGGACACTTTTCAAGCAAGAATTCAAAGTAACATATTATCGTAACATATTGACCAGATACAACCTGTTAAATTTTGACAGTGTTTTTTTATTCTGAAATGCGGCTGCTTCATAGAATTCTTCACGATGCTCCTCCCCCTGCTTTAAGAGGCTTCTTTCAGCTAAAATCAGACAAACATCTCACTCATCTGTAAATTCTGATCTAACTATCCCCTTTCAACGCACTCTGATGGGACAATCAGCTTTGTCACTCACAGCAGCAAAAAACTGGAGCACACTTCCAGCTGACCTTAAAATCAGCCTTTACTCCCACACTTTATCTCATGGGCTAAAACTATGTCTTTTGAGCAGGCAGACGTGTCATCATGAGGTTTCGTCGAGCATTTAAACATTCTGATTGTCCCGTACATGTATTCTGTACATGTATTGTGTTTGACTAATGACATTTGTTTTCATGGTAACGTTGCTGATGATCTGTATTTTAGAGGATAATAATAATAATACTGATGAATGTGATAACTGTACATTTTGGAGGATATTGGATTTTGAGTACTTTAAGAAGATAATGATGAATGATAATGAAGAAACTTTGTATTTATGGGAATTGTCTTAATGGATTTTGACTGTTTTAAATGTGAATGTAATTATGCATTGAATTGTGGTTATTTTAGGGAGACATTGCTCTTGATGAAATGTTCATCAAGAGCAAATGTCAGAGGAGCTTTTATGTAAATAGGCTCTTTAATGTCTTCTGTAACTGCTCAAGGACTACAGACAGAAAGTAGATTGTAGCTAAATCTGGTGCAGTGTATCTTTCCTCTTTGAGATCAATGTATTCTGTTCACTGTCCTTGTTTCAAATAAATAAATAAATAAATGTCATGTTGTGAAATAATAATAGGACAGATACATTCAGAACAAACTGGAACAAAGAATCATGGTCTGTGTAGTGGATTTTTTAAATTGCTGAAACATATGTTAGACCCAGCAACTTACTAACATACTACAAAATACCTGGTGCACTACCAGTATGTTAATTATATAACATAAATAAAAAACTAAAAAGATGTAGGCTATATTATTAGAATTCATTTAAATATATACAATAAATCAGCGTTTTATCCTACTACATTGTGACCATGGTGACAGTAGTTAGCCTGTGTGGTTAGCCTGTTGTTCCACATGCATGAGTATTGACCTGTATTTACTCTCAATGCAGAGGATTTGGGCGGTGACGGTGACTCTCCAGTTTCACTGATACTTTCAACAAACAACTCATCACATTGTGCACAGTAAGACGTTTGGCAAAGGGAGGACTGAAGATATGTACATGATGTAATACAATTATATGTGTACGCACAATGACACCTGTCACACACAGTCATGCATATGCTTCTTTTAAAATTCACACTGATCCTGATCTGTCAAAATTTTTCTTTGAAAAAGAGAACATCTGGGAGCTCATATTTCACTGTGATTGACCCACTAGTCAACAGGAGGAGTGGATGTGGAGAAGTATCTGTGTTTGAGCATAAAGCTACATTAAAGGAACTACAGACTATGTAATCTGCACTCTACTACAGCCACAACAACCTGTGTCCAGTGCCTTAACCTGCAGATAGAACACATACAGGATTCTGTCATTCTCAGTATATAGACCGACCGTGTCTCATGTGAATGCTCAGAACCTGCAGAATTCGCTCACTGAGCTGCAGAGGCTGCACTAGCACTGATACATGATTATCTGCAGGTCCTGGGGTTTAGGCAGTGACCATTCAGATCAGAGAGGGTCCTTTTAGGTTTAAACCATCTGGATTTCAGCACTGAAACTGGCAACTGAAATAAGAGACTCATGTGAGGCTCATTCTGCTTTCTGATCGTATAATCAGAAAGGATAAATGGCTTGTCCAATGTTTTTGTTATTAAGAATAAATAAAATTGGCATCAGAAAAACCTATACTGGATTTGAAGATTTACTTTGTAAATCATCACATATCATGTATGTGCAGCACACTTTTTAAATGTAGCACATTTTTTATTGACTTAGGTCATCCCACCCCAGTGTGCAATAGATTTAGTTCTGTTTACTTTAATTGGATCGGTCTTGTTCACACACATTGTGCATCATTCACCCCAAACACACACCATAAGCCACGTGAGAGTCCAGCAGCTGATCAAAGGACTTATTTCTATTTCTATTCTATGAGTGGAGCCAGAACGACACTTCCTGTTTTGAGCAGCGCTTGGAGCAGGTTTTTAATGTGGTTCAGAATGAGACTGTTGAGTTCACATGGACACAAGCGCACCGCTATCACAGACAATGTTCTTTTTCGTCGACTTAATTAGTGGCAGTGTGAAAACAACCTAAAGCTGTGATGGAGTGATTGTTGTGTCCGTGTGATGCTGAACCAATGACAAACTTCAACTATAGTGGACAATCAAGTTTAAATTAAGTTATATCCCCAGCTATGTTTTAAAATGTCCTGCTTTTCCTAGTTCACTAGTTCACAGTCTGTTTCAGCCAGTAGGGAGCATTTGGAGCAGTTATTTCTGAGACCTGAGACTTCCAGTGTGACAGATGATGTAATGGTGCAGACAGTGGCCTGAGCTGACCCGCCCTGCACTCACACTGAGCTCAGACAACAGACCAGCCGCTCTCTGATCTGAATGATCACTACCTAAACTCCAGCACCCACAGCCAGTGATGCATCAGTTCTAGTGCAGCCTCTGCAGCTCAGCAAGTGAATTCTGGAGGTTCTGAACTTTCACATGAGGCCTGTCCATACACTGAGAATCAGAAAAACGTGTATGTGTCCTCTCTCTGCAAGTGAAGGCTCGGAAAACCCAGGTTCTGGTGTGATTCTACCTTTTTTAAACTGTAAGAGCACAGGCTGGATACTGTACCTTTAATCATCACCATGTTCAGTTAATTTAAAACCAATTTTGAACCAACACAAACTATAAATGACAATGTGGGCCATTTCTAGGTCTAGTTACAGTTAGTATATTCAAAGAAAAAATTAATACATAAATTGAGTCACATTGTTTATATGCAGATTACTGAGGCTGATCTGAGTGGAAGACAAAAGGCAGAGCAGAAGGAGGGAGAATATTTGTGTAAAAATTGTATAATAAGAATAACAGAGAGATGCCAGAACCCAGTTTTCAGGTATTATTTTTGTAAGGTGCATTCTGAAGCTGAAACAGCATCTATAGGGCATGACTCATGTGAAGGAGAGAAGATTCAAATAAAAAGTCCAAATCACAAAAATATTTTAGATTTCATAACAGAAACACATAACTTAAACCTGAAAATCAGTCTGGGTGATATGACAGAAAAAAAAAACACATTTTGTTTACTCATATTGTGGGGTTTCAGGCAAAAACTTTCCCCGCTCAATCGAGTTTTATATGTATTTTAACTGCATTATTGCTATAACGACAGAGGGCTGCTGTTATGCCACATCAGGACCGAATCCTTATGCCTGAAACACATGAATTCAACATGAAGTGAATTTATCTCAATATTTTCTCAGTTCAAATACCGATATCGATACTTACCGATTCCAGTGTAGGGACAGAAAATGACACTTATTTCTTTACAACATAGTTAACTCATTACACACAAGGTTACGCAACTGTTATTCCTCCTTCAAATAATGACTTTACTACAACTTTGTATAAATCAAAGTCCAAACATCATGAGACATTTTGGGACAAAATCTGCCTGTAAATAGTTGTTTTACATCATTAAAGTCTCAACCAGGGCATCAGCTGAATCGATATCATGGAACCGATACCTCATCCAGCATTTTTTTCAGTATTGGCGCTGATATTTGTACAAGTATCGGTGCATCCCAATTGTTTTCTATCCAAAAACCAATTATATATGATTTTTAGTACTGATTAGATGAACACAATCAAGACAGACTTTTAATCATTGCTATTTAACACAAAATGTAAGTCAAATATCAAACTCCAAAGTCTTGCACCTGCTCCAAGCCTCATGGACAGGCTGAGGAGCTCTCCATAAAAAAACACAGACATCATTGACCATTAGAAATGACTGAATCTGGAGCTTGATTAAAATGAGATTAATTGCCCAGCCAAAACCTATAAAACTGATTTCGCCCTTGCTTGAACCGTTTCATGGTTCATGGCCCACGTGCTGTAATGTAAATATGTGATGAAGAGGAGATAACTCAAACACGCCTCCAGTGCAAACATGGCACTGTGGGAACGAGGAAGAGCAGACACAGGACAAAGAATGCTGGACTGTGGATTGTAAGGTTCATCATACAATCAGAAATTTACTGCTCAAATTGTGTTTTTATCAGAATATGCAAAATATGCAAAACCATGCCCCATACAAACAGAAGCTGATATTTAAAGCACAAATCCAAAAGTTCTACCATTTAATGTTTAAAATCACATTCTATAGTTTAAATTAAATAAAGTCTGGGAGTCCCTGCTTAGACTGCTGCCCCGTGACCCCGCCCTGGATAAGCAGAAGAAAATGAATGAATGGATAGAAAGAGTGTTTTTTATTATCATTGTGGTGTCGAGAATCAGTATTGAGAATCAAGTCTATTCCTCAGGATCAAATTCAAAATTTCTGTATTGTGACGACACTGATAGATTGTAAACTTTTGGGTCTCTTTGTATTGAATTCCAGTTCTTATAAATTCAAATATGGTGTATGGAAAAATGGCAAGAGCAGTGTTTCGAATTACTTTATGGGCTGCAGTCGGACGAGACCACAATCGAAAAAATATATGCTTACACGCAGCACTGCGGTGGGTAGTACTGCACTTACATTTATTTGAGTAACTCTTTAAACAACATTGTACTTCTCAGACTAGTTTTCAGACAGAGAAATATATTTGACAATGTAACAGTACTTGGTTTTGGTTTTAGTTTTGGTCACTCTTCCCTCTGTGACTAAGTCTAAAGTGACAAAAGCTGTATGATGACAATATGAATTTATTTAAACATTTGTGTTTCTTCAGATATGGTTTCAGTTTCCTTGTTTTTGTGGTTTATCCTTTGAAAATAACTAGTTCATTTTAGCGGTTCACAGTGGCCTAATCCTTCACCACGATGAGTTTATAAGCACTTTGCACAACTCTCAGTGACCAGAGTGCAGTTTGCCCTCATGCTAATTCTAACAACTAGCATGCTAACACGTACTTCCTGATTCTTGGAAAATAAAATGCTTTAGAATAAGACACAGACAGCACACAGTGGACTTATTTTGACCTCAAAAGCTGCTGATATAGTATATGTGTACTGGGGCAAAGCACATTCTACTCACACACGACCTTTACCTTCTAATTATAAATCATCTTACGTTTAGGGTTTAGGGTTTAGGGTTCTAGTTTTAGTCCACTTGTAGTTGTGGTTTAGTCCTAGTTGCATGCATGATTTAAGCCCATTTCAGTTACTGTTAAATATTGATCTTCTTGGTTCATTCCTTCATTTTCATATTCAGACTGGATCAATATTGCATAGATATATAGTACTATGTCTTTAAATATGCAGACATGTTCATCCATTTACATACTGGATCATACAGGGCAGTAATGTAGGCCAAGGGAGGATAAGTATTATGGGATGGTTATATGGCGTTTTAAAAGGTGGAAGGAGGCGGCCGGTGAGCAGAGAGGGCAGCACCGAGAGTGGAGTCTTTGAATGTTTGGATTTTATATAAAGGAATCAAGATTTAACTTCTGCAGGTGCCTAGATGGAATATGCTCACATTTACTGACAGTATATCACTTTAAATACATGGCGTCTGAACCATGAAAGACATGTAAACAAAATATGGACTTTTTGTATCAAAGCAAATATGGTAGTTTACAAGGAAAAAATAAAGAAATCAATGAGAAGCACTAAACTGTGCTGAGGTGAGAGAAATTATGTTTTGTTCAAAATGATGGGTGTCCAAAGACCACACTGATATTCTTCTTTATAAAAATACAGAGAGACCATCTGGACTGCACAATTTTGTAAAATCAGATTGTAAACACCTCCAGGAGCATTACCATTTGAGAGAAGACTGAAAGATGAATGGATAAACTAAAAATCATGTGTATTTCAGAACATGTTTGTGGAGGTCTAAACTACAGGTACAACTTTCTGTGATAAAATGACATGTCCTTCAGAGGCCGTTCTACTGTCCATAATAAATAAACACCTTTGTGATGTGATAATAGATAATAAACTCAAATGCTGATGCTGTTTGAAATATTATTCATGACTCCAGTGCATGTGTGCTTCAGTCTGGTTTATCAATGATATTTAAATGAACTTTACACTTTATTGTCCCTGTAGGAAAATGTGTCCTCATTTGACCCATCTTTCAGTGACGTTGGAGCACCCTGTCAAAGCTACACAAAAACTGAATTGGAATTTTTCTGAAGTACTATGATTATGATTAGATTTGAGCTTTAAGTAAGATTCTTTTCAGAGTGCACACTGTAAACTAACTCCAAAGTCTGAACATAAACCAATACAATAATGCCATGCATTTCAGAACATTTTGCAAAGGTCTAAAAAACGAAATGGTTTGCAATTTTTTTAATAATAAACAAACAATATTTTACTATTTACAGTGGACATGCTATTACTTAAATAACTGCAGTCTTTATGGGTCTTTCTTTCATAACTGCACCTACTCCACTTGCGAGTTTGATTTGAATTTGATATACCCTGAAGCCCAACCTGGGCCCTCATGTCTGGATTAGTTTATCCGGGTAATTATCCTAAACTTATTCAGGATAAGTTGCATATGTGACCCGAGCACAGTCGGAGAACAGTGAGTGAAATGTGATGATGACGGCTCCCCACAGAGTCAATGAATAATGAAATAATCCATACTGCAGAGGAAGCCCTTCAACACATACTTCAACACGCACTTACACTTAGACTCTTCACCGCACACATGTATATCACGTATATGTGGCTTCTGTCACGCTGAGTTTTCATATGGGCTTTTCTAAAGGAAGAAACATACTTGAAATTTATGACTTTTTCTGACTCTTACTTGTCGATTATGTTTTATTTTTTTTATTTGAGGAAGTTCATCTATGTTCTTCAAAAGAACGCACATGTACTTCACTGTGATGTCAGTAAAAGTCTCCATGACTTATGCAATAACAGAGCAACGCTAATAATGCTAAATACCAGGTAACTTTCAAGTTTTTCTTTTTTTCAGTTTTCATCCAGTTATAGAGGAGATGGGGTCACACTTCTCTTTTTTCAACAATGTAATAAAAATGAAATAGTAGCTGCTACTTCCATCCCATTATTGTGCTGTGAAGTGAATCCATGCTTCAGTGCCAGTGATGGTTGTCTTCTTTTTAGAGAAAGAACAGGTAATGGTTGTGTGTGATTCTTGGGCTGTTGAAGTGCCTCTCATTACCCTGTTTGTCTACGCTGGAGTACGACTGCCTAAGCACTTGGGTGTTTAGGTATTGCTCAGCCCTTCTCACAACCCATCATTTAATCAGTGTTTTTCTACCTTTTTTCATTCATGTCATGACACATTTTTTTGGTTGAAAGGTTTTTGCAGCACACCTAACCTTGCACAGCGGGATACTTTCTCATGATATTTGTGAGTTCACAAACTCATGAGAATCCATCATGAGAGACATGTGCTGTAAGGTTGATCGGGCTGACCAATCACAGAGCAGCATTCAGGTTTGTGTGGAGGCAAAGGTAAAGTGCCCAAGTGAACCAAAACAAACATGGAGACACAGACAGATCCACTTCAACATATTTTGGCCTCAATACAGGCTATTTCTTTTGTAAAAAATACAGCAGAACATAAGTGCTTTGTGCATTTGTGGACAAGGAAGTTGTCTGTGCTTTTGTTAAAACTGGATGTAACAAAAGTTCAATTTTTTAGCTTGTTCCCCTGTTGTGATGCTTCAACTAATCAGATTCAAATAATCATCATGACATTCTGCATTTTTTGATCTCTTCCCAGACTGATGTGTAGAACTTCAATCTGGTGTAAGCAAGGTTACAAAACACCACCTATTAAAATTATACCAAATCAAATTTAATAATAAAAACCACATCCTACACATGGAAATACCTCAAGGCAAAGGAGTGTTCCCAGACACAGTAGTGGAAAATTAATGGCCTAAAAGTATATCTGCTGTTACAGAAGAAATGAGAGGTTTACTACACTACACGTGTTACAGGGGGCTATAAAAGTTTAACTCATTGACTAAATATATTTGCAGTCAGTCTGTCCTACTTATCCCTCCTCTGTACCACATATTTCCTCCTCTGTACTGTATACTCAGGACTACCTTGTATTAAACCTTGTTCAAAGTAAACTGAATGCCATGCCCGCCCCAGATAACCATTTCCTTGTATTTTATTTATTCAGTGGCTGTTCTATTGTCCAGAAACATTGTGGTGCATTCGGCGACACGGGCCTACTATAAAACCAAGTCTACTACAACAGGGCATAACTATGACTAAACCAGGTCTAAATTAAATGTAACATGGCAATCTAGGATAAACCAGACCAGGACTAATGAACGACAAACCAAAAGCAGAACTACAGCAGGATTCATCTATGGACCTATATCCTTTTCCCCATGTATCTGAACAGAATGTCTTGCCCCAGGACAGTATATTGTGTGAGCAGCTCTTGAGGTCAAAATAAGTCTGCTGCCAGTTGTCTGCATCTAATTACAAAGTGTTTTAATGTAATAAGTTATATATTAGCAGTTAATACCCCATAGTAAAATATCCCTCCTTCAAAATGAAGCACTGAAAGTATTCCATCAATACAGAGAAAAGCATCAAGTCATCCCAAGTCACAGGGCTCCAAGTCAAGTCACAAGTCACGGGCAGTCAAGTCCTGATTCACAGGTATTCAAGTCCAACTCAAGTCACAAGTCATTGGGATTCAAGTCCAAGTCAAGGCCCAAGTCACTGGTATTAAGGTCCCAAGTCAAGTCCCAAGTCACTGGCGCTCAAGTCTACAACAAGTCCAATATCCAAAATCGCAGGGCTCCAAATCCAAGTCAAGTCCCAGGGGTCCGAGACAAGTCCAGGTCAAGACCCAAGTCTTTGCCATTCAAGTACAAGTCAAGTCCCAAGTCAAGTCCATTTTATATACTCAAGTCAACATAGTGATTCCAATCTGACCTGAAGTCTGAGGTCCACACCTCTTGTTATCAAATCTGACACAAATAAAACATAGGCGTTATTACAATTACTATCAATGCTTTCCAAGTTCTCCTCAGTGTCCCACCACATTCAACCACGTGCCCCTCTGTGTGTACACTCTGACCCCTCTGTGTGTGTACACTCTGGCCCCTCTGTGTGTGTACACTCTGGCCCCTCTGTGTGTGTACACTCTGGCCCCTCTGTGTGTGTACACTCTGGCCCCTCTGTGTGTGTACACTCTGGCCCCTCTGTGTGTGTGTACACTCTGGCCACTCGGGACACTCACTTGTGCTTGGCGAACTCGTCCTGCAGCAGAGCCACATAGTTCGCGGGGATGAGTCCGGACTCCAGGCTCCCCGTCAGCTTCTTGGCCAGCACGTACTCCCCGCGCTTCTCAATCACCGACAGCTTGTCCCCGCCGCGCACGGAGAGCTCGTCGTTGCTCCGCGCCTCGAAGTCGTACAGCGCCTGATACAGCTGCGCGGGCTTCTTCTGCGGGGACGGAATGGGCACCGGGGCAGGCACGCGCAGGTCCCCGGAGATGGTGCGTATCTCCGCCGCGCCGGGATTCTCGAGGACCGTAGCGCCGTTGCTGTTGTTGTTGGGCACGTTGGGGTAGCGGAATTCGGGCCATATCCAGTCCCAGAGTCGGCGGCAACATGGCATGCACGAGCGGCAGCAGCCCTCCATCGTCATCGGGATCGGTTTGGCTCCGGTAGCGCGCTATGGGCCGGCCAAGTACACCGAAACATGACGCTATCCCGAGAAAGACTACCAGCCCGACCGGTTCGCCCGCTCCTCCACCAAGGCGAACGCCAGCAGGAGCAACACGGAAACAGGCGCATGGAGCACGGCGCGGCGCTGCGTGAGAGCCGGGGTGCGCTTTGGCACAGAGAGGGGAGACTGGGGTATGGGACTTTCTCCAGAAAATGTTAATCCCGAGTTAATCTGGGGTTACTCGGAGCAGAGTAGAGCAGAGGGAACGAGGATGGAGGAGAGGGAGGAGGAGGAGGAGGGGGCACCTGCTCCGGAGAGGCGGGGCTGCGTAATGAGGCTGTGGTGGAGGAGGAAACTTCATTCACTTGAGTTGACTTTTTGGTGTTTTAAGATCCAATTCAGTTTTTTCCCCGGGCAAAAATGTAGGTCACTACTCAGGAAGGACGACTAACTACTAAACTACTACTCAAGTAAAAAGTGAAGAGGACACACGCTGTTTCCCAATGTAACTGTGTATATATATATATATATATATATATATATATATATATATATATATATATATATGCGTACATATATATACATACACATACATACGTATAGGGCCTATGTATTGAGTCAAATGTGTGATTGTGCAATTTACTTTTTGACACATGGGCCACAATGGGTACACATATGTATGTATGTATGTATGTGTATGTATATATATATATATATATATATATATATATATATATATATATATATATATATATATATATATATATATATATACATACATACATATATATTACATTAGAGATTTAGCCTGTAAAACTTGTAGCAAAGCATGAATATGCAAGGCTCATTGTACAAATTGTTTTCGCATTAATTAAATGCATTAATTAAATTAATAATTAATTTATTAAATTTCAGTTAAATAAACACAGCAGAAGAACTTTGAACAACACTTACCTATTCATGTTCGGCGGGCCAGATGAATAAGCCCAAAGGGCCGTGTGGCCCCTGAGCCTTAGTTTTCCCATGTCTGGTCTAGAGTTGAGAGTACAGCCAATTTTATTGTCCTCATGGAAATATTTGCCTGCATTTGACCCATTCAGTGCCAGAGGGTCAACCTGTCAAGTTAAAGGAAATGTATGTGAGCTGTTGTTTTAAAATGTCATAAACTTGAACTCGGCCTATCTGTGTCCCCAGATAAGAGGTGAAATGCAGCTTTTACTGATAACAGCTGTAATGATGATTTATTCTAAATTTAAAAAAAAAAAAAAAAAAAAAAAAAGCATTAAGGCCGTGTTATTTCGTTATAATTTGGTGTTTTGGTTCATAAGACAATTATCCAGTCACAATGATTATCTCATTTGAGTTTCCAGTTTCTATGCCAGTTGGTTTAAACCTAAAAGGACCTTCTCTTACCTGAACAGTCACTATACCTAAACCCCAAACCTGCAGACAATCATGAATCAGTGCTAGTGCAGCCTCTGCTTCTGAGCATTCATATGTTAAATGTCATACTGTGGAACATTCCAGGCAAAGTTGTAATATCACCATAGAGACTAGCATGTGTCAGATCCCCCACCACCTACCAGAAATGTTACATAGTGCACCTTTAAGCAACAGTCAGATGTACTGCGTACATGAAGCAGCCTGGAGCTTATTCAAGTTACTCAAGTCGCCTAAATGTAACCCACCATCCACATCCCACAACTGACCTAACAGTTTACAGCTGCTTCATGGAAAGGGAAGGGATTGATGTATTTGGTACTTCCTCTGGACAGAGAAGGGTAACCACTTACAGCTTACAGCCTTCCAGGTCAGGCAGCAGAGACATGGTGAATGCCTTAGTGGACGGCATGTCCAGTAAGTTTGGGGTCCCAGAAGCAATATACATGGGCCAATGGTGAAACTTTGAGTCACACATGTTTGCAGCTTTATGTGAAAAGCCCCAGTACAACCCCTTTAAACCCACAAAGTGATGGGCTCGTCGAAAGATTCAACCGCACCTTGGCCCAACAGCTTGCTGTAACAGCCAAACACCAGCGAGACTGGGACACACATCTGCCATTTGTCCTCATGGTGTACTGCTGCTGCTCAGGACGCTGCCTGTTCCCTGCTCTCCTCATGCTTGGGAGGGAGATTCGGACTGAGATGATGATAGGGAGACCACCAGACGCTACAGCTGTTCCCCCTGGACCTGAGTATGCCCAAAAACTTCAGGAATGACTGCCCTTTAGTTTGGCAGGAACCAGCTTGTAAGTGCAGGAGTGTGACAAAAGAGGAACTCCAATGTTCACTCTAGAGGACTCCGTTTTGCAGTGGGAACCAGTGTAATGATTTGACATTTTGTGTTTAGTTCAGAGCTGACACCTTTTGCTTCTTCTTGTATCTGTTTATGTGTTGTTAATGTAACTCCTTTTGTCTGTGTCATTTGGTTGCTTTTCTGATAAGTTGATGTGAGGTTGTATTGTTGAGATTGCTGTTGTTTTGCTCTTGTTTTTGCGCGCGTTACAGTCTGAACACATTAGTCCTTGTGTCCAGAAAATAAACAACCAAAAGAAATTTGTCATGTTTCCTTACACCAGAACGCTATTGTATGTTTTCTATTCTTTCCCTCCTCCCACCATGCAAATACATACAAGTTAATTACTGTTACCACATAGTCTCACTTATGTAGTCCGAGCCAATGGACTGCATTCCAGCTGCTTTGGGCCTTAGGGGGCTACTACTAGTGGACAATGGTCATTCTGTTGCTCACACACCCATTCATTTCACTGACTTACATGCAGCAGTGATTGGACAAAAGGTAGAACAGAAAAGTATTTTATTGATCTCACAATAGAGATGTCAAGATTATGAAGGTTAATAATAATCCTGACCATTCAGTCTATACTGTACTCCTTATCTGCTTCCACTTTACTTTATCATGCAGATAGTTTGCTGTCATAAACCAGGACACAGACTGTTACATGCGAGATAACAAAAATGAAATAAAATGTAGACTGTCACTGTTGCCTGGTCATGAGGTCAGTAATCATGAATAATCGTTAAATTGTGGCGTTTTTTCTTACAATAATCATCATCATCTGCTGAGAAGCTGCCTACATGTTCTCAGTGCTTTAAGTTTTACAAATATGTTAACATTTCTTGTAGGCTATACTATTATTCATACCTCAGTTTTTATCATTGCTGCATCAAAACTTTTATCTGCACTTTCTGAGTATTAAAAGCTGCCATTACAAGTGCATTTCTCCACTGAGACTTATAAAAGTTAGTATTATATATCAAAATACAGAACATTTAATCTTTGTGTCAGTTGTGGGCGGTGCTGAGGGGTGCATCCAAAGCCGACACTCGACTGCTCTGATGCACCTCTGCTCAGCTGGGAAGGAGTGAGGAGTTAGGAGAAATAGGTAAGAAAAGGGATTCGTAAAGGTCCAGTGACCACAGGTGAGTCTGGACAAAGGCCAGGTGAGTGGACAGGTTGCACATCTGCCATCCATTGTTAATTTACATATGGGAGCTTTAAAATCTTGCGTAGTTTTTTCCAGTTTTGTGAAATTTATAAATGTACTTCCTTTTTGGACATGGGCAGTAGATCTGACAGACTGATACTTTGCAGCTGATGCCTCAACATTCTCTCGGGGTGTGATGCTAACTGTAGGCTCTGATCTGTCTGAGGGTTTGTTAGGCTTTAATCTGAGTTTTAATCTAACATAATCTAAACAGAACAAACTAATTTAATTGAAATAAACTAGCTAGCATTATCCAGTATTTTTTCAGTTAGTCACTTTCATCTTTTTGTTGAAAAAACAGGATCATGAACACTTTGACCACAGACCCCCTGAAAATGTGCTGTTTGAATCCATTTTTTCATTTGTGCCCTGAGTTTTCAGACAACCTTAAACGTTCTGACTGTGTTTACTACTGTGTGTATTTTGTCATCATGGTAACTGCTGAACATTCCACCATACAGCTACATGTAGAACACCCCCAGTGTGATGTCACTGCAAAGTAGCAATAGAGCTAATTCCATATGTGTTACTAAGCAACCATCCTGTAAACAAGGGTCGATGTTTATCTCATTTACACAGTCATTATTATGGTGCATTGTGTCACTTTTCTGCTGGAAAAGTCACCTGCTCGTCTCATAAAAATGTTACTGTTTGGGAGGACAGAGGCCTAAACATGAGATGTACAGTTTTTGAAAGAAATGTCCAAACTTGAGATCCACAAATGTCGAACCTTATCACAGTTTGTTTGGGATTGGGAACTTGTCATATTAATCTTATGACTTTAAGTCATTTTAACTGACAATGATCATGTGTTTGGGCTGAATAATGGCTGTACTTTCTGAAACTATTGTGGAAAAAAATTACTATAAGACATCCAACTTTGTGCCAGTTTTTGTTTCATGTGGATAGGCCCAGTATTTACAGAGATATTGACCATAAACCAGGTCCACCCATCTGCAGACAATTAAACAGCAAATTCCACCATTGATTTCTGAGCTGCGCACTTTAAACTGCAGATGTTATGGAAACGACATCACATCCTTTGGAATTTTATTAGTGAGTAGCAAAGATCAATTGTGAGATTATTTTTTCACCTGTAAGAGTTCAAAACATCGAAAATGTCAAAGAGCTACTACCATTTATTCAAAAATGCAAAAGTCTACAACTTTTGTTTCTGCCGCTTTCCAAATAAGTGAGCACTTACGACTACATCGACTCTGGCTCCAATTCACTTTACATTGAAAAATTGTGTCCCCTCTCTCTGTAACTGCTACTGTCAGACTCATCATTTTGGTCTTAAATGTTCGTATTAACGCACTCTACATGATCCTGGTGTTTTTATTTAGTTATTTAGTCCATAAATCAAGACATGAACATTAATAACAGACAAAATAGGCACCTTCACTCTTGCTAGTGTTAGCAACAGGCTTGATTGGTAGCATTGCTAAGCACCTGCTCCCTGATAAACCAGCGATGCAGGGGGGAAAGGCATTACCTTCAACAGCCTCGCTCCGGATTGGCTCTTTGGTTGCGATGATACTACACGGTCGTGGTTTCAAATATGGAACTCAGCTGCTAATTTGCTCCTGTAACTGTTAACCTCGATGAGCTTCATTTGGGCGGAGCTGAACGCTATAAGTGATGTCACAGTCCCTTAGTCCACTTCTTTACACAGTCTATGCTCTGACATCGAAAAGAAGAAAATCAAGTAAACAGTCATAGAAAACCAGTGAACACTAAACAATGGAGACAGTCACATTTATCACTGATACAATCTGTGGGAACAGACACAGTTGAACTGAAGCTGAACCTCTTTAAATAAGATGTTTCTAAGTGCGTGTTTTGAGGAAATCATTTTTGTGGGGCAAAAATAATAACTCCATGGACAAAGATGAGGCAGAAAAAAAGAAACACATTTTGTCTGTTGTGCTGCCCATAGCTGTGCGTCAGAATGTTGAGGAGCATGTTTCTATAACATGATGTCAGTGCATAGTTCCTATAGTGACTCTACAGTGCTCAGTGCTCATTTACATTCTATGTCTCCACGTCTCCTCTTGTATTTTTAGATCAGACTCATTATCGGCAGACTATTTGCTGGATGCATTTGTCGCCTCATTAAAACACAAGAGCTACAGGACATAACCCCATTAAAACAACTGGAATTACACAGAGACAAATAAAACAAGAGTAGGCTATAAAACAGCAAACTACTGAAGTGAACTTGGAGGAGCAATAATGTTTGTGCTGATAGACTCCTAAGTGTGTGTGTGGTTAAACTCTTTAAATCTGAGTCTGAACACAAGTTTTGGGAAATATTTTTAATTGGGGATTGTGATAGTGTTTGCCTGGGATCCAGAATACACACTATAATACTTTACAAAGATGTGAGTCTGGTCACCACTGAATCTCCCTATTATCAAATCACCGTGATTGACAGGTGGATTAGCCAATCAGGGGCATCTATGGTCAAAATCACAGCTGAAAAAACATTTCTGTAGAATCAAGTCAGCAGGATTCAGGGGAGTGTTTCTTTCTAATCATTTTAGATCAATATTTTGATTTAAAATGTCCAAATAATAACATAATAATTAACAAATATTGTAGATTATAATTATATAACAGACACAAGAACAATATATCTTCTTTTAAAAAGGGACCTCAATGTGCTCCTTAAAGGGCATATGTGGTGTAGAACGTCCATCCTTACTATGAATTGGCTTGCATTCCCATAAACCTTACTCTTACTTGGCCTACAGGAGGGCACATTCTGGTTCATTTTAAGCAGTTTCCATGGTTTCCTGTAGACTTTTACTTCTTCTATCCCAGCACTGATCTATATATTTTGATTACATATGACACATTGGTTCTTTGAAATGTAAAATAAATATTTAGGAACCCAAGAATAGCATTAGGAAGCTGCATCTTTACAATACAATTACAATAACAGTTTTACAATGACAAATTCTGGGTAGTGTGTGTGTCTTGAGTTGCCCGTGGGAGCCAGGTGCTCCTTTCTGCGAAACTCATGAGAACAAAAGAGGATATGAATATGGTCGATGCACCTGGAGAGCTACAAAGAGCCCACGGAAAAACAGGCTCAGAAATCCACAGACAAAGCACATGAGAAAAGATGAAGGAAGAAGCGGTTCCACACTGAAACATGCTGATGTCCTTGCACGTTAAAGGTCCACAGAGTTTAGGATCGTGACATCACATCATAGAATATTCAGCGAGCCAAATGTGAAACTACTGGAGATTTTAAGAGGCTAAATACTTAACTTGCTGTTCATTTAAAAGTTTTTTGAAAGTGTAATAGATGGATTTTCCAGTAGTGACCCAGCAGTTCGTCGGGTTGTTTCACCTCGCTTTTGTTTGCTTTTTAAACAGGCGAGATTTCCATGGTAACTGCAATTTTTTAATGTTCCATCTGGAGCTGTGTAATCTACAAGAGATCAACCAGAACTAAACTAACTTAAACCAGAAGTAAACCAAGTCTTTCATAGTGCTGTAGCCGACTAAGGAAATTCTTGGTTGACTAAAGATTTGTCCTGGGGTTGTAAAAGCTATGAAATGATTTGTGATAGATATTTCTACGAAAAACAGCTCTTTTGACTAAATCAGTTTTAACATAAGATTCACTAAATTTACTTGCTTACTTACTTGCTCTTGGCAGTGTTTATCATATGAAACATAAATATAAATATAAATATAAATATAAATATAAATATATATATATATATATATATATATATATTTATATTTATATATATATATATATATATATATATATATATATATATATATATATATATATATATATATATATATATATATATATATATATATATATATATATATATATATTTATGTGTTTCATATGACAAACACTGCCTAGAGCAAGTGACTGAAGTCAGTCAGTTCACTAGTATACAGTACATAATTAAATACAATATTGCTATAACATTGAGTCAAATTGTGTCGATATCACAAAAAACATTAGGCTATGTGTTGACTATCACATTGCATTTGTTTCTATTAATTGCAAGTAATGTGTTTCTGTCAATAAAATCATCTATTAGTGTACTGATTGTAATTGATTGTGACTTAATGCAATTGATATGATGCCAAACCACTAAACTGTGACAAAAGAATAAACACAGACACATATTCTATTTATCATATTCTATTTAGTATTTTATGCAACAAGATGCACTCATCATAACCAAAAACATAATTAAAAGTCAAACAGGTAGAATAAGAAAGTACTTCAGTCCAAACTGACTAAACATGACAGTGCTGTAAAGTTAAGTATTAAATAAAAGATTACACTCATAATAAACTTAAAACACTTCAGACAATAAAAATACTAATAAAATACACATAAATAAAATACAAATGTAATATCTTATGCCTTGTTATAGTGCAAAATAAATAACAATCAGATAAAATGTCTGTGTGAACCCTCAGTTGTCCAGGTTTGCTATGAATCAGACAAGAGTTTCCTCTAATTATGCAGTGCAAAATGTCGTCACACTCAATATAACAACACAAATTCAAGTAAATATAAGTAACACTGCAAAACTAACTCAATGAATACCTATAAAGTGGGTACAATGATTGATTATAGAGCTTCATTAGAGTTTTATCCTCCTTGCCTTCTCAGATGCAAAGTCATTTATGACATCACTGTAACTAATTTCCTTCCCTACCTGGTTAATACTTCTATTTGCGAGTCCTGAAAGACGCTCTTGTGCCATAGTTGACCTCAGGTATGTTTTGATTAATTTCATCTTTGAGAAACTCCTTTCCCCAGATACAGTGTGTTGTGTGTCTTTCACCAGAGGAAATGCACCTAACGTGTTCCTCAAACGATGCAAGAAGTTCGACCTCTTTCAAAAAAGTCCCATTGCTTGGGGTATTCAGTTTATCCACAGAGCCCTTTAAACCAAGATTTCACTCTGCTAAGGATTGAATAATTGCCACTAAGTGAATAAGTACCGGTTTCCATCTATTTTGTTTATCCTGTAGAAGCTCTATCTCAGTTTTGTCAATTGTTCAAAAAAAAAAAATATATTGTCCAATCACATTTATTTTAAAATTCTCTAATCTTTGTAGGCTAATTAGAATACTGAAAACATTCTTTATTTTTATTTTTTTTTCCAAAACAGGTTTTTGATTTTCCAGATATCATGTGTCCACTACAGTGGACATCAGAATGCCATACATGTGGAACTGAACCTTAACCTTAACATAAGAATGTGTTTATCATCCACATAACTGTCAATTATAACTTTTGTTTGTTTTATTTTGCTTTGTTGTGCTTATTTGCTATGAAGCAATTCCCCTTTTTGGAAACACAAAAGAATACTTTGCACTTTGTGCACATCACATATGTTTTGCTCTTACAGCCAGATCTCCAACACCTTGATGCATGTGTTTCATTCACCATCTCTGGAAGATGGATGGCGCCATAGTGTCTCAGAGCTGCATTTGCTTCTGTTTCCACTTTTGATGTGGGGGAGTATGTTCATCTTCGCTGCCACTTGTGACTCCTGCTTGAGCCCGGATAATCAACTCTTCACCAAAGAGCAGTTTGAAGCCAAGAAACGTCAGTGTTTTTCCCCAGAAACTGGCATTCACTCTTATGCTGAAGCCATGAGTTGGTGATTGCCAGGTCAAAAAAGTGGAATACTACACACACTGTTCATTTCTGAGTGTGAGAGGCCATCCTGTAGAAACTCAACATTCGGTCAACTAAGTCCATGCCACCCATGTTGGTGTTGTACTCAGCGATTGCCAGTGGCCTTGACACCTGGACAAACCCTTTACCCGGTATACACATTGGCGCACTGGGCAGCGACCAGTAAATGGGACCATTTGCTCGTCAATGCAAATTTTCCCGTTCTAGGCAGATTTAGACATCCTTGCCTTACTTTGGTCAAGAGGGGCCTGACTCTCCACAAGAGATCACTTCTTTTCTCATACTCTGCCACAGTTTGAACTCTATTATTTGAGGCCCAACACATTTGAATGTTTGGATATCCTAGACAACACATGTAAATAGAATTTCCAAAGAATGTCTTAAGTTCTTCAGGAGTGGTATTTAGTGTTGCCCCAGACACAAGGACTTCACGCTGATTTGTACACAGGGCCATTCCTTCAAACACAGACTCATCAATGTACTTAAAATAATCCATTGGGGTCCAGTTTTGGTGTGTCTTGGCATCATTACTCTGAATAATGGGAGGATCATCAAGTTGGAATTTGAATCAAAAGTAAAAAAGGGAGAAAAACACAATTAAAATAAATCTCAACTCTAAGAGAAAATAAGTTATTTTTTATAAAACCAACTCAAGATGTTCTTTGGATTCTTGCTCCACAATGGACGTCGACTGGACTCAGATGTGAACTGTTCTGCTTGATCTGACTCCTTTGCATCTGCTCGCCCTGCCTGAATTCTTCTTCAGAACTCTCTGAATCAGCTTCCTCTGCATCTGCCTCAATCATTGCATCTTGATCTTCTTCTTCAGACAACTCAATATCTGAGTTTCCATCAACAATTCGCAGTAAAATTCTCTCTACTTCTGAGAATGAATCTCTTTCTTGTCATTTGAAAAAATAGAACAAAATGGAGGAAATAACTAGAAATGTCCACTACAGAGGACATTTTTAAACACTTAAATACTACGCTAAAAACTGTTAAAATTAATTAGACAATGTTTAAATGTGTTGTTAAAAGACTTACATCAAATATGCCACCAACATTTCAAGCCAAAATTTGCTCAATAAAAAGTAAAATGCATTTACTTTTCCTCTTCCCATAAAATGTGCTTGCAGCGACGGACACCATTTTCCTTGATGAAAAAAAGAAAGGTACCAAAGCTCCACCCCTTCACATTTGGCATCATTGAAAAGCCCTAAATGTCCTCTGTAGACGCCAAAAGGAGTTATTTGAGTAGTATGCACTGGGTTGGAGATTTTCAGGTTTACATATGTCGTCCAGAGAGGACAAATTTGAACTACTGGTAGTCAGGAGGATATATAATAATTATATAAAGTTTATAAATGGCATTGAATAAGACTGTTACTAAACATAGCTTTATTATGCTGGAGCTG
The DNA here is from genome assembly GCF_009829125.3 of Periophthalmus magnuspinnatus. Lineage (NCBI taxonomy): Eukaryota > Metazoa > Chordata > Actinopteri > Gobiiformes > Gobiidae > Periophthalmus > Periophthalmus magnuspinnatus. Next base: position 4,678,484 of record NC_047132.1, read on the forward strand.
CTCAGCTCTTCTACAAATGTGAAAGACCGACCTCCCGTTAGCTCCATCAATGCCTCAGACTCTCTCGATAATTCAGCCGAGCAATGTAGCACCAAACCCCGCAGCGACAGCAAGACTGAGAGCAATGTGGACCTTAGCCTGGAGTCAATGTTAAGAGATGCAGAACAGCAGATTTCCCACTAACTGGCTAACAACAATATACTACACACACACACACACATAATTTATGGGCAGGAAACATGATCATGAAAATGTTATGTTTCATAATGACACATGACTTTCACTACTGGGAAGAAGGCTGCACATTCGGTCACAGCAACAGTGCCCTGTGCTGTGCCTGGGCTCCACCGCCTGCTGCTACACCTGCCGCTGCGATGCTATGCTAAGTGCTAATAGCATGTTGACTTACTAGATAGCGGTGGGCATGGTGACGACATTTTGAATTAAAATGACAGTAACATAAGGAGATGAAGATGAGCAAAGTACTGTTACATTATGCATTTATTTATTCCACAGAGCTCATGCTCCTACAATGAAGTTGGCCAATCGTCGCAAGATCAGGTGCAGTGTCATTCAGTTGGTTGCCAGATTATCAATACAAATACATCCTGTGTGCATTATAGAGTGCACTTACTGCACTATAGCAGAGACGTGTCTGTAGCGTGTACTGCACATGCACTAAATGCAATGTATATTATGGTGGGTTACCAGATTGGGGGCCCTCTTGTGGCTTTGGGGCCCTAAGCAGCTGCTTAGTTTGCTTATAGGCTGGGCCGGCCCGGCACTATGTATCTGACCCAAACTGCACTTACAAGACTAAACCTGCATGAGAGTTCATACAAAACCACTATTTATGCAGGAAAAAAGTACAAAGAAACAATGTATTAACAGGACAGATCATGAGGTTAATCTGTCTGTCCTTCCACGACCAGGGCCTGACATCAGAACATCCAATAATAAGGTTCAGGATTTGTGGATCAGAAGTTTGGATATTTCTTGTGTCTTAGACTCACTTTTATTCTCTGGCTTTTACCCCATGAGTTGTCCTCTGTGTCTTTTAGTGTCTTATTTATTTTTATAATCTCAACCTTTAATTTATTGATATTTTTGCGCTCATTTGATTTGACCAGTTTCATTTCCTTCATGAGGGCGAGTTAAATAGAGCTTCCACTTATATCTGTACTGTGCAGCACTCACACACTTTTGTTTATGAAATGTGCCAAGTCTACATAAAGTGAATTGGATTGAAAAAGTAAATGACCCATGGTTGGGCCTGTGTGAAATTGAGAATATTAAATCTAGAACATTAACACAACCTATTATCCAAAAGCAGGGTTATTATGCATTTTGTTCAAATCCAGATGTGTCGTGAATGTCTCATCTCATCTCTAAAGATGAGCATAGTTGGACCTGGTCAGTGTGTGGACGTGAGACCACTGGGAATACAAGGTGCCACAGGGGGGCAGCACAGGCTCTAGTAGTGACACTTCACCCACATTGCCTAGTATGTGGGTGTGTGTGTGTGTGAGGGGGGGGGGGGGTATGTATGTGGGTGGGGGTGGGGGTGTGTGTGAGTAGGGGTGGGGGTATGTATGTGGGTGGGGGTGGGGGTGTGTGTGAGTAGGGGTGGGTGTGTGTGTGTGGGTGTGTGTGGGGGGGGTGTGACTGTGTGTGTGTGAGAGAGGGGGTGTGTGTGTGTGTGTGTGTGTGTGTGTGTGTGTATGTATAGGGGTGTGTAGGGGTGTGTATGTGTGTGTGTATATGTGCATATGGGTGTGTGTGTGTGCGTGTGTGGTGGTCAATAGTGCAGATTGTGCAGATTGGTTGTCTACCCATCCATCCTAACCATAGACTCTTTACATAAATGGACATAGCTAACCTGCTACTAGCCGCTGCTAGACGCTTCCAAACAGGACGCTCCATCAACTCTGGCTCCAGTTCACTTTACATTAGGAAACTGTCACTCCTCTCTGTGTAACTGCTGCTGTCATGCTCCTCATTTTGGTCTTAAAAGGTCTGCATTAACCCGCTCTACATGATCCTGGTTTTTATTTCGCTATTGTGCTAGCTTTAGCAACAGGTTTGATGGGCAGTGATAATAAGCGGGGAAGAGATGTCAGCCTTGCTCCTGATTGGCTCTTTGGTTGCTATGACACTATCCAAATACAGAACACAGCTCCAAATTCACCCCTATAACTGCTTTAGCCTCGATGAGCTTCAGCTGCTAATTTGTATCACGTGTTTTTCAAATGCAGATGATGTCTCCTCTCAAAAATTCTCATAACATTCATTTTAATGTTTGTTTTTGAGACAAACTGACCATGTGTCTCTGATTGGTTAATCCGCTCTTCTTCTATCTGGGAGACAGGATAAGGCTCCAGATCCACTTGTCTCTGTAAAGTTTTGTCAGAGCGTGTGGTTCTGGCAGACTGGTCTTCTCCAGAGCAGCTGTGGATGCAATCGATTATTATTAATAGATCACTGAGTATGGAAAGAATGAAGAACCCAGTGAAAAGTGTCCAAAAACCCTGCATAAATCAAACACGTTTTATTTTTTATTTTTTATTATTACATCAAATTAAACCCTGACTCTTTTAATGCCATGAAAAATAACAATGCAACAACTTAAATGAACCGTAGGGTTTGTTTCCATTCAGGGAGGAAAATGTACTGTTGCCAAGACAATAATGAACTGATCAGGTCGGGTTTCTATGTGACATTATCACACACACAATCTATTATTATTTCAACGACTACATCTGATTTCATACTTGTGATTGTTGTTAGAAGAAACACTGCCACTGTATCACTCGATGGTGTTACTGAGACTATGAGGTTTTAACTAAAGGCCTTAAGTCGTCTTTCATAGTTTGTCCGGGGGTGTGACTTACACTTAAATGTGAAATTATTAAAATATATAGTTTAATATCTGCGTTATTGTCACACTGACGACCGCATGAGGGCACTCTAGACTTGTACTAATATCGACTCTTCCTGTACCACTGAAAATTTAAAATTACAACATTATGTTGTAATTTTAAATTTGGTGTAATTTTAAATTACAACATTATGGTTGTGATGAAGAAGGAGCTGAGCCGAAAGGCGAAGCTCTCGATTTACCGGTCAATCTACGTTCCTACCCTCACCTGTGGTCATGAGCTCTGGGTAATGACCGAAAGGACAAGATCGCGGATACAAGCGGCCGAAATGGGTTTCCTCCGCAGAGTGGCCGGGCGCACCCTTAGGGATAGAGTGGGAGCTCAGTCACACGGGAGGAGCTCGGAGTAGAGCTGCTGCTCCTACACGTTGAGAGGAGCCAGCTGAGGTGGCTCGGGCATCTGCTCAGGATGCCTCCTGGACGCCTCCCTAGGGAGGTGTTCTGGGCATGTCCCACTGGGAGGAGGCCCCAGGGAAGACCCAGGACACACTGGAGGGACTATGTCTCTCGGCTGGCCTGGGAACACCTTGTGATCCCACCGGAGGAGCTGGAGGACGTGTCTGGGGTGAGGGAAGTCTGGGAGTCCCTGCTTAGACTGCTGCCCCCGCGACCCGGCTCCAGATAAGCGGAAGAAAATGGATGGCTGGATGGACAACATTATGGTCATTTAAAAGACATCTGAGAAAGACTGAAAATCAAAGACAGAAAGACAGAAAATCATATTCTGCTGAGTCTGATGACGCCACACAGAAGAGGAAGAGGAGAGCGCATCTTCCTCTGGAGTTGGTGGAGTTGTTCAGAAGCAACATCGAGGATGAAGAACTCAATGGATTTAGTGATTTGGAGTGAGATCCAGAGTAAACGTGTTGCTTGTTTTTTCTGCTTTAGTTATCTGATTAACTGTTAATATCTTACATTAACAAACCAGACACGTGTTCAGTTCTGTCTGTGCTTCATGTAGCTGAATAAATATAAATGTGTTACGTTGTTCCACATTTTATTGTTTTTATTATAATTTGCCTTTAAAGATAAAATGTCTGTTCGATAAAATGTCTGTTCTTGGTCTCAGATTTTATAAAATAAATTTCCCCCCAAAAAATGCAACTTATAGTCCAGTGCAACTTATATATGTTTTTTTCTTCATTATTACAAATTTTTTTTGCTGGTGCGACTTATGCTCCAGAGCCAAGTATAGTCCAGAAAATACGGTATACCGGTATACTAGTACTCCTACTTGAGTAATATTTTTTATTGAAGTAACACTTAAGTACTCTTACATGAGTAAAAGTTGTGGTCACTCTTGCAATGCGAGTCTATAAGTGACAAAAGGTTTATGTAACAATATGAAATGATTTGAACATTTGAGTTTCCTGCAGCTCCTTCAGACATGATTTAGCTTGTCTCATGTCTATTTCTATGCAGATTTTGTGCATTATTTAATTCATCTTTAATCTTTGTGTGATTAGGTGAAAACTGGTTTATTATATTATTAATTATAACCATCATCACTGCATCACATAAACATATATTAGATTGTTTTTTATTTGTGGAGAATACATGAAATCTGATTTTGTTGCTTAACAGTTGATTAACAGTGATTATCCTGACAATTACCTTCAATAGTTTAATTCACAGAAAATAAAACAGAAGAATAGTCATATTGCTTCTATAATTGATTTCATTTCATAATTTCCTCCTGCTCAAGAGGAGGTCTAAAGAAATTTCTAACATGAATGAAAAAAAAAAAATGCATTTTGAAAAATATTTGTGGATTTATCTGTCTGAATGTGAGACCAAAATGAGAAGAATTCAAAGCTAAAATGACGACACAGTCACACAGAGTTAGATAGATAGCACACAGTTTTATTAGTATATTTAGCTTTGTGACGTACAGCTCGGGAGAAAACAAAAAAATTAAAAAATTCATTAATCAACAGGTCAATAAAAACATGAATGGTTTCAGCAGTAATGACTTCACAAAGAAAGCTCCGTTTCATTGTCATGGACCAAAGTGATATGTTTCAGGCTTTTACCACCATCCTGCTCAAAACAAAACAAAAAAAAACCCAAAAAAAAACAAACAAACAAAACAAATCTATGTATTTTTAAATTGAAATATAGTAATTCAAATCTAAAAGATACATTTTTTTGCCACAGATCGTAGAAAAGTTTTAACATTTTCACTGCAAGAATTGTCATTAGTGAAAAGATATTTGATTTTGGAAAATGCTTTTTAAAATGGAGTAGTTTTAACAGATTTATTTACCCTGATCATAGTTTGAAGTTAAGCCTGGTTTCTGGTGACGATATTTTTGTACTATTCAAATAAAAACTCATTGTCTGCTCTCACATCCCTTTTGCATCCAATTTTGCAGTTTCAAATTTTTCAGTATAAACACAAATTATGGATAAATTAATTCATAATAAATTAATTGAATCAAAACTACTCAAACTTTTAGCTAACAGACACATTGTTTCTTGCCGTAAATATATACAAAATAAAGGGAAATGGGCCTTAGCTGAGTTTTTCCTGAGGTTAGTGCACAGGTTGGTTAGTGATGGCTTTTTGTTCACTAAGGATTGGATCCGTTTTTCCCACAACACAAGGGTCAAAGAAATACAGCGTGACCCCATTTTAGAAGCTGAAAGTTTTGGTAGCAGATGAGTTTTGTTTGAAATGGGCTCACTTTATAAACTTAAAGTTTGCAACAGAACACGCTTGTCTTGTACCTAGACTTTTCTGCTAATGAGATAATTTTCCAGGTTCAAGTACTTTTAACGAGTCTAAATCAAACCACTTTTCTTCACCAGGGGAGTAAGGACTAACTACATAGCAAAAAAATAAATAAAAATTCTGTCAAATGGGCAAAGGTTTTAGAGTGAAGACATTTCGCTGCTCTTCCAAGTCGCTTCTTCTTCAGTTCTGGTCCAACTACACTGAAGCTAGCACACCTGTTTGTGTACAATTTCTGTTAGCTTGGTCTACTAGCTACTACTACACCTATTAGCATACTGGCTATCACTATTGTTTTCCTTGTTTTGATGTAGGTCTGAAGATGGAGTTATAAATAGGAGATAGATGATGTATAAGGCCCCATTTCTGTTCAAAGATGGATTTTCTTTCCTAACAAAAATATCTTCTTTAACTCCACTCTCAAACCATTTCTTTTCTCTGGCTCAGATTTGTACCTCACTATCTTCAAAGGAGTGGTTAGTGTCTTTGAGATGCAGATAGACAGCAGACTAGGGTCCTGAGTAGCTCTTACGCCGGTGTTGGTACATTCTCTTATGGAGTGGCTGTTTAGTTCCTCCAATGTAACACTCACTGCAGTTTTCACTACACTGAGACGGGAGGTAAAGAAGATATTTTTGTTAAGAAAGGCAATCCATCTTTGAACAGAAATGGGGCCTTAGACATAATCTATCTCCTATTTATAACTCCATCTTCAGACCTAAATCAAAACAAGGAAAACAATAGTGATAGCCAGTATGCTAATAGGTGTGAGAGCGCCCATTAGGGGCCTGAATGATTATGCAAAATATGACTCAGACACAGTGCACACTTAGTAAAACTCAACAGACCTAGCCTATAAACAGAAACAAACAGGTGTTGTAGTTTCAGTGTAGTTAGCTCCTCCTTCAGACAGACATAAGGCAGTGTCCAGCAGTAATCTGACCAGAACTGAAGAAGCTTCTTGGATGAGCAGCAAAACGTCTTCACTCTAAAACTTTTGTCCAGTTACAGAAATTAATTTTTCTTTTGCCGTGGCTCATACCTGGACGACTGAGGGATTACACAGACAAATCAAATACAATTTTCTTTTTCTTCCAAGACAAACTGTTCATTTTTAGCTTAAAATTTAACTTTAATCTTGAAATATTGTATGGGATTTAATTAATCTGTCAAATCTCAAAAGTAAATAATTTTGGAATGAATTCACTTAAATTTTGCTAGTTTATAGACAGTTTCTGTAGATTTGGTTGTAAGTATGTGGTGTGGGCCTAGTTTTATATGCACTCCCATTTCCTTTCAGTATAAAGAGGTTTTGGATAAAAACAGATAAATTATGCAAAACAAAATAACAGAATCGTAAAATTTCTGTACATGTAAACATCACACTTCCACTGAGTAAATCATGAGGAGGTCCCGTTCACATTGGGCTGTTCCTGGTTCAAGACAATCAAGAATCCAGACTAGAACACGTCAGAATGGAGAAAAGAACGAGCAAAATCAAAATCATTATCAAATACTTCAAAGTGTTTTTTGTACAGCCAATACAAAAATAAAAAGGCTCCTGAACCATTTGTGTCTATGAGAGCTGTACAAGAGACGAGAGGGTGAGGATACAACCAGCATCAGGTTTCATCTGCAGTACAACATAAACATAACAGGATTAATATTTGGGAAAAAAGGTTAAAGGTTAAAGTTACGTTTCATATGGAAATCTGTCCTCTGCATGTGACCCATTCTGTCAGTGCTACTGGGGCAATTCAACACAAAATATTATATATTTAAATAGGAAAAAGCCCTCAAGATATTACCTATAAACAGCTATAAAAAGCTTATTCTAATCCATTTTTGAAACACATTTGTATATTTTAGTTTATCTTCGAATGTAGTTCAAGCCGGGGAGGAGCGAAGATAATATACAGCAAGTTTCAATACATTTTCATTAAAAAACAAACAAACTTGTTTTTATTAGTGTCAGATCAATGTCATAATACTTGGCAGATTATTACTTGCAATCACACTGAGACAAAAAAGTGTGGCATTGACTGTCACAATTTTTTTATTGAACCTGTAAACTTTTGGCTTTGGGAGTGTGGATTCTTCAAAAGTCGTCTTAAGCAACAACCGTCTTTCAATGAATATATGGTGGACAAAAGTCATCCCCAGTGTTCAGTCTTTGTACTTAAGGTCATGGAGACACTTGGGAGTCAACAAAGAAATGCACATATTTAACAATAAAGTACGACTCTCCAGCCCTGACAGTGACCTGAGAGAGAACAGAGACAGTACAGAGACAGTACAGGGACAGTACAGGGACAGTACAGAGACAGTACAGGGACATTACAGGGAGACAATATAAAAAATAGGTCTAGTGCATGTAAATATATCTAAACTCCAATCAAATCAAGAATTCAAGTCATTTTAACTCCTGGTCAAATTACACTTCTCTATTCAACCTTCTACTTAAAAAAAACAAAAAACAAAACACTTTCAGGGACTCACTTTTTCTCACTTTTCTTAAAGCAGTTTTTAACATGACTATCCATAAAACCAGAAGGTTTCAGGATCAATTCCTATGAAGTATGAATGTTCTGGGTTAAGGTCCTCTGCCTCTCTCTGGAGGCTGGGTCTGGAGGAGGGTCAAATGCACTGCTCCTGACAGCCTCAGCAGGACTGAAGAATGGGTCAAATGCACTGCTCCTGAAAGCCTCAGCTAGACTGAAGAATGGGTCAAATGCACTGCTCCTGACAGCCTCAGCAGGACTGAAGAATGGATCAAATGCACTGCTCCTGACAGCCTCAGCAGGACTGAAGAATGGGTCAAATGCACTGCTCCTGACAGCCTCAGCAGGACTGAAGAATGGGCCAAATGCACTGCTCCTGACAGCCTCAGCAGGACTGAAGAATGGGTCAAATGCAGAGGACAAATTTACCCATGAGGACAATAAAGTCAACCTGAAATTTGGGTTACCTAAAGCTGGAAGGTCTTGTTTCCATGAAGATATTACTGCTTTGCAGTATTGCATTAAACTTATTTAGCTTCATGGTTAGGCCAAGCTACAGGTCAGATCTGTGCAGAGGGGACATGCAGGTTTCTCAAGGCATTTTTAAAAGATTTTTGTCCAGTTAACAGAATTTGTGTCTTTTGTGAATGTGTTTTTGCTTCATAAAATCCCCTGTAATGGCACAGATGCAAGGATTGGTTTAATGTCATACTGTGGGACATTTGAGACATAACAATAAAACTCTGCAGAAAAGTACCAGAAAAGTTCCACAGTGTACTTTAAAATCCTCTAATAGGGAGGTTTGACTAATAGTACTGACTCAGACTGATGCCAGTTGTATCGTTGCATTTTGACATCTGTGTATGAGGCATGTACATCACAATACAGAGGATGAGTTATTGTACAAAATCTCTTCTTAAAAAGATCACTAGACCCACACTACAAAATATATCTAGAAAAGAACACCAAGAGGAACCAGACATTGCGATTAATAACAAAACAGAAAATGAGATGGCCATTTTGAGATATATGGTATGTTTCTGCTAAGAAGAGTACGAGCTCTGACACTGTCCACACAACCAACGGGACACAACAGTTGGCAAAAGATCTGGCTAAAGATTGTCATTTGCTGTTATTCAATGTTACAGTATTTTTCAGAGGTGCAGCGATTTATGATAAACTGCCCCAGGATAGAAAATAAAAATAATAAAAACAAAAACACTGAGGGATTGACGTCAAAAGGAGGAGTTGGTAAAATACTCCCTAACACATAAGCAGCAGGAATGAACGTTCTGAACTTTCTCTGAAGTCAACCTTGATCTGAAAAGGTTGTGTCATAACATCCAAGTCCATAGGTAAAATTGGGGCAGCAGTGGATTAGTGGTCCAACTTCCCCTGTGTCCTTGGGCAAGACTGACCACTGACCTTAAAAATGTAAGAATGTGGTATAAGTGAGTGACTAAGCTGTAGGCAGAGACTGGAGGCCACTCATTGTTTAGTTGACCCCAGGGCAGCTGTGACTTCAGGAGTGACCAGTGCACTGCAGCCTCCACACTCAAAACTGCACGACTGATGTAGCCACAGCGGCCCTGGGGCAGAAGTACACGAGTGTGGCTTTTTTATTCTTTAAGGTAGAGATGGAAAGAAATGTCTTACCCAAGGAGGAATAACTGATCAGAGCTGGGATTAAAAAAACAACACAACCTAAAATAAATAAAACATTTATGTATGTAAACTATTAAAAAAAATTAAAAAATGCTTATTCAACACTGTAATAAAAATGTGTATTTATGTATGTGTAAGTATACATTAATACTTCATTTTTTAAAGATGTCTGAGTGACTGTATGTATGTGTGTATGTATGTGTGTGTGTGTGTGTGTGTGTGTGTATGTATGTATGTATGTGTGTATGTATGTGTATATGTATGTGTGACTGTGTGTATGTATGTGTATATGTATGTGTGACTGTGTGTATGCACGTATGTGCATATGTGTGTGTGTATGTGTATGTATGCATGTATTAACAGTGTAAAAATATAACATTTTTCTGCGTCTAGGTCTGAACAGGACATCCGTCTGATCACTACATGTTTTGAGATGGTGGTACTGTATTAACTTGTTTTTCCTGTCTTCAAAACACAACTCAAACACTCCGAGTCCATAAACACCAAAATCTCAATTTAATCAAACACAAACAATCTGTTTTAATCAAAACAAAAATATTCAAATGAATAAATAATTAAGTCTCATTGACAAAACAACAGCAGGACCAAGTTCAGTGCAGATTTGAGAACAGTAGTATTTGATAATGTAATAAAAAAAAGACAGCCAAGCATCCCGGGATGGGGGGCAGGACATGGCAGTGGGAGGAGCACAGTGAAGTCCAGAGTGGAGAGCAGGAGGACGCCATTTTGGTGTAAACAGCAACAAAATATAAATAAATAAAATAAAATATGATTGTACACCCATTGGTTTCACATAGCAATAAATTAATACACTTGATTTAAAATAATCATGAATCATTTCAGGACAAAGGGATTTGGCCACTAACTAACATTTCAATAAGAATACTCTGACACCACAGTCTCCTCCTTCTCTCCGCCAAATTTAAGTTTTTTGCATATTTTTCGTGTCACTACTGATTAACTTTTTTTTTTTTTTAAAACAGAGCTTTCAGTTTTTTACAAAAACAATTACAACAAAAAACATTCAAAAATACGTCTAATTAGTTTTATATAAATTAAATAGTTTACACATTTTTTTAATCGGGGGTTGGTGATTGGTCGTTAAGAGTTCAGTCAGAAGTTCGAGGGCGCCATCTGGTAGATTGAAGTTTGGGATGCACCAATATGATACTATTACTATGCTATTGAGAGTTTTTGTGGATCAGATATCAGCTTCCAAGATAAAGTTCAGCCAATGTGTCCATTTGGTTTATAAACTGGTGTAATAAGACAATTTACTAGACCGTGTTGGCTGGCCCAAACTCTCATAATATTAAACTTGTATTTTTACAAAGCTGTTTGGTATCGGTATCGAAAAAGCTGAAAAAGCTGGATCGGTGCATCCCTAACTCAAGAGTTACAACACAAAGAAGCACTCCAATGCTTTTGATTATCATCTGCATTGTAAAAATAAGAGTTCAACAAAATACAAAATTTGTTTCCCACTCTTGTCATATTTTTGACAATATTTCAGACAAAAGCAGTGCACATTATGGCCTGGGGTCCCTCCAGAGGTACATGCATACACCCACTTCCATTCAATGCAGTGCAAGCAGAAAAAACTAAACTGGAATTTTTTTTCCTTTTTTGAAATTCTGAAACACATTTATGACACATTTCACCAACTGAATACCGTCTAGTCGTCTAAGTGTTTGGCTTTCCTTGGCAACCTTGTAATTTCACAAACAAATCACAAAAATGTCCACGTTAGCTAAAATTACTTGACTAAAAAAAAAACACCATAATAATCATGGTTTGAGTAGTTTAAACTAAAAAATAAATGTAATAATATGAATTTACGAGGATGGTCTAGATCAGGGGTGTCAAACACATTTTCACTGAGGGCCACATCAGGAAATTTGCTGCCCTCAAAGGGCCAGATGTAAAATAAATCTAACTACTTCTTTAACTTGTTAATTTACTGTTTCTGTATTTATTACTTTTACTTTACTTACTATTCAAGTTACAAATATTTCATAGGCATTTGCCTAGATGTAAAAAATATGGCTGTGTATCTGCGTATCTCCTGATAAAATGACATTTTAAGACCATCACACCTTTAATTCACCGTCGAGGGCCACATAAAATGATGTAGAGGGCCATATTTGGCCCACGGGCCTTGAGTTTAACACATGTGGTCTAGATAATATGACTTATGTTCCTGATTTATTGCAATCCATCACCAAACAAAGACTGTAGCCAAAATAGCCAAAAACAAGCTGCAAGAGGCACTCTTTCAGGCCAATTAAGAGTCAGGTTTGTGGAGATGCAAGCCCGCTCACGGTCAAAAAATTTCTGTGCAAAAAAACAATCAGAATGAAAAGAGTGCTTTACTTTTAGTCTATTTTTTGGCTAAAAAGTTACGTAGCATGCCTTTAATAGGAAAGTCAGTTTAAACAGGTCAAAACTACTCAAACCAAGATTCTGAATTCAAGCTATATTAACTTGCGTAGAAATAATTTTTTGCATCATATCATCTATTTTTAGTGGTAAATGATACAATTTTTTTCTTTCTGCAAAACCTCAAAAAAAAAAACAAGAACAAAAAAAAAGTAATCCACAACATGTAGATTGAGCCCTATGAAGCCAAATGAGCTAAGAAACAAGCTAGGCTAAACTAATCCTGGGTGGCTTTAGCTGAAGCAGGAGATTGGTCGATTTGGCTATGTCTGACGTGGAACGACATTTCCACCGCCCCGTTTGAGGTTGACGTTGTGTATGGCAGAAAAAGGTCCAGGAGTTTCCAAAAACGTTTTCAAAAATAGCAGCAGCAGCATGAAAAGTTCAAACATTATAATCAGAAGATAGCATTAAGAACAACAAATAATGGCCATTTTTTTTTAAAGTTCAACAGACAAACACAGTTAAGACTTGAGAGCAGAGGCCCTTCCCCGTTTTTGGGGGCAGGGCTTTAGGTCCACGTAAAGTATAGGTCCAATGGTAGAAGAGGCGGAGCTGAGGTTTTGTTGGCTGAAAAATTCCAAGCGGGAGGTAAGTTTTCGTCACTGAGAAATTTTCCAATCGACACCCACAAATTAAATATATACAAGAAACACGCAAAAAAAAAAAAAAAAATTGCGCAAACTTTTGATTCGTCCCCTCCCCCCTCTCCTGCAAAAAACCTCAAAGGTTTTAAAAAACTAGCCTTTTTGAAAAATCACTGAAAATGAAATTGGCAGGTTTCATCTGAGGTATTTCCTGGTAGTTTTTGATGCATAAGTAAGCAAGGTATAAAGTTCCCGTATTGTGCTTTAATCTGGCTGTTAAAAAATAAAGTTTGGATATATTAATATAGTTATTTCACATTTTATAACTTTAAATAATATGTATGGAAAGAAAATCTAGAAAAAATCAAACCCTGATTCCAGTGCATAGAAAACAGCTTGACTACTTCCTGCGCCCTCTGCTGACAACATAGTGGAGTGGTTTCAAAGTGAGGCTAACAACAATAGCTGCTAGCATCTATGTTAGTCATTTGTAGCAATTCAATTAGTTTGCTGAGACAGTATGGACTGAGAAACGATTGTTAGCATGTTGGGCAAACTGATCATTTTCAGCCGCAGCACACAGGAAATAAGTCTGCTGTGTACTGTCTGCATCTAATCACAAAGAATTTTAATGTCAGGAAGTGCAAGTTCGTATGCTAGTTGTCGTTAGCTTTACTGTGACGACAAAACTCCGCTCTACTCTCTGAAAGTTATGAAAAGGGTTTATAAACTCATCATGGTGAATAACCAGGATGTTTAAAATGCTTAAGGTGAGGAATAACTTTGAACCAAACAATTTCAAATGATCCACCGTATTTTCCAGATTATAAATCACTCCGGAATATTAGTCAAAAAACGCATAATAATGAAGAAAAAAAACCACGGTTGTTAGTTTGACCGTAACAAAGATGTGAAATTATACTCAAATGCGAGTTATATTCCACACACGTCACGACTTATACTCAACATCTGAGCACAAGTCGCACCCTCAGCCAAACTATTAAAAGAAAAAAGTGCGACTTGTAGTCCAGAAAATACGATAATTCTGTTTTACACATTTTTAAATCAGTAAAAATCAGGTACAGCGTCTTTGAGTAAGTGTTTGACGATTTGAAATGAGATTGAATGTTGATTAATGTTAATAAAAAGCCAGTTTAGCACAATACGGGACCTTTAAGTAATAATTAGTAGCTCCCTGGGTTAGCCTTAGGAGGGAGGGGTGAGTTGGTGATAGGAAAAGTGCTATTGGACACACAGCTTATATACAAGCGAGCACAACCAAATGTCCTTTTATACCTTCAAAAAAACAACATTTCTTAATCCCGTTTGTTTTATAAGAAGTCTTTGCATTTCTTCAGTCACTAGGGAAAAAGACATAAAAAAACAAAACAAAAAAAACTAACCGAAAAAACTCCCAAATTAAATCACTCAAAATGCATTGGGAATAATTTTGATTTTTTTTTCTTCTTTTTTAAATTGAAAGAATCACAGGACGGCATTGGTCAGGGCATCCGTCAATCAAGGCCCTCCACAGTGACTTTGAAAAGTTTTTGATTAAGTTTTTTAGACATTTTCAAATTGCAGTCTCCTTCCCGACGCCTCTCTGCACTCTGCGAAATGAATGCAGTTTTGATTGTGAGGCGAGAGGAGACGCTAAAGTTCAATCATGGAATATTTTTTTTTGTTGATTAGAAATGATTTGCTCCTTCTTGGTCCCGATCAAAATGGCGTTCAATCAGTCGTAAGGAGGAAAAAGACAAACACAAAATTCCCCATAAATCCGGTCCAAATTCTTCAGTTTTGTTGGAGGATGAGATTCTCCAGCTCGTCAGCGGAGCGGAGCAGGAACGCGGCGGACTCCCGGTACCCGGCGATGAGCTGACGCACAGCCGTGATCTCCGGTTGGCTGAGCTGAGTGGAAGCTCCGCCCCCTCCCGCCGCACCACTGTTGCTCCGCCCCCCGAGGCTGTTGGCGTTGTGGGAGTTGGTCAGAGTGGAGGACAGGGACTTCATGCTGAGGTCTGTGGGTCCTAAGGAAACAGAGGAAGAAGACGTCGTTATGATCAAGGTTTTATGTAGCAGAGAAAAAACAGTAAAACTTTAATAGAGTATTATTGTTACACTGTCACTATTAGTACTGACTTTGAGCTGAGAATCTAGTATTGTCTTTTGGTTGTCTATATGTGTATACTCTACATACAGATATGCATTATTATTAGGGGGAACAGAAGCGAGGTCAAGGGAAAGACTGTATTGAAATGTATTGACTAAAACTGCACAAAAAAGTACAGTGTTCCCTCATTTATCACGAGGGTTACGTTCTAAAAATAACCCACAACAGGCAAAATCCTCAAAGTAGTCAGCTTTATTTTTTACAATTATTCTATCTTTTGCAGCTGTAAAAAAAACCTTTGTAGATAAAAAAAGAAAAAGAAAAAAAAAAGACAAAGATTAAGCCCTGTTTTCAGGACCAAACATTTGTTTGAAAAATAAAAATATAAATGTTTTCCTATACTGTAAATAAAAATGATAGTGATGGAACACTGTAGATTTGGCTGAATGCATTCTGTACTGTACACGAGACGTTCATACGCTGTAAAAAAAAAAAGTATGCAATATATACCGCACATTTAAAGTGTGGCTTCAAACTATTCTTCCATATTTGTGTAATACTGAATCTCAAGCCTTACTATGTGATACACTTTGACTTAAAGTGTATATGATGGGCTGCAGCTGGCAACTCCATCACTTTTCCAAAGTACACAACGGCCGAAGCTTATCTAATTTACACAAGTTTAGTTTGTTATTTTCCAACATTTTGTTAAAAGAATGTACAAAAAATGAACTCCTTATGCCGACTAGATGTCATGTGACTTTTATTGATGGGATTCTGTTCTGTTTGAATGAAATCTATGTCATCAATATGTTTCAAAACTCAGCACTACTTCCTGTTTTGATCATCATTATTTTCAACTTTTATTCACAAGCAGCCACTCAACTGTCACAAAACTATGATTAATATTTACAAGTATTATTCCATCAAACTGGGTCATAATTATAAAAACCCCTTCTATAGCAGCAGCCCCTCACCATTGGTCTGAGTAGTGGTGAGTGAGACCGGGTGTGTCATGGCGCCCATAGTGGGGTAGGTGCGGTACCCATAGCTTAGCCCCGCCCCGTTGATGTAGAGCTGGCTGTCCTGGGACGAGAAGGCAGAGGCGGCCAGAGAGTAGGCCGAGTGAGCCAGGGACGCGGGCTCCCTTAGGCCCACCGCAGAGGGCTTCTCCAGAGAGAGGTCCTCCTGTAACGGGACAACCATCACAAAGAACACATTATGAGCATATGTAAATACTAAATGGACTCCTCTGTTTTGTTTCATTCACACATGGCTGAGTAACCCTTTAATATAAGTGTTTGTCTACATCTCCAAAGCTCAAAATACTCTGTTCCACCTTGTGATGTCATGAAGTGGTAAGGCAAGGCAAGGCAAGGCAAGTTTATTTGTATAGCACAATTCGTACACAAGGTAATTCAAAGTGCTTTACAGAATAAGAAAGACATTAAAATCACACAAATCAAACATAAATAATCACAAATAATCATCATAAAATCAACATTAAAAGAGAAGAGTGCAGAATAAAAACCTGTCAGTCATATGCACAGCTAAACAGAACTGTTTTGAGTCTGGATTTAAACATTGTCAAAGTAGAGGCCTGTCTCACATCTTCAGGAAGACTGTTCCAAGTTTTAGCTGCATAAAATTTAAACGCTGATTCCCCATGTTTAGTCCTGACTCTGGGCACCAGCAGGAGGCCGATCCCTGAAGTCCTCAAATTGCGAGATGGTTCATATGGCACTAACATGTCGGAGATATACTTTGGACTTAGGCCATGGAGAGACTTATACACAAGCAGAGCTGCTTTAAAGTCTATTCTTTGAGCTACAGGAAGCCAGTGCAGAGACCTGAGCACAGGACTTATGTGCTCATACTTCCTGGTTCTAGTCAGGACCCGAGCAGCAGCATTCTGGATGTACTGCAGCTGTGTTAAGGCTCGTTTGGAGAGGCCAGTGAGCAGGCCGTTACAGTAGTCTAACCTACTGGAGACAAATGCATGGATAAGTCTCTCTAAGTCTGGCTTTGACAGTATACCTTTGATTTTTGCAATGTTCTTTAGGTGGTAAAAAGCTGCAGATGTTATTGATTTGATGTGGCTGTTAAAGTTCAAGTCTGAGTCCATTATTACCCCTAGATTTCTAGCCTGATTTGAAGGTTTTAGAGAGAGAGACTGGAGGTGACTGCTGACACTTTCTCTATGTTTCTGTGGGCCAAAGATGATAACTTCAGTCTTGTCTGAGTTTAGCAGAAGAAAGTTGTTTTGCATCCACACACTGATCTGTTGGATGCAGTGGCAGAGTGAATCCACTGGTCCATATTCACCTGCTGCTAGTGAGACATAGATTTGAGTGTCATCTGCATAGTTGTGGTAAGACACATTATTGCTGCGTATTAACTGGCCTAATGGCAGCATGTAGAGATTGAACAGCAGGGGTCCCAGGATTGAACCCTGGGGCACCCCACAGGTCAGGGACATTTTATCTGATATACATTTTCCAATTTCAACAAAGTACTCCCTGTTTTCTAAATAGGACTTGAACCAGTTTAGTGCCGTACCAGAGATGCCCACCCAGTCCTCCAGTCTCTGTAAGAGGATCCCATGATCAACAGTGTCAAAAGCAGCACTCAGATCTAACAGGATCAAGACTGAGACTTTGCCTGCATCAGTGTTCAGGCGGATGTCATTTGTCACCTTGATAAGAGCAGTCTCAGTGCTGTGGTGGGGTCTAAAACCTGATTGGAAAACATCAAAGGAGTTGTTCATTTCAAGGAAGTTAATAAGCTGTTGGTAAACAACTTTTTCAAGGACTTTGCCTAAAAATGGCAGATTTGAGATTGGTCGATAATTGTTCAATATTGTGGCATCAAGACTGCTCTTCTTTAGGAGAGGCTTGATAACCGCAGTTTTCAAAGCGCTTGGGAATGTTCCAGATTGAAGTGACATATTAACTATGTGAGTGAGTGGTGACAGCAAACTGTTGAGCACAGACTTTAAAAATTTAGTGGGTAGCACATCGAGGCAGCATGTAGATGAACTCAGACTGGTGACAATCTCTTGGACAGTTTTATCAGTTACAGGTGTAAAGTGAGTCAGCTCTAAGTGTCTAGGTGGGTGCTGGGTTGTTATTTGTGTTGTGGAATTTATGGCATTTTTAATACCCTGAACCTTGTCATTAAAGAATACTGCAAACTCATTGCACTTAGATGTGGAAATTAGTTCTAACGGCAGTGGAGCTGGGGGGTTTGTTAATCTGTTTACCATTGCAAACAGGATACGAGAGTTGTTACTACAACTTCCAATAATGTCAGAAAAATACCTTTGCCTTGTTCTACATAAACTGTGGTTGTACATGTGCATCTTTTCTCTGTACATTTCATAATGAACCTGGAGCTTTGACTTGCGCCATTCCCGCTCGGCCCTCCGGCACTCCCTTTTCTGTGCCCTGACCGAGTCATCATTCCTCCATGGCGCTTTCTGCTTATCTTTAACCATTTTAACCTTCATCGGGGCAATGGTGTCCAGAACATTCAAAACACTCGAAGTTACAGAGTTCAACAAATCATCAACATCAGAACATGAGGCATTTTCAAAGTGTATCATTTCCATGAACAGTGCACCTGTGTTATCATTTATGTGTCTCCTTCGAACAACTGCAGGACCAGCCGCTGGTTTGGGAATAACAGACAGGTCAAAGAAGACACAGAAATGATCAGACAGAGCAACATCCACCACATTGACATTTGAAATATTTACTCCTTTTGTAATGAGCAGGTCCAAGGTGTGTCCTCTGTTGTGGGTGGGCTCGCTGACATGCTGAGTCAGACCAAAAGTTTCAAGGACAGAACTGAGCTCTTTAGCGTTCCTGTCAAACACATTATCCACATGTACATTAAAATCACCTGTAATGACTAAACCATCAAAGTCTGTGCATATGACTGAAAGCATCTCAGTAAAATCATCAATAAAACTCAGACAGTGCTGGGGAGGTTTGTATATGACTAAGTAGAGTATGGAGGGGGATTGTTTTAGCTCCATTTTGAATGAAACATACTCAAAAGATGAAAACACTCCAAATGACAATCTGTGAGTAACTAAACTATCTCTAAAAAATGCGCACACACCTCCACCTTTTTTGTTTACTCGTGTTTCAGATTCAAATTTGAAGTTGGGTGGAGTTGATTCCACTAGAATTGCATTACCTGTGTTTTTGTCGAGCCATGTTTCAGTTAAAAACATAAAGTCAAGACTAAAAGAAGAAATAAAATCATTAATTAAAAAGGACTTGTTACATAAAGATCTGACATTGAGCACAGCAAGTTTCAGATTAGTTTCAGTAGGACTGGATGTTATCTTCTTCCAGGGAATGTGAACTAAATGTCTCTGATTGGACAGTCTAACTGTCCTTCTGTTAATCAGTCTACGCGGTGTAACTGTAGATATAGCTCCATCACAGGGCCTCAGCATGATATTATCTTTATCATGACTGTATGTCCTGAGACAGCAGAGGCCCTGTGTGTCCTAGCTCTTGTTGATAACAGCTCTGGGGGAAGGCAGGGAAGGGCGAGGAGGGGGGAGTTTGGGTGAGGGACCGGGTGAATGAGCAGGGGGGAGTTTGGGTGAGGGACCAGGTGAGGGCCGAGGAGGCGGAGCAGGGGGGAGTTTGCGTGAAAGACGAGGGGGGATAGGTGGGTACGGGGAAGAGTTCAGCATAGTTGATGCCAGAACTCTTGATCGCTCTATATTAGGTGTGAGAGGAGCCATCTTAATTCCTGATCTGATGAGACTTTCTAGATGGTCGGGAAGGGCCATAGGTGAAGGTGGGGAGGAAAAGGAGAGTGAGGAGTCCCTAGAGGGAGTGGATGTAGCAAAGGGGACCCAGGGTTGGTCTGTGGGCAGGGGTGATTTGTTCTCTTGGGGAGGTGGTGGTGCAGCTGAATCCTTCGCTGGGGGAGATGGTTTTGCTGCTGGTGGTGACTCCTTCGCTGGGGGAGGTGGTGGTTGTAGTTGTGGTGCTGCTGGTGGTGCTGACACATTGGCTCAGTCTGTGGTTGGTGCAGCAGGAATGCTTCTCTCATTCCTCTTTTCTCTCACTGGCCCAGGACCCTGTCCAGGCCGGTTTCTCAGAGCGTGGAGGAGGTTATCCGTCAACACTCTTACTTGAAATTCTTGTCTTTACAAAGTTTTGGAAAAGACACCGTATCACTCAGGTTTAAGTTGAAAGTAGCAGATTTTTCACTCTCTTCTCTGAAAGTAACTGTGGGTTGCTTACCACTGGAGGTCACAGGAAGCGTTTGGTGAAGTCCTTTTTCAGATTCTAAAACGAATATCCGTGCTTGTAGCTCAATAATTTGTTGTTGATAGTTCCGACAGCGTTCGCAGAAAGAATTCCTTTTGTTTCTTCCCGCGGACATGTTGCTGGCTCGTCAAAAATTTTGTTAAAAAAAAAAAAAAAGTGAAAATGGTTTAAAAATCTTGGTCTACTTAAGAGAAAATCATAACTAAACAAATCTCCCAGCAATGGAAGAGGTAAAATGATTTAAAAAGCAAAGTAAGGAGGAAGCAGCAGGAGCAAGCAAGGTTTGCGTCTGCACTCTTCAGAAGCAGGAAGTTAATTGTGGTGGTAGTTTTCAAGTTAATTGCAACCTTTTAACTTTAGTTCAATGGAGAGTGGAAATTTCAGGGCTAAAATGATCTAAATGATTCTAGTGAAGGTGTATTGAGTTTAAACACATTGGAGCACTTCCTGTATTACCACATGATGACATCACAAGGTGGAACAGAGTGTTTTCTGTTTGAGAGAAGAACTATGTTAAACTTGTGTGACTGAAACAAAACATAACTCCAGGCATGTTTGTGATGAGGAAACAACATTAGAACACAGATCACAAAATACAGTAATATGCAATTTTAAAACATGACCAAAAACCATAGAAATCCAACAGGTGACTATAAAATGAACAGATGAAACTAACACAAGGACATACTTGGAAACATATCTGAAAAAGGTGACTGTTAGCAGCAGGTGTTATACATATACAAGACAAAAACAATTATAGTATTTGCAATTTTACAATCCTTCAAATTGAGTATACTGAGTTCTTATTAACATGCCAGACAGTGCCTATTCAAAAACAAAAATGCCATAAAAAAGACACATTTTTATAATCTGTTCTTAAAGGTGTCGCTGATCTGAAATATATTTAATGCCATACTGCGGAATTAGAGCTGTACAATGTGGGAAAAATATCTAATTGCGATTTTTGCCTGTGATTTGTGATTTATGTTTTAATAATAGGATTCTGTTCAATATTCACATTTTAAATATGTCCAGAAGATTCAGAATGTTTGTACAGATCAACACTATAGCTTTTTAGTTGTTTGTGAAGGAAAATATGATACTACAAACACTGTGGTTAATCTTACACGTGGAATATTCCAGGCAACCCAAAACCATCCTGTACAAACAAACAGGTGGCAGACCCTCCACCCAAAAAGTTACATAAAGTAACTATTGATTTTTTGGAAAGCTCAGGGAACTTCATAAGGAGTTTGGCGGTTAGTGAAGAAAATAGAATTAGTTATTGTCTCTGTAACCCCTTGTCGTCCAGGTATGATCCATAACAAACAAAAAATTAAATTCTGTAACTGGACAAACGTTTTAGATGAAAACGTTTGGCTGCTCATCCAAGCCGCTTCTTCAGTTCTGGTCAGATTACTGGTGGACAATATGATATATCTGTCTAAAGGGAGGAGCTAACCTCACTGAAACTAACACACATAATTGTTTACAGTTAGCTCAGTCTAAGGAGCTACACTGTGTGTGAACTGGCATAATCATTCAGGCCCCTAATGGCTGCTCTCACACATATTTGCATACAAGCTGTCCTTATTATTTTCTTTTATGTCTGAGGATGGAGTAATAAAAAGGAGATAAATGATGTGTAAGGTCCTCATTCCTGTTCAAAGATGAATTGTCTTTCCTAATAAAAACTGCCTCTTAAATGCGCCTCTCTTTTTTTTGGTGATCATATTTTTTATTCAAGTATTGATGTCATCTGCAGCTATACAGGTTACAGTCCGATTACTTTTTTTCTCCCCCTTTTCAAACCTCCCACCCGCCCCCTTCCCCCGATGGGCATATACACAGAAAAAAATAAAAATAAATAATACATACACAATAAACACAAAAATAAGTAAATAAATAAAAATATGTATATAGAAATAATACAATGTGATAATAATACTACTACTACTACTAATACTAATACTAATAATAATAATAATAATAATATAAAAAGTTAAATAATAAAAGTAATAACTCCTTTCTGAAACATTTCTGGCAAAGAGCTGTACCTCACTGTTGTCCAGTTGACAGAATTTCATTTTTCATTGTGCTATAGAATCGTTTTTGTAGATGTGACGTACATGATATGTTTCCAGGCGCATCCTCTTGGCCGCGTTGCGGGACTCGCTCTCACACGCGGCTGCCAGGATGTTCTCTGCCATGGCCGAGGTCAAGTGAGGAGGGGTGGGCCGTGTCTGGCACAACGTAAGAAAACACAACAGTTACACAGCGATACAGACAGGTGGCTCTCAACCAGATGTGCAGCAAAGTATTGATACTTTGCAGCTGATGTCATCAACATTCCCTGGGGTTGTGATGCTAGCTAGAGGTACTACTGCAGCTCTGTCACTCAATTTACACCTTAATCTGAGCTTTCTTTTAACACAATCTGACCAGAAAGAGCTGACTTAGAACTACAAGAGGTGAGATGATTTGTGCTGTTAAACAAGTCTCTCACAAGCTAGCTAGCATTAGCAACAGTTTTTCAGTCAGTTACTCTCACCTTTTTTGTTGAAGCTCAAACAAACATGACCCTGACCTGTGACTTCATTATGAGTCAGTCTACATCTCCAAACCTCAAAATGTTCTGTTCCACAATGTGATGTCATGAAGGTGTAGTTTTAAGTTAATCTTTTACTTTTAATTCAGTGGAGACTGGCCATTCCAGGGCTGAAACTATCTAAGTGATTCTAGTTTTGTGTGTAGGCAGCACGGTGGCTGAGTGGCAACACTCATGCGTCACAGCAAGAAGGTTTGGTTTGATCCCGGGTCGCCCAGGCCTTTCTGTGTGGAGTTATGCATGTTTCTCCCCGTGTCTGGATGGGTTTCCTCCAGGTACTCTGGTTTCCCCCATCAACCAAAACATGAACGCCCTTCGAGACAACTGTTGTTGTGATTTTGGGCATTACAAAAATAAAAATAAATAAATAAATAAAATAATGAAGGTGTGTAGAGTTATAAACAGAGTAAAGGCCCTTATTACCATGTGACATCACAAGGTGGAACAGAGTGTTTTCAGTCTGAGAGAAGAACCCTGGATAAATATGCAGGGTTTTTGTGTTAAAAATGTGTGAATGAAACAAAACACAAATTCAGGCATGTTTCTGATGAGGAAATGTTGTATTTTGTACCAAAGATGTATTGAAGTAAAATAACACAAAATAGCACTGTGCAGTATTATATTTCACCTCTAGAGGGCAGCAAAGCCATTCAAAAGCAGAGAAAAGCCTTGCAGTCTCAGTCAGTCCAGATGTGGCATAAATGAACTCAATGTTGTTTTTATGCACAAATCAATTCTTTGAAAATTTTCAGTCAAAAACTTTCTACACAGTTTTTATTTTATTATTATTTTATTTTATTATATATTATATTGAACGACAATTACACATTTAGCCAAGCTCAATTTTTGTTCATAAAAGCTAAAAGACACACAAGCTTGGAATGATTATGTCTACATTTAAATTTGTTTGTATTAATTGTCCACATATTTGAAGATTTAGTCATGTTTTTTTCCCCCATACTACATTCATTTTTTCCCAGCAAATATTCCAGTGGAAAAAGCAATACAGAAAAATATAGAAAATTTTACAAAAACTAATAACCTCCTTCTTCCTTCGGTAAAAAAAATCTCATTATATTTTCCAGTTTCCTGCCATATCGCAGTAGCAAATGTACATGATACTTGCCATATTGATAGGTTGTATTGATGGAATAGTGAATGCCTGTACGCCGGCTTCATTAGTGCTTATATTAAATGCTGCTGTTCCAGTCCGCCTCGCTAGACCAAACTGAAATGACTGAAGCGTGCCGTCGCCGTGGTTACGACACATTTATTTACAAAAACATGTTAAGTGTTCGCTGCTATTCGTGTACATCGTTATTCGCAGTTTAGCAGATGGAAGAGTGTGACGGTAGAAAAGGTGTTTTTTTCCCCAAATCACTTAAAAAACAAGATTTAAGCTGTTAACGTTGCAAAAAATAAATATCTAAAGTTAAAAAAAAACACTCCATAACTTATCTCCATGGAGACGAGAATCCACCAGGAAGTACTGTTTTGCCAGGAATGTTCCACTGTATGCCATTATTATCATTGCTCAAAAAATAGCTACAATAAAAACATACATTATTACTGCGTGCGGGCTGGTTGTCAACTGCAAGAAAATCTCTATGGAGACTTGAATTATTGTGAATTGAGTAAGCTAGTTTAACCTTTTTTTTTTACATTTTGACTGTGTTCATGACTTTTTATCAATTGCAAAAAATATGAATTTATCAAAAATTATTTATCAAAATCTAATTTATCAAACTTGTTTTTATGTAACATCTTGCCTAGAAATTTGGTTTAAGGGGGAATTATTATTTTTCTTGATCAGCTACACTGGACTACAATGGGAGTAATGTGCACAGAGGAGGTTTTCGACAAGTTACCTCCTGGTTTGTGGGCTAACACTGTACCCACTGTGCCACTGTTGTCACCCACCCATCTATCTATCTATCTATCTATCCATCTATCCATCTATCCATCTATCCATCTATCCATCTATCCATCTATCTATCTATCTATCTATCTATCTATCTATCTATCTATCTATCTATGATCACAACACTATGTTATTTTTCACTGAGCTTTAAAATAGCTGCTAAAATATTAAAAAGTCTAATATTGTTTTGTGGTCAAAAATATACCTGGAGTTGTGTTTTATTTCACTCACACATGTTTAACACTCAAATCGTGTATGTCCTCACCTCAAACTGCCAACACTGCTCCTTGTGATGTCATAAAGTGGTAATACACATAATGCTCCACTGTATTTTAAACTACTAAACATACATCTTCACTAGAATCATTTGGATCAACCGTGTATCTGTATAAACTTTGAAGTTATAGCTTTTGTTTTAGCCCCATTGAAGCTGCTTCACTCCTCTGTGCACCAAAACAAACAAACATATTCATATATAAAAGCAACAACTGAAGGATATTCTAGAGTATATCTATTCTAGAGTATAGAAGGATAAATCTAGGCTAGAATAGCTGTTAACCTACCACTTGATGACATCACAAGGTGGAACAGAGCATTTTGAACTTTGGAGATGTAGACAACCCAATAATCCAGTATTATTTAAACATGTGTGAGTGAAACAAAACACAACTCGATGCATGTTTTGCTGAGGTAACAGCATTAGAACATGGCTAAGAGTCAGTTTTGTGTAACCTTTAACAACTAAACCTTCAACCTTCCACTATCTGCACAAGAAAAAAACAACAACAACAACAACATATTATTATTATTATTATTATTATTATTATTATTATTATTATTATTATTATTATTATTATTATTAGGCCCGAGCCTGGGACTCCGTCCCGGCGAGGGACTCATTAAAACCGCGTCCGAAACCCGGAAAATGGCAAAAATCAAGTAGTAAACACGCCCCGACATGGCAGTGAGTGGTGTCAAAAATTAGAACTCGATGAGCTCTAATTGTCACAAAAGACCCCGAGAAAAAATAACGAAAGACGACTCGGTAGCGCCACCTCAAACTTTGATTTTCATGGGGCCAATGGGAGCCCGACTCGGAAAAAAGTCGACGTAAAAATCCGAAACTCACATCAAAAAATAGTACATGTCGGGACATGACAAAAATGATATTATGGCCCCGCCCTAAAATGTACAGGACGTCGGCCATATTGGATCAAACCCGAGAACGACAAAAGTGCACACCCTCGCATTCAGGACATTTTCTCGCCCAGTTTTCATCACAAACACGGCAAAATTTGGCCAAATCCCTCTAAACCCATGTGTGATTAAAGATTAACAATTACATTTTGATTATGACTTTGGGTGTGGTCAGGGTGAATTTTCAACAAAATCGCAATTTTTGCAATATTTCAATAAAATATTTCTCTTTCACACATTTTTTGTTGGGAAAACGCTAATACAGCGTTTATGCACATTTGTGAGCTGAACGCAATGGTATGCAAATCAAGGCACTCTCTCACAAAATGGCTCTCTAGCGCCCTCTTCAAATTTCATTTTCAAAAATTCGTAGAAGACAAGCGATTTGTCGTGGACGTGTGAAAAAATTCACAGGGGCCTTATTTGTGATGGGGCACAATGTGAAAAAGTCACATGACTGTAGCTGTTATGGTTTAGGAGAAAAATAATGGGTGGAAAATGCGTTTCCATTCTTCTTCTTCTTCTTCTTCTTATTTTGGTCGCGACTTTGAATCCACTTTTGACCCCCTGAACGTTAACGAAAAGTCAATTTTATTGGACCCAAAATTCAAGATTGGTGAAAAATTAATTATTTTGATGTTCAAAAAAATTAACGTATGAAAATGACTCAATAGCGCCACCTCAAAATTTGAAATACACTGCGGCAATGAGAGACCTTTTTCATCGTAGACAAATGAAATTTGGTACAAAGATAGAACATGTCAAGACAAGTAAAAAATTATATTATGACCCCACCCTAAACCCTACAGGAAGTCGGCCATTTTGGGCGGAACCCCATTTTTTCAAAATTTTACCTCTCACATTTGGATTTTTTGCGCCTCGGCTTTTCATTCAAAAAACTTGCCAAATGGTCACAATGAACCAGACCCATGTGGGATTATAGCGAACTGTCTTGGATTTTTCTACATGATAAAATGTAGGTGTGGCCAGCCTGCAAAAAAATAAGCAATATTTTGAACTATTAAATTGCGCGTAACTCACACATGCAGTTTCCTATTTCCCGGCATTAATATACATTTTGTTTACAATATTGATCAGCACCAAATGATATACAATTTACATGTGTCAAATTTTTTTTGGCTCCACAGCGCCCCCTTGAACTTTTGAATTGGACCAAAAAAATTACTTTGACATAAACATTTGAAATTTGGCATGGACATCCCTATTGCTATACTGAACTAAAAAGTCAGACACCATACCTCTATTTTGAAAGGTGTTGCCATGGCAACGTCTGCCATTTCTCATTGAAATACATGGGTTTTGGATAACTGGGATGAAAAATTATTACTTTGTCGTAGACCATTGAAATTTGGTACACATATTCCTCTCATCATACGGAACAAAAAAGCCTATGAGAACATACCTCTATTTTCAACTATGTTGCCGTGGTAACATAATAAATGTGCCATTGAAATGAATGGGGTTCAGAGTACTGCACTTTGTTGTAGACTAAATAGATGTTCTACACTCATCAAACTATGGCCTAAAATTCAAGATTGGCAAAAAAAGTTGTATTTTGATGTTCAAAAAAATTACCATATCAAAATGACTCAATAGCGCCACCTCAAAATTTGAAATACATTATGGCAATGAGAGACCTTTTTCATCGTAGACAAATAAAATTTGGTACAAACATAGAACATGTCAATACAAGTAAAAAATTATATAATGACCCCACCCTAAACCCTACAGGAAGACGGCCATTGTGGGCGGAACCCCATTTTTTCAAAATTTTACCTCTCACATTTGGATTTTTTGCGCCTTGGATTTTCATTCAAAAAACTTGCAAATTGGTCAAAATGAACTAGACCCATATGGGATTATAGGGAACTGTCTTGGATTTTTCTATATCATAAAATGTGGGTGTGGCCAGCCTGCAAATAAAAAAGCAAAATTTTGAAGTATTAAATTGCACATAACTCACACATGCAGTGTCCTATTTCCTGGAATTAATATACATTTTTTTCAAAATGTGGATCTGAACACATACATATACAATTTACATCGGTCAGACATGATATTGCTCCACAGCGCCCCCTTGAAATTTTGAATTGGACCAAAAAAATTACTTTGACATAAACATCTAAAATTAAGCATGGACATTTGGCTTGTCAAACTGAACAAAAAAGCCAATGAAGCCATACCTCTATTTCCAACCGTGCAGGCGTGACAATGTGATAAATGCTCCCATTGGAATGAATGGAGTAGTATTACTCAGTTGCTGATTTTGGGGAGAGGAGCGATGTAAGCGGGAACGAAACGCAGGATCTCCGCGGTGGCGTGTACCCCGCGGTCGCAAGGGGTGGCGAGGGCCTTTATCACTGCTTGCAGTTTTAATTATTATTATTATTATTATATCAATGACTTATTTACTGCGTTATAACACTATCTACCTAACGATGTGTGCTATTCTTGAGCCTTTCTCCCACAGACATATCAGGTAGTGAATGTCTCTCATAGTGAAGATGCGTATACCTCCATGCCGTTCTTCTTCATGCGGCGACAGGACTTGAGGTAGGTGCGGATGCGTTTGCGCGCCCTCTCTTGGAACTCGGGGAACTGCCGGGAGCACGACTCGATGATGGCCTGGATCTTCTCCTTGGGCTGTTTGGAGATGGGCACCATGCGATCCAGGTTCTCATCCACAAAGAGGCGCACGAACATCTGAGGGGGACAGCACACACAGGGCTAGAGCTGGACAGGTTTTAGACAGGCTTTTTGGTGTTAGAAGGTTTAAGGACTGAGGAGTTCAAAGTTCACATTTCAAACACATCCAAGAGACTAAAGATTAAAACCTGAACTGATAAACTAACACAATCATTCTGTGCATTTCAGGACATGTTTGTACAGGCGTTAACGATGTTTTTTTTGTTTTGTTTTTTTATAAAAATTCTATTTTGTGTCTTAATAATATTTACAGTCATTGTGGTTAAAACATAATTAAATATAAGCTGAATTTGTGGCTTTATGGTTGCAGGGCAAGTCCACAGTGATATTTCTGGTATCAAGGAGCTCATCACTCATCATTTTGAATAAAAATTATTTCTCACCTTTTGCTCAATGATTCTGTAGAAATGTGCCATGTTTTTCAGTCACTTGTGATATACTTTTATTCTTCTTCTTTTCTTTTCCTCATAAGCAGTTATATTTGTTTTGATACAGACCATGAGTATCTCTGATTGTTTCATTCACCTCACGCCCCTCTCAAAACACGGAGATTCACTGGTGACCAGCCTCACATCTTTGTAAAGTATTAAAGAGATGTGTATTCTGGATCCCAGGCATGGCCAGTGTGGGACATGTCTTGCCCAGGGAAACCACAACCCTCTTGTTGGTAGAGCAATTCTACTTTGTGCAGCTTCTAACCTTGAAATAATAACCTGTCTTTGTACACTCTGCACACGTACAGTATTCTAAATGAGCTATTGATCCATATTCATTTTCATAAGTCACATTGCTTTGGGAATGGACTTGTGTGGTATTGGTGGAATTCATCTTCATGTGGTCTCAAAACACTCTAGGATTCCTAATCATGGGTTTCAGGCAAATGATTTGACAGGTTTTGTGAGGACCTTTCATCATTCATCAGATATATTTTATTTGAATTGTGTTAATCAGGAAGGAATCCTTATGCCTGAAACTATAGATATTCATAGATGAAAAATTCTTTATCTCTGCCCATTGCTACAGCTCGATCACTTGGCTAACAGGAGTGATGTCAAACTGAATGTTCCCTCACAAACAAATGATTCGTGAAGCCAATCCCTAAATAAATAAAATGTTCATTTCATGATATTTACATCATTTATCTGGTCTCCTCACCAGTAACATGTAAGAAGATATTTAGTTGTCACGAGATGTTTACCAAAACCAGACACAAATTTAGAAATCTAAACTGAAAGTTTGTTAGCTTTTAGCTCAGATGCCACTTTTAAACACTAATTATGATCCAAAATAAAACACCAACTTGTTTACACACTCAACAATGACTTTTAATGAGGTTATGATGGAGGTCGATGGGTTGGTACCAGCCCACATCCTCTTGATTATTTTTTGAGCTAATGCTAACGGCTATGGGAAAAAATGCAGGGGACTAGTGGACTAGTGGAGTTCCTGAGTGGATCATAGCATGAGCATAGAACGCTGTGTCTACTAATTATATGTCTAGAATCCCTATTCCAGTCCCTATTGGCTTAGTCTTGGTTTAGTCCTGGTTTAGTCTTGGTTTAGTTTTGATTTAGTCCTTGTTTAGTCCTAGTCCTTGTTTCCTTGATCTGGTTGTTATTTCCTCTAGGTTGATCCTATTTTGGACTTGGTTCACTTCTGGTTTAATCCTGGTTCAGTCCTCATTTAGTCCAGGTTTAGTTTTGGGTTTAGTCGAATTAGCATTAGCATTAGCATGTTGCCATCCCAGCACAGAGACACACTGCCCCCTCTGGTCCGTTTTGGCGTGTCGTTTGGGTGAATAATGCCACAGTTAGCTCACTTTCCTCTTGGTGAATGGGCTGCGGATCAATGCTAGTGACAGGTGCTGAGGAGACTGGTCACTTTTCCGATACTTCTGCTTTATGGGTATGATCAGATTGTCCCATGGGAGGTCACGTGACTCATCAGGCTAGACAGTTCATTCACTCTTTGCATACTGTATGTTATAGCTCTATTTTCTACAAAAGTTTTCATAGTCACGGAGAATTGCTGCTGTATAATTTTTACTCTGGGGTAGACCGTGCCTGACCCGCTAGTCCCTTCTATATTCTATTTAAATCATGTTTGTTTTTACTGGAATGGGTCTCTCTGATTAATTCATCCGCCTGTCAATCACACCCTCTTTAATCGAGGAGACAGGATACGGTTCCAGACCCACTCGTCTTTGTAAAGATTTGCCAAACGCCTGTGGTTTTGGCTGGACAGGTAAGACTAGACTAGTTTTAGATCAGTTTTTTTGTCCTGGATTTTTTGTTAAGAACTTTGATTTTGTCATTAAAAAGGCAAAATGCATCAAAAGGCTCATTTGTTTTTGGGATTGTATTATTGTATTTTGTATTATTATTTTGGTTTTGAACCTTCTAATCTATAATCCTCCTCCGCATAAACATAAATCAATGTAAATCATGAACATCTTGATGACAGCTGTATCATTAAAAAAAAAAAAAAAAGTAACATATTGCTTTACAGATATGTTGTCAAGGCAGCTCTAAGGGTCAAAATCAGACTACTGTGTACTGGCGGCATCTAATTATCAAGTGTCTTTATTGCCCACAAACTAGGAAGTAATGCTGCTGCGCTGTTAGCAAGCTAGTTTTCATTAGCATTACTGTAACAGCAGAATCTGCTCTGGTTTCTGAGAGTTGTGAAAAAGTGCTTATAAACTCATCAAGGTGAATAATTAGGATGTTAGAAATGTGTTAGAAAATGAAGAATAAGTTCTACCTGTGCAAACATCTTAAAATATTATGTTTTTCACATTTTTAAAACCCTGATTTGAGACAGATTAAAGTCACACTAAACACTACAACTTTTTTTTGCTACTAAACTATATGGTCTTGTAATAGTATCGGTCTGTTCCTAGTCCTTTTTTGGTCATTTTAGTGCAGACTAAATAGAGTTGCAGCTTTGTGTTCAAAAGCTGATTGTGTGCTATGTAAGTACTATGTAACATCACACAGGACCCTTCCATGATTAAAGCCAGGTGCTTCTGATCACAAGCAGCTGGCTGCATGGATGGAGTTTGAAGTGTGGATACCTGTTAGACCAATCACACTGTTCCTTAAACCTTCGGAGCCTGCCCCTCCTCCCTCCTCACTCTTTAAACAAGTCTTATTGGTAGTATTGCATTGTCTTTGCACCCTTTTAAAACTTGAAAGCAATCTTAGTTAGTTTGGTCTGGCCCCACCACTGACATGAAAACCCAAAGTTCTCGTATCAAACCAACTACACCACAACTGTACATGAGTGTACACAAGTGTACAGGAGTGTACTGGAGTGGGCACACACTCACATTGAAGGCCTTGAGTCTCTCGGGGTCCACTCCCTCGGCATCGTTCATCTTGTCCGTGTCGTCGTGGTCATCATGGTCATCATCGTCGTCGTCAGGGGTGGCCTGGTTGCCATGACGACCCATGGTCAGGTCCTCGGCCGATAGGTCCATCTTCACACTGCTCACACTGTTTACACTCTCATAACTGCCACCGGAGCTGTACTGAGGAGACTGCACACAGACAAATACAATATGTATTACAGGTGTGTTTGGAGTTTTGGAAGCAAATCCAGATGTTAAAGAACACATTTTATACATTCTTGTGTTTTTAATTTCCTTTTGAACATGTCTATGGTCACCTTGGGATATTAAGTATTTCACATTATCTATGTTCTAAGTGCATGGACTTTAAAACCCTATAGCGTCGAAGGCTGTCGTCACCGATAGAGCGCGGTTGCGGACTTTCCAGCAGCGTAACTCCGCAACCAGTCCTGCTCTCATGTAAATTCAAACTGCGTCTCAAAGCGGAGGCACGGGGCTATCTAAATATTTTACCATCATTACGGTAATCTGCCTCTGTTGTCCCTCGAAGGTGACGAATGAGAGCGCGGGTGCTGCGGGGATTTTCCCAGTCATTTATTCGATGCGTAAAAGAAAACATACGGATGGATGTGTAAAATAGAAGTAGTTGTGTGAAAAAATGCAGTAAATTCTGATACTTCATTTAAGATGATTTTGTATGGCTAAAAAAAGAATAAAAGTCTAGGTGAGCTATACTGGCCCATAGTGTGCTCAGTCCTTAAAGGGTTAAAATTGTGTAGGAGAAGAAGACAGTTTTACATATGATGCAACAATCCAGGAAAAATGCAGTTGAAACATTTTTGAGTGCTCAGTGAGAGATGACTTTGGATAAAAGGATTAATAAAATAAGTGTGGATGAATCAAAATACAAGGTGTTTTTTGATGAGGGTACAACAGTATGACATGGTTAAAGCTCAAAGAAAGTCTATGTTCCATGTGTTCTTTAAGCACACATTCACGCTCTCTCCTAATATAGATGGTCTCTGCTGCCTGAGCATATGTCTTTCTTTGTAACTCACCATTTACAGACTGAATAGGCCTTTGTTATAAGAAGCACTGGTCTAATACAAATCTAATTGAGAGGCTCATTAGGTTGGAGCGCTGTTCAATATCAAATGACCCACACACTTATAAGGAAGAGTTATGTCACTGGGTCAAGAATAGAATACAGTCCCAGGTGTGGAGTGTATTGGTAAATTTTAAAGAGAAAATATGTATGTGAGCTGTATGATATAACAGGATTTAACTTGTGATTTGAACAAGCATTAACAGTAATATTCATGTTTTTGTTTTAGCTTCTATCTTTGCCTTAGTATTTCATGTTTTAAAGTTTAAAGGCCCTGTACCTGATTTTTTCCCCCATATATTTGAGCAAAGTCTGTCTTGCCACAGTACAGACATATTGTAAAAGCAGCTCTTGACGTCAAAATATGTCCCCTTCATTGTGACTTGAAAGCATTTTAATGTCCGGTAATCAAGAAGCCAGTTAGCATGCTAATTGTTGTTAGCTTTACCATCACAGCAAAACTCCACACTGTTCTCTGAAAAGTGAAAAGTGCTTATAAACTCATCACAGTGAATAACTAGGATGTTCTGATTGCATAATGTGAGGAATAACTAGACCACTACAAACAGTTTAAAATTAACAAATTGTGTTTTTTTTACGGTTTTAAGGCAGTAAAAATCTGGTACAATGCCTTAAAAATAGACATGCTTAAAGAGACCTCTGCTAGTACACTAGGAAATGTTGCTATTCAAAAGAGACTACAAACAACAACTGTTAGCTTCAAAGTTGAGAATCATCCTCTACAGTAAATAGTCACATTTATGTAGCACTTTTCTACCATCAAGGCACTCAAAGCACTTTTACATCAAGCAACCACTCGCATTTGCACACCAGCGTATGCAAACCTGTGGGTCAGCAGATCTGACCGCTCTACCAATATTGTTTATGTCGAGAGCAAGATGCTGCCCCAAGGATATAAGGAAATAAGACTCTAGAAATCATCAGAACTGAGTTTGGAGAAGGTGTAGGAACTTAATGACAAGAGCAACTTCTCGATTATCACCTAATGATGTCACAACCTGAAACTGAGTTTTGAGTTATAGAGAAGGAGACAGAATATATACGTAAGAGTAGTGAAAGCAAGATTTTTGTTTTATTACTCAACTCTTAATCCTTGTGTTGAATATTGTGTGTCTTAAACATTGAACTTGTTTCTCAGTAATAATGTGACACGTGCTTCTTTTAAGATGTCTACACTGGAACCTGCTACTTCAGTCACATGATATAGCTCTTTATTTTAGGTTGACAAGAGTCCTCATAATACATCTTTTCAGTGACTGCAAGTATATTTTTAGTGACGTATTTTACCTTACTGTAAACAGCTAATGGGACCAGCCTTTTATAGATAGTACCTTTCTTGGGGTATAAGTAACATAACTCACTCACACACACGTGCCTGCTGTTTGTACCTACACTCCTTTGATATCAGATAAACTTCTTTCAACTCTCTACCTGGTCTGGGATCGCTTCCTTCACAATTACAAGTAGTAAAACATACATGAAAGAAAAAAAACATTATAACAGGTTAGGAAAAATATAGTCAGTGGCAAGTGGTTAGGTTAAAGGCACATTGTGTAACTTTAGTGGTGGGGGTCTGGCTGCTTGTCTCCATGAAGGTGTAATTGCATGGCAGACTGCTCCACAGTCTGGTATTAAACTTGCCTATCTTGTACTATTCAATTACATGTAAGTTTATTTCTATAAAAACACTTGAAAAACTTGCACTCTTGCTGTGAGTGGCTTGTGTCCATGGAGATAGAAGTTTAATGCCACTCTTTGGGACATAAGCAAATAAATAACATCCCACATTGCACCTTTAATGTTTGTCCCTTAAATGCATATTAGTTGAGATCCTATACCTCCACTGTTGATACTTTCACAATAAGCAGAAACTTTTCACTTGAGCTTGAACTAAACTTCATGCATTGACAAAAGCAAACATTCAATATGGGGATGTATAAGGCTGGATAAAAGGAGAGTGGAGGACACGCAAAACGCCAAAGATACAAAGAAGTATTGTTAAAGCCTGAAGGGGTCTGATGGAGGAGGAGGAGAGGAGGAAAATGTTAGGTTTAATGCACTATCTGAAAGCTGTTGTTTGTAGGGTTATTCATCCTGTAACAAAGACCAGCAGATACACAGTTAAGTCTTCTGTCTGCTCACATCTCTGCACAGTACAATATTGTCTTGTCTATATATTCGTATAGACCCTGGTTCTCAATTCTGAGCATTACTTTTGGAAGAAACATCCAAATAGGAAATATACCATTGCTGAACCTGATCTTTCACTTCCACCTTGTGACATCATAAGGAGGTGATCCAGGAAGTGGGTCTGTGTTTGTTTTGAGCTGTAAAGGTGAAATATCATGGCTAAGATGACCATAAATAGTGTGGTTGTTATCTTAAAGGCTATTACACTTCTATGGAGTACTAACTGTTAATATATAACATATTTAGATCACCATGTTACCTCTTATTGTTTTGAAAATGCTGAATCGCTGAAAACAACATATTATAATATTTAATACGTTTCTTTTAGTGATACTCTGAATATCCTCTCCCTTTGCTCCCTGCACTATGTCACTCCCCCTTCGGATCAATGTCACAACACAATCAACGTGCATCCTGCTAATGAAACTACTGCACATTGTATCAGGTTTGTAAAGTTGTAGTGTATTGTTTTGCATCATGCTTTTGTATATTTATGTCAAATTGTCATGTGGGAGCATGGGTGAAGTAGGCGTGTGAGCTGAGTGTTGGACAGAGTTGTACTGCTAACTGTAACAAGGGTTTGAACAGGGTTTGGGATAGATCACTAGATTACTCAAACATGCATGGATGACGTCTAAAACCTCTTCAGGCATGTTTGTGATGAGGGAACAACGTTACAAGATGGTAGAAAGCTCCAAAAGGTCAATTTTTCATAACACATCCTCTTGTCTGTCTCACCTTGCTCCCATAATCCCTTGCATCCCGCTCCAGCCTGAGCTCAGAGGCGTGTGATTGGCTCAGGGCAGCGGGGGTGTGTGCGTTGTGGGGCAGTGGGAGTGGCAGGGCGGGGTGCGAGGCGAGTGGAGGTTTGGAGGACAGCGGGTACTTCCTGCGCAGTTCCTCCGGTGCAGCAGGATGCAGCGCCCCCAAAAGGGCAGCCGCGGCAGCAGAGACGGTCACTGGTAAGTGGGCGGAGCTAAGGGCCAGGCGCTGACCGGAGGGGGGAGGGGCCACAGGCTGTTGCTCCTCACAGGATGATGAGGAGGAAGTGGGCGTGCTGAAGTCTAAAGGGGCAGGGACTCCGTTACTGTTGATGACCTCCGTTTCCCTGACGATGGATGTGGGAGGGGTTAGGGTGGGCAGGCCGTTCCCACTGCCGCTCTCGGACGACGAATCATCTGCAGAGACAGAGCAGCAGAGTGGTTAGCACATGGAGTTGGCACTTTCGTTTTCTTTCACTGATTAAAGGTGCATAATGTAAATTTCAATGTAAACAGTTCAGAGCCTGCTTGTTGCCATGGAGATGTTATTGCTTTGTCTGGAATGTTCCACACTATGGCACTAAGCTCATCTATCTCCATGAAGACAGGCAGGTGGCACCACTAGGTTGTTACAGGTCAGACTTATGGAGAGGTGAGCTCTTTCACAATAAGGACACATGTATTTTTGATCAATAAATATAGCTGTTGTTAAATAAATCTAGTTCTATTTTTCTTACACACTTTCTACACACAGAGAGAGAAGACAAATATTTATGAATAAAATTGTAAAAAATTGTAAAAAATAAAATAAAATAAAAATAATGGCTTTAGTCTAAGAGATGATTGTAAATCAAAACCTTGCTGTACCTATACTTCCCAATAGATGGCACCATTAATTCATGACAAAACCCTCTATGATACTATTCAAAGTTACAAGTCCTTGTGACTAACTTTTGTCTCCATGGTGATGTTATCATTTTGCCTGAAATGTTCCACAGTATGGCATTAAACTGATCTGAGACAAACAGGTGACACCATAAGACCAAGTTACAAGTTACAACTGTGGAGTAGCAATCAAGCTCACAGTATTATGTGATTATATTGTAGATACAAACACCCCCCCCCCCCCCCCACACACACACACACACACACACACACACTCAAAAAGTTACATAGTGCATCTTTAAGACACTTTTATGTATCCCCAAAAGATCATTCATTTTGCAGCTCAGGTTATAAACAATAAAAGGAAAATTTATATAATATTACACAAAATAATACATATTGAAATAAATAAATTCCTCTTGAGTTGAAAATGGCTGACGGTGTGCAGGTGGGAGGACTTTAATGACTGCTCATCTTATCATGTAAAATCATGGTAATTTCAAAGCCTGATTTAATCTGTTAAACCCAGGCTCAGTCAGACTACATGGAAGATAAAGGAGTAGTAAAAGGGATGATAAAGATACACAGATTAATGGTATTTTCATAGTATTAGTATCAGAAAGGAACAATAACGAAAAATACTTATAGAGATTGTACTTCTATGGGGTTGTCTATTAAAGATTAACATGGAACATATTTAGACCATGGTACCTTTTATTGTTTTGGAAATGTTATATTTGAGAACAATGTATAAACAGAAGTTTAAGTTTCATTTTTGATGCTTCAAGTCTACCGTCCTTTAGCTCTCCGCGCTAAGTCACTGCCCCTTCAGAGCGCTATCACGACTCAGCGTGTATCTCACTAAAAATGTAGCATATTGTTCTGTACTGTGCTTTTGTATATTTATGGAAAATTGAGAGAGCGCAAGAAAGAGAATGAGAGAAAGAGAGAGAGCGCAAAAGACACAAAAAGGAAAAAGGGAGCGAAAGAAATAGAGTTGAATGAATGGAGAGAGAAAAACATCAAGGGAGAGAGATAAAGAAGGACAGAGACAGAGAGAGAAGAAGAGAGAAAGAGGGAAGAGAAAGTGGAGCAGAAAGAGCGTGAGAGAGAAAAAGAGACAGAAAGTTGGTTAAAAAGAAAAGAGAGAGAGGGGAGCAAAGAGGAAAAAGAGGGGAAAGCAGATAGACAAGATAGACAAAGTTAAAGAGAAGAAAGAGAAAAAAAGAGAGAGGGGAGCAGAGAGAAAAAGAAAAAAGAGAAAGGGGAGCAGAGGTAAAAAGAGAGAGGAGCAGAGACAAAAACAGAGAGGAAGAAGAAAGAGGGTATGGAAGAGAAAGGAGTAGAGAAAAAAGAGACAAAAACAGAAAATACATGAGAGAAGACAGATGTATAGGTAGCTAAATGAGCGGATGAAGAAAGAAAAAAAACTGGTGCAATGTGTTTAGAGGCATTTAGGAGAGAGAAGACAAACTTTCAGAGAGGTAGAGATAAGAGAGAGACAGAGGGGAAGAGATGGACAGAAAGAAAAACAGGAAGAGAGAGAGATACTGAGAGTGGAGCAGAGAGAAAAAGAGAGAATGAGAGAGATAGGTGGATGAAGAGAGACACAGAACTTGGTAAAGAATCATTTATGACACATATGTCAAACTCAAGGCCCGGGGGCCAAATGCGGCCCTCAACATCATTTCATGTGGCCCTCAACGGGGTAAACTCAAAGGTACGATGGTCTTAAAATGTAATTTTATCAGGAGATACGCAGTTACACTGCCACATTTTTACATCTAGGCTAATGCATATGTAATATTTGTAACTTGAACAAGTAATAAATACAGAAACAGTTAATTAACAAGTAAAAAAAGTAGTTAGATATATTCTACATCCAGCCCTTTGAAGGCAGCTATTTTGCTAATGTGGCTTCCGGTGAAAATATGTTTGTCACCCCTGATTTATGAGTTTTAGGAGCGGGAGGACAAACTTAGAGAGAAAGACAAGACAGGAGGAGAGGGACAGAAAGAAAAAACAGAACGAGAGAGAGAAATACAGAGCGAGAGAGTGATAAACCGAAAGAGAGAGAGGCTATAGTTACACCGAGTGGGAGCAGAGATGTGATGAAAGCTTTCCAGTCTGTAGTCCCCTCCCTCCTCCCCCACCAGATCACATGACCTCAGGCTTCATCACATGACCCCCGTGACCCCCTTGTCATCCTCACATGTTCATCGGACGGCCCCCACCCCTCGAGTTTGCTGTCAGGGGATCAGAAAGAGTACACTGCCGCAGCTAAATTTGAATTTCCCTCAGGATCAATAAAGTATCTATCTGCCTATCAATTTTGAATGGCAGGATGGAGAGAGGGATGGGTGGTGCTAAGAAGGGATATAGAGGAAAGGTAGGCAGCCATTCTTCTGTCATTCTGTCCCAGGGCAGATCTTAGCCTGTGATGTCTCTTTTAGTTATTATAATTTTGCTAATAAAATGTAGAAAATGGAGGAACAGGAGCAACATTTTAAAAACTAGACCTTTTTCTGCTAAATACTTACACTAGATGTGATGCAGAAAACACATCAAATATAAATGTTGTCTTGAGTAAGCATAAACACACAGTGCAAGTGCAACTGAGCGAGAACAGAGCAGTGGGTGGACATAGGGGGTAGGTGAAAACAGGTTTCAAGCCTCAAACCCAGGACAATACAGGATTTCAAACATGGATGACGCAAATGAAATAATTTTTTTTTTTTTGCAAATAATGATAGAAACTGCTATAAAATTATTAAAGGTTCATTAAATATACACTTGATTTTTGCAAAATATTAAAAAATATTCCAACAAACTCTGACTTGCTGTTGAAAAGAAAATTTAAAAATGCCACAAATTTTTATCAGCTGAAATTCTGAAATATGACCCATCTGGCATTAGTATAATGTTACAATCTCTCTCCTGTGAACATATACCTCAAGATTAAAGACGCTGTACCTGATTTTTACAGAACTAGTTCATTTTAAACAGTTTGTAGTGGTCAGAAGTTGTTCCTCATTTACCTGAGCATCCTAATTATTCACAGTGATGAGTTTATAAGTGCTTTTCACAAATTTCAGAGATCACTAGTGTGCACTTCCTGATGATCAGAGCATAAATTATTCATAATTAAATACAGACAGGATACAGCGGACTTATTTTGACCTCAAGAGCTGCTTATACAATACAGTCGTTCCTCACTATATCGCGGTTCACCTTTTGCAGCCCGATGTTTTGCTGTTGTTGTTTTTTTACAATTTTGCATGCTTTTTTGTGTTCTGTGTGCTGATTGGCTAACAGACTGTAGACCATTGTCCATCAGTCTCCTCCGTGCTGTGTCTCCTGTACAGTACAGAATGTGTTCAGACAAATTTACATAAATGTTGGATTGCAGTGTGACTCTGAAGTGCTGTATGTTTGCAAGTTTTCTCCCCAACAAAACCCACAATGTCAATGAAACCTTCTGCACCGACAAAGGCGCCAACAAAGGTTTGAACTTTGAGAGAGAAATGTGAGAAAATGTTAATGCCTATGTGAGAAAAGTGTAAAAAGTGCATGGAGAGGGGTTTTACAGCAAAAAAACATAGAATAAATGTAAAAAATAAAGCTGACGACTTTGCAGATTTCGCCTATTACGGGTTATTTTTAGAACATAACCCACACGATGGTACAAGACACATTTTGCTCCAATACAGATATTAAACATGGGGGAAAAAACGTGGCCTTGAAAACCATCCCGTAGCATGTGTGTGACAGGAGGGCATGGGGGTTGGTTGGGTGGAGCCTGGCAGGAGCAAAGGTGGGGAAGGAGGAGGAAGAGGTACATGGGGGTGAGGGTACACGGGGGTGCTTGGCGCTCCAGATTGGTGGAGGAGGAGAAGTGTACGGAGAGATGATGAAACGTGGAGGAAGGGATTACCAGTAGTCCAATAAAATCAAATATAAATACAAGGAATAGCAATTTCCATTTTTTTTTTTTCAAACTGGGGTAGAAAGATGAATTAAAATTTGAATGGACATGATTATTATTGAAAAAAACTAAACAAAAAACATCACATTTTATAAAGATATCTCTGTAATCGTAATCTGGACCCATTTCTGCACACCTAAAAATGTTCTAAAAATGAGAAATAATCTAGTTCAAAATAATATATGTCTTGACACACGTGGATATGTGGAAGCCTTTGTGCAATAAGACTCGAGGGTTCACAAGGCCATGAGCAAATAATCTAATGATGTTTACTTAGATATAAAAGGCTCTGTGTGTTTTAAAAGTCCCACATCAGGTCATGTTTTGGCAAAAAAAATATACCTAGAGCTGTGTTTTGTTTTATTTATTGATTTTCAGAGATTAAAACATCCTGTTGCACATTGTGATGTCATTAGGTGACACCTTCACTGGATGTTTTACACATATTTCAGCACAGTTCACTAAAGTGCACAGCCACATTGAAGCTACCTGCTTTTTTTTTTTTTTGTTGCCTTATTTAAATGGCTACACTCATCATTACTGGCCATTTCTAGTCTGTACATCAGAAACACAGTGAACACATCAAACAAATGAAACACAATGTATAGAACTCTGCAGAATTACGATTCCTCAAAGTCTGTTTCTACTGTTTAAAGAAAGAGTTTTTTGTTATTATCATCATGCTATCAGAATCAGTATTGAGTATCGAGTCTATTCCTTAGTGTCGAAAACAAGTTTGAAATGTTAGTATCATATCAACACTACATTCCATAGGTGTCCATAGTTCATAGTTTTGATGCTTTCAGTGAGAATCTACAATGTAAAAGGTCATTAAGCTAATTAAATTAAAAAGTGTGTCCAAACGTTAGAGTGTGCATGTTCCTGCTGCTGACTGGAGCGCAGACTTCAGCTCTCTGTGAAACATGCTCCGTTCTGAGTTGGACCCTTTAAAAGTCAGTCAGTTGTTCATCAAACAGAGGCCTATCACACGTCCCATCAGTGTAAGGACAGGCCTGACACCACTATGCTAATGCCATGACGCACATGTGTGTACAGGCTCACAAAGAACTCATTCAATATCATCACTGTGGACAGAACTAGACACATCATGGTAATGTGTGGTTAAGCAGCATTACAGTTCAAGTGTTTAAATCAAGACACGACAAGCAACGAGGTTTTTAACTAGATTTCTTTCTTTTTTTTAAGCAAAATCGTATTTACCAACTTAAGAATTAAATTTGTGTCAATATAATGTTTGTCAGTTTCGTTTTTGTCAGAGCAATTTTCACCAAGAAAGTTTTCTGTCAATAAAAGTTGTCAATACAGTTTTTGTTAAGAAAATGTTTGTCAATAAAATTTTTGTCAATACATTTTTTGTTAAGAAAATTTTTCAGTATAATGTTAATACAATTTTGTCAATATATTTTTTGTCAATGAATTTTTTTTTAGGAAAATTTTGTCAGTAAAATGTTAATACAATTTTTGTTAATAAAATTGTTCTCAATAAATATTTTGTTAAGAAATTTTTTGTCAGTAAAGTGTTTGTCATTAAAATTTTTGTCAGTAAAATGTTTGTTAATACAATTTTTGTATAGTGTAAAGTAAATGTGACAAAAAATGACTTTCACACATTGGCATCATCAAAACTTGGATTAAACCTGGAATTTAACCAGGACTAAACCAAGACCAAGACCAAGACTAATCTGAAATAGCAGGGAACATTGTAACGCTTCTTCACAAAAAGAGTAGCAGAAACTCACATTTTTACACTGAGTTCTACCCACTACAAAAGCAAACAAAGAATAACAACCAGGACTAGAACAGGACCAAACTGGGTCTACATCAGGACTTAAGTGGGTTCAAACCAGGACCAGAAAATTTAAATGTAATGTCCACAAATGGATGTGAAATGTCACTATTGTGAGAAAAAAAAAAAAAAATCAACCCAAAAACAAATATAAAAGCATCCCTGACCGTGATGGAGGATGGGAGGAGCGAGCTGCCTTATGTTCTCCCATTTCCAGAGCAGTAACATTGATGTATGGCTGCGTTTAGTATTTCGGCAGGACCCCAGGGAGCCAGTGGAGCACAGGTAACCTCCCCGCGTGTTTAAAGGGGGCAAGTGTCTCTCTGTGAAGGACACCCACGCTCATCGCGGATAGTCCCGGGACGGTAGATGGTAGAAGCTAAGAGCCCAATGACCCCTAGAGGCGGGACAGGTGGAGTTATATGGACTGTCAATCATTCTGCACTCACTGTCTTCTAAAAGGGGAGAGGGGAGGGCAACGTCAGCAGACCTGGCAACCCGCATCTCAGCCCGGACATGTGACGAGACTGTGTAACCAGGTGAGAGAGGGCAGCTCGTATGGAAAACACCAAGGAATTCATATGGATGGAGATGGAGTAGCTACTCGATTAACGATTGAATTAATTTTACTTCTGCTTTTTGGGATGTAAAATACTCACTTGGATAAAGCATGTTCAAGGAACATAGTATAGCAATAAAAACATATGAATCTGATTAAATGCTAGATATGTTTAATGTCATACTGTGTAATATTCCAGGCAATACAAGACGCTACATACATCAGAAAAGTACATAGTGCACCTAGTACAATTATTAAATGTATTTTTGTGGATGGAGTTCTGGGTATACGACGTTCAATTGATTTGATGACTGTAATTATAAAGAAAAATGCCTTCCTTTCACAGAATTATTTGTTGCCCGGTGACAGGGTCTAATGTGAATCTCAAGGGAGTGCTTGATTTGTCCACCTCTTGACCTTGGTGCGCTTGTTTCATCCATCACCACACCAACAGTTGGGCAAACTGGAACATACACCGTGATTTATTATACAAAAAAAAAAAAAAAGTTACGTTTTTGTCCCATATCAGCGCAGAAAAGACAGAGGATGCAACATATTATATTATATTTGAGAAACTGAAACCTACCTCTTCTCCCTGGTATTTAACACTAAACCCACCTCTTCTCCCTGGTATTTAACACTAAACCCACCTCTTCTTCCAAGT
Source organism: Periophthalmus magnuspinnatus (assembly GCF_009829125.3). NCBI lineage: Eukaryota > Metazoa > Chordata > Actinopteri > Gobiiformes > Gobiidae > Periophthalmus > Periophthalmus magnuspinnatus. Next base: position 4,722,564 of record NC_047132.1, read on the forward strand.
ATTTAATACTAAACCCACCTCTTCTTCCAGGTATTTAATACTAAACCAACCTCTTCTCCCTGGTATTTAACACTAAACTCACCTCTTCTCCCTGGTATTTAACACTAAACCCACCTCTTCTCCCTGGTATTTAACACTAAACCCACCTCTTCTCCCTGGTATTTCAAACTAAACCCACCTCTTCTCCCTGGTATTTAATACTAAACCCACCTCTTCTCCCTGGTATTTAAAAATAAACCCACCTCTTCTTCCAGGTATTTAACACTAAACCCACCTCTTCTTCCAGGTATTTAACACTAAACCCACCTCTTCTCCCTGGTATTTAAAACTAAACCCACTTCTTCTCCCTGGTATTTAATACTAAACCCACCTCTTCTCCCTGGTATTTAATACTAAACCCACCTCTTCTCCCTGGTATTTAACACTAAACCCACCTCTTCTCCCTGGTATTTAATATTAAACCCACATCTTCTCCCTGGTATTTAAAACTAAACCCACCTCTTCTCCCTGGTATTTAACACTAAACCCTCCTCTTCTCCCTGGTTTTTAACACTAAACCCACTATTTAACAGTAAACCCACCTCTTCTCCCTGGTATTTAACAGTAAACCCACCTCTTCTCCCTGGTATTTAACACTAAACCCACCTCTTCTCCCTGATATTTAACACTAAACCAACCTCTTCTCCCTGGTATTTAAAACTAAACCCACCTCTTCTCCCTGGTATTTAACACTAAACCCACCTCTTCTCCCTGGTATTTAAAACTAAACCCACCTCTTCTCCCTGGTATTTAACACTAAACCCACTATTTAACAGTAAACCCACCTCTTCTTCCCTGGTATTTAACAGTAAACCCACCTCTTCTCCCTGGTATTTAACAGTAAATCCACCTCTTCTCCCTGGTATTTAACACTAAACCCACCTCTTCTCCCTGGTATTTAACACTAAACCCACCTCTTCTCCCTGGTATTTAAAACTCAACCCACCTCTTATCCCTGGTATGTAATACTAAACCCACCTCTTCTCCCTGGTATTTAACACTAAACCCACTATTTAACAGTAAACCCACCTGTTCTCCCTGGTATTTAAAACTAAACCCACCTCTTCTCCCTGGTATTTAACGTTAACCGACCTCTTCTCCTTGGTATTTAACACTAACTTGACAGGATATATTGATGTTTTATTGTTCTTTTCCCATGTATCATGTTATCTTCATTATATTTGTTTTTTTGTTGACTTTTTATATGAAGCACTTTGAGCAGCAGAGGATGTTTTTAAATTTGCTCTATAAATAAACTTGATTTATTTTATTTAATAAAAATAAATGACATAAAAATACATTTTATTAAAAGAAATAACAATAAAGAAAAAATCTTTTTAAAAAAATATACTGAGATGAAGAAGTCTCCAAAACTTTAACAGAAATGTATAAAAATAAATGTGGCTTTTATACTGGAGGGCACAGCAGAGACATAAATACATGAATACACAAAAGTACTATTTGAATAACTTTTTTCCCCACATAATTCTGCTAAATGAATGACTAACACAAACTCAGTCTTCATTGACAGCCCTGATAAAAAATGCAGCTGTTTTAATAAGTGTGGAAGGAGAGAGCTGGATTCCAGAGAGTATAAAAGATCGGCATGTATTATTGAAAACTCCATCAGAAGAATTCAAATGGAATTATGTCGGACACAAATGCAGAAAATCTGGTTATGAGGCCGTCCAGTACAATGTCTGCTCCTCATGTGGAATCAACAAGGACACATCCCACCACTCTCCTGTTATTGGACATTCATTTCCTTTAGCCAGGCAAAGCTGGAAATAAAACAATAATATAGACTATCAGCTGTGCACATTACAAATTAGGGTTGTCAAAGGTATCGAAAATCAGATACTATTCGATACTAAAACTAGTACCGAAACTAGATACTCATTTGAGCAGGTACTGATACAAAAAAAAAAAAAAAAAAGCGTCTTTATTGTGAGTGGGCTTGCATCTCCACAAACCTGACTTTCCTACTGCTTGTTTCCATAAAAATGTTATTCATTTGGCTGGTTTAAAACGTATCTCTCTTAGAAAAACACCAATACATCAGGCCGATATTTGGACTTTTTAGTGTATCGGCTTTTGACCTCTAATAATAACCTGCAATAAGTGAAATCCGGAAAGTATCAGCTTTATTTTTTACAATTATTCTGTTTTGCAGCTGTAAAACCCCTCACCACACACTTTATACACTTTTCTCACACAGGCATTAACATTTTCTCACATTTCTCTCTTGTTTAAACACTCTCAAAGTTCAATCATACAAAAAGTTCATGCAATAATTAATATTTAAAAAATTATAATAAATAAAATCCTCATTTGCGATAGTGTACATGCCAGTAAATGCTAATGGGTCAATTCTCACTAGAGCCGCTACAATGAAACACACCTTTAATAATAATAATACCCCACAGTTAATAATCATAAGAGTAATATTAATACAGGCCGTGGAGACTAGAGTTCAGTCACATCTAATTAGACACCAGATTACCGCTAAATCCCTGTGAACCTGCCACCAGCCTCCTTTAATGAAATGGCACACATGTATCACCTGACGCTACATTCTCCAGTCAATAAGAATTCATAATGTGGATGTGACATCGTAAATCTGGACTATATGAAGAATCCAACATAAAAAAAATGAGATCTCGCTTTTGAAAAATTGCCGAAAAGATATTAGCACTGACGATAATGTATAATGGATTTTATCAAGAAGGGGTGGAATTATATTTGATAACAGTAAAATGTTTGGCTTTTGGAAATGTTACTATACTAAGAAAACCAGCAGGTTGGACTACTCATTTTACTAAAACACAGTTGATCATTACATTTACAAATTTACCCCCCCCCCCCCCCAAAAAAAAATAAATAAATAAATAAATAAATAAAAATAAAATAAAAAATAAATAAATCAGCAACAAATAAATAAAGTAATAATAATAATAATAATAATAATAATAATAATAATAATAATAATAATAATAATATATTATTATTATTATTATTATTATTATTATTATTATTATTATTATTATTATTATTATTATTATTATTATTATTATTATTACTACTATTACTACTACTACTACTACTACTACTACTACTACTACTACTACTACTACAACAACAACGGGAGCCGGGTCAGATGGGCTCTCATGTTCCTCCTGAGCAGGTTGGATGATATTGTTTTGCTTGAAATGTTCCACAGTATGGCATTAAACTTATCTATCTCAATGAAGACAAATGCATTTTTCTTCCATAGCAACAAAAGAATCGTCCCTTAAAGTAGCGCCTGCACACACCAAACTTTAAAACCTTGTATTTGAGACGATTTGGATGATACATACAAATTTCTGGTATCTAATGTGAAGCCTGATTCAATGAAATTTTAACTGTAAAAAATAGGTAAAATTGGAATTTTTAGGCACATTTTCAGCCTAATCTAGTTAACTCAAATACTAAATGAGATATTCAAAATCCCCTCTGTATATTTGTAGTATCTATAAGACAACAAAATTAAGCAAGACATTTAACTATGGCTCTTTTCATGTTTCTGTTTGAATGTCCCTAAAATGGTCGACTTTGTCAGTTTTTACACATAAAATGCCTCAATTTAGATTGATTTGGAAGCTTGTAATGTATTTGTTTCTTACATTTGAGTGAGTAAACTATAGAAGTAGTATTAAACTGTTAACTTAAGATTTTTTCCTATTCACCTGCAGTGTAGCAATATTGATCCAAAACAACTTCTCACTAATAACAAGTTAGTTTTGCATAAGGCCTCCTTTAACAAACGCTGAAAAGAGTTCATCACGAGAGATGAACTCAAGGTCTGAAGTGGCGTTCTGTTTCATACACTGCTCCCTCTTCTCTCTCCAGCTTCATTAAGATTTATTATTGCAAATGTCATGCCGGTTAGCCTCTACGACACGTGCCAAGACCTTGTGTCAGTGCGCGAGTGTGTGTGCGTGAATGAGCGCGTTTGTCCGGCTGCATCACATGACTCTGACCCCCCCACACACCCCCGCTTCCCCCTCCCCCTCTCTCCTCTCCTGTATGAGGATGTTCATGTTTGGTGTCTGCCTTTGCCCTTTTGTGCGTCACGTCGACGGCTATCGGCCCCGCACAGAGACGCTATGTATGCCTGACCTTCGAGGCCCCGGAGAACCAGAGGAGAGGGTATCGAATGGCCTTCCTGTCCACGGCACACCCTCACGTGTGCTGGGCTGTGAGAGTGCGAGGAGAGGTGTGTAAAGACTGGTAAACAGCAACAAGCTAAAGAAACATGTAATCTGCAAAATATATTGCCAAATGAGTATTACAAACATTATACAACAAGCTATAATAGTTGCAATAGGACCCAGAATACACACTTTTCTGCGAGCATATGAGTCTGCTCACAGGTGAATCTTCCTGTGGGTGTGGTCGACAGGTGGATTAGCCAATCAGGGACATGGACTCTATCAAAACAAATATGACTACTTACAAGCAATGAAGCACTAAAGTCATATAAATGAACACCTGTAATTAAAAAAGACATATGACAGAACAGTAAAAGGCCAGATTCAGTGTCCACAGACTTGATTTTCCTTGATCCACAGTTGAAGGTGCAGTCTGAAAGTGGACAGCGATGAACTTTGAAAAGAAAAACTTGTTTCTGATATTCCTCTGTCTAAAAATACAGAGCTCATTCTGGACTCGCAAGGTAACTATAACAGCGCTAAGATTAGAAATAATAATACTAGTTTAGCAGAAGGCACTGTATGAGAGATGGAACAATCATTTTTGGGGGTCAATATTTACCGTGGGTACTTTGTCTTTATACTGTAGCAGTATACTTTATAGTACTACACTACTTTTGCCATTTTTGTGCTTTTCTGAAGATTTGAGCTGTAGAGGGTTGAATACAATACTGTAAATACAATACTAGAATAGTTTTTTGGGGGGTAAATCCTGCTTCAAAGTTTTCATGTCAGTAGAATAATGCCAGACAATATTATCGTTATTATCGTCTATACTTTCTTCAGCAATATATTGTACTTCAAAATGTGTTATCATGACAGGCCTAAGTATGCAAATCTAATAACAAAGGATGTAATAATAATAAAGGAATTACGAAACAAGAACCTGATTTTTGTCACATAAAGACGGCAGGTCCCCGTGATGTGAACAGATGTGAGTCCCCACACTGTGCTAAATACCCGCCCCCACACTCAGAGCTCCGCCGTGGGCTGCGTCCCTGTCCAAAGCAAAGAGCTGTGTTCTTTCTCCTTTCGTCTAAGGCCTATTAGACTCAGGATCGATCTGGTGTCATTAACAGAAAGTGCACTACGGGGGGACAGCGGAGGACTGGACTCGTACAGTGAAACCGCACAGAAAACAAGAAGAACAAAGAGCAACAATATTATTTATGTGTTTCTGAACGCACATTTCAAAAACACATGCATGTTACCGCGTTTCAGATGACACCACAACATTGTATAGACCAAAACACAGGTGTGGGCTAAAAGGAATATTGTTTAAATGCTGACTTTTGTGAGGTCTTGGGCCGAGTCACTAATAAAAATGAACAGGGTCAATGTTTGTAGATGTATGTTTTGGATATCAGTAGGAAAATGTGGCTCGTAATGACATCATTACATTCTTGAATCTGCAACTCAATCCGATACAACATTTCTTTGCTAAGACACATGAGGAACAGCTCTCATATATTTCAGTGCCATTATTATCCCACACATGACCCACCGTGTGTCCTGCTGGTCTCTAACCTCTCAGATCCATCTACAATCAGGCAGTAAATGCACTCGAGAAAAAAAACTCTTCATTATCACCACCGTAATATCCTAATTAAATACAAAATGTTCAGTTATTTCATTTTGTATTCAAATATAAGAAATTAATAAAAAATGAATAAAATGTATTAAACTTTCTTCCAAACAAACTCCAGATTCACTCAGTCTCTATGAAACCAAACTGCACAGGTCCAAAAAGATCCTCAGCCTTTGCTCAGTCGCCCCTTCATTTCAAACCATCTGACAGAGAATCAGCTCCAGACTCTGAAACTGTCTGTAGATTTGAATAATTTTACTACAAATTTGAAAAAGTACATTTTAGATGATCAATTGTTCTGTTCTGTTTCACTGTAAAAACCTGCACATGATTGATATTTTAAATTGGTTTGGACTGTGGAAACACACTGTACTGGACATGGGGACATTTTATTGTATTTTTCTGCTGATGTCAATTATGTTTTGTGATGTAATTGTAATGAAATGTGTATTTTAATGTGTGTTCACTGCCCAGGGACCAAACATGGAAAGTCTAAATCTGGTACAAATCATCTCATCTTTTATTAGATTAATGAATTTGCACATGGTCCCTGACAAATAAACAATAAAGAAAGAAAACTACTAATCCATTCTTGTGGCTTTAACTCTCATTTTAAACATGCTTTTGGTCACCTCGGGATCAGTACTGCACATTTACTAACATAAAATAATGTCTGCATTTGGAAAACACACTTAAACTACACCTCTGTTTCCGATGAGGCTTCAGCCGCTGATGCCCCCTCTGCTGTCAGCAACGTGAATAAACAATGGGAAAATAAACAAGTCAACTTCCACTGTGAATGCTAAGCTAACAGAGCCATATGTTTGTTCTGAACACAATGTGACCGCAGAATGAGTCCGGTGATGGTTTATGGACTTAGAAACTGCACAGGAGGAGTCTGGAATTTTACCTGTGACGCAACAAAACTGGCAAAATGCGAACAACATTTTTGAGTGCGATTGAATAAATCATAGTCTTAATTAAGCAATGAACAAATAGTTTATAAATGTCCCATATTATGGGACATATTATGTCTCTTGTGAGCTTTAACCCAAATTATAATGTTGTTACCTCAAAATGCTCTGTTCCACCTTGTGATGTCATGAAGCGGTAGTTTTCAAGTTAACAGCTCCTTTTACCTTTAGTTCAGTAGTAGATTGGCAATTCCAGAGCTTAAATGATTCAAATGATTTTAGTGAAGGTGTGTGGAGTTTAAAAACACAGTGGAGCACTTCCTGTATTGCCACATGATGACATCACAAGGTGGATTGGAGTGTTTTCAGTTTGAGACAAGAGTGTCATAAAGTGATATCCAAAAACGAATTATTCACTTAGCATTTAAATGTTAACAAGCATGAATGATACGCTAGCACAAGCTCTGTGGCACAGAGAGAGATGAGAGGAGAGGGGGATAGGAAGAGGAGAGAGACTAGAGGAGAGGGGGATAGGAAGAGGAGAGAAAGATGAGAGGAGGGGGGTAGGAAGAGGAGAGAGAGAGACGAGAGGAGAGGAGGATAGGAAGAGGAGAGAGAGATGAGAGGGAGATAGGATGAGGAGAGAGATGAGAGGAGAGGGGGATAGGAAGAGGAGAGAGAGACTAGAGGAGAGGGGGATAGGAAGAGGAGAGAGGCGAGAGGAGAGGAGAAGGGGATAGGATGAGGAGAGTGAGATGAGAGGGAGATAGGATGAGTAGAGAGATGAGAGGAGAGGGGGGTAGGAAGAGGAGAGAGAGACGAGAGGAGAGGGGGTAGGAAGAGGAGAGAGATAAGAGGAGAGGGGGATAAGAAGCGACGTGAGAGACTAGAGGAGAAGGGGATAGGAAGAGGAGAGAGAGACGAGAGGAGAAAGAGATGAGAGGAGAGAGGGATAGGAAGAGAGGAGAGAGATAAGAGGAGAGGGGGATAGGAAGAGAAGTGAGAGACAAGGGGAGAGGGGGATAGGAAAAGGAGAGTTAATCGATCGACAGAGAAAAGATGAAAGGTGTGCGGATGGAAGGGTTAAGAGGACGTGCCAAGGATGATCTGAGGAGAGAGAGATAGGAAGGGGAGAGGGGGGATAGGAAGGAGAGAGAGAGGAGATAGGAAGGAGAGAGAGAGAAGATAGGAAGAAGAGAGAGAGGGGAGATGGGAAAAAGAGATAGAGGGGAGATAGGAAGAAAAGAAAGACAAAATAGGAAGAGAGGAACAGAAGATGAGAAATAGAGAAGATAGAAAGAAGCAAGAGAGAGAGAGGAGATAGGAAGAAAAGAGAGGAGATAGGATGAAGAGAGGGGGGAGATAGGAAGAAGAGAGAGAGAGGAGATGGTAAGAAGAGAGAGGGGAGATAGGACGAAAAGAGAAAGAGGAGATAGGAAGAGAGGAGCAGAAGATAGGAAGACGAGAAAGAGAGAGGATAGGAAGAAGAGAGAGAGGAGAGATGGGAAAGGGAGAGAGGAGGGATGGGAGGAAAAGAGAGATGAGGAAAGGTGAGAAGATAAAATAGGAGGAGAGGGGTGACAAGAGGAGAGAGTGAGAAAATAGGAGAGGAGAGAAAGGAGAGGGGGAGGGGGAGAAAGAGAGAGAGAGTGGGAGAGAGTTGGAGGGAAGGAGGAAAAGGAGAGGTGAGGCGAGGGAGAGAAAGCAGAGGGAGTATGAAGATAGAAAAAGAGGGGAGACAAGAGGAGAGAGCGAGGGAAGAGTAGGAAAGAGAATAAAAGAGGAAAGCAGAGAGGTGAACATAGAGGGAAGGGAGGGAAGAAGAGAAGATGAAAAGAAAAGGAAGAGAGGAGAAAACAGAGAGGGGAGGTAAGAGGAGAGAGAGTAGGGAGAAGAAGAGAATGAGGAAGACAGAGAAGTGGAGGAGAGGTGAGATAAGAGGAGAGGAAGAGGAGGCTGGAGAAGAGAGGAGAGAGAGGAAGGGAGTGAGAAGTTAAAAAGAAAATGAATAGAGAGAAGGAGCAATAAGAGGAGAAGGAGGAGAAAGAGAGGAAAAGGAGAGAGAGAGAGGAGGGAGAAGAAGTGCATCCCTAATGTCTCCTTCTTTGTCGTCTCTCATTTGAGGCCTGGTTTGGCGCTGACAGCTCGGGGCCCCTCTCCCGCCCCACCCCTCCCCTAACCTGGGCGCCGTGGTAACAGATGATCATTCCTTTACTCACCCCCCTCCTCCCCCCACAGAGAGGAAGGGGGAGGGGCAAGGGGGCAGATTTGAAGACTCCCCCGCGTGGGATTACAATGCTAAAACGTGGCACGGGCCGGTACTGTAAAAACACAGCAGGAAATGTACTGTAAAAGAAAAATGTGAGGGGACAAAAATAAAACAAAATAATAAAAAGGGATTTCAAAGATCCTATATCACACAAAACTGACTCTTGGGAGCTTTAGGACACGTTAAAATGCTGTTACCTCATCAAAAACAGACCTGAAGTTGTGGTTTTATTTCATTCACACATGCTCTGTTCCACCTTGTGATGTCATCAAGTGGTAGTTTTCAAGTTAACAGCTCCTTTTACCTTTAGTTCAGTAGAGATCGGCAATTCAAGGTCTAAAATCCTCCAAATGATTCTATTGAAGTTGCATAAACACAGTAAAGCATTTCTTGCATTACCACATGATGACATCACAAGGTGGAACAGTGGTGGGTTAAATAATAATTACACCATCACCATGCAAAAGTCGCTGCATGGTAATGGTGGATGCCCTTCCAATCAAAACTAACCATCTTATTGTGACTGGAATGGTAAAGTGATGTGGTAAAGTGGACACACCAGCAGCAGATCCTTAGGGTGGATTTAAACCAGCGACCTCCCGGTTGACTGCTGAGCCACAATGCAACACTCCATCACATTGAAGTCTAATGAGGAGGAATGTCTGCTTAACTAGAACCGTTAAAAAAAGGAAATCATTTGCGTAGCATTTACTCAATAAATGAAATACTGACTCTATTTATATAAACGACACTATGAGAAAACACATTTTAAATATAGCAACTTGAAATCAAATATTTTTGATTTGGAACAACATAAAAAATGTTAATTGAAAAAAGAGACACAATATATTTTATGTATTTATTATGCTGGTTGCCTGGCTGGTTGACCTTTATACCAGGTGCACTTCCTGTGACTGGAATGGGCAATGTGGTAAAGTGTCTTGCTCGTGGACACAACAGCAGTGTGAACTTAGACAGGGTTTGAACCAGTAACCCTCGAATTAATCGCAGAAGGCTTACAGCAACTCTCCATTATATTGAGATTTGTGATTATTGTGATCATCGTTCAAATTATTCCAATGAATGTTTTTAGGAGTAGAAACAAAATTTAAATTTCATATAATTAAATTTACAACACGATTCAGTTCTCTTGCTGTTATGCAAAGATCTTAATGAATTCAACTTTCAACCCTCTCCCTGTCACATGCACCCCACGACCCCAGCTGTAATCGCCATAGAAACGACCCTCCAAGTTCAACCCCCTCCACCTGGGACGCTCTACCCCTAACACACACACACACACACACCCCCACACCCCTACACACACATGCACAGACACACACTCACACGCACCCCCACACGCACAGACACACACACGCACAGACACATACATACACACGCACACACACACATGCACAGACACACACAGACACGCACACTCACACGCACAGACACCCCCCCACATGCACAGACACACACACCCCCACACACACACCCCCACACACACAGACACGCACACACGCACCCCCACACACGCACAGACACATGCACACACACACATGCATACACACGCACAGACACACGCACACACACACATTGGTTTCCCATGCTTCTTGGAGACATTACATTCACTTATGTTAATTCTATAGAGATTGAGTCTAACCTTAACCTCACTACTTGCTGAACTTTAAAGGTGGCATAGAGGATTTTCTTGTGATTTTTCTTTTTAAATGCACATCCGTACATGCCCACCAAACATCAGGTATGATATTTGTAGCCACAACCTAAACCATTCTTCAAGATCACCTTCCCATAGAAAACTTAAACATGTCAGACTCCCCACCAGTAAGTCACAATAGTCACAATTATACACAGAAACAATATGTAGTATGTAATTTGCAGCTAAATATTTAAAAGGTAGAACTAGACCAATCCATAAAGCAGTGTCAGAGTGTGTATCCGTGTTATAGCAGGCGAGCGTCTGTTGACAGTAATATATATATATATATATATATATATATATATATATATATATATATATATATATATATATATATATATATATACTATATATATATACAGTATATATATATTTACAACATAATGTTTGTGTTTTCCATATGTATTAGAGCATTGAAGAGCAAAGCCCTGTCGATTCTGACATGGATTACTGTCGGCTGCTATGTCCTAAGGATCTGCTACCAGGGGTCTGGTTAGAGGAGGAAAGGGGACCGAAACGCCAAGTCCAAGCGCCGCCCGAGAAGGAGGCAAGCGCTAACACCATTTACTGGGTCTGTTTGTGTCAAGGCAGGGCATCGCAAGAATCAAACAACCTAAAGAACCTGTTTAAATAAAGATTCCCCTGGTTCTCCTGTATAACTAAATATAATAAATAAAACAATGTGAGTGTATGTACAGATTTGAGTCCCCACAATGTACTAAAGACCTGCACACGTGTCTCCCAGAGAAAGTCGCCCGCTCGTCTGACAGCAGCAGATGGCCTCAACGAACAATCAGCACCTCAAATATAAGGTTTACTCTAGACTGGGGTCAAGGACTTTAAGAGAAGTACACAACATGACACGACAATACAGTCAAAGAAATACAGTGTGGTTCAGATGATCCTGAAAGAAAAATGAGTCTGCGCCTTAACTGTATTCGTAAAAAAAACACTTTACGCAACCTATAAAATCAAACGATAAAAAATAATGGAACTATTGTGCGGTCCTATATTACGCAAAATTGACTCTTGTGAGTTTTAATGTATGTTGGAGTTGTGTTTTGTTTCATTCACACATGTTTGAGTAACATTTTATTATTAGTCTGTCTACATCTCCAGAGCTCAAATTGCTCTGTTCCAACTTGTGATGTCATGAAGTGGCAGTTTTCAAGTTAACAGCTCCATTTACCTTTTGTTCCGCCTGAGATTCGCAAACCCAGGGCTGAAATGATCCAAATGATTCTAGTGAAGGTGTATAGAGCTTAAAAATCACAGTGGAGCACTTCCTGTATTACAACATGACATCACAAGGTGGAACAGAGTGTTTTCTGTTAGAGAGAAGAACCTAAATATGCAGGATTTATATGTTAAACATGTGTGAATGGGGAAACATTATGACATAGATGAGAAAACAGTGTAATACGGGCCCTTTAAATCCTGACTATAGCTAGCTTGAATTACTGTCGTGATGCTAATTTGTCCTCTGGTGTCTTCACGCTGCCATCTCCAATAAATGCCCACCATGACACCTGGACTGTCCACCTGCAACGTGCCATCTGGACTTCCTCATTACCCACAAGCCCCGCCCCCACACCTTTATAAGGAGGAGGAAGGGCCGCTAAATCTGCCGTTAATCATGAGAGTGCAAGCTATATGAAGCAGGTTTGAACACACGTGCTGGAGCTATGCTAAACACTATGCTAAACGCTATGCTAAATGCTATGCTAAACGCTATTAGGTCACCATCGGGAGTGCTATGAGTTTGAGATGGATGAGGTAAGCAGCGGAGAGAGGGAAGAGGAGGGAGGGAGAGAGAAGAAGAGGGAGAAGGAAAGAGGGAAGTAGAGGGAGAGAGAGAGAAGAAGAGGGAGATGCCAAGAGGGAAGAAGATGAATAGAGAGAGAGGGAAGAAGAGGGAGAGTGACAGGGAAGGAGATGGAGAAGGAGAGAGGGAAGAGAAGGGACAGAGAGCGAAGAGGACAGAGAAGGAAAGTGGGAAGAAGAGGAAGAGAGAGAGGGAAGAAGAGGGAGAGCAGGAAGAGGAAAGAGAAAGAGAGAGAGAAGAAGAGGGAGAGAGACAGAGAAGGGGACAGAGAGAGAGATGAGGAAGGTGAAGTAGAGAGAAGAAGAATAGAGAGAGAGAAGAGGACTGAGACGGAAAGAGGGAAGAAGAGGAAGAGAGAGAGAGTGAAGAAGAGGGAGAGGGGTAAGAGGACAGAGAAAGAGAGAGAGAAGAGGAGGGAGACAGGGAAGGGGTAGAGAAGGAGAGAGAGAGAAGATGAAGGAGAAGTAAAGAGGGAAGAAGAGGAAGAGTGAGGGAGATGGGGAAGAGGAAAGAGAAAGAGAGAGAAGAGGAGGGAGAGAGACAGAGAAGAGGGTGGAGAGAGAGATGAGGAAGGTGAAGTAGAGAGAAGAAGATTAGAGAGAGATAAGAGGATGGAGAAGGAAAGAGGGAAGAAGAGGAAGAGAGAGAGAGAGTGAAGAAGAGGGAGAGGGGGAAGAGGACAGAGAAAGAGAGAGACAAGGGGAGGGAGACAGGGAAGGGGCAGAGAAGGAGAGAGAGAGAAGAGGAAGGAGAAATAAAGAGGGAAGAGGAAGAGGGAAGAAGAGGGGAAAAAGGACACAGAAAGAGAGGGAAGAGGAGGGAGAGACAAGAGGACAGAGAAGGAAAGAGGGAAGAAGAGGAAAGAAGAGAGAAAAGGAAGAAGAAAGAGAGGGGAAAGAGGACAGAGAAAGAGAAGGAAGAGGACAGAGAAAGGAAGAGATCACAGAGGTTTTCGTGTCGCATCACGTCTGTGGAGCTGTGCACTACTTAGCGACATCCCTGCAGCTGTTCACGGTCGACCAGAGAGGCCCTTTCATCTGAAAACACTGTACACCTGTGTAACGCAGACATGGAAAAGATGAGTTTAACTGATGGTCTGGTGTGATGGTGTGATGTGTGGTTTGGTGCATCGTCATAGCAATGACCCTCCAAGTTCAACCCCCCTTCACCTTCTACCCCTCCTGATTTAAGAGAACGTCAAGCTGACTTCACGACACTATATAATTTTACATGTATCACCAATTAAAAAAATAAAACTGGAGAAGTAAGCACAGAGGAGTGGGTGTGTGCAGGTGGAGGTGAAAACGGGGGTTGATCACTATATGGCGTCTTGAAAATAAGCGATTAAAGATTGCTCAAACATGCATGAATCACTCCAAATGCAACTTCAAGAAGGTAAATGAGAAAGGAAACAACTATAACATGGTTACAAACTCTGAAAAGTCAATTTTGCATTATAGGTCTTCTTTAAATTATGATATTTATTTTATTAACTCTGAATCTAGAGTTAAATAGAACCCCTGCCTATATTCAAATTCTAGATTGTAAGGTATTATGGAAAAACCCAAAGTCACAAATGTAGCAGTCGCAGATGTACTTTCCCCCAGAGACGAGGCCTGTCACTGGGCTCTTTTAAACGGCTCATGACCACTGATGGATGACATGACTTCTGACTGGAGTGAAGGACGAGCAGAAGGTGAATGGATGTCTCCACACCCCTCACTCCCCCTCTTTCAGCATCTTTCACTCTCTCTCTCCTTCTCTCTCTCTCTCTCTAGCTCTCTTGCAATCAGTCTCTGTCTCTCTTTCTAACTCTCTCTCTCCTTCTTCCACATATCATTCTCTTTCCATCTCTCTCTGCCTCTCTCGCTCCCCAAGTCTTTTTCTACCCCCCATTCTCTCTCCATTGCTCTTTCCTTCTCCCTCACAGTCTGTCTCTCTCTCACTCCTTTGCCCCCTTTTTCATCCTATCTCTCTTCTTCTTCTCTGTCTCTTCTCCCTCCCCCTCTTTCTCATCCTATCTCTCTTCTTTTCTCCCTCCCTCTCTCCTTCCCCCTCTTTCTTATCATATCTCTCTTCTTCTCTGTCTCTCTCCTCTCTCCTTCCCCCTCTTTCTCATTATATCTATCTTCTTCTCTATCTCTCTCCCTCTCTCCTTCCCCCTCTTTCTCATTCTATCGCTCTTCTTCTTCTTCTTCTCTGTCTCTCTCTCTCCCTGTCTCCTTTCCCCTCTTTCTCATCCTATCTCTAGCCTTCTCTCTCCCTTTGTATCTCTCTCCTCTCCTTCAGTCTCTCTTCTCTCCTCTGCCCCCCGCCTCCCTCTCTTCCCATCTTTCTCTTTCTCTCTCTTCCTCTTTTTTATCTCTCCCGTTAGGAGCCAGTTTCCGATGGCACCAGGCACTAACCGAGTAACTTAAATCAGACATGTTGTGCTTGTGTCGCTCTATCGTTATAATCTATGACACCTATGGATCATTATGTTAGAATTTGCACAGTTTAAATCACACTAATAAAAACAAAGCCCACTGACTTCCTCGTTTAGAAACTGTGGTGCCTGATGGGAACAGTATCAGGCACCACATCTCTTCTCTGGGCCCTGGGCTGTTGTCCTGTGGCTGCAGGTGACCCTGCTCCTGGTGCAGATGGTTCCTCTGGTGGCGCTCTCTCATCTGGTTCATCTTTATCCAGCCTATGGCACTTAAACATATTTTAATGAAACCAAAGGTATTTTAACATGTGTTGGGGTGGGGGGTGGGAGTGTGCGTTGGGGTGGGGGGTTGTCTGGTTGTGTTTATTGATGTATTGGGGTTGGGTTGTTTGGCTGTGGGGTGGTTGGGTGGGTTTGGTGGGTGGGACTGATTTTAATGCACTGTAAAGCACTTTGTGTAACATTTTTCTTGTATGAAAAGCGCTTTATAAATAAAGTTTGTTGTTGTTGTTGTTATCACCAATTAAGCAAATTAAATTGGAGAACGATGTAAGTAGAGAGCAGTGGGCGTACGTCTGTGATGAGGAAAACAAAAGTTGATTGACAATATGGCATCTTCAAATAAGCTCAAACTTGCACAGATCACTCCAAAGACAACTTCGTGGTGACTAAATGCTGAGGGGAAACGACTACAACTGTTTTTGCATAAGTCTACTTTAAACTTAATGCATGACACCACCAGACCAAGGTTTGCCAGTTAAAAAGGAACATTTTTGAGTCTTGCAAGACAAATCCCAAAATGTCACCGATTTGCACTGATGTTTTGGACGAGTGCTTCAGCCACAAACACATTTTATCAACTTCAGCTGCTCTGTGAGTACAGGCATGCAAAGCTCTTTTTCAGTCACAGAATCTCCTGAATCCTGTCGCTGAGTTGAGTTTGCACACACAACAAACATCAGCTGTTTAAGTGTAATCCTGAAACACTCCACATCTCAAAACAACATGATGACGTGAAAAAGTAACGTTGAAGAAGAATATCGGACATTATTAGCTATGGTCTTGGAGTGAATACAAACTAATGGATGAGGGTGAGGATGGTACAGAGAGGGGGGTGCAGAGAGACGGGGGGGGAGAGAGGGAGGCGCAGAGAGGGGGGATGGGGCGCAGAGAGGGGGGCACAGAGCCGCCTGTCACAGTCTGGTACGAGCAGCTGTCAGTCTAACCATCACAGAGCCGGGCCTTGTCTACAGACGCACAAGAGCAGTGAATACACAACTGGGTAACATTTCTTCTACCGACTTTAAAGGTACACCACGGAACTTGTCTGTGTCTGCCACTTGTTTGTTTCCATGATGATGTTACCGCTTCGTCTGAAATGTCCCCGAGTATGACTTTATTTCTGTTGAGACAAGCTGAAGACACTACAAAGCTAAAGCCTCGTTTCTGCTGTTTCGGTTTGGAGCGGATTGGTACAGGCCACAAGTGTCTCCACTGTCTAAAAAAAAAATAAAAATCTGCAGCTCGCTAGTGTGATCTGCAGCTGTTATGATGTTTACTGCGACGCCAGCTCCTATTGGGCACTGCAGTTTTATAATACAGAAATTAGCGAATTTGTTTCTTTTATTATCGTCTTTTTGAGACTATAAGACACACATATATGTTTTTTTCTTCATTATTATGCATTTTTTTGGCTGGTCCGACTTATACTCCGGAAAATACCATGAGACGTTTTAGATAAATATTGCGATTTAAAATGTCTAAAATATAACATAATGATCCACAGATGTCATAGATTATAACTTAACAGCACACACAAGCACAATAGGCCAACACTTATATTCAATACATGCAAGACAGAGTTTGATGCCATACTGTGGAACATTGCAGGTAAAGCGGTAACATCTCCAAGCTACATAATGCACCTTTAAATGTACCAATAGTCCATACTCAGAGCTGTAAACTTGGACTAAACCAGAACTAAATTAATTATAATTCTAGGACTAAAGGGTAAAAAAACAAACTAAGAAACTAACTAACTAACAAACTAAACAAACTTAACAAAAAAAAAACACAGAAAACTTTATATGGCAACTAATTACTCTATGGCTTTTTCATGCATCTTCCTTATTTTTTCTTTCTAGTCTTTATTTTTCACAGCAACTTACCGTCGGTAACCACAGTATTGCCTTGAATAGATGCTAATGGATCAATGCTTGTGTCAAACAGAGCAAACAGAAGAGAAAATGCAATTATCAGTGAAGTCGGATGCACTTTATTCTGAGATTTCAAGAAATGCATTACCTAATAAGCTGCCACAGTCAGAAGAGAGAGAAATTATATCCTCTTTTCAGAATGAAGTTCAAAGTTGTTATCTATCCAATCATGGCTGGTTAGTTTTGCCCCTCAACCAATTACAGTGCCCGGTCTCCTCTCTTTAATTCAGCTGTTCTAGTAATAAACAGTCAACATCCAATCTCCTTCGCAGCAAAAAACACCAGCCTCCTCAGCTTCTTCATCTCTTACTTATTCTTAACTGAAACCCACAACCACATTTCAATAGAGTTGCTAAACTTTGCAGTACCTTGAGGACTAAAGAAGGAGTGAGGAGGGGCGAGGAGTGAGAAGGAGGAGGGGTGAGGAGTGAGAAGGAGGAGGGGTGAGGAGTGAGAAGGAGAAGGGGTGAGGAGTGAGAAGGAGGAGGGGCGAGGAGTGAGAAGAAGGAGGGGCGAGGAGTGAGAAAGAGGTGGGCCAAGGAGTGAGAGGGAGGAGGGGTGAGGTTTGGAGGATGAAAAGCGAGAGTGAGGGGCGGGATCTGGAGGTATATACTACAGTGTGATTGGCCCAATAGGCATCCACACTTCAAACACCACCCCTTCAGCCAGGTGTTTGGAATGAGGAACACCTGGATGTAATCGGGGCAGTGCTGTGTGATGTCACATAGCACTTGAAATTGCAATGGCCACACTCAAAAGTTTCATTCAAAGTGCAGGGACAATGTCAGCACAAGAACCTGTTTTCTGATACTTTATCTAAGATAAAATAAAGCTGTTGTGATGTATTTTAAATGTGTCAGATAATAAGTATTGTGGATTAGATGAGCTAGCTAAGACGTATGGAATTACCTCTATGTATGTCATACCTGCTGCCCATGTCCAACAAAGACATAAAATGATAAACATCAGTTAAACAAGGAAAAACGAGGCTAAATCTGTTGTGAAAACTTCAAAAATAATCATGTTGTCAATGTTTTAGTAAATGAGTAGTCATATGTACTTAAAGTGAGTTCTGGTTGACACGCACTCTGACCAGCGGAGGATAAGGACTTTAGATCATATCTGTCGTTTTATAATCCACAGTGAAGCCGAGCAGTCAGTCAACGTAGAGCGAGCTAACAGCATTGGACAGGTTACAGTAGACTTGATGTCCCATTATACTGCTAAAACACAGCCTATACGTGTCTAGTAACTCATGTTTAGACCTAAAAATGTGTAACTGTTAATTCTAATAACACACTAGGCTCAAAATAACCACACTTTTGCAAGGAAAAAGAAGTTAAAGAAGCTATTTTTATTAGGAAAAATAGCCCCCATTCCTGCCTAAGACATCATCTCTCACCGATGTGCAACTCCATCCTTAGACCCAAAACAAAAAGGAACAAAGAGAACAATAGGTGGCCATTACAGGTTAAATAGGGTTGTTAAGGCTGAAACTGGAGACAATAGCTGTTTACAGTTTCAGTGTAGTTAGCCCCTCTCTTCAGACAGATATAAGACAGTGTCCAGCAGTAATCTGACCAGAACTTGAGAAGCGGCTTGAATGAGCAGTGAAACGTCTTCACTCCTGCAACATTTTGTCCAGTTGACAGATTTAAATTTCCTCTTTTGCTATGGATCAGACCTGGACGACTGAGGTTTAAGAACATGAGACGCTGAGGCACTTATTTTTCTTCAGCAGAGGATTAACGACCTCTTCTCCAAAGAACCTCATTGCACCTCCATTTTATAAAATAGTGTATTACTCTGAATGAGGGTGGTGTTAAAGGCCAGACATGGGTCGTTCCGCAGTGAGGCATTGTGGTGGTCACTTCTATTTTAGCCTAATCTCATTTCACCTCTTCCTCGTCACAGTGCACAAAAGAGGAACCCTAATAGGGTAATGACCGTGGAAATGTGAAAAAAGATTTAAAAAAACAAGGTTGATAAGGTGAATTAAAAACTGCGCATATTCGTTTTTGAATAGATACTGTTGTAAAGGCTAATTACCAAACACAAAGAGCGAATTTGAAAAGTCTGGTCTAGAAATTAGAAAGTAGTTTTGGTGCTGTTTTAATAGGAAAAATCTGTACAAAAGAATGAAATGAAAGTACAGAAGGATAACCCCACATGTTTTGACAGTAGCCATGCTGCTAATTTGCCTTTTTAATGTGCTTCAATCTTCACTGTTGCCAGAAGAGGGCACCAGACAACTAATCTCATCTTAAAAAAACAGTTTTACAAAAATTTAGTTTGAATTTTGTGAGAAAATGTTAATGCCTGTCTGAGAAAAGTGTATAAAATGTGTGGTGAGGGGTTTTACAGCCAAAAACATATAGAATTATATAGAATAAAAAAGCTGATACTTCGCAGATTTTGTCTATTGTGGGTTATTTTTAGAATGTAACCCCCCGCGATAAAACCAAGGACCAATGTAATTCAATTTTATTTTAACAGAACTTTTTGGAGAAATTGAAGCATTGATATTTTTTTTGCATGAGAATCAATACTTTTATATATCAATACACCAAAACAGAAGTAAAACCAGGCCAAAAACGTACTACACTTAAATGTGCACTATGCAACTTTTCCAGTGGGTGGGTCATCACCTACTTGTCTTCATGGAAACTTTACCGCTTTGCCTCGAATGTTCCACAGCATAGCATTAAATTAAGCTTGCATTTATTTCTTTAAGTACAGGTGATTACTAATAATACCTTAGAAAAACATGCATTGTTACTGTGCGTTTGATACATTTAATACCATTTTACATAACATTACAGGCAAAGCAATGATGCCACCAGAAAAGTTCCACACTGCACCTTTAATCTAATCCAAAAGCGCAGCAATGTGATGTTTCTCATCTTATAAACTGGACAGAACATGCATGATTTGTTTACTAGTTTGATTTGAGCTGAAATCCCCGACTGCTTTGGCCTAAACACAAATGTAAACACCGCAGTGCGTCTGCTGTAATTATACACATTAACGGGCTTTATACTCACTAATTATGCTAACGATTAGTGCTCTTTCATTTGTTATTCAAATACAGCTCTATGGTCATTTGCACAAGCCTTATGCACTGGGGCGTTAGTGGCACAGTGGTAGAGCACCCACAAACTGGAAGGTCAGTGGTTGTATGCCGGCTCCAACCAGATAAAGGCAGCCTGTCATATATATACACACGCCATTTTCTATCATCTTACTGTTTTTTGCTACAAAGCTCGACCCAATATCTCCACCACAGCAGCAGAACCACCTGCCTCCTCATATATACATGTGTGTTGTTTTTTTGCCATGCCATCCAAACTCGGGGTCTTTGTAAAGGCGCTGTACCTGAATGAAAAACATCCTAACGCTCTAATTACTCACTACAAAGAGTTTATAAGCACTTTTTACAACTTTCAGAGCCCACAGTGGAGTTTTGCTAACAACAACCAGCATGTTAACTGCACACTTTCTGCTTCTCTGAGGATAAAACTGTTATAATTAGATGCAGACAGAACACAGCAGTCTCATTTTGACCCTAACAGCTGCAAAATCTAAGTCCCGCGGATTTGTGTGTGTAGTGTTTATTGCCAACAGCAGCGACCGTAATAACCTGCGATCGCATTAGTCGAGACCAAGACCAAATCCAAATGCACTCGAGTACGAGATAAGACAATAAAAAAAATGGTTTCGAGGCTCCTTTTGAGACAAAGACCAGTCTCAAGTGCTATGACACTACATGATTGAGGCCAAAAATCATTTATCATTAGATCAACATCATGGTTTAAAGTTCAGATATGGGTTAAAAACGGTTAAGGGTAGAGTTTAAGGTATGGTTAAACAATTAGTGACTACGGTTTGGTTATGTCGGTGTAATGTCCCCACAAAGAGTAGTGTTTATTTGCATGAGATGTTATTGATTTGTCTGTATGGCATTCAATTTCTTACATTTATTCAATTAAAAAGCATCTTGAAAAACAGGCACTCCTCACAGATCTGACCTATTGGCATCACCTGTTTTTCTCCATGGAGTTTAGTTTAATGCCACACTGTGAAACATCCCAAGCCAAGCAATGACATCTCCATGTAGACAAGCAGGTGGAGTACCCCCAACTTGAAAAGTGTCATAGAAAAGTAAACAGTAAATAAAAATATGTAGTTTGCAGTCAAGAACTCCCACGTGTAGACATAAGTTTAAAAAACAACAACAACGTAAGATCGGTGTGTTTTATGCTAACACACTTCTGCACCAAAGATCTATAGTGTATCTCTTGCAGTCCTTGATACTGGCCCGTGTCTCTAGAGAAAGAGATAGACTGACATGAGCACTTCTTCTACACTTTTTCCTTCCCTGATTGCGCTCGATAAATATTGCATCATGGGAACAGCGGGAGAGGAAACAAGGAGAGGAGGAGGGAGGAACATGAGGAGGAGAAGGGAGGAAGAGGAGGAGGAGGAAGAAATTGTTTTAATTTATATATACATATGTTGTTTGTCATCTTAAGAAGGTTCCGGGGCAGACAACTGTGTGCTGAAGAGGAGGGGTGTACAAATATTTGAGCTTTTTGTATCTATGTATGTATCTGTATGTTTGTTTTCTACAGTTAACACTGATAAATTAATATAGAGCTCTATTTTTGCTAACAGGTTTGACTGAATAAAGAGTAACACTGTTTTGCTAAAGATAATTTTTAATAATGCCATTGGGTTTGCTGGAACTTACCTGTGCTGCAGTGTGGGAGTAACTAATTAAAGGAAGGTTTGTATAAAAGGAGCCAACCTCAGTCTGCTCAGGGAGGTGCTGTGTGTGCAGGCTGTTACTGCCACGCTGGTTTTAAATTTTGGTGTTGGAAATAAAAGCACTGGATAAATTGTCTCAGCTCTGCTCTGTTCCTCGTCAAAAATGGAAAGGTTGGTATCTGGGCGATTCCAATTGAAGCAGGAGCCAGTGCAGAGAGAGAGAAGCAGGGCTGTTAGAGGCAGGGCTGACACGATAAGACCAAGGTGCAAACGGGATTACTACGCCTATTATGAAAGTTTCTGCCCAGGAAATAGACCATTCCCAGGGCTGTAATCAAATGGTAGTTGTTATGATAGTTATGATCTGTAATCGATGTAGACTGTTATTTTACATTTTATTAATTTTAAAGAAAAATACTGACCTTTCATTGACTTTCGGTTCAAAACTGTGGATCTGATTTCTACCTTCTTTCAAGACAAAAGCTTTAAAAGGTAAATAAAGAGGAGGAGGCATGAAATACATTTGCTGATACTGGTGATGAACAGAGCAAGGAGAGGAGTGGAGAGATGTAGATGTCCTACAAGAGAGAGCGAAAGAAAGAAAGGCGTGAGGAAGAGACATGGGTCAGCAGATGGTATCAGGTATATTGTATACATTATAACAGCATTAAAACCTCAAAAAAAGTGAATTTTGCATAATACATGTCCCTTAAAATCATCACATACACAGACATTTGAGAACACACTTCCGATATGTTCATTTCTCTACAGTGCTATATTCTCTCACACAAATGCTGTTATTTTGGAGCAGCCTACATTGATACAGACCTGTATATTCAAGTACGGCAGCTCGTTAGGACCAAACTGTATTCCTCCCACAGGCTAACTGACTCCTGCACTACACAAAACCTCATTGACATTTTCACTCAGCTGTTTACGTGTGAAGAATCGACACGTGTTGTAGATGTTATTGTGTCTAAAACAAAAGGTGAGACAATTAGAAGATTTCCCTTAGAGTGTATCTGTAGTATTCCTTGAGTGAAAGGTTTTGTGATAAAAGAACAAGAAGAAAGTTAGGCGAGTTAATTTAATGAATAAAAAAAAAATGGCTGTAATATTTGTATGTAAGCATGTCATTTGGTATTGAGTAAATGTCCATTATAATATTGTGGTATTGCAATATCACAAATGCCACCGATTTGAGCTCTGAAATGATCACTACAGTGAAGCTGAATGGACTTTAAAAACGCAGAGGAGCACTGGGTTACTTCTGTGTATCTGTGGAGCTCTCCATAATGGAATTACCTTTACTGTTCTATATTATTCTGAATATAATGTTAGACAAATGTATGTGATTGGGGATTTTCCAGATTAAAAATGGGGCTCTACACATCAAATAAATAAAGAAAATTAAAATAATAATATAAATGCAATACATTTCAATCTTTCAAAAATAAAATAAAAATGAAATAAATATGAAAATAATAATAATAATACATAAATACAAAAATAAAATAAAAAATATATAAATAAAAATCTGAAAAACCTCCCTCCATTGTAGCTGCCCATCAATTGTTGTCCTCTACCTTTTGCCTTTCCATTCCCCTCTGCCACCTCTCCATGTCCATAATCACATTTTTCTTTTTTACTCCTCTTTTTTTAAGTGTATTCTTCATGCAGCCGTCGTAGTGCCTGTGTTGTGTTGGCGCTGCAGCAACCTTGAAGAAAATGGATTATAGATGGAGAGGAGGGAGGAGCGCAGGGGGGTGGTGAGGTTTTGTGCACCTTTCAAAAAAATTAAAAAATCTAAAATGTGTTTTCCAATCCGGCTTTCACACAATAACTTACAACAACAAATAACTTGAATCCAACTTATGAGCTTGAATGAACACCCCGTATTCACGCACATGGCAGTTTGAAATCACAAGCCAAGTCGCAACAGAAATTGTCTCTTCAGTAAAACTCAACCTAACACAAAACATGGAAAGAGTCTGTGATTCTGAAATCATCCAGGAATGATCCAAGATAGAAAAGGAGGTTTTGTTTAGTTTAATCTTTATTTGAAGGGACAATCTACAAACACATCAAACTCATAACAACAAAGATGTTCCACAACAGATTATGGCTAATAGCTAGTTTCTACCTGCAGTCATCTGGAAACTGTTCTTGATTTTAAAAAACAAATGTCCAAATTAAACCTTTTCTATCTTAAAACGTGGAAATACAATTCACTGAGCTTCAGGAACTGTGCATTGATACTACATTAATATTAGAAAGAAAATTAATTAAACTGGATCAGTGTTTAGGCTGCTCATACAGCTAAAGCTTAAGTAAATAATACAACAAGAGATAGATTTTATATCATACTGTTATAGCCAAATGAACAACATTTCCACGGAAACTAAGCCAGGCTAAATAAGAGTCAAGTTTGTGGAGATGCGAGCCCACTCACAGTAAGTCAGTGCAATACAAACACTAAAAATGAAAACGCAAAAAACACAAAAAAAAACAAACCCAACATGCTTTCATTTTTTATTTTTTTATTTTTTGGTTGGAGCTTTAAATAATCATAGCTAGTTTGGTAAACAAAATGAAAGCTTGCCAGCGTATGTATTTATAAGATTATTAGTCTCAATAACGCTTAACAGATCCCTAAATAAATATGATTACCATGTCCACGTCCATGTGACATTAGGCGTATACAGTGTACAGTATAGTCTGTGTGAGGGTCATGCGTAGCCTACATGTATGCTACGCTAACTTGTGCTCCCTCCTGCTTCTATTTATAGGCCCACGGCTAAGCTGCTTGTCCACAGCCTGGAGCTAATGGTCACCACTGCCCCTTTGACCCACTTTCCACCCCAAGAGACCCCCTCGCTCACGGGGGACAGCGAGCCGACCATCTGCCCCCGACGTCCACATCAGCCCGGATTGTGCCGTATCAAAACAAAACACCAAAACTAGCAGACGTCAAAAAATGTGTGAGAAATGTCTGGAAAAGAGTTACAGAATACTGAATATCTGCATTAAAATGTATTTTGTGATGTATTCTGTTGCATGGTCCAATCAGAGTGCTTAGATTACTTTTACATCACGTCACATTTGAATTATAGAGTAAAAACGCAACATAGGTTTAAAATCAGCTTTATGCTTGTTTCACTGTTTGTTATGCATTTATTTATCACTAATTGGAGAAGGAAAAGTGACACATGCACTCACCACAACAACGTTTTTGATTTTTCTCACTGATTATGAAGCCTAAAAGTACAATCAAATACCACAATGTACTCCTCTGACATAAGAGAGTAACTGTATTCTAAATAACACCAAATAAAAAAGTAGCTGTACCTGAATACAGTTACTCAACATTAGTATTCAGAATATGTACTGGTTGGTGACACTGTCAAGAATCAAAGAATCAGCTTTCTATATCGCAATAAATCCTCATTTACCCATTCCGCAAAACACACCCTTATCAAAATGACAATTCTCCCTATCTTCGATTACGGTGACATCATCTACAGGTCAGCATCAAAAACTCTCCTCCATAAACTTGATGTCATTTATCACTCAGCAATCCGTTTTGTCACAGGTGCCCCTTTCACTACCCATCACTGTCATCTGTACTCACAGGTTGACTGGCCATCACTTCACTCCAGCAGATTAATAAATTGGTACAAATTCATCTATAAAACATTAATTGGTAAAACCCCTCATTATCTTCGCTCACTCATCAATATTTATAATAACACACATAACATACGTTCCAGTAACATTATCACCATGATCACACCAGGAATCCGTACATCCTTTGGTCAATCATCATTTCAGTTCGCTGCACTCAACAACGGCTTCACTCATCAACTCAATAAAATCTATAGTACGTGACCAATGTACTTGTTTTTAACTCTGTTTTTAAACTCTGCTCACCTATGTGTATATATGTAAATAGTGGAAAATAGTAATTGTCTTAGTGTTGTTGTTTTGTCTTGTCTTTGCCTGTATGGATGTTATTCTGTTGTATGTTGAAATTTCTGCTTCTTGGCCAGGTCGTCGTTGAAAATGAGAATTGGTTCTCAACCGACCTACCTGGTAAAATAAAGGTTAAATAAATAAATAAAAATAAATAAAATAAATAAATTAGAGATTTATTTGTGGAGCAGTGTCAGAGTTGTTGATCATAATATTTTGGACAGAGTTTTTGTCAATATCGTGTTATGTCTGACTGTCAAAAGCTTTTTTAACATGTTAATTAACTGTTTCTGTATTTATGACTTATTCAAGTTACAAATATTGCATATGGATTTGCCTGGATGTAAAAAAAAATGACTGCGTATCTCCTGATGAAATCACATTTGAAGACCATCGTACCTTTTAATTTACCCTGTCGAGGCCACATTTTAGCTCGGCGGCCTTGAGTTTGACGCATATGGTCAAAAGTAATCCTCATCACTGAAACTACAACTGAAATTCCATACATTTTTGTTGACTAAAACCATGAATAAAAGTAATAATTATAATGCACTGGAATTATATAGACTTTCAAAACACCCAAAGCACTTTACAGTGCATTATTCATCCACTCCACAATCGGCGGTGGTAAGATACTATTGAAGCCACAGCTGCCCTGGGACAGACTGACGGAAGCATGGCTACCAATCTGCGCCATCCGCCCCTCTGACCACCACCAACACTCATCATCAGGTATCAGGTATTCACATTCAAGTACTGACCAGGCCCAACCCTGCTTAGCTTCCGAGTTCTGACGAGAAAAGTGTATAAAGTGTGTGGTGAGGGGTTTTACAGCTGCAAAACATAGAGAATAACTAACTAAATTAGCGTGACATTTTCAAAAAGTGTCGACTAAAACTCACTCACAAAATCATTTTGGTCAAAAGACTAAGACTTCTTGTCAAAGTGAACACTGCTGTGGAGTTGTCAGTCACTTACTATGATCTGAGATTTTGGAGATTTTGTTTAAAACACAACAGCCCATTATACTCCTGTCCGATGTTTGAGTAAAGAAAGGCGTCTGCATGAATATTTCACCATCTTGTGTCTTCTCCAGTCTGGTGTGACAGACTGTGGCAGAGCAGCTCATCTAGTGCTTTAAGTAAACATGAGATAAAGTGATTTCTGCTTACAACGTGTGTAATATGATGTGGCTATTTAAAGGTCCTCTATGGAGCAAAACCTGCCCTGACATTTCAACGTTACAAACATATCCTCCTCAAGTTGTGTTTGGTTTCATTTTCTCAAGTCGTACTTCTTCATATACAGAGACTTTAAACACGCTGTTCCACCTTGTGACATCATCAGTGGGTAAACCAGGAAGGGTTCATCTGTGTTTCTAAGTTCCATACACTTCACATCGTTTTAATTCTGATCACGTCCAAAATCTCATTGTTTTTAGCCTCATTTAAACTGTGTCAATGCTCAGTATGCTAGCAGGTGGAGTTTTAGCTTTCTCTGCTAGCAACAGATGCACTTCATGTATATTTTTAAATCAGAATGGTGAGCTTTTACTTGTTTTCCATATATGTATATTGAAATTCTACCAAGAATATCAAGGCTAAAGATAACCAAAACTAGCTAAAATATCATCTTTAAATGCATCCATGTTTTTTTTTAAATTTATAATTCGACCAATGTTTTTTTTTTTTTTTTTTTTTTTTTCAGAATTCAGACTAGATTCAATTTTTTTTCATTCCACACTTCTTTTTGCATTTGTTTATGAAACGATCCAGTGACTCCACCGCTGCTCGCTCTTCCCGCGGAGGCTAAGCTAACTCACGCTAAATTGCACCCGCTCCATATTTTTGGGCTTGTGCATAAAACATTTAACGGAAGGATGAACTCTGTATGTAGGCCAGTGGGAGAGAGGGGGAGAGAGGGGGAGAGAGGACAGGGAAGAAGATGGAAAGAGGAAGAGGGAACGAGAGAAAGGTGGGAGAGGGATGGAGCGAAAGATAAAGAAGAGGGAGAGAGATAGAGTAAAGAAAGATGGAGAAAAGAGAGAGATGCAGGAAGGGAGAGGATGGATAAGAGAGAGAATGAGAGAGGGGTGGAGCATAAGATAAAGAGGAGGGAGGCAGAGAGATGGAGAAAAGAGAGAAAGGCAAGAAAGGAGAGAACGAATAAAAAAGAGATGGGGAGGAAAAGGTAAAGAAAGAGAGGTGGAAGACGGATGGAGCGAAAGAAAAAGAGGAGGGAGAGAGATAGAGTAAAGAAAGATGGAGTAAAGAGAGAGATGCAGGATGGGAGAGAATGGATAAGAGAGAGAATGAGAGAAGGATGGAGCGAAAGATAAAGAGGAGGGAGAGAGATAGAGCAGAGCGATAGAGTAAAGAGAGAGGGGAAGGAAGAGGGAAAGAGAGAGAGGGAGGTGGGAGAGGGCTGGAGTGACAGATAAAGAGGAGGGAGATAGAGCAGTGAGAGAGTAAAGAGAGGGGGAGGAAGAGGGAAAGAGAGAGGGAGGTGGGAGAGGGCTGGGGTGAAAGATAAAGAGGGAGGGAGATAGAGCAGAGAAATGATGTAAAGAGAGAGAGGCAGGAAAGGAGAGAATGGATAAGAGAGATGGGGAGGAAAAGGGGGAAAAAGAGAGACAGGTGGGAGAAGGGTGGAGCGAAAGATAAAGAGGAGGGAGAGAGATAGAGTAAAGAAAGATGGAGAAAAGAGAGTGGTAGGAAGGGAGAGAATGAATAAGAGAGAGTGAGAGAGGGATAGAGCGTAAGATAAAAAGGAGGGAGGGGGATAGAGAAGAGAAATTAAGTAAAGAGAGAGAGGCAGGAAGGGAGAGAATGAATAAGAGAGAGTGAGAGAGGGACTGAAGGCAAGAGAAAGGAGAGAAAGGGAAGAGAGAGATGAGAAAATGACAGTAAGATAAAGTGAATAGGGAAGAGGGAGAGTGATGAACATAGAGACAGAGGACTGAAAGAGAGAAATAAACAGAGAAAAAGAGAGAGATGAAAGAAAGACAGAGAGGAAGGAAAGAGAGTGACTGATTAAGAGTTTGTGGTTCAAAACACAGCGTATATATAGAAGGGGAGAGAGAAAGGGAAAGGGGGGGTGAGAGAGAGGAAGAGAGAAAGGGTAGGGGAGAGAATGAGATAGAGAGAGAGCAATTAAAAGACAGAAGGAGAGAGAGAAAGAGAGAAAGGAAATGGGAGGGGGGTTGAGAGAAAGAGGAACAGAAGCACAAAGAAAGCAATAGAGAGAATAGATGCCGTGATGGAGAGAGAGACAGAACGAAGGAGATGGAGAAATTAGAGGCTACACTTTCACTGTGCTTGATGAAAACAACAAGGGACCAGGCGTAGAGAGATAGACAGAGAGAGAGAGATAAAAAGACAGGGAGAGAGAGAGAGAGAAAGGGGGTGAGGGGAAGTGAGAGAGAAACAGAGAAGCAAAGAGAAAGAGACAGAGAGGGGGAACAGATAGAGAGACAGAGGCAGAAAAAGAAATAAAAAGAGAGAGAGACAGTTTTCTTGTACTTGGTACATGCATCACTTATGCACTTTACTCTCTTATATAAGAGCCTATGTACATCCACTGTGTGCTATTCCCATGGTGCTTTGCTGTCTGAAATCATACTGCCATGTGCTAGCTATGCTAAGCTAATACGGAATAATGAATGGCCTTGTGTTATCCATATCAATATAATGCTCACTGTAAGAAGCGAGCTACAGGGAGAAGGAGCTGTGCGTTTTAAATAATTGGCAAGGACCTGGTACAAGTGCTGCAGTGCGTGTTAGAGTGAATATACCAATAGTCTTATTACTTTCTACTGTTAAGAGTTTAGAACCAAATTTTGTAACTTTGTAATTGTTAAAGAAGATATGTTGTGCTGTAATCTAGTATTTAGTCATAATTGAGCAGTGTCAATGTTTACACCAAAATCTGATCTTTATCTGATTTATAGTCATCAGATTATAGAGATGTAATATATCTTTATTAAAGGAACTGTGTGTGTCCTGCTTTCTTACTGTTTTAATAAATGTACTACAATCACAACTGAATCTGGGTTGCCAGTTCCTTAACCTGCACAGAGAGGACACATACAGGCTTTTCTCACCCTCAGTGTATGGACAGGCCTCATGTGAAAACTCAGAACCTCCAGAATTTTTTATTTGAACACGTTTACCTCATATCTGGGGACAAAGATAGATCATAATTATGACATTTTTAATCAAAATCTTACACACAGTTCCTTTAACTCCAGTCCTTTACATACATATCAAATATTTTATACTGAAAATGTAACCCCTTAACTGCTTCAAAAGTAAAAATCTGAGTGGTACAAATGTTTTGAGGGATACAAATGAAAATAGTATATATATATATATATATATATATATATATATATATATATATATATATATATATATATATATATATATTATATATATATATATATATATATATATATATATATATATATATATATATATATATAATTTTTAATGAATAACTCCATTCCTCTGGTTATATATAAAGGCAGTGCACTGTAAACCAGCGTTACCGTAGCGACACACGGGTGAGTGCTTTCACAGTGGAACATTTGGCACGGCTCACTGAAGACTACCAAAATAAAGACGGCTGTCCCCACCGCCTGCAGGAGAACACGGGCAGAAGACACAGGAGTTTACTGTCAAATTACAGGACACACACTTTACAGGACAGGCTACTGTAAAAGCTCTTGTTTTGTAAAAATCAAACTAAAAATATTTCTAAAGTCTAGAATTGGAATTTCTGGATGGCAAAACCTGCCTGATGTCTGTTACAGAATCTGTTTCTTTACAAAGTCACGTATAGATACATAAATATACAGCAGTGGTCAGCATGTTTGCTCACCAACCCCAAGATTCACTTCTGTCATCATGTCCTTCAGCAAGACACTTCAGCCGCCCCTCCTCACCCTGTAAGAACATTTTGTATGGGACTATGGGAGCTCACCCTCATTCAGTCTACATCGGGGCAGCTGTGACTATAAAAACGCCTTTCCATGACCAAGTGTGGAGAGGAAGAATAATGTATTTTAAAGTGATTGGAGGCACACTAAATCCATGACAATGTTTTGGGATTTGATGTTTATAAGCACCAAGAAGACTATATAATAATGCATTATTACATATTGAGTATTTGTTTCTTAATGTATAATAAATGATGTAGGCTATGTGTTAAAATCAAACTTAATTTTACCGTTTACACTCAAATGCACTGCTTAGGACACGTTTGGCAGTGGAGAAGCTTTTAGCCGCTGGTCTTGAGTAGATATGTTGTCATAGTTTAATAGTGTTTCAAGGGGAAAAATACCACATTTTATTCTTATTCTTGCATCTGACGGCAAAATTCACCCCTAATTAAAATGTTATTGTTCCAAGATCTCCTAATAGAAGCGTTATTTTTTGGAAGTAGCCTTTGATATTTTTATGTCACAAATGTGGTGGAAATGTTGGAGTACTATGATTACAAAAGGAACTGACATTTAAGTAATCTACTGAGAAATAAAAGCACTTTTTACATATTTTGCTGTTTTGTTTAATTGCAACTGGTCTAAGTAAAGTAAAATCTACTGGATCAAAGTGAAAACCTGCTTCTTACTATGATTTACACAATACAACACATGACTTTTGAAAGACTGAACAACATATATAATGTAATCTATTGTGCGGTAGGAGCGTCCCAGCGAAGCATACTCCTCACGCTCCCCATGACTCAGCACAGATCAGGTAGAGTCTGCAGCTCCTGTCTACAGAGCCTTCCTGATGTGAGAGCGCAGATAGCACACCACTGTGTCCATGTGAGCGTTAGCATGCAGCTAGTGTACGCTCCTACAGGCACTGAACATGGTACATGCTAGCTCTAACACGCACACGGAGACAGAGAATAAAGATGGATTTAGTGACAACAACACACATTTCAAAATATTGCGTATACATGAAATAACATAACTTGCTCCAACAACCGTCCGCCACTGCAACAGAGCCATCAGCCTCCCCATGTCCTCCTCTTCACTGTTAGTGTCTTAGCCCTTCATCTCCTTTCATCTCAGCACCGATGTGTACCAAAGACAACAAGTTTCTAATCTTTTATTTAAGCAGGATAGTCCCATTGAGAATCAGAATCAAGAGAGTCCTGCTGGGTCCAGAGGGAGGAGCCTGCTGTTCATGTTTTAGCGGTAGGGGAAACTGAGGAGGACACAGGGAGAACATGCAAACTCCAGAAGATTATAGTGGTCCCTCATTTATCGCGGGGGTTATGTTCTAAAAATAACTCGCAATAGGTGAAATCCGCGAAGTAGTCAGCTTTATTTTTCACAATTATTCTATATGTTTTGCAGCTGTAAAACCCCTCATCACACACTTTATACACTTTTCGGGGGAGAAAACTTATAGTGAGGGACAACTGTATAGGTATCAAACCATGTATCTGGTCAGGATTTTGCTATTCTGACTGAAATATGTGTCATGATTTTTTTTGCCTTTTCCCAAACACTCAATAATGACACAACATAAAAAACTAGCAGTGCGCTGATATCTGTATATAACACTCTCAACAATCATAAAACATGCTTTTTTCCTAACCTGATGACACGAGCCCCCCTTCACTCCCCCCTCGCTGCAGTACATGTAAGCGTGTGTGTCCGTGTGCAACTGTGTGCGTCTGTGTGCGTCTGTGTGTGTGTCTCTGTCTCTATGTCTGTGGCCTTGGGAGGTGAGAGACAATGCGGTCCCTCCCTGGTTCTTCCACCCCCGCGCCGGCTTCCGACAAAAGCCCAGACTGTGAGCTGCTCCTGGGGACGACCTCGCTCGCTGCAGCCCTCCCACACGCCAACGTTCCACAATGCACCAGACTCGCGCTCCTATACAAAAATACATACATCTAATATACACACACAATGTACATCTGTGGACACGGTGTTCAGGGCTGGATCTATAGAGAGGTAATCAGGCAAGCTTTTCAGAATTATGGAGTGACTTATCCAAGGGCAAATATTCAATTTTCAACTTATAAATTATATAATACGTTGTGTTCATGTAGTTGAATTTGATTATGTCATAATTTCAGACGGAGGGATGAGGTCGATACAACTCTATGGAAGATTCACAGTTTTTGAAAGAAATATCCAAACTTAAACTCAGGATTAAAAAATGTTAAACCTCCATAAACTTGTCACATATTAATGTTATTGATTAAAGATGCGCTGTGCAACTTTTCTGATAGAGGGTTTGCCACCTGCTTGTCTCCACGGAAATATAATTGAAGACAAGCCATTGACGCCATCAGGACAAGTTACAGGTCAGATCTTTGGAGCGTAGACTCACTCAGTAACAATCCACTGATAAAAGCATAAAACGTACCCTCCGCCCGCCAGAAAAGCTCCATTGTGCATCTTTAAATGTACAGTATGGAACTTTCTGGAGAGGGTACACTGCATGATTCCATGGAAAGAGAAAGTAAAAAAAAAACATACTTTGAAACATTGTCCATGGAGGTATGTTTTATGCTGAGCTGTGGAATATTATGGCCAAAGGAACAACAACTCCATGGAAACAGGCATGCAGAAGGAGTTAGGTTTGTGGAAATGCAAGCTCACTCACAGTAAGGATGCATGTTTTTCTACCTTTTCAGTGCAATGTACACAACTAAAAAAAACATTATTATTATTACATTTTTTATAGGCAAAATAGGCAAAATCTGCGGAGTATCAGCTTTATTTTTACAATTATTCTATATGTTTTGCAGCTGTAAAACCCCTCAAACCCCTCACCACACACTTTATACACTTTTCTCACACAGGTATTAACATTTTCTCACATTTCTCTCTTGTTTAAACACTCTCAAAGTTCAAACCTTCGTAGATGCCTTTGTCGGTGCAGAACGTTTCAGCGAAAAAAACAAAACAAAAACTATTTACAAGAAGCGGGGAGCTCACAGGAAAAACACAGTGTAATCAAACACTGTATTTGCATTGTACAATAGAGTGAAATAATTCTTCACCTGAAATGTAAAAGTGAGACAACTGTAATTTCATAACTGTCACTTAGCAACCATCATGTCATTAAGTGTTAAAACACAATAGTTATGATTAGACTAATAAAATAATAAATAAATGTCGGAAAAATGTCTTCCTTTTACGTAAATCGTGTGTAAATCAGATGACAGTTGATGACATTGAGAGATTCTGTTTAAGACTTACTGCTACTTCCTGTTTTTGTTTTTTTTCAACTTTTCTTCACAAACGACCACTTCACTGATGCAAAACTATGCTAAGTATTTACCACTGGTACTATCCCGCCGGACCAACTCATAATTAGAAGAACATAAAACCTTGTTATATGCGCTTTAAACATCCTCCATTTTGAATTTGCGTGTATACAATGAGACAGAGTTGCAGCTGTTTTCACTTAGCCAGACAGTGGTTCACCGTGTCGAGACTCTATAGGCACATTTGGATTCTGTACATTTACATCCTCCTACACATCCATACCTCCTCTTCCCTCATCCCTCTCTCCTTCTCTCATTTCTCCATCTGCGTCTTCCGTTGCTTTTGACTAACTTTGTGACCTTCCCCAACTCGCTTCTTAACTGTTTATAGACTCAGTTGGTTTTCACCATTTAAATGTACAGATGTAATGTGCACTGCAAAATGACTAAATACCTGCTTGTCTCCATGGAGATACTATGTCTTTACCTGGAATATTGCACCGTATGGCATTAAAGGTCCTATAATGCACAAAACTGACTCCTGTGAGCTTATTTAAGGCTTGTTATAAATGTTGTTCCCTCATCAAAACAAACCTGGAGTTGTGTTTTGTTTCATTCAACACTTTATGATTAGTCTGTCTAGATCGTCAAAGTTCAAAATGCTCTGTTCCACCTTGTGATGTCATGAAGTGGTAGTTTTCAAGTTAACAGCTCCTTTTATCCTTTGTTCAGTAGAGTTTGGCAGTTCCAGGGCCGAATTTATCCATATGATTCTAGTGAGTTGTATGGAGTTGTGGAGCACTTCCTGTATTACCACATGATGACATCACAAGGTGGAACAGAGTGTTTTCTGTTTGAGAGAACTCAGCCTAATTATGCAGGATTTGTGTGTTAAACATGTGTGAATGAAACAAAACACAACTCCGAAAATGTTTTCGATGAGGAAACAACATTATAACAGAGATAAGAAAATAGAGTTAAACTTTTATATGTCAAGCGTGCATTTAATTAAGTGTCATTTTAAATGAAAAACTTCTCCATGATATATGTTTAATGCCAGGGGTGTCAAACATATTTTCACCGGGGGCCACATTAGCAAAATAGCTGCCTTCGAAGGGCCGGATGTAAAATAAATCTAACTACTTTTTTAACTTGTTAATTAACTGCTTCTGTATTATCTTGTACATGTTCAAGTTAAAAATATTGCATATGCATTAGACTAGATGTAAAAATGTGGCTGTGTAACTGCTTATCTCCTGATAAAATTACATTTCAAGACCATCATACCTTTTAGTTTACCCTGTCGAGGGCCACATGAAATGATGTGGAGGGCCACATTTGGCCCCCGGGCCTTGAGTTTGACATATGTGTTTAATGCCATCTGGAGAAAGTTATGGTGTACATCTTTAAAATTAACTCATTTCAACTGCAAAATTTGACAACAATCCTGGTAATATGGGTACACATTAAAAAAATTACAGCTCATTCCCAGAACACATTTTTGATTAATTCTCTAATATTTGAGTAATTCTATACATTTCAGATGTCACCCTCCCCAAGGCTCAAAACACTGGCTCCCCCACTTTGTGACATCATCAGGTGTTAGCTAGCAGCATTGTTTTTTAGCCTCACTGATGCTGCTTCATTCCTCAGTGCATCAGCAGAGAGTGAGTTAATTTACGATACAATTACTTTTATTTGCTTCCACGTAGATTTATTTTTTAAAAACTGCCTAGCCACACACATCTATACGACATCTTTTACTACTATTTTTCAAACTTTTCAAACTTTCCTTATTAACTTCTTGTTTATCCATAAAGAAATCTGCTCTGAAAGATCGCAGCTACTTTCATAATTTCAATCAAAAAGGTCATACTTTGAGTGTACTCTACACAGTTTCATCCAGTTGAAAGTAAAAGATGAAGATTCTCTGATGATAATGGTGATACCTCTAAAAGAAATACTTCAAAGTTGTGAATAATTTTCATATGGCCATGAAAAGAATTGTATAAAGACTGGAAGAAGAGGCCTCGCGATTACAACTTCTCAACAATTTTATTAACGTGCTGCCTTGGGTGTGTACATTTAACGGTTTACTATGTTTACTTTCCAGTCGACACTTACCTGAAATACTCCACAGTCTGGCATTAAACAGTACTGGTCTTAATTTGCCTGAAGACTTTATTCATGAAGAAATTATTAGTTTATTAAGAATGATTCAGGCTTGATCCGGGCGGCAGTCGAAGGTGGGGACCTCGACGACCGGATCTCCGGACATGGAGACTAGCTCTGGGGACATGGAATGTCACCTCGCTGGGGGGGGAAGGAGCCTGAGCTTGTGCGGGAGGTTGAGCGTTACCGGCTAGATATAGTCGGCCTCACCTCCACGCACAGCTTGGGCTCTGGAACCCAACTTCTTGAGAGGGGTTGGACTCTCCATTTCTCTGGCGTTGCCCGTGGGGAGCGGCGGCGAGCTGGTGTGGGCTCATTGCCCCACAGCTCAGCCGCTGCGTGTTGGGGTTCACTCCGGTGAACGAGAGGGTCACGTCCCTGCACCTTCGGGTCGGGGACAGGTCTCTCACTGTTGTGTCGGCCTACGGGCCGAACAGCAGTGCGGAGTACCCGGCCTTCTTGGAGTCCCTGGGAGGGGTACTAGACAGTGCACCAACCGGGGACTCCGGTGTTCTCCTGGGGGACTTCAACGCCCATGTGGGTAACGACAGTGACACCTGGAGGGGCGTGATTGGGAGGAACGGCCTCCCCGATCTGAACCCGAGCGGTGTTTTGTTATTGGACTTCTGTGCTAGTCACAGTTTGTCCATAACAAACACCATGTTCAAGCACAAGGGTGTCCATCGGTGCACGTGGCACCAGGACACTCTAGGTCGGAGGTCGATGATCGACTTTGTTGTCGTGTCATCTGACCTCCGACCGCGTGTCTTGGACACTCGGGTGAAGAGAGGGGCTGAGCTGTCAACTGATCACCACCTGGTGGTGAGTTGGATCCGCTGGCGGAGGAGGAAGCCGGACAGACCTGGCAGGCCCAAGCGTTTTGTGAGGGTCTGCTGGGAACGTCTGGCGGAGCCCTCTGTCAGGGGGGTCTCCAACTCCCACCTCCGGGAGAGCTTCTCCCTGATCCCGGGGGAGGTCGGAGACAGGGACTCCGAGTGGGCCATGTTCTCCACCTCTATTGTCGATGCGGCTGCTCGTAGCTGTGGTCGCAAGGTCTGTGGTGCTTGTCGCGGCGGCAATCCCCGAACCCGGTGGTGGACACCAGAAGGAAGGGATGCCATCAAGCTGAAGAAGGAGTCCTATCGAGCCTTGTTGGCTCATGGGACTCCTGAGGCAGCTGATGAGTACCGGCGGGCCAAGCGTGCCGTGGCTCGGGCAGTCACAGAGGCAAAAACTCGGGGTTGGGAGGAGTTCGGGGAGGCCATGGAGGAGGACTATCGGACGGCCTCAAAGAGATTCTGGCAAACCGTCCAACACCTCAGGAGGGGGAAGCAGTGCTTCACCAACACTGTTTACAGTGCGGGTGGAGAGCTGCTGACCTCGACTGGGGATGTTGTCGGGCGGTGGAAGGAATACTTTGAGGATCTCCTCAATCCCACTGTCACGTCTTCCGAGGAGGAAGCAGAAACTGGGGACCCGGAGGCGGACTCGTCCATCACCCTGGCTGAAGTCACTGAGGTGGTTGGCAAGCTCCTCGGTGGCAAGGCTCCGGGGGTGGACGAGATCCGTCCTGAGTACCTCAAGTCTCTGGATGTTGTGGGGCTGTCTTGGCTGACACGTCTCTGCAACATCGCGTGGCGGTCGAGGACAGTACCTGTGGAATGGTAGACTGGGGTGGTGGTCCCTCTGTATAAGAAGGGGGACCGGAGGGTGTGTTCCAATTATAGGGGAATCACACTTCTCAGCCTTCCCGGTAAGGTCTATTCCAGGGTACTGGAGAGGAGAATCCGACCGATAGTCGAACCTCGGATTCAGGAGGAGCAGTGTGGTTTTCGTCCCGGTCGTGGAACACTGGACCAGCTCTATACTCTCCATCGGGTCCTCGAGGGCTCATGGGAGTATGCCCAACCAGTCCACATGTGTTTTGTGGATCTGGAGAAGGCACTCGACCGTGTCCCTCGTGGTGTCCTTTGGGGGGTGCTCTGGGAGTATGGGGTCCGGGGCTCTTTGCTAAGGGCTATCCGGTCCCTGTATGACCGGAGCAGGAGCTGTGTTCGCATTGCCGGCAGTAAGTCAGACCTGTTCCCGGTGCATGTTGGACTCCGCCAGGGCTGCCCTTTGTCACCGGTTCTGTTCATTATATTTATGGACAGAATTTCTAGGCGCAGCCAGGGGCCGGAGGGGGTCTGGTTTGGGAACCACAGGATTTCATCTCTGCTGTTTGCAGATGATGTTGTCCTGATGGCTTCTTCGAGCCAGGACCTGCAACAGGCACTGGGGCGGTTTGCAGCCGGGATGAGAATCAGCTCCTCCAAATCTGAGTCCATGGTTCTCGACCGGAAAAAGGTGGTTTGCCCTCTCCGGGTGGGTGGTGAGTCTCTGCCCCAAGTGGAGGAGTTCAAGTATCTCGGGGTCTTGTTCACGAGTGAGGGAAGGATGGAGCGGGAGATTGACAGGTCGGATCGGTGCAGCGTCTGCAGTGATGTGGTCGCTGTATCGGTCCGTTGTGGTGAAGAAGGAGCTGAGCCCAAAGGCAAAGCTCTCGATTTACCGGTCAATCTACGTTCCTACCCTCACCTATGGTCATGAGCTCTGGGTAATGACCGAAAGGACAAGGTCGCGGATACAAGCGGCCGAAATGGGCTTCCTCCGCAGAGTGGCCGGGCGCACCCTTAGGGATAGGGTGAGGAGCTCGGTCACACGAGAGGAGCTCGGAGTAGAGCCACTGCTCCTACACGTTGAGAGGAACAAGTTGAGGTGGCTCGGGCATCTGCTCAGGATGCCTCCTGGACGCCTCCCTAGGGAGGTGTTCTGGGCATGTCCCACCGGGAGGAGGCCCCGGGGAAGACCCAGGACACGCTGGAGGGACTATGTCTCTCGGCTGGCCTGGGAACGCCTTGGGGTCCCACCGGAGGAGCTGGAGGACGTGTCCGGGGTGAGGGAAGTCTGGGAGTCCCTGCTTAGACTGCTGCCCCCGCGACCCGGCCCC
Source organism: Periophthalmus magnuspinnatus (assembly GCF_009829125.3). NCBI lineage: Eukaryota > Metazoa > Chordata > Actinopteri > Gobiiformes > Gobiidae > Periophthalmus > Periophthalmus magnuspinnatus. The sequence continues at coordinate 4,761,954 of NC_047132.1, forward strand.
GGATAAGCAGAAGAAAATGGATGGATGGATGGATGATTCAGGCTTAGTAAGGCTAATTAAACCATAGTTATTATAAAGTGTTACCCGTTAAACGTATCTTCCTTGTATTCATTTCATTTATATTCATGTATACAGGGAGAGCCCAATCAGACCCTCTTTTTCATGACAACAACAAACAAAACAAATTGCTTGACAGCTCCATTAAAAATAAAATAAAAACAGCAACAGGTGTGATTATTAATGTGTATCACCAGATTTTCTAAGCGCATTTGTGGGACCGGTGTATCCAGTTTTGTATGTCCTTGAAATGACCAAAAGCAAAAACAACTGAAAGCTTTTTTCCCGTTTCAGTTCTAGTGCCGCCAGTTTTTCATCATCACCATCATGAGATCTTGTGTTAAAAGTTCCTGTATCAAAGATCAACAAATAAGTGAGACACTGAGGCAATCTATCGTCGTAGTCCCTTCTAAATAATACATTCTATACAGTGTCGTTCTCTTCTGACAGACAGCGATGGCCAACCTGCTAGCGTACACTGATTATAAAATGAAGGGCTGAGTGACAGAGTAGATCTAAAGGTTTTGGAAGTCTACATGTGTGTTCTATCTCCATAATCTTGTACAGAAAGAAAAGTTGCTTGAACAATTTCATTTCTGTAATTCAATGGGATACAAGATTTGTTTCTATAATAAAATAATAATTTTGATTTTAAACTGTTACATAATCCTAATGTATGTATTTTAAAGGATAAGTTTTTGTCAAGCTAAAACCCAGGATATATTTATAGGTACTCTTTCCATCAATTCCAAGATTTGTAGGGCCTAAAACTGAGCCCTGAGGCAGTCCTTTGCTTAAAGTAAAAAAAATAATAATACTAATTTAAACCCATCAGCTACTACTGCCTCGGTTCCGTTTGAAAAGATAATGTTGGAACCAATCACATGTAGTATTGTCAAATCCAATCTGGTTCAGGTGCTTTAAGAGGACTCCATGATCCACAACACAGCTACACAATCATGTCTACACAATCAAATGTCATTTAAAACTTTAGTGGTTGCAGTGACAGTACTATGCCCTTCTCTGGAACCCAACTAACTTTTCTAAAGCTTTAGCAAGACAAGATCATTTAGATATTGACCAGAAATTATTTATATCTTTAGTTGTCCCACCTTTATGTAAAGTCAAAGCATGTGCCGTTTTCCATAAGTCTGTTATAACTGCCATTTCAACTAACAAATTAAAAACATGTAATAGAGTTTGAATTCACTGTGATTGGTTAATCTGCCTGTCAAACACGCCCTCTGAAATTGTGGCGACCTGATATTCATTAAACACCTTGCATTCTACTGTGAGTGGACTTGCCTCTCCACAGATGTGACATGCACCTTGGCCTGATGATGTCAAATGCTTGTCTCCATGGAGATAGATTACCATACAGTGGAAAATTTCAGGCAAATCATTTTCTAACATTTCTATGCAGGTCCCTGTGCAGAATGTTCAGAGTGCAGTGGGCAAAGACAAACATGTTGATCATTTCTAAAGCTTCAAAAATGAATTCAAAAGATGTGAATATTTTCATTGCTGATAAATAATTCAGCATGTTTGGTATGTATTTACTTTAAAGGATCTAGAAAATTGTTCACCAAGGTCCACTCTGCATAGTAGAAAACACTATTGTAAATATGACCATAACTAAATACAGGGACTACAAATATGCATTCACAATTCTACATTTTGAGTACCTGTATTCCAGTACAGTTACTCTTACATTTGGTGGTTTGCAGAATACACTTAATTTACTAAAGTAAAAAATACAAAAATACAAAAAAATCACTCAAAAGATCACACATTTTAGACTGCTTACTGTGCAAAATTAGTGAAAAAAGCTGTTTAACCCATTTTACTCAATGTGAAATAATACAGAATACAGTATTCTGATCAGGCGGAATTGCTGGGTTTCTAATGACATCACAACATTGTATTGGCCAAAAATATTTAATATTGATGGGGGCTAAAATGAATATAGTTTAAATACAGATTTTTGTTGTAATACAGTGAGTTCTTGGGTCTCGTCATCAACAGAAATGATCAGGTTCAACATTTGTGCATTTACCTTTTGGATATTTCCTGTCAAAGCACAATGCAATCAATATAGAAAACTGAGACATCCTCATACTCTAGAGCCTGAAAACCACCAGCATCTGTTACAAAGTACATTTACTGCAGGTAAACCATACATACAAGTATTCTTTCCAATAACACTGACCATTTACCCACTGTTTAACAGACAAAGCAACGATAAAAGTGAATATATGTGTTTCATAATGTCTTTTGTGTTAAAATAATGTGATTTCAACAACTGTGTTCTATAGTTGTTATTAAGATGTGAAGTGTCCAGAAGATGCCGAGGCGGAGAACCAACAGAAATAAACAAAGGACTGAGAAAAAAAGTTTATTTTCCAGCTCTAATTTAATTGTGGCTTCAAGACGCCTCATTATAAAGTCATCATGTGTTTATTACATTTGAGGAGAAAAAATGATTGTAAGAGAAATTACTTTCCTTATGGCTAACAATGTTTAGCCAGTTTTAGGATCATTCTCTCCTAGGATTAAAAATAAGTTGTTCATGTAAACTTCTGAAAAATCTGGAGGCAGAAGCTACACAAGAAGGTGGCTAGAACTCACGCTTCACAGCAAAAAGGTCTCGGGTTTGAATCCTATGTCGGCTGGGCTGAGTTTCAATGTTTCTCCCAGAGTGTCCTACATTTCCCCATCAATCCAGAACATGCACCACAGGTAAAATCCTCCAGCATAGTCCTGGCCAAGACTAACCTGGTCAGGACAGTAGCTTTGAAGGACGGGTCAAATAAAGAGGTGCACTTAACCTTAACGTAACCTTCATCCATACAAAGTAATTATTACATTCATTTTAAAAAAATTATAAGCCAAAAAATACATTAAAGCAACACTGTGGAGGTTTCTGGAGGAGACACATCATTTGCATATTTCCATAGGAAAAAAGTTAAAACCTTGCCCCATGGAGATACATTTTATTCCATACTGTGGAAGACTGTAGCCAAAGGAACAACATTTCCATGGAAACAAGCAGGACGAGGCCCTGCTCCAGGCCAAGTAAGAGTCAAGATGCAGCCCGCATAGAGGAAGGACGCATGATGCAAGTGCGATCAAAAACATTGAAAAAAACAAACCAAAACCCAAAAAACTCAAAAAACATGGTTTTACTGAGACACCTTTTATTGTCTGTGCTTTTTATGATGGAAAAAGTGATGGCTCCATGGTGATAACAGCAAAGATATTAGGTCACAGCTCTAATTGTGGCTGAAGTAGTTTTACAGGCTGTAGCAGCAACATGTACTAATAATGGATATGGGTGATGGTAGTTGTGTACTGAGGTAACCTTTCTGAAGTATTTGTACTCCATTAGATATCGAGTACTTCTGTGTTTAAAGTACATATGACAGGTTTTCATGTTTTTATAATTCTGACTTGGTTTGGTGGGATAATACCTGTGTTAAATATTTATCATAGTTTTACATCAGTTCAGTGTCAGTTTTGGAATAAGTTAAGAGAAAAAAGAAAAGTACAAAACTACAGAAAGTCTCACTGACTTCTTACAGAATCCTTCTACCATCAACATGAAAAACTCCATCCAAAATGCAGACACAATTTACGCACAAGGAAGGCATTTTTCTGGCAGTTTAAACCTTCATTTAATAAAAAAAAAGTTGTCATCTATTTTTATTATTCACTTTGGTTGCTAGGTAACACTTACACTGCTGACCGTGTTCAACCAGAAAAAAAGGCAAGATTTTTTTGTAAAATCTAAAATCTAATGGTGTTGACTCTGTTTTAGTGAAATGAGTAGTCTAACCTATCAGATGCACTTAAAAGCTGTACTGACGCGGCGTTCCCTATGTACAGGGTCAGAGGTGATTGATATTCCTATCTCTGAGCAGCACTGATTTTCAGGCTTTGATTGACAGCTGACATTCCAAGTGTCCAGAGGAGATGTGTCCAGCCCTCAGGCCAGGATTTTCCCGGGATAGCGGCCTTGGAAAAGGTCACTTCAAGCCCGGGAATGATGAGGGCACGACGGGAAAATCGAACCAGGCTTTGGAAGATTACAGGACATGTGGTTGGGTTTAATAAAATGAATGAGAGAGGAATTTGTATGGTGTGGTTGAAATGATTTAAAGTGCATATGATTTTCTGGGGGGAAAACAGTTTTTATAAAATGAATATAGCAAAAAACAAAAATGATTTAGACCCATTTTGTTTTTTCATGTTGGTAGGTAATTTTGCAAGCTATAAAACATATTACAGTTTAGGTACATTTCTTTCCTCACAATTGATTATGACTTGTTTATTGAAAAAAGTCACAATGGTGAGAGTTGAACCGGGCGCTACGGGGTAAGCTGATCCACCTCTGCTCCTATAAGAAACTATAGCAAGAAAATGATGGAAAATGATTTTTGAGGATAAAAAAAGACTTTTTATGTTTTTTGCAGGTTAACTTCAAGTGTATGAGTGTGGTAGATAGAAGTCAATTTCAAATGATTTATTCAGAAGAATTTTATGTGTATCTTTTAGGTCAAATTTCAAACAGTTCTCTGAGGGTGCCTAGTTATAAAAATAATAAATATTGTATTTATTTTTCTGCATAAAACCTCACTTAGGACAATTTGAAAATTATAAATGCAAGTTTTTGATCATTTGACCCACAGGTCAGGCTTTAAACTGGTGCTTCAACTTACCCCAAGACCCAGGGTAACCACGTTGTCATAGAAATAAGTTTGTTGATCAGTTGATGGACTCTTGGGTTGTGTTTGGGGTGAATGATGTGCAGTGTGTGTGAACAAGACTGACCCAAAAGTAAAGTAAACAGAACTAAACCTAGTGTGCACTGGGGTCGCTCCACAGAGCCACTCACATGTGTGAAAACCACCTCAGTCAGCAGTCTACAGTTAGCAGTGTGTAATCCCTCAGTCATCCAGGTCCATGGCAAAAGATGAAGTTTAAATCTGTCAACTGACGAAGCGGCTTGGATGAGCAGCAAAACGTCTTCACTCCTACAACGATTTGTCCAGTTGACAGATTTAAACTTTGTCTTTTGCAACGGTTAGCAGTATTTAGTGTATCAAGTAAACTATGGTAAAAGGCTGAGAAAGAAAGTTAAATTGAACCATATTATAAAATTAGTACATTGTCAAAAACATACCTGCAGTTATATTTTGTTTAATTTAACCATCAATGTTTAACACATTAAATAAACTATAAACAGAACTAAGAATGAAACTTAAAGGTTCTGTATCATGGTATTTTTAAACCATACCATAAATGTACTTCATTGTCAAAAAGTACCTTGAGTTATGTTACGTTTCATTAGCACTTGTGTGAGAACGCGTGCATATATACTTTCTTTACCAAAAATGCTCTGTTCCACCTGGTGACATAATTAAATGGTTCATACAGATGGACAAAAATACCGAAACATGATACAAAGACATGATTAAAAACAAAAACTAAATTTGAAAAATGTAGGACCTTTCAAAAAGTATGATTTTAATAGTTCTTATGGTATTAGCTTGGATCTTAAAACATATTGTGACAAAAACATTCTAAGTGACTGCTCCCAGAGTATTGTTTTCATATATATTGTTGGCATGGAAACAGAAAGCTAACTAGCAACCCACGAGGGCAACAGACTAAAGATTACTCAGTGATTAAACACGCTCCATTATACAAATATACCGTCTTAAACATGTTGCAATCTGAAAAACAAACTTGTGAAACATCCAGCCAATATGACATCGGATAAGCTACACGGTCCGACAGATGCTAACTGTGTGGGAGGCGTTCGCAGCACTCTTTCCAAAGTATCGCGTCGTGTCGTAATCCTTCGGAAAATCTCCCAGTTTGTGTGCTAAAGTTTGACGGATAAGCACCAAATCCGCGTTCCATATGATCAACTGATGTATACGGTGATTGTGAGAGCCGAGAGAAGAGGGGAGGGGGCATTAGAAACACTGGTGATTACTTTGAGGTCTTTAGCTTTAGCTAGCGTGGGCGGGCTTATGTCGAGAATATAAATGGAAGTTTAAATGAAGAGGATAGGGGGGGGGGGGGGGGGGGGGGGGTATGGAAAACATCTGGATCGGACAAAACATCGGTTCATTGCTCCATACGCATCTGCAGTCCTGCCTGATTTGCACTGGGGGGCAGCTGGGGGGCAGCTGGGGGGCGAAGAGAAGCAGAGGGCGGGGGAGTTCGGAGCAGTTAGTGGTTACCGTTAACCCGAGCTCTCAGGGTTCAGCACGCTCGCTTTGTGTTCCCTGACCTGTATTTCTATTTCAGACGCATCTATTTACCAACAAGCCTTTAGATGTGATAACACAGGCGTGGCGAGGAGACGGGCTGAAGATGAATGGTGACATAACCCTTAGGAGTTTGACCTGGGTAGACTTTATAAGAGAAAATGAAGCACAGCCATTTATTGTGTTAGTTTTATGTGTTTTTAAATGCATGTGTGTTAATGTGTTTACAGCTTTTAGTTTGATTCTTTATTTTTTATGGACTATATGTAATTTGAACAGTTGGACAATTGGTTTATTCTTTGCGGACCATCTACAATTTGAATAATTATTAAAATCATTATACGGTATAGGAATATAAAAGCATGATACTAAACTATACACTACAACTTCACAAACCTGTAGTGAAGTGCAGCAGTTTCATTAGTGCCCCCCCCCCCCCTTTGACTTATTTTATTATTTTCAATATTTTTTTATTTGCCAGTGTTTCCTCTGAGGAGCCCTCTGCACCGGGAGCTGTGGCTGGCTGTGGCTCCTGGGCCCTGGCTCGTGGGCCCTGGCTCGTGGGCCCTGGAGGTTTGGTCTTGACCTCATCTCTTCTCTGGGCCCTGGGCTGGTGTCCTGTGGCTGCGGGTGACCCTGCTCCTGGTGCAGATGGTTCCTCTGGTGGCGCTCTCTCATCTGGTTCATCTTTATCCAGCCTATTGCATTAAACATATTTTAATGAAACCAAAGGTATTTTAACATGTGTTGGGGTGGGGGGTGGGAGTGTGCGTTGGGGTGGGGGGTTGTCTGGTTGTGTTTATTGATGTGTTGGAGTTGGGTTGTTGGGCTGTGGTTGGGGTGGTTGGGTGGGTTTGGTGGGTGGGACTGATTTTAATGCACTGTAAAGCACTTTGTGTTACATTTTTCTTGTATGAAAAGCGCTTTATAAATAAAGTTTGTTGTTGTTATAAGTACTACATAACAACAATACAACAACAAAAAAAGAAATATAGATCAACTTACAACAACAAATTACTTTGTTTTTAATCTGTAACAGAAAATATGTAAAATGCATACATTTCCCTGAAATTCATTAAAAAATGAATTCTTATTTAAACTATACACATTTTTTAACCAACTAATTGATCCATTTGATACTGAAAAAATAAAATATAATTACATTAAATAAATATCAAATTAATACATTTAAATGAAATAAATATCAAAATAATACATTAGAATAAAATAAAAAATCGGATTAAACATTAAAATTAAATAAAATCAATAAATAATAATAAATTCATTGATCACTGAACATTTTTAGGCACTAGTGCTACATATGTTTCGTCATACTTCCTCGTCTTAACTTTGGAGTGACTTTCGTTTATCTCATTACCTCAGTCTACCGCTGCCTTTCTTTTCACCCCTGTTAAATATTTTTCCATCGTGTCTCTTGAGGGGTTTGTTCACTGCTCTGTGTTCACGATCTGTCCACTATCTCCTGCTCTTTGCTGTGTACGCGAACAAATCCTACATCATAGAGCTAATACTACCTGCACACTCTGACAATAGGAGCACAACTGCCACCTACTGTAGTGGAAGTGCAATTACACTTTATTCTAGTACAGCAAAAGAAAAGCATGTTCCCCGGGGTCATACGCGCCCCCCCCCCCCCCCGGCATCATACCACGCCCGCCCAGGTTGGTGGGCCCTACTATTTGAGAAGGACTCCATTCGCGGAATACACGCTTATTGAGATAACACTCTGAAGAGGAAGTGAAGGGAGGGAGGGGTCAAAAACAAAACTGAAACGTATAAAAGGAAACATGGTCAGAAGTGTAATACCTCGTTTTAACTGTAAGAGCGCTGGCTACGTACAGTTCCTTTAAGTCTGAATCTGAAAAGCAAACTAGTACATTTTTGTGGTCTCATAACGCTCCTCTTGACCCTGGTTCAAACTCTCAAATCACCATGTCTGGTTTATGGTTGTGTCTGAAGGTCCCTCTCTCCGCGTGGGTGTTACATATTTGTACAGGCACAGTACCGCTTTATGCTCCCTTATGTGGGGGCCAGCCGATAACCAAGGGGGCCAGTTTGAGATAGGACATGCTTTACGAGCGCACCTTTGAACATCCTTGGTCTTTTCACCACCATAAAACAATAAGAGGCACTCCCCGAGGTTTAAGCAGTGCAGTTAAAGAGCATGCGAAAATGTCCTGTCCCCTTGAACTCTGGGAAGGAAGGAGGGAGGGGGTAAGGTGGAAGGATATGAAGAGGGCGAGGTGGAAGGATATATGAAGTGGTGTGACCCTGACAAACGGGCAAGGAGAAGATAGAGATTCTGTTCACTGAAAAGCAAGATTGGACGGAGGTACTGCAATTTTGAGATCTTTACCTCTTCAAAACTAACATTCAGCACTATACATCATCATTTGCTACAGGATCCACCTCTGATGCTTATTCCCACAACGTAACAACACTATTCATCGCATTCTTGTCGTTATGAACACAAACAAACCCGGTCTCTTCACCTCTACCACTACATACCCATCACCACTGTCGTGTTTACACAGATCTGAGCGCTCAAACATGCTTCGCTAGCTACGCGGTTAGCTAATGACGCCTTTAGCCCATGCCCCACGCTCTCCCCGGGCCTGTCGATGTAAAGATGCCAGCAGGCTCCTCTCTACCACAGCAGGGTGTCAAATACTGTAAACAAAACAAATAGTGCCTCCGCAGGAAATAGGGCCGGTAATATTAATTGTTGCCAGGTCCTCACAGCGATTCTCGTAGGGGGGTTGTGAATAATGAAGGAGAGAGAGCACTTTGTGGGTAGTTACAGTATACCTCCTCCCATCACATGCACACTAGGAGAAATATCTTGTTATAATGCGTGTACAATTGAGGTCAATGTAGGGATAAACATGCCAGGTAGAAAGAATACGAAAAAAGATGGTAGAATTACATGAAATTGACAGGTGTGGTTAGATACGTTTTTTCGGCTGGTTAAGGGGACAGTAACGTTTTTGGGTTTTTTTCATGTAGTTAAAGGCATTTAACCTGTAAAAACAAAAGGGAAATAGAACAGAAATCAATTTTAAATGTTTTGCAGTGGTCCAAAGTTATTCCTCACTTTTCTAATGCACTCCTAGAATCCTAATTATTTACATTAAAAGCGTTTTCAACAGTAATGCTAATGACAACTAGCATAGCATTAAAATATATATTGTAAAACCAGCTCTTAGGGTCAAAATAAGTCCGCTGTGTGCTCTCTGCATTGAATTATATAGTGGTTTTATCTGCCGCGAACCAGGGAGTAATACTGTTGAGCTGTTAGCATGCTAGTTGTTGTTAGTAGTGGTGTGGCGCAAGTCTAAAAAGTGCTTATATAAATTCAATATGGTGAAGAAATAGAATATTGGAACTGGTACAACACCTAAACATGACAGTTAAAATTGTGTAAGTCAACAACAATGCATGTTTTAAGATTGACAAATGCCGTGGAACATTCCAGTCAACGCCGTGGAACATTCCAGTCAAAGCAATAACAAGAGTTACACATTGCACCTTTAAAGGGAAGCTTGTACCATCTTTTATATAAGACCACCATACTGTCTAAAGACCACCAAACCAGCCCCCGTCTACTCTTAGCAAGTCTCTAGCACTCAGACGCCTATGCTAGCCAGCCATATGCTAGCCGCCTGCCCGTTGTACAATGCAAATGTCATATGCTAATGTCGTGTGCATGTTTAATGTGTTTTCCATTAAGATTCTCCTGACCTGACCCGAGTGAAAAGGGGCTAAAGAAGCTCACCTTTTACATGAGAAGTACTCACAACGAGTACCATCGGAGCACGGCAAAGTTCAAGTGTTTTTATCCCAAGTACAAGTAGGACATATACTGCCCTGTGAAAAACCTAGGAGAATGTACGAATGAATGTACGTATTAAGTGATTGGATATGAGAAAACAGACAAGAAGAAAATTATTTGTTTAACTGTGGGTGTTGGTATTGTTAAAAACATTCTTGAAAAACTTTGGGGTGAGTGCTAGCTACTCCACAGAACTGACTCAGATCTTGGCTTGGTGGCAGAGATGCTTTTTAAAACTAAAATATTTGGGTATAATAGACTAAAACTGTAATATTTTGTCAAAAGAAATACCAAAATATAGCTTCTGTGTTTCTATAGATATGCTAACGTCACTGTTAATGGAGGAATTAGCATTAGCCACTAATTTTTTTGGCAAGCGGACAAGCACTTCATCAAATGTGAGCGAGCCTCGTAAAGAAATATTACAGAGTGGCAAAATTTAGGGGCTAATCTAATGTTGCAATTAGCCCCACAATGAGCATACAAGCTAATGGTGAGTTACACAGCTATTTAATTTGCGCTGGTCAAAAACTTGTAGGCTAACATTTACAAAAACAGCTACAGTTTGAGATATTAAAATGTCCATACACCACCGAACCAAACACCCACATTTTCTTTTTTTTAGGGGCGACAGGAGCTCAGTTGGAAGAGTATCGATGGTATTAAACAATTAGGGCATTAAACAATTAGCGGTCATGGTAAACTAGCAGACAACAGACAAAGAAGACATAGAAATACTTATCCATCTTATCTCTGAATGTCAAAATCAGCTGTAAACACATCTTTAAGCACAATTCATGTTTTGTTTAGAGTTTATGCTAAAATGCCCTGGAGCTTGACAGGTCAAAATGTGGGACCATTTGAAAGAAACAATGTATTTATGAAAAAAGATGTATGATTTCACGGCGTTCTTGACACTGAAAAGTGGAGAGACCTCAGTGACGTAAAATTATAACAAAAGGATGCGGTCGTCACTGTATTCAGCCCTACTGTTAAGGGTATAGAATATTACATGTGATTTTGCCCCTTATAAGAAGCTGGTAATAACTCGGTGTGAATGGGGAAAATGAATGAGTTAACCAAATTACAAAGCGATTGGAGCAATTACCGGGGCCACAGAGTTCTCATCAGCGCTAAGCCTTTCCAAATAGCCTAGCACCGCATTATAGAAGACCTGGAAAAATAGAATAGGCTGTAATTGCAAGGCTGCGGAGATCAAAGATGTATCAAAAATATGGACAATTTCGCGACTGACTTTAAGAGATATATTAAATTAACCCCTAGTTTCATGTCAATAGAAAAAGGTTTGTTTTTTTAAAGAGCCCATATTATGCTATTATTATTATGCTCGGATCTACGCTATAATGTTGTTTCCTCATCACAAACATTCATTGACACTGAGTTCTTCTCTCAAACAAAATGGTCTGTTCCATCTTGTGATGTCACGTGGTACTACAGGAAGTGCTCCACTGTGTTTTTAAACTCCATTCACCTTAACTAGAATCGTTTGGACAATTTCAGCCCTGGAATTGTCAATCTCCTGAGATCCAGAACACACAGTTCTTATGAAGATGTGAGTCTGGTCACCAGTGAATCTACCCATTTTCAAATGATTGACAGGTGGATTAGTCAATCAGGGACATGCATGGTCCGTCTGTATCGGAAAAAATAAAGGAAATATCAAAGGGGACTGAAAAGCACTGTGGATGAATAAAGCACTAAGCTCATATTGATTTGAGATGAGACAAATTTGATTTTAAGTGTAAATCATAGGTGACCAATGAGCTCCTTTGTTTCACGTGTTTTCATGTGACAATGAAAAAAAATGATTGGACGATCACATTTGACCGGCCTTGACACGCAACAGAGGACTTGGGGACCAGACTGATATCAATCTATATATATATGTGTGTGTGTGTGTGTGTGTGTGTGGGTGTGTGTGTAAAATATATATATATCCTTTGTTTTCATAGTTTGTCCAGGGGTGCGACTTATATTCAGAATAGACCTATATATTAAATTAGTAAAATATATAATTTCATATCTTCGTTATTGTCTGTATTATTATTGTATGTACTACTCTTGTACCACTGAAATTTTAAAATTTTAACAATACGGTAATTTAAAAGACGTCTGACAAAGACTGAACAAAAATGCCCCTAAAAGAAAATCATATTCTGCTGAGTCTGAGTCACACCAGACACATGTTCAGTTCTGTCTATACTTCATGTAGCTGAATAAATATAAGTGTGTTATGTTAGCGTGCTGTACTGATATTCAGCCTGTTGTTCCACATTTTATTATTATTATTATTATTATAACTTGCGTTTAAAGATAACATGTCTGTTCTTGGTCTTGGATTTTTAAAAATAAATTTCCCCCAAAAATACAACTTATAGTCCAGTGTGACTTATGTTTTTTTCTTTATCATGCATATTTTGGCTGAAGCGACTTATATTCCAGAGCGATGTATAGTCCAGAAAATACCGTATATATTTATTTCAATCTCCAGCATCCATCTCCAGCACCCAAACCTTGCTCTCCAGCAAGTCCCTGTCCCCCCTGCTGATGCTCCTGTGTGTGCATATATAAGTGTGTGTGCGTATGTGTGTGCATATGTGTGTGGAGGGGGGAGGGGCAGGACCAGAGCAGGAGGAGGGGATCTAACCCATGGTCCCGTTGGTTCACCATTGGCCTACTTTCCCTACAGCGCACATATGAAGAGCATGCGGGGACTGGACATGTGACATCCCGTGTGCGCTCCCATACAGAGACGTCAGTGTGTGTGTGTGTGTAGGGAGGGGTAGACTTATACAGATATAACCTTTGGATTAGTTTAGAATATTATGCAATGAAATAAATGTGTGTGTGCGTTTTCTTAAAGCCGCTGTGCCAGATTTTTATCAAATTAAAACAAGAAAAACAAAACTATATTTGAACCAATTTGCAGCGGTCCAAAATTAATCCTGACCAGGGTGGGCTCTGGAGGTTTAAAAACAGTGACATGAGTCTAACAGGTATCCACATTCCAAGCTCCGCCCCTACAGCCAGGTGTTTGTAATAAGAAACATCTGGATAGTTCTGTGTGATGTCATGTAGTGCTTGAAATAGCAGCAGACACTGGAGACCGCACGGACTTTGTTTCTGACTGTTTATGACCAGAAAGCTGGGAATTTTATCTAGTTAGTACTAAAATTGCCCCCAAAAAAGGGACTAGAAACAATAGACATTACCATTAAAACATGATATTCAGAGCTTAGAAGCAAAAAAGTTGACTTAATGTTTAGTTCCACTTTAAAAACATCGTTAAAATATAGCTTTGTCTATCATTTAAGCTGTTGTCAACCTAAACAAAATATCTGTCAAGATTTAAGGCTGATAGCACTCTGTCTGTTTGCTCACGTCTGCACCACTGAGTAAACAGATCAATACATTTCACCTGTTGAACAAAATGACACCAATAACTGATCAGGAATGAGGAGAGGTATCATGATTTTCTCTATGTTTATTAAGTCAATATATTCTAAATGAAAACAAATGGGTCAAAACACAACAAAATTAAATTGCGTATGTTTTAATTAGCGGTTCCAAATGTCTCCTATGCATTGACGTCAAGCTACACGATAGAAGTAAATGTATGTAATATTATTGTCTTAATTAGAATGCAAATACTACACCTTTTATGTAAATGGCTGACTGCAGGGAGCCTCATGGTTTAAAAGCGTTTCCACATCTCGACTCTGTAATCACTAATTATCGTTTTTGTGGCAGTAGTGGTTATATTACAATAACTGTGGGTATGTGATCAGGTTTATGCAGATAAATGTGACAAAGTGAAGGTAATTAAAGGTGCACTAACCTTTGTGGTGGAGAGTCAGCCACCTGCTCATATGTACATTAAACCCATCTATTTGGACACTGCATAAAACCTGTATGTTTCCATGAGGACAAGTAGGTGACAAAACCAGGCCAAGTTACATGTCAGATCTGTGGAGAGGAGACCCCGCTCACAGTAAGAATAGATGCTTTTCAAGCATTTTTTGTGCAGTGATAACACCTATAATTGAATGCATGCATGATATTTAAGTTTAATGCCATACTGTGGAACAATTCAGGCAATGGAATGACATCTCTAAGGAGATCATCAATGAATATGTAAGTAATATAGTTTATAGAGGCACTGCAGAAGCAGCTCTGATACACATCTTTGCCCACATTATGTGATGCTGAAGGGTAATGTGCGTATAGTCAGATCCACGTTTTATACCACATATAATCCAGCTTTGTGTAATTGTAATGTGATTCACGTAACTATGGAAAATAATAAAGCATTTTCTATGAATGAGCTGAGATAATCATACACATCAGACAGAAGGAGGATAACAGTCTGTTCAGAACACAGAGTTTAACACAAACATCTTTTATTATGTACTGACAGAGGACACATTTGTTCACACTCATATTCTTGGCTGAATGTATTATATTCAATATTATATTCAATATTGAATAGTTACTGTTATAAACAGCTTCCTAGAATAAAATAAATAAAAATAACTGGTAAGTATTTCAGTAAGGGAGAAACAATATTTTTCAATCTTAGCCAATTTTGCAACTTTTAAAATGCAAGATAAATAAGCCCAGCAGAACTGGCAGTTGTTGGTGTGTACATCACATGGACAGGTGCTGAGAATGTCCCTGTTTCCTGGATGGATGAGTGGCGACAGAGGAGCACACAGGAGACAGAGATGCATGCTGGGATATGTGGGATACCTCAACACATGGTCCTATGGGTGCTATCTGGTCCCTCAGTGCCCTGGACCCATTAGACAGAGTGACAGTTTAACACAAATCTTACATCAGTCGCCTTGGTCAATGTCAAGATTGAGGTGATCAATATGTCCGATGTATGCCCGTGATCCGCCATTTTGTGTGTCTACTGTGAACTGCTGCTGTAGATATACTGTGTAATATACTGTATTATATACTGTATAAGCAGCTCTAGGGTCAAAATGATCCTGTCCTTCATATAAATATGATGTTTTTATCGTCCAAGAACCATGACGTAATGCTAGTGTACACCTAGCATGCTAGTTGTTGTTTGTAGTTGCTTATAGATACACATGGGACAATGTAAAAACCCAAATAATTGTGATTAATGATAATATCACAATAATTATTTAAATTGCTGACAGAATTATTTCTCATTTTAAAGTTATTATTAATAAGTTCCACACACATCACAGAACTGTACAACAATGCACTAGAAAAGTTAGTTTCTTTCTGGTGGCACATTTGCAATAACCTGTGTTGGCAGTTATGACAAGTTTTTAAAATATATCACTCACACTTAACAGTCTTTTTTAAATCATATTTAACAGCATTATTTTTTTATTTTTTTTTTTTTTTTTTTTCTTTTTTTTTAATAAAAGTGGGGAGTACCGGTAACTTAGGACCACTGCAAACATTTTAAAATGAATCAAGTGCTCATGTTTTTTGTACTTAGACATGTCATCTTTGTGGCACTGTTCCATTGCACTCCCGGTAGTCTCTTGTCCTCTTGTCCATCACTCCAGTTTAGATCACATTCTTATATATCCTACTTTCCTTCTACACTACGGCTACAGGCTGCGGCAGAGTTGTTAGTTGCCTCAAAGACAGCTGCAAAGTGGGGTAGTAGCGGTGGAAGAGCAGTGGTAGCGGTGGAGGGCCTTCTAGTGTGGATCTATGGAGCTTTAGGGGGATGAGAGGTAGCTCAGTGCCCAGGATTAAGAGCCTGTGGATGGGCTACTTGAGCCGAGCCACCCCCCCCCTTAGACGCGGAGGGCTGTATTCACGCACATATGGCGTCTTGAAATGAGTCCATCGAAAGTGCAGGCACATACGGCGCTAACCCGGCTCTCCTCCTGGCCCCGCGGAGCCCGGTCCAAGGTTGGAGCCTATAGAATTAATTCACAGTGACAGCGCGAGAGTCAAGGTTAGCCTGGCCACGCTGCACTAGGATCGCCGCTAGCTTTGCGCAGAGGACGGAGCCGGGAAATGGAATATGTGATTGAGAAGAAAGGCAGCACTAATAAGAACTAAGATTTACACAGAGTTCTTTG
Organism: Periophthalmus magnuspinnatus; assembly: GCF_009829125.3. Lineage (NCBI taxonomy): Eukaryota > Metazoa > Chordata > Actinopteri > Gobiiformes > Gobiidae > Periophthalmus > Periophthalmus magnuspinnatus. The sequence continues at coordinate 4,778,243 of NC_047132.1, forward strand.
AATGGGGTATGGAGGAAAGTATAAAGAAAAGGTTTCTGCTATAGTGGAGCTGCCAAGGATGTTAGAGAAAAAATTAACGACAGGGAAATGTCAACCCCAGGCCTGTCACTGAAAAACTGTAGAATGAATATAGTGTACATAGAAAGTAGGATTGCTGTCATTTAGTACATGATTAGTTGTAATGTAATGGGTTTTTTTGTGTGTTTTTTTTGCCGAGTCGCGCTAAAAGCAGTAAATCCTGACAGACAGGGCAGTGGACACAGAGGAGTGCTAATAAGTGCTAATGCTAATGCAAATTTTTGACCCTAATAAACATGTGAAACCACAAACTGAAATAATGTCACAATAAACACTGTATCGACTTATAATTCAATATATGAACCTGGGGTCAGTATTTATTGTTTGTGCATTTTTGTGCATTGTTGTTGTTGGTTCTACGATAAGATTTGAGCTGTAGAAAAGTTGAATTATTAACTTCTATGACCCATTACAGATGCAAATTAAGTACTAAGTGTGTTGTTCTGGTATTTATTTATTACAGCTCATGATTTTTTAACAATATTGTAGATTTAGAATAGTTTTTGTGGTTTAAATCTGTTCTTGGGTTGTAGTGTCAGAGCCATAAATGAGTTCCAATATTATCGTTTATCATCTATATTTACTTCAGCGATATATTCAACTTCAAAATGTGTTATCGTGACAAGCCTACCTATAAATAATCACGTCTTCTACAAATAAAAGTTAGCATTAGCATGAGACACAAAGCTGTGTCTTTCATAAAGCAAGTGTTTCATATGCATTTATTGATTTTTACCGCAACTGGGCAAAAACCTCACAGGGATTACATTCGAGCGGAAGTGTTAATGTCGACCTGAAGTACCATGTGCCGTTATCCACAGAGCCTATAACATTTTTGTATTTTTCTTTCAAGTTTATTTTTCATGGACTAAATTAAAACAATATATTTGACCGAATTCACTTGAAACGTAATGGTGGGGTCATTTTGCCTGAAATGTTCCACAGTATAGGATTATTAGGTGTATGAAACTATGAGACTAATTTGCAAACATGGTCAATTAAAGGTACACTATGTCACTTGTATCGAATAACCACAAACATAAAGGTGTTTCTATTGATCAAAAATATCTACATGGCCTTTTACTGAGGGTGCAGGCCTCTCCACAGATCTGACTTCTCTACAGAGAAGTTTAATGCTATACTGTGGAACACTCAAGGTATATACAAGGCTATACTGTGGAACACTCAATAACACCTCCGTGGACATGAACAGAAAAGTTATAAAGTTCCCTTTTAAGGCCATAAAAAGATTAATACTTAAGAAAAAGTCGAGTTGAATGGCTTTTGTATCCTGACTTAGACAAACTTTATGTATTCACAATGGAAATTACTTGGTGCAGTGTCTCATACATATACAAGTAACAAAAATAGCAAAAGACTTGTGTTGAATATATGGCTTTTGTCTTATAGCTTTGTCTCCATAGTAGACTTGTGCTATACATTTAGTTTGACTTGAGCTGACCTCACTCTAGTGCTGCCTGGCTGCTCAAAGCCCATAAACTTGCAGCCCCAGAGGTGTCCTGTGTTAGTGCTGGTCCAGAGGAGGAGCAGATGTACTGCGAGCACTGAGGGCGCTGAGGGGAGAGGGGGTCATTTGGAAGGTAAAGGCAGGATTTCTAATGGGAGAATAATAAGTGAAAAACAGGTAGAGAACACACTCTGAATGAGTTAGAAAAGCACATTTTAATAGTGATTAGGAAATATATTGTCAGTATGCTGCTGAATGGAGGACATTTTGGTGTATTTTACAAAACTACATATGACAGAGGAATTGTTGGTTAAAGGTGTTTGTGTGTGTGTATGTGCTCCCACTTGACAATTCACCATAAATATACAAAAGAATGACACAAAACAGTACACAGAAACATGACAAACCTGATGCGATGTGTAGTCGTTTCATTGGTTTCATTCACAGGTCATATAATTATGGTAAATGGTCACATTTTTATGTAGCACTTTTCCACCTTTAAGGTCCTTAAAGAGGTTGTTATGTGTTAGCAGTTAATGGGACAAGAGGCATATTGTTAGAATTGTTTCCCCTTCTTATTCATCCATAGTACTTGCTTTTGATACAAAAGGGAAGCTTGATACTAGATACTGATTTGGATACCATGATAATAATATCATAACCATTTTGGCACAAATGATAAGGAAATCCATGGGTCTCTATCATGATGTGCAGCTAGCCAGAGCCATCAGCGAGGTCCGACAGAGCGACGTTTGTTGTGATGAAGCTTATATCCTTTTGTATCCTTTCGTGAGATCTTATTCTGTCTAAAAACTGCTAAAACTGTGACTTGGAAGTCTATGAACACACCCTGAAATACATAGGATTACTGTATTGTTTCCCTGTGAACATTAAACTTCTAAAGGACAACATGAAGCTAAAGTGCCTGTCAGTCACTCTCCATAGCCCCTCCCCTCTGCACTCTGCTGTACGCTGACAGACCAGCAGAAAGCCCTCACTGCCATAATGGAAGCCTGTGGTGTAAAGTGCACTAAGTTTAATGTGATAAAGAAATGAAACAATTAGAAACATTCAAAAGCTATTCACAAATGGTATAAAAGTGTCATTTAAATGACATGTAAGGTAATGTGCCACCTTTTGTGTGAGGATGCTTGCTGTAAAGTGCTTTGGTCAGACTTTTAATAACAACTACTTTTAATAACCTTAATGCAGCATGAACACAAAGTTGACACAGCACTCAGCTAAACTTTTTTTTACATTCAATGATTTTTTCTCATTTTGAATATTGCATAACCACCTGGTCACTTGCTGCCGGCACAACACAAAAAACAATCGAATCCCTCTTTAAAAAAGTCATACAAATCTTTGACAAAAAACCTAGCTCCTTTCACCATTGTATTGTTTTAGAAAAATATAACTGGTTGAATTTTGATAATTTTATACAGTTTAAAAATGCTTGTTTTATATTTAAAGTTCTACACGGACTTGCTCCTCCTCCGCTGAAAGACTTTATCAAATTAAAGACTGTGACTGGGATGGGAACCAGGGCCACATCTCGAGGAGATTGTGATGTACCACACAGACGCACAAAATTTGGACAAACCGTGCTCTCTGTTAAAGGGACTCATATTTGGAATAGTCTTCCTCTGACAATAAGAGAATGTTCATCTCTGTCCACATTCAAACGGCACCTTAAACTGTGGCTGAAGGAAAACCAGGTCTGTGAGCACTTTTAGCTGCTTTTATTGTATTTTTGTAATGTCTATGTTGTATTTGTTGTCTGTGTACCTGCCTAGGGACAACAGATGGAAATTAGTATTTTTTGCTATAATCTGGCATATTTACACTGTGTTTACAGATGTTCATTAATATGCGCTGTCCCTATCAAATAAATAAATAAATAAATAAAGTTAAAGTGCATAAGACAGGTGGTAAATATTATTTTTTATAGTTTTACATCAGTTCAGAGGCAATTTGTGGAAAAAAATTAAGAAGAAAAGTGCAATTAAATCTGCAAGCGGCATCAACTGGTCCTCATACTTCACCACCTTGCAACTCCCACAGTCTTAGTATTATTATGGCTTTGGGGTGCACTTGTCACTAATCAGACAAAGTCAACAAACATTGGAAGCAGTGACGCACTTCAATGATATATGGTAACACAACACAAACTATGGCATGGGTCCCACTGTCTTTTTTTTTATTAGGATAACATGAAGAGTCACTGTGCCAAATTTGCATTTTTTCATGATAGTAGTATTTTCATTAATAGGAAATCAAGGGATCACAACGTTCAAAGTTTACCATCTTACTGTCTGGTTGGACACGGGCAGCAGATGTGACATAAGTAGAGATAATTTTATAACAGTCACCTCACATTACCAAGGGCCAAAACTATTCTCTTAAATCAATGCCTTTCTTGTGCGTACTCAGTTTTACAACTCCTTACTTCTTCATGTATTTTTGTACTTTTCTTCTCAACCTTTTTCCACAAATTGACACTTCAAAAACTAAGGTGCATATTTACCACAGCAACTATCCCACCAAACCAAGTCATAATTAGAACAACATAAGCATCTGTCATCATATGCAGTGCAAGTTAAAGTACTAGGTGGTCAGATAGGAGCCTGGTCTCTCTGCTCCATGTGAGTGCTGTGGCATTTGGACACCCCCTGGTTCTATATGAAGTGTAGAGCAGTCTGACCTTTCACTGACAGGGCCTATACACGCTCCGCCCACTACACACCGAGCAATCTCACTGTTCCAACTATTAAAATATACAGGTTATTTTAGCACGCTTACCCTTTTCACTATATGGAAAAAAAAAAAAAAAGACTGAATGCTGAACTCTCCAGTTGTTTCTCTTTGTTCAAATAGTTGTGTTCTTGTTCAAGTGATACTGAGAATTAGAAGTATCAAACTTTACATAGCAAAGTTTGAAATATTATAAATATATTATAATATAAACTTGAATTATTGAATCTTACTGTTATTTGTTACAGGCTGGTGTAGGGTTGTCAAAGGAAAATCAGATACTAATCAATGCTAAAACTAGTATCAAAACTAGACTAATTTGCAGGAATGGGGTGATATTAAAATTTAGACTCATTTAGACTCACGATTAACAATATTATCACGATAATTATTAAACCAAGATTTACATTTTATTTTTTTTAAGTCACTAAAACTGAAATAGTTTATTTCACATGGTGTGTTATTTATGATGGATATTTTTGGCTCAAGTTTGTCAAACAACTCAGGATGGTTGTCTCGCAAATGTAACAAAACTTGCTTATGTTTGTCCTTGGAGCCGCAACTTTTTTTTCAGCAGGCTCTGCAGATTGTTAGCTCATCACCTTGTTGGTCTTGTTTTTCAGAGCCATAATAATTTCACACATCAGACTTCACCTTCTTGAGTGGAGGTGGAAAAATGTGTGGCGTCATCCAGATGCAGATCCACTGCCCACGAGCCATGAGCCATAGGCACAGAAGAAAAAAAGTTTCATTGCTATTACAGAGGCCCCCCTTGTGGGCAAACACCAGAACTAATATCTAAACATTGTATTGAAACCGGAAACATGAGTCAGTCTGGTGCCGTAAAGGCGATTATAATCATGTGCGATTATCACAATTATTAAAAAATGCCACGAACAATTAATTGTGGATCTTTTTTATCGCGATATTATCATATATCGTCCCATCACTACTAATTTGATGATTATTGACTACTAAAAAAAAAGTTACATTCATAGGGGAGAAATTAAGCTTTCCTTTAGAATGATCTTGAGAACAGTAGTGACACTAAAATGAGCCTCTGTCCTTCTAAGAAAAGCTGTCTCGTGTTGGTGTTTAAGTTAAAACCTAGTGCAAGAGTTTATTTCATGACAGCGTCATCTCTAAAACTACATTTTGTGAACAGAACATGCTTTTTTATGTCACTCATGCCTGGCCTGTTGTATATCGCAATTTCACAAGTAAACCCCAATTTATGCATGTTATTATGGGCTATACCACAACACACACCCATGCTGTGGCACAGGGCCAGAAAGAGTACTGCTGCAGGAGGTGTAAAAAGTGTGAATTCTGAAACTTACTCTGAGGTCGTATTCACACTAGCACTGGTTAGTACGCTTTAATCGAACTCTAGTTCTTTTGGTCACAAAGTCCGGTTCGTTTGGTCAGGTGTGAATGCGCAATCGAACTGCGGTCCAAAAAAGCGAACTCTGGTCCGCCAAAAAACCTAGGTCTCGGTCCGGTTGAAGTGAACTCTGGTACGGTTCGAATACATATGTGAACGCCAAGCGGACCACAGGCCGCTCCAAAGACAGGAAGCGGATTACATGCAGAGCATTCTGGGTAAATAAAACCAAAACAAACACGGGTGCAAAGCTAGCGGAGCGGAGAAATGGCTCGTGGTCAGACGTGGAGTGAAGAGGAGATAAAAGCCCTCATAGAAATATGGTCTGACGAAAATATATGTCAGTTACACGTGACCACGCACAAAAACAACGAGGTTTATAAATTAATAAGTGAAAAAATGAAAGCAGTAGGATTCCCCCGCACTGTAGCGCAGTGTCAGACAAAAGTAATTTTGTTTACATTTCCCTGCGGAAAAGAAGTTACGTTGTATTGACCAATAGACGAGCGGCGTTTCTTCTTCATGGTTTTTTGTCTCGTTTCCTTCCATGGTTTTTGGTACAGCGCCACCACATGTGAAGGATTAGACAAGCTTCTCAAAAGGTTTGGTTCGTTTGACAAAAAGCAGTGTGAAAGCAAACCGCTCCAGTTGAAAATGTTAACAATGTTTAAATTTTGGTCCCGAATCAAACCAAGTCTACTGGACTATTAGGTGTGAAAACGACCTGAAAGTACAATTTCTCTTACGAATGTAACCAAATACTGCACTTCTATTATCAAGGGATATTTGGACACAACAGACTTCTCTTGTCCCTGGACACTTCCCACAGTTTATGCCAAGGTACTTTGAGTCAATACCTAGAATGAACTATTTTAAAGCCTGGTGTCCACTGCAAAAAGTGCATAAATGAAAGTGGTGGAGCTCTTCTGCTCGTGCTGAGGAGATATTGTATTTGCTGCTGGTCACAGATTGATCACTCTGAGACAAACACTCCAAAATATCTCACTCATATCATCAGTCGCAGCTCGTCTTTGGTCCTACAACGGTTTTAAGTTTGATCTTTGTTCGGGTCTTACTCTAAGACCTACGACCCTCTTTGGACAAAACCGTGGTTAAAGTTTATTTGCATCATATCACTATTTCCCATTCAGTGAATAGCCATTGCATTAACAAGCATTAGTTGATTCTCTATAGTGTAATATATAGATGTAGGACGTGTGCCTGGGCGGTGAGTGGGAATAACAAACACATAGACAGTATATGATTAGCATGCAGCGCTATAGCGAACATAAACAATGGCTCTTTAGTAATGCAGGCTTTGTTCTTAAGGCAACAGCACCAGGAACCATCTATTTCCTTCTTGTTCCTGCTGTCAGCCAATCACAGCCTGCTGCTTTTGACCCTCAACCAATTAACAGCCAGCAATTACTAGATGCCCTTAAAGTTATTTTTTTAAGCTGTGAACAAGTTTTCTATGTCAGCTTTAATTTTAGGTGTCTTTTTTATTATTTGTATCCAGGCTTTGATTTAAAATGTTAACAGTTTTGTGGCTGTACCTGATTTTTTTTCCTATATAGTTGATTAAAAATGGTCTCGCCCCAGTACAGATATATTGTAAAAGCAGCTCTTAGGGTCAAAATGAGACTTAAGTGTTTTTATCTACTGCTAACCAGGAAGTACCACTGGTGCACTGTTAGCATGCTAGTTGTTAGCAGTGGTGTGATGGCAAAAGTCCACTCAGGCCTATAAAAGGTTTTAAAAGTACTTATTACTCCGTCGTCCATAGCGCTAATATAAATTTAATTACAATCTAATAATTTTAATTTCCACTTTGACTTTGAAGAAACAGGAAGTGCGCTGTTAGCATGCAAGTGTTTATTAGCATTACATTATTGCAAAAACAACTTGACAACCCTGATGCAATGTGCAGTAGTATCATTAGCAGGATGCACGCTGACCATGTTGTGATAGTGCTCTGAAGGCGGAGTGACTTAAGGCGGAGAGCAAAGGGAGAGGAGACTCAGCATCAAAAATGAAAGTGAAACTTATAAAACATGTTAATATATGTTGTTTTTGGCAGGCAAAACAATAAAAGTTAAATGGTGATCTAAATATGTTATGTGTTGGTCATTTGTATCCCAAGTAAAATACCCCCTCTTTAAAATAAAATAGTTTTCACATTTTCAAGACAGTAAAAATAAAGTACAGCATCTTTAACTTAAAAATGAAATAACTACAACTCCTGAAGTTGATATACAGTATTGATATACAGAGATCCCTGGTTTGTTGCGGGGATTACGTTCTAAAAATAACTCGCAACATGTGAAACACGAGAAGTAGTCAGCTTTATCTTTTACAGTTATTCTATATATTTTAAAGCTGTAAAACCCCTTACCACACACTTTATACACTTTTCTCAGACAGGCATTAACATTTTCTCACATTTCTCTCTTGTTTAACTAATTAACAGTGACTCAGGTGTATTTCACAGTTCCTCTGACCGCGCCTCTTCGTCCTGGCACCGCTCCACTGTAGTGTCGATCCAACATTTATGTCAGTTCTGTACTGTACAGGAGACACGGCATGGAGGAGACTGATTGACAATGGTCTACAGTCCCTTAGCCAATCAGGATGCAGAACACAATGCACGTTCATATGTTGTAAAATTGCACTAAATAAATCAGCGAAACAGTGAGACCGTGAAAGGTGAACCACGATATAGTGAGGGATAAGTGTATATTATTCCCTGTATTGAAGTGTTCTCAATAGAGGCCCTCAGCAGTTCTTTGTACTGGGCCCCTATTAACGGCTCTGTTTTATCTATTCATTACACTATCCATCTCACTTCACTAATTCACCTGTACCTTTTAAAGCCTCCCTTGGTTATACTGACTTTAATACTGTACCAGCCTATAAGAGCCAGCTAAGTGCCCTACACCGTGTCACCCTCATTAAAGTGCACTACAACAACAGCCCTACACACTCCAGGGAGCGAGGTGTATAGTGCTCTCCCCTCATCTCCTCTCTTATCCTTTCATTTCACCTCTCCGCTCGCTCTCTCCTCTGAGCTACATCTGGAGATAGACCCCAGGACAGACCTACAGACATGGACAGGACTGGCCTACAGACACGGGGAGCATGATGAAGATGGACTTCAGCTGCTCCTCCTCCTCCTCCTCCTCAGTAGTACGGGGCTGTCCGGTCGGCTCGTGTCACCTTACACCTGGATCAAATTACGGTGCGGGATCGGAGCTACATTCATAATTTAAATTTTAATTAAAGAGTTTTTGTTTTATTCTACGGGGAATTAACTGCTAACACGTAACATATTTAGATCAGCATGTTAGCTTTTATTGTTTTGAAAATGCTATATTCACCAAAATAACATATTAACATGTTTTATGAGTTTCACTTTCGTTTTTGACATTTGCCTTTCCGTTGCTCTCCGTGTTAAGTCACTCCTCCTTCAGAGCATCTGTAGTCCCGTGTTGGCCTAAAACCAACCCAAATAATAAAATGTAACAGTATACAATAGGATTTTTTTATACTAGTTATAAAACAAGACATCGATACATCAATCGACAAACAACAGATAATCTCACACACACACACACATATATACACACACATATCATCTTAGCGACAGAGTTAAGCGTGTGGAAGTACCTGTGAACCATGACTACTAAAAGATGAACGTCCTGTCCCATTACTCACACCTGTGTACTTCAAACGAGGGAAAGGGAGTAGTATGTCGCATCCATAGACCATACATAGAAGAGGACTTAGGCAAGGCAAGTTTATTTGTATAGCACAATTCGTACACAAGGTAATTCAAAGTCCTTTACAGAATAAGAAAGACATTAAAATCACACAAATCAAAACATAAATAATCACAAATAATCATCATAAAATTAACATTAAAAGAGAAGAGTGCAGAATGAAAACCTTTCAGTCGTATGCACAGCTAAACAGAACCGTTTTGAGCCTGGATTTAAATATTGTCAAAGTAGAGGCCTGTCTCACATCTTCAGGAAGACTGTTCCAAGTTTTAGCTGCATAAAACTTAAACGCTGATTCCCCATGTTTAGTCCTGACTCTTGGCACCAGCAGGAGGCCGGTCCCTGAAGTCCTCAAATTGCGAGATGGTTCATATGGCACTAACGTGTCGGGGATATACTTTGGACCTAGGCCATGGAGAGACTTATACACAAGAAGAGCTGTCTATTCTTTGAGCTACAGGAAGCCAGTGCAGAGACCTGAGCACAGGATTTATGTGCTCATACTTCTTGTTCTAGTCAGGACCCGAGCAGCAGCGTTCTGGATGTACTGCAGCTGTGTTAAGGCTTAGAGACTTAGCTAACCTGCTAGCCGGGTTCAAAATAGAAAGTGAGCATAGACGAGAATTGGCTTTATCAAGATGCGGCTCCAATTCACTTTTTATTGAAAAATGGTGTCCCCTCTCTCTGTAACTGCTACTGTCTGATTCGTCATTCCGAACTTAAAATGTTATTAATATTGACCCGCTCTATATCATCCCGGTGTTTTTATTTTGCCGTTTTAACCTGCAAATCAAGATATGAACATTAATAACCCAGAGGTCAGTTTAAGCTTGCGTTGGCAACAGGTTTGATTGACAGCGCTTTGTTGCTAAGCGCCTACCAGACCAGCAGTGTTCCTGACGGCTCTTTGGTTGGCATGAAACGCTCACTCCAAATTAGCCTCTATAACTGCTAGCCTTGCTTTACCTTCACGGCGTCCCTTTGACCACTTCTATATACAGTCTATACGTTGTACCTGTGAACCTTGAAAGCATCCGTGGAACATCTTGGCACAATTATAAAGCAAAATGGCTTATTCGTCCCCTGAACATGCTGCTGCAGTATTAGCAGATTGAGGGCCCATTATGGCTTTCAGGAGTAATAGCTGAAACGTCTCAATTTCAATTACATTGCCCGAAGACTACCTTAGAGACCTTTTCAACACATACTAATTGACAATAACATCTACAGTTGTCCCTCGCTATATTGGGGTTCACTTCAAAGTGTGTGGTGAGGGTTTTTCCAGCTGCAAAACATATAGAAAAATTGTAAAAAATAAAGCTGATACTTTGCGGATTTCGCCTATTGCGGGTTATTTTTAGAACGTGACCCCCACGATAAACGAGGGACCACTGTATTCAGCACGGACACTAAAGCTGCTCAAATGGTAGGAAAGACTGGTGGTCCGATCCCAGCTCAAACGCCACCTTGGGCAAGACACTTTTTCCACCTTATCTATTTGAGTGTGTTGTTAGATGGTGTTGGCTTTATTTAATTCATTCACATGTACTGACTTTCTTTTAACCATAACAGCACGCATGAACATAAAGCCGCTATGCCACTACACTAATATATGAACATCTACAATAATATGACTGTAAAGACAAATTAGTACAATTCTACAATGCCAGTAAATATAAAAGGACTATTACTACTGCTGTTAATGATCGGATATACGCCACTTCCATTATGCAGTACTGTGGCTCCACATTAACACACACACGCACACGCACGTGTTGGGTTTTCATGCTTCTTGGGGACATTACATTGACTTCCATTCATTTCCTGGAGACTGATCCTAACATTAAATGTCCCATATTACACAAAATTTACCCTTGTGAGCTTTAAGCCATGTTATAATGTTGTTACCGCCTCAAAAACATACCCGGAGTTGTGTTTTGTTTTATTTGCATATGGTTGAGTAATCCTGGTGTATTAGTCTGTCTACATCTGCAAAGCTCAAAATGCTCTGTTTCACCTTGTGATGTCATGAAGTGGTAGTTTTCAAGTTAACACCTACCTTTAGTTGAGGAGAAATGGGTAATTCTAGGTCTGAAATTATCTAAATGATTCTAGTGAAGGTGTATGGAGTGGAGCACTTCCTGTATTAGCGCGTGACATCACAAGGTGGAACAGTGTGTTTTTGTTATAGAGAAAAACTCTAAACTCTGCAAACTAAATATGTAGGATTTGTGTGTTAAACATGTGAATGAAGCAAAACAACTTTATTATCGACCTGCATGCCCTCATTATTATTTTTTATTTTATCTTTATTGACATGATTAAAGAAAGACATTTTCTTTTTGTTTAAAAAAAATCTGTTTTATAGATATATATGATATGCACAGAACACTAAACAAGGTCAGTATAGATGTTAAATGTTAGTTTTGATAAGATAATAGTTATATTAGTATCAATTAGTATTGGATTTTCGATGCTTTTGACAGCTATACTTAACCATAAACTTGCCTACCATGGAGCCTACCAGGACGACTGAAGGATTACACACATATAAGGCCACAGACAGACCCCCCCCCCCCCCCCCCCCCCCCCGAGGTATGCCCAGAGTAGTCGGACACACTGACACTTGTTACTGTGCGGGTAATTGGCATTATCCCACCAAGTTAGCAAACAATACGGACGCCTTCAAAGGTAGACTCCGCTCGCTACAGGAATGCTTAAGATGATAAGAGATGAGGGGAAAGAGAGGGGGAAATGGGGTGACAGAGACTTTGAAAAAGAAAGGGGGGGATATGGAGAGGCAAACCAGAAGAGAACTAGAAAGGAGCAGAGAAAGAGATTGACGGGGGAAACGAAAGATAAAGAGAGAGGGGGAGAGGTTGAAGGAGGCAGAGAAAGGAGGGTGGGGGGGTGGGGTGGGGGGGGGTGTTATGTTACTATTGATATTGGTGCTGTTATTGAATAATTTAATAGTTCAGGTATCAATTTCAGATCTTTCAATACAGTTCCAATACCACAACACAATTCTTAATTATGTTCATATCCAGCTAACGTAGTCCTGACCAATCAGCGTGCACACCGCTAATGAAACTACTGCACATCGCATCAGGTTTGTTAAGTTGTTGTGTACAGTTTTGTATGATGCTTTTGTATAATGATGGAGAATTGTCGTGTGGGAGCGTGGATATAGGCTTGTGGGCGGAGCCTTGGACAGAAGAATCATGCATCTGACTGTAATGAGGGTTCAAATAGGACCTAGGAGACATCACTGAAATACTGAAACATACATGGATGTCATCTACAACCTCTTCATGTACGTTTCTGATGAGGGAACAAAATTCTAACATGGGAGAAAGGTCCAAAAAGTCGATTTTGCATAATACCTCCTGGTTAAAGAGAAAGAGAGGGGGGTGAGGCGGAGAGATGGAGAAAATGCCATGACAGCTGCCAGGACGGGCACAGAGAAAGAGCGAGAGGAAGAGAGAGAAACGCACACAGGAGTAGGAGATGGACAAAGAGAGGGAGAGAAAAGAGAGCAGACAGGAGAGTGACAGGTAACAGGCGGAAAGGCGCTAAAATGACAGCCCCGTTTGAAACTAAATGGAAGAAAAAATAATAATAAAAAGGTTATGAACAAGTTTGAAGGACAGGACAAATAAAAGGTGTACGCCGCGCCGACACTCAAAAACACAGTGGAGAGGTTTCTAAAGGCTCCTGCAGCGAAACTGACAGCGGAAATGCAGGAAATTTCAACAAAAAGCACCCCTGAGCTCTCTGAAAGGATCAGAGGAGACCAAGTAAAGGGTTATGATGTGTCGTTATGGCAACAGTGTGATATAAAAGGCTCAAAAGCAAAATAAAACAATAGATGAAAACGTTTTGCTCAGTAAATGATTGGCTGGAAGTAAGGGTTAGGGTTAGGGTACAAACAATAGTTTGTGTGTTCTTGGGCCAGACACTATACAACTTGCACTTTCCACTAAAGGTATGACTTTCCTGGTAGGAGTCTGTACTTGCATGTCTCCTTTGAGATGTTACTGCATTAAAATATCTTACATTTAGAATCTTGAAATACATGCATTCTTACTGTGAGTGAGCTCACCTCTCCACAGATCTGCCCTGTGTATAATGCAATAACATCTCAAATCAAATCAAATTCAAATTCTCTCAGAAACCCACCTTTAATAAGACATTTCTAAGTGACATTGAAATGGATTTCATTGCTAAAAAGGACTTTTGTAGGAACTAAAACTTTGGCTTAATGCATTATTTCATTCACACTTGATGGTGTAGCCATAGTTGCCGTGGGTCAAACAAACTTAAAGGGGTTGTACACGATTTTTTTCATGTAAAATTAGTAAAATTAAAAAGTACAGTTAGTCTTGCCCCAGCACAGATAGATATATTGTAAAAGTAGCAGGGTCAAAGTAAGGCCGATGCACTATAAGCACCCTCGATTACTGGCACTGCAGTGGCAAAGCTCAAGCCTCTGAAAGTTGTGAAAAGTGCTTATAAATTTATCATGGTGAATAATTAGGATGCTAGAAATGTGTTAGGAAAGTGGGAAATAAATTTGGACCACTGCAAACCACTTAAAATGAACTAGCTCCGTTTTTCAAGTTTTTAAGAGAATAAAAATCAGTCTTCCCGCAGGCTCACAAGTTCAAATCTAGATCACCAATCCAAAACATGTCTACTAGTTAAGTACCAGAAGAACACAAAGCCAAAAAAATTGATTTCACACAGGCTACAAAGGTGCAAATAGGCAAATACCTTCACAAAAGATCCCCAAATGTATCCAAGAGAGACGCCACGCTTTACAATAAACAAAACACGACATGCACTTTAGCCTCACAATATATCGCACGCATTAGCATTAGCCAGGTGTTAGCTCCTACCGTCGTCGTCCTTGCTGTGTCTCCTCCGGTCCCCCGCGCGGCTGCCTGGGCTCAGGTCGGACGAGGGGCCCCTGTCCGCTGTTAGCCATGTGGGCTCGCTCATGTCGGCCTCCTCCTCGCTGCTCACTGAACTGTCATCCTACGCACACAGACAGAAAAGAAAACGTCAGCGCTATAAGAGAAGTATTTTCATGTTATTGCAATATGAGTGATGTATTGGGATAACAATTATTTTGGGATATAATGTTCCATACGTAAGTAAATACGTATTGGATGCCCTTCTTTTTACCACATACTACTGGAAAGTACATGAAATTCACTGCTCAGAGACACACAGGTATTTTTATTTACACATTTAAAAAGTGAAATAATGCCACAAAAACATCTGACATCAGTGCACACACCTTGAGCCTGGTACAGCAAAGAACACATGTGCAGTACTAGCAGTATTAGCAGTACACAGCAATACTGGCAGTACAACAGTGGAATACAAATTTACAGACAAGGCCGGATCCAACATATGTGTACTGCTACTGCTATTGGTACTTCAACTATACTACAACCATAAAGTGTCAAAGTGCTTCCATGCATTTTTAATTCACTCCACACCACTCTTACTGTGGTAATGAAGTACTTTTGTAGTCACAGCTCTGGGGTTACCTTGAGCAGTGAGATGAATACCTGTAATATTTTAAGTGAGCGTGAGCGTGAACAAGTCCAATTCTTCCTAAATAGCTTAGTTTACCACACCACTTCAATCCGTCTGCTTATCTCTTGGTCACAGGGCAGCAGGCACAATGACTGCGCTGCCCATAGAACCCAAACATGACAAGAAACAAGAGGAGTGGAGACGGGAGGAGACAAGCGGAGAGGAGAGGGCGAGCGAATCAAACGCTACCTGCCCACAGACAACACAGTGAGTCAAAGTGTTACTGCAGAAATGTACAACAAGAGACAGGCGGAGGGATAGAGAGGAGAGGGGGAAGAGGAGAGGGATAGAAGACGAAGGAGGGAAGAGAGCAAGGAGAGAGAAAAAAATAGAGAGAAGGCGAAGGAGGAGTGGGAGGGAGGAGAGAGCGAAAGGGAGAGAGGATAAGGAGGAAAGACAGGGAGAGATTGGTGTGTAGCAACAGAAAGAAGGTGAGTGAAGAGAGTTACAGGGAGAAAGGGAGACAAAAGACAGAGCGACGAAGAAGGAAAAAAGAAAGGGGGACAGGAGAGACAGGGAGTGGGAGAAAGAGAGAAAGACACAGCGAAACAGAGAGGAGGTAGCGAGAGAGACAACAACTCACAGAGAAAGAGAGAGATACAGAGACAGAGACACAAAAGAGAGAAAAGCAAAAAGGGGAAAAGAGAGAGACAGAAAGAGAGAAAGAGACAGAGAGAGTAGGAGAGAGAGACAGAGAAAGGCACATACAGACAGACAGAGAAAGAGAGAGGGGGGCAGGGAGAGGGGCAACAAGACATACAAAAAGAGATACAGAAACAGAGAGACACAAGAGAGGGACAACACAGGGCGAGGGGGAAACGGAGACACAAGAGTAAATGGACAGAGAGAGAGAGAGAGAGAGAGGGAAGGGGGGGGAAACTGTGGGCAGAGAGAGGGAGAACAAAGTAGAGAGAGAAACACACAAGAGAGATAAATATTTATATATAGAGAGAGGGACAGAGATACACACCGACGCATAAAGAGAGGGACAACACAGGGAGAGAGGGATACAGAAATAGTTGCAAAGGAGAAATAGAAACAGAGAGAGAGACAAAGAGACACAGACGGAAGAGACAGACACACAGCAAGAGAAATATACAGAGAGACAGATCCAGAGAGAGAGAGACAGACAGAGAGAAAGATAGACACACAGCAAGAGAAAGAGAAAGAGACAGAGACAGAGACAGATACAGAGAGAGAGAGACAGACAGAGAGAGAGACAGACACACAGCAAGAGAGAGAGAGAAAGACAGAGAGACAGATACAGAGAGAGAGAGAGAGATGGACAGAGAGAGAGACAGATACAGAGAGAGAGACAGACAGACAGCAAGAGAGAGAAAGAGACAGATACAGAGAAAGACAAGAGACAGGCAGACACACAGCAAGAGAGAGAGAAAGAGACAGACAGAGACACAGATACATAGACAGAGAAAGAGACAGAGTGATGTTGACTGCTTGATCCATTCCACAATTGTAACACTATCTATATCTGACATATCAACACCTGAGCTTTGATCCAAAGAATGCAAACGACAACAAAAAACAGCTCTCTACATAAGGGACGTTCATGCACAAGAACACTTGACATACGCAGTAGTCCTTCACTATACCCACATGTCAATGAGAGTTTCAAGTATTTCTCTAGTATTTTCCCAACACATATTTAAATATTTAAATACATGAATAGACGCTCGACCCTCCTCTTCCTTTGTCCACACCAGTCAATGCCATTTGGATATAGACATACGGGTTTGGTTTACAGACCTTATGAAGACGTCGCGTTTAGATTTGAGTTTGCATTTGTGTTTGAATAATAGATTCAAAGTTCAGATTTTAAGCGTGTCCAGCTGAATTCACTAAAAGACTGAAATATGAACTGATGAAGTAATACAAGAATCACATCTCAGAACATGTTTGCAGAAACTTAAACTACAGGGTTAGCAGTTTTACGCAGAAAAAGACCGGAGATGTTGTCGTTTGTTGAGGAACCTGTGGAACTTGCAGCCTGTGCGATTTGTATCCATTCAACTTGTGATTTTGATTTGATTGCGATTAATCAAATCACAATCAAATAAATGCAGCGCTACTTTATACTTCCTGTTCGAAAGCAGAAAGGCCTGAAAGTGTGACAAACAGCGATATTTGGGACGGTCTAAACACAGCCGCTAATTTGTCCCACGTTTTTGTGAAATACAGAACACATTTCCTCTCCAAAACTCTCAAATCATTCAGAACGAAATGTAATGTAACTTATTTTACCCGAGGTAAGAGCTTTGATTGTTAATTCTGCAGAAATCCACACTATTTCTCAGTACTGTTTAGTGTTTTTTCCCTATGTACAAGTCAGCTCATATCTTTACAGAGCACTTTCCCACCTTTGTAGACACTTGGGGCGAGGTGGGTTAAGTGTCTTGCCCAAGAACACAACTACAGTATGAGGAAGCTGGAATCACACTGCCAACCTGTGAGTCAGTGGACGAACACTCTACAAACTGAACTATTGGAAATTTTTACACATACAACTGAAAATACCAGCTGATGTGACATTACTGCCTTCAATCTGAAAGAAAGGACATATTGAAAATTAGCACGCACAAAAAACAAACAAAAAAAATCCAAATCTCAACAAAAGGCTGTTCCAAAGTGTCCGGTGAATATAATTTCATGTGTTTTTCATTCATTTCCTTTTAAGTTCAGAATAAAGGCGTCATGCAGTTGTGTCGCGGTGCTGTTTGTCTGTGGCATCTGTACAGTGTAAACATGAAACGCTTGGCTTCTCCGAGTCCTCCAGGGGCCCGCACACACATGCACACACACACACACACAAACACGTATGCACAGACAGGCTTTAAAGGCCTTTTATTATCACCGTGAAGCTAAGTGTTTGTTCAACCCTGCGCGGTGAGAGTATGTGTGCAGATCCCAACAGACAGACTGACATTTTTACATCGATTACTGTCAAAAAGACCAAATGAGAAAGTGCTGATCATGAAAAAATGCAGGTAGAAAAAGACTTGATAGAATTAGAATTACGAAAAGAAAAAAAAATGTAATGTAGATATAATTATAACTGCATTAAACAAAAAAAGCTAAATTAAAATGACTTGAATCAGAATTTTAAGGTTAGTCTTCATTTTAATACATTTTTAAATATATTTTTTTTGTTATTTACAAATCAAATCAAAATTTTTGTTTATTTAATTTTTATTTTTATAACCTTGTAAAAAAGTGATTTTCAGATCATTTAATGTATTTTTCTTGTCTGCATTGTTTCATATTTTGAGATAAGTTTACATATTAGCTATACATGTAACGCCATCTCAAAAATATAATAAAACCGGTCCAAGGAAATCCAAATATTTTGCCTCTAAAAAACATTTTGACAAAGAGTGCAAAATAAGCCAAAAACTTTCTGAATTAAAACATTAAAAAACACATATCTTCAAAACAAACAATGTGAAAATGAATCCTACTCTATATCTCCATGTTTACATATTTTGTAGTATTGATAAAAATAGATTAATGTGTGGTTCACCTTTACTACTTATGTTCTGGCTTTTTCTGCTCATTATAAATTTACCATCACAGCACTGACAACGCTCCTCATTAGCCCTACTGTAACCGGGCTCTCCGCTTAGACCCCCCCAAAGCAGAGTTTAAAAGGTGAAACCCTGCAGGCCACTCCTCTGTTTCCATTTTAAGAACAAAAAAACTAGCACTAGCATTAGCCCAGGCGGTGCAGATCTGGCGGCGCGGATCCGGCAGCGCTGACCCATATCTGTCCATTAGAGCAGTAGTTTGTGGGGGCTCGTCACAGCGCATTAGCGTCCTGTGTGAGCAGCTAGCCTCCAGAGCTGCCCAGAAGGGTGTACTGAGACAGGGTAAGGCGGAGCAAAGGCCTTGGTCATTCACCATGTACTCATAACATGGTTTAACACTTAGAGTAATGGATATTATTGTAAGTGTGGTTCAAATAAGTTTAGTTTACCATTCTGTTAATAATGGACTTCAACATAACGTATATTTAAAAGAGGGGGTATAATACTAAATCGACTTTTTTGAGCTTTTTGGAACGTTTTTCCCTTATCAAAAATCATGTCTGAAGAAGTTTTAGATGTCATCCATGCATGTTTGAGTATGTTAATGCTAGCCCTTTATCGAAACCGAATTAATACCATATAGAAACTGGTTTAGGTTTAGTTACAGATGTTTGCCTCTCGTGCCAAAGGCTTTCTCAATTCCAAAGACAACACCATTCTTTGAACTAAATTTATCCACAATCAAAGAAGCGCAGGCACTATGTAACTTTTCTGTTGGGGGATGAGCCACCTGCTTGTAACCATGGAGATGTAATTGCTTTAACTCGATTTACAGTTAATCATCAGTCAATGCCTCTGCACACATGCTGACTGAACACTTCCTCACAGACACAGCAGGAATTGAACCTCCAACCTCTGGGTTTAGGGCAATTTGGCACTCTACCACTGACTAACTGACAGTACTTCACAATTCATCAATAATCCTTTCTATGCTTGTACTATTTTAAAGACATTTTATACTATGACAGTTACAGCAGCTAAAAAGTGCATATTTATCCAAAAGAGTCTCATTTACTGTACTGTGATGCACAGGTTATTTCAATTTTCAAATCAATTTAGACTACATGATTATACTCCTAATATATAACAATTTATATAATTTTAGTTCAAATTGTGTTCAAATGTATTCACTGATAAAAAAAAAGACAGACCTTGTTACAAGTCTGCAGAACTGTAATGACAGTGACTATGTTCTGATTAATATTTAAACTGTGCCTTGACCTCCATCTCACCAATGCAAAGAGAATTTATTGTTTAAAGTTAATACATTTATGTTAAAGGGCCTGTATTACAATGAAATTGCTTTCTTTATTTCAAATTTTTATGTTTTCTCATCAAAATTCATACCTGAAATTGTGTTTTGTTTCATTCACAAGTGTAATCCTGCATATGGACCGTCTCCTTCTCCAAACCTCAAAACACTTGGTCCCAGTGCATGATGTCATAAGTGGTTCATGATATCATAACCAGGAAACCAGGAAGTACCTCTATAACTTCACTAGACTGAATCTGATCACCACTCACACTGCCTTTACTACACAGTATAACCAAACTGATGATAATTGTACATCTAAGCGTATCATTTATCATTGACTAATATTATTTTTAAAGAGAAGGTCAATTCAAAATTGACTATTTGGAGCTTTGTACCATGTTATAATGTTCTGCCCTCATCAAAAACGTGCCTAAAGAGGTTTTAGACGTCACCCATGCATGTTTGAGTAATTTAGTGATCTCGGGCCCTATTCAATCCCTCCTTACAGTTAGCTGTATGATTCTGTTCGATGTTCTGGATGACAATTTTCTATATAAATACACACACTACAACTTCACAAACCTGACGCAATGTGCAGTAGTTTTATTAGTAGGGGTGGGAATCTATGGCCATCTTATGATTCAATTCAATTACGACTCTGAGGCTCACGGGCCTCAAATGATTATCGATGCATCTTTATGTTTTACTATGAATTTTACCATTTATATTAAATTATTGACTTTTTATTGATATTACTTTTTAAAATGTGCAGAGCTGTAGGCTGAAGCAGTGACTTTTATTTAACACAACTGCTTTATTTACATGTCTATGTGCATTGTTTTTTCTGTGACAGGGAGTAGTTTAGCTCAAGGTGAGATAAAATATTGGCAACAGCATGTGTACTACAGAGTAGCTGTTAGCAGTGCTTCATTCAATCTGTTAGCTTCCCTGCAGACTTTTTATAAGAGAAACTACAGCCCACAAGCCTCTGTGCTCTGTAGGGACAGTGTGGAGTACAGAATAGTTTTGCATTAAAGCTGCTTTTAAAGTGTGTAACTTGACGCCATCTACATCTCAGAGTCAGGAAAACAAAAACGCTACAAGCTAATGGTGCACCACAGCTCGCGGTGTCGCATGTGAGCGTCTTTTCCTGAAAACTCAAATGTCCATCCATCCATTTTCTTCCGCTTATCCGGGCCGGGTCGCGGGGCAGCAGTCTAAGCAGGAACTCCCAGACTTCCCTCACCCCAGACACGTCCCCCAGCTCCTCCGGTGAGACCCCAATGCGTTCCCAGGGCAGCTGAGAGACATAGTCCCTCCAGCGTGTCCTGGGTCTTCCCCGAGACCTCCTCCCAGTGGGATATGCCCAGAACACCTCCCTAGGGAGGCGTCCAGGAGACATCCTGAACAGATACCCGAGCCATCTCAGCTGGCTCCTCTCGACGTGTAGGAGCAGCGGCTCTACTCCGAGCTCCTCCCGTGTGACTGAGCTCCTCACCCTATCTCTAAGGGTGTGGCCAGCCACCTTGCGGAGGAAACCCATTTCAGCCGCTTGTATCCACGATTTCGGTCATTACCCAGAGTTCATGACCATAGGTGAGTGTAGGAACGTAGATTGACCAGTAAATCGAGAGCTTCGCCTTCCGGCTGAGCTCCTTCTTCATCATATCAACATGCACCAGGAACGGGTCTGACTTACTGCCGGCAATGCAAACACAGCTCCTGCTCCGGTCGTACAGGGAAAACTCAAATGTAAATGAAATAAATCCACAGACAGAACAGAGAGATATTCCTGTGGGTCAGTGTGTGACGGTGGAGAGGTCACGTCTGATGACAGGACAGCAGCAGTCTGCTAGAGAGCTGCTGTGAGTGAGCAGAGGATGAGAGACACGAGGAGAGACACGGGGAAAATAAACAGGCAGAGGAATGGCTTCAGTTAAAATTAAAATTCCGATTATCGGTGTGTTTGCATCGATTCAGAATTGTTTGATTAGATTTGACAATGCATCTAAAAAATGTGTATTTTTCCCAGCCTTATTCATTGGCAGGATGCAGGCTGACTGTGTGATAGGAAATTAAATGTAAACATTTGAAAACATTATCTAAATATGTGTTAACAATTAAAAACCAATAGGGTAATATCCCCTCTTAAATGCCATACTGTAAAACAATTCACGAAACACAATAACATCTCCATAAAAACAGGTGGCCGTAAACCTGAAAGGTGACATGCTGCATCTTTCATTTGTAAATACCCAAGCGAAGATGTTCAAAAGTAGTTAAAGATTTCGTAATAATGAATAATATTGAACCATTAAAGTAAATTATATAACAATTCAAACTCACAACTGCAACCAATCAGACACAAACTCAATTACCCAGTTTTACCATGCGATCCAATTAGTCTGACGATTACGATTTGGAATTTAATCTAAGTCCAAAATACACTGTAAAAAAAAATGCTCTCAGCTCCTCCATTTTCCGACAGCAGCAGTGAGTTAATCAGCTCTGGGCCGATTCTGCTCTGGCTAATTTCACTCTGCCACGGCAACAATGATCAAAACGTGACGTATTTTAATCTCGCCTTAATTCCTTTTCAATTACTATCATCAGCAGCGCGTTAGCTCGTTTTCAATTAGCATATCATCGGAATGCTGCGATCAGGCTTGGGTTTGGCTCTGAAGCGTGGAGGAGGAGGGGTGGGTAGTACTTAGTTACATTTACTCCAGTGGTTTTAGGACAGCACGCTTTTACTCCTACTTGAGAAATTTGACTGAAAAGTGTCAAAAATCTGATGTGAATCTATATGAAAACTAGTATCAAAACTAGATCATTTGAAGAAGTACTGATACTAAAAAATACTAAAATGCATCTGAATGTAAAATTCAATTCATTTTATTTTTGTAACGCCCAAAATCAGAACAACAGTTGTCTCGAAGGGTGTTCATGTTTTGGTTGATGGGGAAAACCCAGAGGAAACCCATCCAGACACGGGGAGAAACATGCAAAACTCCACACAGAAAGGCCTAGGCGACCCGGGGATCGAACCAAACCTTCTTGCTGTGAGGCATGAGTGTTGCCACCAACCATCAAAATGAAGCGGGTTTGTAAACATTACGCATACAAACTTGAGTAATACATTGCCTGGCTAAAAATAGTCGCCACCAAAAATAAAAGCTCCCACAATCTAATATTTAATTCTCAATGGGGTTAAGGTCTGGACTCTGTGGTGGACAATCCATGTGTCTCCCTGAACCACTCTTTCACAATTTGAGCCCGATGAATCCTGGCATTGTCATCTTGGAATATGCCCATGCCATCAGGGAAGAAAAAATCCATTGATGGAATAACCTGGTTATTCAGTATATTCAGGTGTCAACTGAACTCATTCTTTGAGCACAGACTGTTGCTAAACCTAGATCTGCCCAACTGCAGCAACCCCAAAATATTTGCTTATTTAAATCCAGGTGGCCACTTTTTTTTTTGGCCGGGCAGTGTACTATTCTGAAGTAACAATACTAATGCTTCAGTACAGTTTTTGGCTACTTTACCCACTTTAGGAGATTGTCCATAATGTATATGTTCTCCTACCAAGACTTGGCACCTATAAAATTGAGTAGGATGAGGCTTCTGTGTCACGTTGGTGGGACAGAGAAAGAGCAGTGTCGACAGAAATCTGGAACTGTGTGAATAAAAAGGATATTTCACAATAGTGTATAGCTCAAAGGGTCAAAAAGAATATAATATGTGCTATAATAGAGGCTTTAAGCACCTCTTACTGACTCAGGGGATTCAAAGCGCAACAGTTCAATGACTCTCAATGGCACTACATGGAAAAAATGGGCACAATGATACATTTGGAACAAAAGTTTCAAAAACAAAACTGCCTTTCCCTAGACAGCGTCAGAAAGGTTTGATCTCTCACAGAAGACTACAAATGACAGGTATGTGTAGAAAATGAATATTATAAATCAAGTTTATTTTTTTATTGTGAAAACATTAGAGACTATTAACATTGTTATTAAGATTTACAATTCTTATTAAAATACAAAAGTCATTTAGTCATAATTTTAGTCCTATATTTATTTGAGTTTTATTTCAGTGTTTGTTTTAAAGTCCCACTGTATGAGTAGGCTTGCGTCTCCATAAACCTGACTCGTAGTTGACATGGACCAGGGCAGGCTTCTGCTGCTTGTTAAATCGCAAATCTAACCATTGTGTTCTAAGACAGCTTGGAGTGGAGTTTTAACTACCAGACTAAACCATGTGTGCCCCTTCTGTGTTCCAGGTGAGTGGGAGTCGTAATGAGCCGTGTGTCCGGGTGACCTTTGACCTCTCCGCGCTGCAGTGGAGTTGGGGGCGAATGCGGCGGGCTAATGAGCGGCGCCCGTAGAAACAAAAGTGTGACGCGGATATGGTTACGCGGCGCTAAGTGGACTATGTTGGAATATGTGAAGGGGGGATTGATTAAGGCATTGATTTACGCAAAGGACATGGAAACGGCTAGACACTGGGTTCATTTACACAAAGATTTTACATTTACACAAAGTGATTTTAATGTGTAATTGTACTACGTGGTATTTTTATAGTAGTTTTAGGAAGGAAATGTATGTAAGATATAGATTTTAAATAACATAAACATGAGCTCTGTCTCCAGGTATGAGGCATCACCACTGAACCTGTGTTGCCAGTGCTTTAAAGAGTATTACATGCTCTAACATTGTTCTCTCTTCAAAAACATGTCTGAAGAGGTTTTAGATGTCATCAATGCGTGTTTGAGTATTTTAGCAATCCCTCCTGGGCTTTATTCGAACCCTCTTTACGGTTAGCTGTAAGATTCTGTGCAATGCTCAGCCCATAAGTCGACATCACCGATGCTCCCACATGACAATTCTCCATAAATACAAAAAAAAGCATGATACAAAACTGTACACAGCAACTTGACAAACCTGATGTGATGTACAGTACAGTGGTCCCTCACTATAACACGATCCACCTTTTGCAGTTTCACAGATTTTTTTTGTGTGCACAATTTTGCATGCTTTTTTACAGTGTATGAACGTGCATTGTGTTCTGCGTCCTGATTGGCTAAGGGACTGTAGACCATTGTCCATCAGTCTCCTCCGTGCCGTGTCTCCTGTACAGTACAGAATGTGTTCAGACAAATTTACATAAATGTTGGATCAACGCTACAGCGGAGCGACACCAGGATGAGGCGTCAAGAGACACGGT
This sequence comes from Periophthalmus magnuspinnatus, assembly GCF_009829125.3. Taxonomy (NCBI): domain Eukaryota; kingdom Metazoa; phylum Chordata; class Actinopteri; order Gobiiformes; family Gobiidae; genus Periophthalmus; species Periophthalmus magnuspinnatus. The sequence goes on from NC_047132.1 coordinate 4,803,399, forward strand.
CAGAGGAACTGTGAAATACACGTGAGTCACAATTAATTAATTAAACAAGACAGAAATGTGAGAAAATCTTAATGCATGTCTGAGAAAAGTGTATAAAGTGTGTGGTGAGGTTTTTTTTTTATATTATATATATAAAACTTATCTAATAATTGTAAAAAATAAAGCTGACTACTTATTTTTAGGACCAAACCCCCACGATAAACGAGGGACCACTGTAGTTTCATTAGTGGGATTCACGCTGATTGTGTTGTGATAGTGCTCTGAAGGGGGAGTGACTTAGAGGAGCATCAAAAATGAAAGTGAAACTTATAAAACATGGTAATACTTTGTTTTTTGTGAATATACATTTTCAAAACAATAAAAGGTAAAATGGTGATCTAAATATGTTATATGCTAGCAGTTGTTACCCCTCTTAAACCTGAAGATACACATAGATGTTTTTCTCATTCTCAGTTTATGAACAGGCCTCATGTTAAAGCTAAGGACCTCCAGAATTCACTCACTGAGCTGCAGAGGCTGCACTAGCACTGATTTATGATAGTCTGCAGGTGCTAGGGCAGACATGGGCAAACTACGGCCTGGGGGTCTCACACAGCCCTTGTTTACCTTTACCTACAGTTTTTCTGCTGTGTTTATTTAATATATTAATGATTAATTTAATTAATGTATTTGGAAAACAATTTGTACAATGAGCCATGCATATTCATGCTTTGCGACAAGTTACAGGCCAAATCTCTAATGTTAATATATATATTACTGTGCTGGGGTTTAGGTAGTGACCACTCAGAGAGGCATTTTAGGTTTAAAGCAACTGGATTTTAGCATTGAAACTGGCAACACAAATGAGAGATTTTTGTGAAGTTCATTCTGCTTTTGGATAACCGTCTTGAGAATCAAAACACCAAATTCTTACATGGAACCATAGATAGTTCCATTAAGTAAAATGCCTGTTTTAATATAGTCTTGATATGTTTTGTTTTTACACAAACTCAAAAATATAGTTTCTCTCATTTTGCTGTCACATCTGCCCTGACAAAAACGCCTTAAAAACACTCACAAACAAATCATACCTTTTTGACCAATCAGTCCTTTTAACCTTATATTTTACTTGTCAGCCATGTTTTTTCCCTCTTCTAATCCATAATTGCCAATCCCCCTCCCCCTCTTCCCCCCTCTCCCCCTCTGCCTCTCCCCCTCTCTATCTTTCTCTCTTCACAAGCTGTAATTTTAAACAATTTTCCACTTCAACCAAAAGCATTTTTTCACTCTTTTTTCCCCAATTTCTGGCAGCTTAAATTTTGGTTCAGTCGAGTCTGTGGTTTGATTGTGTGCACCAGCAAGAGAGAAAGAAAACACACATTTGTCCATATTTGTCCAAAGTGAGAGTGCATTGTGCAGATTTTGTGATGTCGGACAGACTTTCCTCTTTGGTTTACAGTGAAGGAAGAATCATCATGATTATTATACATCTCAAACACACTATCATAAGTACTAGTATTGGTACTAGTGGTAGTAGTAAGAGTAGTAGTTGTAGTAGAAGTGCAGTGGCATGTCTGTTGGTATGACTGAAGCACTGTATCCCTACTGCAGCTGAAAAACTGGATTTTTTCAAGATTAATATATCTATCTATAGAAGTGGTGGTGGTAGTAGTAGTAGTAGTAGCACTAGTAGTAGTAGTGCTGGCAGTAGTAGTAGTAGTAGTAGTAGTAGTAGTAGTAGTAGTAGTAGTAGTGGTAGTAGTAGTGGTAGTAGTAGTCATAGTCATAGTAGTAGTGGTAGTGGTGGTAGTAGTGGTTGTAGTAATAGTAGTAGAAGTAGTATTAGTAGTAGTACTGATGGTAGTAGTGATGGCGGTAGTAATGCTAGTAGTAGTAGCGATGATAGTAATAGTAGTAATAGTAGTCGTGGTGGTGGTGGTGGTACTTGTCATAGTCATAGTAGTGGTAGTGGTGGTACTAGTAATAGGGGTAGTGGTGTAGTAATGGTTGTAGGAATAGTAGTAGAACTAGTAGCAGTAGTAGAAGTAGTAGTAGTAGCAGTAGTAGGAGTAGTCCAAGCAAGCAGAAAAAGTCACCTAGTGCCCAGAGCACAATATAATAAGTTTGAATTTATTTTCACTTTTAAAGTAGTATTTAATACAGGTTGTTTACATTCCACAAAGTACCTTGTTTTCAAATTGCAGTGACTGAAAAATGTGAAACCTGCACATAACCACAGCAAGTGGATTCTCGCAATATTTATGAAACTCTTGAGAATACATCCTGGCACGCTCCTGCTGTTGCAATAGGTGACAACTGCAAAATCAAAATGTAAATCAGTTTACACAGTTAATTTTGATTTCATTTCATGTTAGTACAAGCAGAGTCCTTGGTTAAACTCTACTAAGTGCCCTGTCCTCAAACTGCAGAGAATGAAAAGCCGTGCACATTGTAAAGCTCTACTGAGGAACCTGCCCACGCACACACACACACACACACAACGGGACTCTGTGTGGACAGTGTGTGATATTGAGCAGTGTTAATGACCCATCCCTCCATCAGGCTGAGTTCATTTGTATGCACATCGGAACAGCTCATAACAAATCCCATTATAACAACACAGCTCCAATGCACGCACAACCAGTGAGGCCATTTCAGCACCATGGACAGAGGCGAGGGGGGACAGCGCCCTGGGCAGGGGCGAGGGGGGACAGAGGCGAGGGGGGACAGTGCCATGGACACAGAGGTGAGGGGGGACAGCGCCGTGGACAGAGGCAAGGGGGACAGCGGCGTGGACACAGAGGCGAGGGAGGACAGCGCTGTGGACAGAGGTGAGGGGAGACAGCGCCGTGGACAGCGCCGTGGACACAGAGGCGAGCGGGGACAACGCCGTGGACAGAGGTGAGGGGAGACAGCGCCGTGGACAGAGGCGAGGGGGGACAGCACCATGCAGAGAGGTGAGGGGAGACAGCACCGTGGACACAGAGGCGAGGGGAGACAGCACTGTGCACAGAGGTGAGGGGGACAGCACCATGGACAGAGGCGAGGGGGGACAGCGCCGTGGACAGAGGCGAGGAGGACAGCGCCGTGGACAGAGGTGTGGGGGAGACAAGCTGTGTGGGACTAAACTGATTTTTTTTTGTTTTTTTTACAATTGATAAATGTATTTCTTCAGTATTTTATAATCCTAATGGAATTATTCCTGTAAACTGGGTTAAGGGCTCAATATTGGACAAAAATGAATGGACAGTAAAATTAAAGGGTCTGTTTTCTGATCTATGTTATAATGTTGTTACTTCCTCAAAAACAGACCTGGAGTTGTGTTTTGTTTCATTCACACATGTTTACAGGACAAACCCAGCATATTTAGGCTGAGTTCTTCTCTTAAACTGAAAATCCACATTGTGATGTCATCATGTGGTAATACAGGAAGTGCTCCCCTGTGTTTTTGAACTCCATACACCTTCACTAGAATCATTTGGATCATTTCAGGATTTGCCAGCCTCTACTGAACTAAAAGTAAAAGGAGTTGTTAACTTAGAAAACAACCATTTCATTTCATCACAAGATGGAACACAGCATTAGCATTAAGCTTTAGAGATGTAGACAGACTAATAATAAAGTGTTACTCAAACATGTGTGAATGAAACAAAACACAGGAGGTAAGAGCATTATAACATGACTTAAATAGCACAAGAGTCAATTTTTGGAATATAGGACTTTTAAAGGAGACAAATTGTGCTATTGTCTGCTATATAGTAATAACTTATGATACATGTGGATCATTATTTCGTATGGTGGATTTTTATATCCCAAAAAACAAAAAAGCTCAACTGTTTTTGAAAACTGCCGCGCTGTTTTCCACCCTTGTGCTATGAGAAGACAAGAATCTTTGGAGTGTCTAATACGCTGGAGAATGGAGATGACTGGAATTCTTCATAGTAAGGCATTATATTTACCTATCACCATAGAAAAAAAAAAAAAACCAGGTTGACTTACAGGTCAGATCTGCGGAGAGCTGACCCGCTCACAGTAAGAATGCGTATTTTACATGGAATTTTTGAGTAATAAAAGCACATGTAATTGAACAAACGGTATAGGTGTTTAATGCCAGTGACAGTGGAACATTCCAGACACAGCAGTAATAGCAGGTGGTGGGCCTCTTACCAGAAAAGTTACATAATACACCTTTAAAAGTGAAAACTGCCCAAGGTGAATACATGACAGTGTGTGGCTGTCTATACAAAGGACTATGTCAAATTAAAGTCATGTTTCTCAGTATTAATCATTAAACCAACCTTTGAAAAATGTGTGAATGTGAGATATTAACTTGGCAGACAGATGTGTCAGAACAGGCCAAGGGGGCACTTTTCACTTAATAAAGAAAGTCTGCCAATCCATGAGCAAAATGTACCCTCACTGTCAGTATTAGATCTATATAAGACGACATGTAATGACATTTTTAACTGGTTTATTTGTCTCTTAAAAAGGGGGTATTATACTTCTGTGGGGTATTGATTACTAACACTTAAAATATTTATATCACCATGTTATATTTGATTGTTTTGAAAATGCTATATTCATTTTATAGCCAAAAAACGAAATTAAACAAATTTTTGTAGGAGTGAAGCTGTTTCGCTGCTCATCCAAGCCGCTTCTTCAGTTCTGGTCAGATTACTGGTGGACACTGCCTTATATCTGTCTGAAGGGAGAAGCTAACTACACTGAAACTGTAAATAGCTATTGTCTCCAGTTTCAGCCTTAACGACCCTATTCAACCTGTAATGCCCCCTATTGTTCTCTTTGTTTCCTGTTCGTTTTGGGTTTGAGGATAGAGTTGTAGATCGGAGAGCGATTAAGTCTCAGACCCCCATTCCTGTTTAATGAAGGATTGTCTTTCCTAACAAAAATAGCTTCTTTAACTCCCCTTTCAAACCATTTCTTTTCTCTGGCTAAGATCTGTACTTCACTATCTTCAAAGGAGTGATTAGCGTCCATGTACAGCAGACCGGGGTCCAGAAAAGCTCTCACGCCGCAACGATTTGTCCAGTTGACAGATTTAATTTCGTCTTTTGCTATGGATCAGACCTTGAAGACTGAAGCATTACACAGATGTATTCATTTTAAATAAGAAATTCCATTTAATTTACAAAATATGAATAAATTAAATTTGTAACATTTAAGCCATTATGTAACATTTAAGCCAAAAAAATAGAAACATCCATAATTAAATGAATGCTTTTAGTACACTTAAAAACCTAAACACAAACATGCATCCTCACTGTGAGCGGGCTCGCCTCTCCACAGACCTAATCCCAAAATTGATCTGGTGGTGAACATGCCACCCACTTGTCTCTAGAGAAATGTTATTGTGCTGCCTGGAATGTGTCACAGTATGGCATTAAACATATCTATACAATGTATGACTCCAACTTTCTATCTCTATAGATTGCAAGTGTCCATAACCAGAAATGTTCCCTAGTGTGACTTTAAATGTACCTCTCATGAAGAAAACCTGCCATAAACTTCCATGTATTTCCATTTGTTAGCATGTGCCAATTGTGCACTTCCAGAGAACATTGCTCTAGCGGATCTGGAGCGACGCCACGGCTAAGCTAATCGCGTTAGCCACCGGACAGAGGGCAGGAAGGCTGTCCGTCATTCAAACTCTTCTCCCTCCTCTCTCCTTTACATCTCCTCTGCCTCTGGCTCTGTCCCACAATGCAACTGGACTCTAGCCTCATCAATACATGCCAACACACAACAATAGGAGCGTGAGCGAGTGTGTAATCCATACGAGGCCAAGTGAAGTGTGATTCAAATTCACTGTCTTCCAGCTAAAATGAATAGTTTGATGAATGGTTTGATATAGAAAATGGAACTGGTGCTAAGACAGTTTTAATCAATATTTGCTGGTGGCTAGTAAATAATGAGCAAGAGAGAAATATGCAGAGGTGGGTAGAGTGGCCAAAATGTGTACTCAAGATTTACAATTTAAAGTTTATGTGATTAAAGGCTCTGTACCTGATTTTTTTTACTTATATTTGAATCCTGCCCCAGTACAGACATATTGTATAAGCAGCTTTTGAGGTTAAAAAATAAAAAATAAATAAAAATAAAGACAGCTGTGTACTGTTTGCATCTAATTGGAAAGCATTTTATTGTTCGAGAATCTGGAAGTGCCAATCAGTTAGCATGCTATTTGTTGTTTGCATTAACGTGATAGCAAAACTCCACCCTGGCCTCTGAAAGTTGTTAAAGGGATAAAGCCGCTACACTGCCTTGATGTTTGAACCAGTTACCCTCCAGTTGGTGAGCAAACACTCGACTGCGACCAACTATGTCACCCCATCTGGGAAAAACAGCGCCAAAATATTACATGTTCACCAGCGCAAATACAGAATTATTCTCTGACACATATGTCAACAAGTCACAAGTCCTTGGCTGACATTTGAACTGGCTACGTTCCCGTTAGTGGGAGCGTAGCCACTAAGCCACTAACTGCTGTTGCATGAGGAAAATATAAACAATAAACAATTACCACAAATCTTCTCATGTTAGTGGGCAAACACTCGACTTACTACACCACTGCTACCTGACCTGGTAAAAATAATGTATAAAATGCAAATGAAAACACGTCCAAAACAATTTACTAATATGATTTTGAAAAATATGATAAAATTATAAAAAAAATACACTAAAATAAAGTCACTCATTTCATTATGGGTGGTTAAATCGTGCTAAATACATATGTCTCCGCAGATAAGCCATCGCTTTAAATCACACCAAGCACATAGAATTATACAACTTCCAATTAATTCCACAACTTTTTTATGCCATCCACCTTTGAGACCTTTTGTCCATTGCTTTAAATTGAAAACTACACATGTTATGTCCTTCCATATTATGAGAGCACATGTTTGAAATCACGCCTGTACAGTTCCCCCCGGTGACGCTGGCTAAATGAATTTCATTAAGAAAATCAATTAAGCTGGATGCCGTTCCCTGGGCGCGGGGGAGTGGGGTGGAGGTGGGGCAGTTGAGATGGGGGTGAAGCGGGTGCGGCGGTGGTTGGGTTAGGGGGGCTGGTGGTTGTGCCTCTTTGTTCTCTTTGTTTTGCGCAGGCCGGGTGTGGTTGTGGTGATAGTGTGACGGTGGGGGGTTTGGTGGTGGTTGGTGTCTGTCAGATTGGCTGGTGTCCCATACATTCCCATATCGTTTTTATGATTTATTTTTGAGGTTTTTTTAATTTTACTTTGAGATTGACAAACGTATGCTGAAATGCAGGGGATTCTTGTATTAGTTTAGCAGTTCATATTTCAGTATTCGCAATTGTTCAAGTCGCTGTACAGTGGACCCTCGTTTATCGTGGGGGTTACGTTCTAAAAACAACCCCCAATAGGAGAAATCCACAAAGTAGTCAGCTTTATTTTTTACAATTAACCCCTCACCACACACTTTATACACTTTTCTCACACAGGCATTAACATTTTCTCACATTTCTCTCTTTTTTAAACTCTCTCAAAGTTCAAACCTTCGTATACTATATCCCCCTTCCTCGATGATTGCTTTAAAAGTGTTGTTCATGTGCCTCTGCTCCAGCGATATCCACAGAGGCGCCTCTCCGTGCAGAGAAACACTTTTAAGTCTAAAGCGTTTCTGAAATGTGTCGACATTGTGGGTTTTGTCGGAGAGAAAACTTGCAAACATACATCACTTCAGAGTCACACTGCAATCCAACATTTATGTAAATTTGGAGACACGGCACGGAGGAGACTGATTGACAATGGTCTACAGTCCCGAGACCAGAGTAGAATTTTGTTTTCGCGCTAATGCTTACAAAAACTAGCATGCTAACTCTACACTTCTTGATTCTCACACAATAAAAACGCTATATACTTAAATGCAATACAGTAATTGCTTTTCTACATTAAGAGCTGGGTAAAACGTTGTTCCATGTCCCCAGAGCTAGTCTCCATGTCCGGAGATCTGGTCGTCGAGGCCCCCGCCTTCGACTGCCGCCCAGATCTCTCTGCTCCTACACGTTGAGAGGAACCAGTTGAGGTGGCTCGGGCATCTGCTCAGGATGCCTCCTGGACGCCTCCTTAGGGAGGTGTTCTGGGCATGTCCCACCGGGAGGAGGCCCCGGGGAAGACCCAGGACACGCTGGAGGGACTATGTCTCTCGGCTGGCCTGGGAACGCCTTGGGGTCCCACCGGAGGAGCTGGAGGACGTGTCCGGGGTGAGGGAAGTCTGGGAGTCCCTGTTTAGACTGCTGCCCCCGCGACCCGGCCCCGGATAAGCGGAAGAAAATGGATGGATGGATGGATAAAACGTTGTTTTTTTTGTTGTTTTTGTTTTGCAGTCACAGTAATGCTAACAACAACTAGCATGCTAACTCTGCATTTCCTGATTCTCAGAGGATAAAAACGCTTTATAATTAAATGCAATACAGTGGTCTCTTTTCTCCATTTAGAGCTGCTTATACAATATATATGTGCTTGGGTAACACATTCTTTTTTTTGTTTTAGCTTTGCAGTCAAAGTAATGCTAACATTAACTAGCTAGCTAACAGCGCAGCAGCTTTACTTCCTGGGTCTCAGATGATAAAAGCTCTTTATAATTTGAAACAGGCAGCGGCAGACGGCATACCGCGGTCTCATTTTGATCACATGACCTTTGTATACAATATATCTTGAATCTATTCCATGAAAATATTCGGGTACCGCCTCTTTAATGCTGCTGGATGCATTTCAAATATGAACTGAATCCAAATATTAAACAATAATTATAAAACACACATTTTCTTTTGCCCGTATAAGCTCTTGGTGTTGGTGTGGACATATATAGGGGTGGGTGTTGGTTGCGAGAGCTGCTGTCAAATTGGCACATCTTCCCTCCCCCCCCACCCTCCCTCTCCTCCACAGCGGACCACCTCCTCATTTATCTCTTTGTATCCCACCCTCCCCCCTCCCTCTCCTCTCTGCCAAGGCCACCCCCTCCACCCTCATCCACCCATCAAGCACCACCCTGTCAGCGTGGACCCATCCTTCGACCCAGCCCCCTAAAACTTCTCCTCCCCCTCCTCCTCCTCTCCTTCATTGCTCCGTCCCTCTCCTCCTCATCCTCTCCCCCATTATTCTACATAAAAGCACACGTGCTTATAGGAGGACCTGTTTGGAGGTTGCCATGGAAACAGATGGGGAGGCAGGCGATCGGTGCAGTCGATACAGAGGAATTTGGGAGTTTCATCGACAAAGCAGGACAATGGACAAATGTTATAGTTTGGTTATATGTTTAGTGATTTTAAAGGTTTTGGTTTTTTTTTAAAGAAAAAAAACATATGGACCCATTTCATTATGTTTAATTCTTATCTTTGAATGTTGAAATGTTCTCTTAATTGTAGGTTGCCTTGATACATCTGGCCTGGGGACAACCGATGAAAATTAGCTCTAGTCAGCTAACTCGGGCACATTTACATTATTTTTTTATAATGTTTATTAATGTGCATTGTCCCCTTTTTTAAATAAATAAATAAAAAAATATTTTTTTTTTACAATTGCTATTAGATTTGTGTTTTCAAATCCCGATTCAGTTCACAAAGCAAATTTTAAACCCAGGAGCATTGACGTTTGACAAAAGACGGAAATCTGACCTGACAAACTAATACAAAAATCCCATGCATTTCAGAACATGAGATACAGGGTTTGCATTTGAAGGCCAGATACTGTTTCATTCAGTCGCTCCAGTGCATTCTCAATGGCAGTGTTAGTGTTAGCCTCCAAACATCATGAAAAACCAGGGCTGTTTTGGTGACTGGCATCTACATGCAGCCTCGGTGGGAAACATTACAGTGTAGCAGCGTAGTTTATTGACGTAGTGAAGTGACAAACATTTCTTAAATTTTACTTTGTGCTGAACAGTAATGCACCAAAAATAGAGCGTACCAAAGAGGAAGCAAGTTTTGGTACCCAACGCACAACACACATCAATGACCACATGTACATGAGTATTCTACTGATACTTTTACCAAACTTTACACCCAGCCTTTTCCATTCAGGCTATAGTCTTTTAGTCCATAAAACTGTATGGTGTCTTAATCTACTACATTTTTTTCAACCAAATTTTTTAATTGGCAAATTATTTTAGTAGGATAATAAGCATTTGTATGGACCACAGAAGAAAGGAGAAGACATTTAGACAATTGGTCAAATGTTAAGTGATTCCATCACTTCTTATGGTCAGTGATCAGCTTGGGTTTTTTAATGGGAATGTCTACAGCAGGGGTCACCAACACGTTGCCCACGGGCACCAGGTTGCCCCCAAGGACTACATGAGTCTCCCACAGATCTAGTGAGCTGAATCGAAAATTTTATTTTATTCTGTTGCTACTTTTTTAATCCCCCTTGCATTTATATAGATTTAAAAATGACTATCTTAAAAATATGTTCATTGTATGTGAAATTTAGATAAGTTAAGGTGAACAAATTTTACGACTGTAAAAGAAACCTGCATTTGTCATCTTCGAAGCGACTGGGGCAACGACAAAGCGGCACAATGTGGAGGGACACTTCACCACGTGTGACAAAAACTCCACGCTAACTACCCACCAGGAGGAGCTCTACGGGCAGAAAAATCCCTGAGCTAAAGGCAACTTTGGGTAAACAACGTCTTTTTTCACAACACCGGCGAAATAGTCACAAAAAGCAAATGAGATTTATTTAAAAATATATAAGTTGATTTTTCTTTAACATAATTGATAACTTTTTTTAAAATGGTGCAACATAGTTAATGTTTTGTTAAAAAGTTTTGTCAGTGGCTGGTGAAAATGGGACATTTTTCCTATGAGATGTAGTGATGTAAATGTCATCTGAAAATTTAACAATTACTGAGATTAATAAAGTTAAAGTGCTGAATATTGATATCTGTTTCCCACATTGCCTTCAGTGTCTTCACGTAGATGATTATAATTAATCTTTATTAATAATGTATAACTAAGGCAAACTGAGCAAATGTTATTTCAGAAGAGTGTATCAAACTGGTCGCCCTTCATATGACTCAGTGCCCATGAAGTAGCTCTCAGTTTCAAAAAGGTTTGTGACACCTGGACTACAGCCAATCTTCAGAGCAGAAGGAAGACTTTGAAAATGTGACTTCTTTGTGTTAAATGATGATGATTAAAAGTCTGTACTGTTTATGTTCTGGAAATTATTAATGGAAATCAATTGTATTTTTTTTTAATAAGAGAAAAAAAAGGAGCCATGGATCCAAGACTACACCTGGACAGGCGTTTATGCAAAAACAACTATTTATTCAGAGAAAGTACAAGGAAACAATGGATTTATATAAAGACTTATTAAACTTGAGTACAAATGACATATTTGTACATATAAATACCAAAAATACCAAATCTTCAGCTAACTCACTCACTTGTCCTATTTCTGCTGTTGTCCCATATAAATCCTTTTCATCTAAATAAAGTGAAGAGCTGAGTAGTACAAACTTTGGTTGACTAAGACTCCATCAACCAAATAATCAACTAAACAACAAAAAGATCCCAATATTTTTTGGTCATATCACCCCAGCCTAACACTTTGACGGCACAGACCTCACCGTGGGGCAAAGGTAGAAGCCAGGAGAGGGAGCATCCACCCACCCGTCCCAGCTCTGAGTGCCCAGCGATGAGCTCCATACTACAGCCACGTCGGCCTCCTGATCGCTCCCATCCCTCACCAGGATCGATGAGGCCGGAGGGGAAGAGCCGAGGAGAGGAGGAGATATCGATGAGGAAGAGAGAGGGAGAGAGAGAGAAAGAGGATGAGGAGTCACAGAAGGCAGGTCTAAGAAGAGAGGGGCTGCATGCTATTGATTAAAGAACAGGCTATGGAGGGAGGAGAGAGAGATGCAAATGTTTCTGCTTTTTATGAATAATTGTGAATAATCATGAAATTGCAGTATTTTTCCTCAAAAACTTTAAAAAATGTATATCATGACATCTTTAGAAGCAGCAAGTTAAACCAGATTTGTTGTTAAAGTACTCATGAACATGTATTGAACAGTATTAGTCATGAGCAGTATTCATGGATTTCAGCCTTCCTGATGTGAAGGATTTTGTAAGGACGTTTCCCCATTTAAAAGATAGAATATTTGAACTGCAGTATTGCTATAACAACGCTGCTGACTAGCCAAATCCTTCATCATCCTTATGCTGAAACCCAATAGTGTTTAAGTGTGTTCTGGGAAATGCTTATCCTCCTGATCCCTCTCTGTTCTATCACTACAAAAAGAAAGAGGTTTATTAATGTTTTCTCTTGTCAAGTAAGGCTTTTATATTAATCATGAATAAAACTCACTCACTAACGGCTTGCAATCTGACCACTTTGTTTTAGGCATAAGAAATTAGCATTAACACGAGAACACGGGGAATCGGAGGAAGTAAAACCCTTAAGTGTTTTTTGCTTTTCTTTAAGCAGATATTCTGTGTTGTAAGTGGTAAATTGCATTATCACGAGCATATGCAGAGTGTTTACAGTGCGTTTATGTACTTTCGCAGTCGACGTGGTAGCTTCATCTACTAATTGAATTGAAGGGAGGTCAGGGGGGGTCAGAATTTCCTGGAACAAGTGTCCTACAATATGGACTTTGATTTTTGAGCAATACAGGCAAAAAAAACCCACTATGCGGTATCTCAATAATGATATTTGGATCGTATTTTTGCAATCACATATGTGCTAAAACGTGCCTGTACGTGTCAAAAGTGAATGTAAATATATATTTTTGTTCTTCAGCAACAACTAGCAGATTTGTTTTTATTATATACTGCAAAAAACAACAATTAGACATTATATAAACTACAGAACGATATATCTGTCCCTTCAAGTTTCTATGGCAGAACAGTACAGCAGCTCAAGTATGTGGCACGTCTCCAAACTTACATACATACACATACATATACATTCTCTACATTATATTTTTCTATAGTGAGAGCAGCGTGGTGTGTATTCAAAGACATGTTTCAGACAGTGAGCCGGGCTAGTGTCTGTCTGTCCATGTGTTATAAAAAGACCTACAGCACTGAGGCTATGAGAGACACGATCAATACAGGAACACTGACCTTCATCCAGAGCAAAGGGAGGAGTGGGGGGAAGAGAGAGGGAGAGAGAAGGGGCAAAGAGGAGGAGAGGAGGGGGTTAGATGAAGGGGAGAGAGTGAGAAAAAGAGGAGAGAAAGTGATGAGGAAGAGAGTGGGTATGGGGAGAGAGGGAGACGAAAAGGGGGAGAGGGAAAGAGAGGAAGAGAAGGAAGGAGAGAGACAGAGGGGAAGCTATGACATCTTCATAAACTGTACAAGAGAAATGGATGAGAGAAATATCTGTCAGTTACTGTGTTTATGAGAAGTCTGAGAAAATTGGCGCTAAACAGGCCAATTTAACTCATCTTTGCCCCAAACGTGCCCCCTCTTATCCCAGTCTACAGCAGGTCAAAGAAGGGAAAAGGTCTGAATGAGATATTTATGGGTAGTTGTCATTACAAAGAAGAACAAAAGATTCACATGTTGACAAATGATTGCTGAATGCTGATTTATTCTTAATTACAAAAACACTGGACACGATGCTCAAGTTCTTTATGTTAGAATTAGGTGTTTTGGTTCACAAGACGTTTATCCAATCAGAAAGCAGAATGAGCCTCACCTGAGACTTATCATCTTATTATCTGACAAACATAAATATCAGAAAACACCTTTATTTTGTTGAAATGACGTTTAAAGTATAGCAAAAATAAGTGTTTCTTACTTGTAAATTGTGCCTAATTTTTTAACAGATTCTCTCTAGTGTGACGTCATTGTGTTTTAGAACGCTCTACTTCCTGTAATTTTCAACATAACTGTTCACTTTTCTTTGCAAATTGTTACTTGATAGGTTTAAAACTATCACTATTTCTATTTACAATTGGTATAATCACACTAAATTTGGTCAAAATTGGAGAATTATTAAAAAAACGTCATATCATATACACTTTACTCACCAAATCTGTACTGAATCAGAAATACTGCATATATTATATTCATTACTTGTACTTCCCTATTTATTTTACTGCTCGGAAATTTGGGGAAATGCTGTAAAACATATGTAGATCCTATAATTAAACTACATAAAAGGTCTATGAGAATAATTAATAAAGCAGGATTCCGTGATCCTACTAATGAACTTTTATAAAAATCGAATATATTAAAATTTACAGACATAGTTAAGTTAAAATTTTTGACAATTCTGTTTTGTGTTATGAACAAGGATATTCCCGAAAGCCTCAGTCCCTAAACTAATGTGAGCCAAAGATGTGTCTGTTTGAGGAATAAGACTTTAGAATGATCTCAATGATGAATTTAAGTTCATTAAAACTCTGTCTAAATTCCTCGTAGGTTATATGAGTCAAGACATGTGCGTTTAAGATATTGATTTAAGTAAATAAATGTTGTTGTGTTACTGTTTTGTGGAGTTATGTGTTGGTCAGAACCTTTTTTTGGTTGTAATTAATGAAGAAAATATGTTGTTTTGTCTTTAAAAAAAAACCCCGACACAGACATGGAACCCCACCAACACTCTCACTTGTACATAGATGAAGTAAGTGTTTAGCGCAAGGACACAACCACAGTACACAACGTGGTCTGGGTTCTCTGGGCTCCTCTTCCCAGCCTCGCCTCAGAAACCTTGGTGTTCTATTTGACCAGTCAATGTCCCTGGACAGCCATTCTAGACAGTTGGTTAAAAACTGCTTCTTCCATCTGAGATCTATCTCCAAACTGAGGGCAATATTATCTAAATCTGATCTGGAATTGATTATTCATGCTTTTATTTCTTCTCGTTTAGATTATTGTAATTCTCTTTTTACTTGTTTTAACAAATCTGCAGTCACTCGTCTCCAGTTGGTCCAGAACGCTGCAGCAAGGCTTTTAACAGGAACCAACAGAAGGGCACACATCACTCCGGTTTTATCCTCTTTACACTGGTTACCTGTCAAATTTAGAATTGATTTTAAAATTTTAGTCTTGACTTTTAGAGCTTTTAATGGACAGGCCCCTGAATATATCTCGGAAATGCTGGTTCCTTACACCTCTGGCCGCTCCCTCCGGTCTTCGGGCCAAAATCTTTTGAAGGTCCCTAAGACCCAGTTTAAATCTCGAGGAGACCTGTCCTTTCAAGCAGTAGCCCCTAAACTGTGGAATGCCCTGCCCCTGTCTCTTCGTGTGGCTGACTCTGTTGACTCCTTTAAAAAGCAGCTGAAGACACTGTTATTCAGACAAGCTTTTAGTTAATTTACTACTCTTTGTCTTATTTTATCTGTTGAACATTTATTGTTGTTGTTTATCTATTTTTTATCTATTTTTATTTGCACTCTGTAAAGCACTTTGTGATTTTATCTGTGAAAGGTGCTATATAAATAAAGTTTACTTACTTACTTACTTACTGCTTAAACCACCGGCACCCCGCAAAACCCAATCAAACCCGATCTCTAAAAGGACTCGGCGCAGTCCTTTCGCCTTTCAGTGTTTTGTAACAACATCTTGTAGTGTCCAAAGCCGCAGTCAGGTACAAGAGCCGTAAAAACTCTCCAGAGAAACGGCGCAATCTGCATTTAATCAAAGTCAATTATTAATGTGCTAAGGTAAAATAAAGCTACAGTCTAAACCACAGACAAGCTGCTGTGTCTGATGAGGAAGAGGAGGAGGAGGAGGAGGAGGAGGAGGGATCGGAGAAGACAATAGACTGAGAGGCACCACACACACACACATTTATACAGAGAGGATGGTTTCAGGTTCTGACAATAAAAAGTGAGGACTTGGATTTGTTCATTTGCCAGAGATCATTGGTGTAAAGGACCGTTCTTGATTAGCGCTATAACTAGGGCTTTGTGAAACTAAAAATAAACAAATTAAAATGCACGTATATTATTAATTTCGTACTTTTAATCATTGTGATCTAATAGGAAAAACAGTCTGGAAGATTTTGGGATTCAAACCTCTGACCTTTTTGTAGCTACTGATCCAACGTTAAACGTTCTTTTCTACTAAACTGTGTATATGCTGTTTTAATAGTTTTTAGGTAATTTTAGTACAAACTAGGTAAATTTGCAGCTTTGTGTGTGCTGCCTCCAGTAGCGACTGTGATTTCAAGTACTATGTGACATCACGTAGGGCCGCCCTGACTAAACCAATTCAATTTTTCAATTTCAATTCAATTCATTTATTTTTGTAATTCCCAAAATCACAACAACAGTTGTCTCGAAGGGCGTTCATGTTTTGGTTAATGGGGGAAACCGGAGAACCCGGAGGAAACCCATCCAGACACAGGGAGAAACATGCAAAACTCCACACAGAAAGGCCTGGGCGACCCGGGGATCGAACCAAACCCTCTTGCTGTGAGGCATGAGTGTTGCCACTCAGCCACCGTGCCGCCAACACACAAAAACAAAACAACAGGAAAAATCTGACAAAAAAACCCAATTGTTTCTGATTACAAATCAGGCATTTGTGATGCCCTTCCGGCATCACAAAATTAGGCACAGGCACTAGAAGCTTGTTAAATCTGAGTTAAATTCAATAGTTTTAATTTTCCAGATGTTTTAATGTTAATGCACGACAGATTTAAAATGTAAACTTAAAGCAAAGTCTTACATACATGGCAAATCTAAACACAATGCTCGTTAGAAAAATCACCTCTCCATTAGATTTTTTCCCCCAAAAAAATCTTGCAAGCCTATTTTACACCATAAAGAAAAAAAACAGAAAAAGAATTCAAACATTAAACATAGCCTTTTAAAGATACACTATGTAACTTTTCTGATAGAGGGTTACTGAACAATTGCCTTTAAACATGTCTAGCTCCAGACAAATGATGAAGATGATGTCATATCTGTTTTTAGTTTGTTTTTTTCAATAAAAACACATGTAATTGAATTAATGTAATGTAGATCAGTTTAATGCCATACCTCGCAATATTCCAGGTATGCAATGGCATCAATACATATATGTAGGTTGTGCACCCCTCACCAGAAAAGTCACATAGTGTACCTTTAAAGAGTCCAGTCTATCACCATGTTCATGGCCAAACTCCTCCACAGATCAGACCAGTGTCACTTCATCCTTCTCTCACTCTCAAACACACACATGTGGGCACAGGTTGGTAGATGGATTCCTGTTGTGCGCCTCTACAGTGTCTCCTCTTGACCTTGTCTTGTGCATCGCATCAGAGGAGATGTGCTCGATAACAAACACGGAGTCTCTCTTGCCCTTGGACACAATACGGAGCTCGGAAAAGCGGAGGACAGAGACATGATCATTTGTGTCTATATAAAATGAACGAAGAATGGACAAAAGAAAAAAGTACAGACGGAGGATGATCAAGAATATTGTGCTGTAGAATGTCATCTGATGTGGTTTTCTATATGTGGATTGTGACTGGGACAATAGCCTATGTCAGCGTTTGTCTCCATGGAGATGTGATTTGCTTAGAATGCTCCACAGTATGGCCTATTTAAAGTGGAACTAAACAGTAAATCAACTTTTTTGCCAATAAACTCAAAGTAAGTATGTAAAAGTACAGGTGCACGTGTACTGTGGGGATGAAAAGGGGATTGATCAGTCATATGGCTTTTGAATATAAGGGGAATCAACTATACCACAGTTAAAAGCTCTGAAAAGTCAATTTTGCATAGTAGGTCCACTTTAATAGCACTCCTTTGAGTACTATGTGACATCACGTAGGACTTCTCTGATTACAGCCAGGTGTCTGGGCTGGCTGCAGTTTGCATACCTGTTAGACCAATCGCACTGTTCCTTATACATGCAGACCCCACCCCTCCTCCCCTCTCACTCTCTCCTTTAGTCCTCCAGGTACTGCCCAGTTTAACAGCTCTATTTGAAAGGTGTTGTGGGAGGAGTTTAGGTGTTTAGTCCCATTTTAACCAGGAAAACCCCACTGAGATTAGGAATTCTTCTTGCTGTGAGGCTGAACATAACCGCTGCACCACCATGCCACCCAAAACTATGTGAACTTATGTATCTTCACGTAACATAATTAGATTTGCAATTTAACATTTAAAAAGTAGAATTCTATTCAAAGTACACGTTTCAAACATGGAGCATTAACATCTGAGAGTGGACTGAAACCTCAGTCTCATCTAATACAAGCATCCTATGCATTTTAGAACATGTCGGTAGAGTTGTACAAGCTCAAGGGTTTGCAGCAGTAGGTTAATATTCTATTACCTAAATAATAGCAGCTTTTAGAATTTGATAATTGCAACAACTCACATTGCGATTTCGACTGCTATCGTCTCACTATGCCACGATTCTGCTGTGGTGAAAAAGTGAAACTGCAGTCTAGACGGTCAACTATGAAATCAGTCAATGAAAACCTAACTATTGTATTGAGATCCCGAGTGGTCAGGGGCCCCAGGCATTTGCCTGCCTTTCCTATTGGCTAGCAACACCCCAGGGAGTTAGCATTAGCCACCAGACATAGCAAATTAATATTCAAGAGGTGGCAATGGCTCAAATTAACATATAAGCTTAAGCTATGTTTTTTTTATGTTTCTTAAATATTTTATGGTAGAAAAATTGCCAAAAAAATATAGACATTACTATCTTTTAATTGGTGGAGCAGTCCAGTTTCCTCCCTGAACTCAAAACAAGCACAATAGGTGCAATCGTCCAGCTGAGGTAGGTGTAAAGTGTACCTCAAATGAATTAATGTCTGTGGCCTATAAACAAAAAACTTTTTTTTTTTTTTTATTTATATCAGTTGTCCTATGAAAGTGTTTTTGTTGTTTTACTTTTATCATCCCTGCTGTTTAGCAGGATTGTCTTCAGTGAAGTTTCAGTGAATATAAAGTAGTTGCATTAAAAGAGAAAGCCTGCATTCTGCCCTTGAATTCTGTCCATGTATCTCACTGTTCCTTCCTCTCGCTCTAATGTCTGTGAAACCAAATCTCAGCAGCTCGGCCCAAATCTAATTTTACTCCTCTTTATGTGAGGAGATCCACCTCCGGATCTCTCAATACTTCTACTTCTGTGTACCCAACTATGGCCCAAAATGTGAGGTCAGCTTCAGACATTACTGTGTGACTGTAAAACGACTAAATACAAACCAACACATGTGATATGAGATGATGGTGTCTTCTTCCGGTGAAGGTGTATGAACTAAAGACAGCTTTTATTCCATTTTAATACAAAAAGTAATAAAAGAAGAAAGGGAGAGTTATCCGTTTAAATGAAAGTAGATTAAAGGGGATGTACCCATGTTTTTCAGATATTTTTACAGATACATATTATATAAGTAGCTCAGGATGAAAATGAGTCTGCTTTGTGCCATCTACATCTGATTATAAAGTGTTTTATCGCCCACAAAACAGGAAGTGATATTACACAGTTAGCTTGCTAGTTGTCTCCCCTCTGGACTCTGAAAGTTGTGAAACGCACTTATATTTATTTTATGTATTTTTATTTATCTTTATTTTTTCAGGGGGACCCAATGAGAGCACTTGGGCTCTCTTTTTTATGGGTGCCCTGTTTAAAAAACAACACAAACTGAAAAAAACAATCAAAACAAATAAGTCCATAAAAAACATCAATAACAAGTGCAGGTGTGTGTATAAAAGTTTGTTATCAGATTATTAAATTGCAATTGTGTCACCAATGTGTCCAGTTTTGCTTTTCCTTGGAGCATATTTCATTTTTGTGAAGCAAAACAGCTAAAAGCCTCTTTCCCATCTCAGTTCTGGTGTGGCTCGTCCTTAGCCTTATGCAGTCATGTGATCTGGTGTTAAATGTTCCGGTATCAATAATTAACAAGCAGGTGAGGTATTCTGGCAGTTTTTGAAGTAATCCCTTATATATAAACTTAATGCAGTGCTGTTCTCTTCTAACAGACAGTGATGGCCAACCCACTTTTTCATAGAGCGTACAGTGATGAGTTACAAATCCATCACCTGTAACAAAGCGAAGGGCAGAGTGAAATAGGGGATCCAACGGTTTCAAAGCAGAGGCTGAAGTCTGCATTTACACCACATCCCCATAATCCAATATGGATAGGAAGGTTGTTTGCACTATTTCTTTTCTGTAACTCATTGGGATACAATATTTGTTTCTGTAATAAAATGATAATTTAGATTTTAAACTATTACATAATTCTGAGATATGTTTTTTAAAGAACAAGTTTTCATCAAGCCAAAACCCAAGATATTTATAAGTATCAACTCTTTCAATGGATGTACCATTTAGCGTGTAAAGGTTTGTAGCTTGCATGTTACTGAAATGTTTTTTAGAAAAAATCATATACTTAGTTTTACTTGCATTCAAAAACAGCTTAAGATTTATGAGGGAGTTTTGGATTTCATTAAAATCTTGCTGCAGTTTTAAAAGTGCCTGATCAGCAGAAGGAGCAGTTGCATACAAAACAGCATCATCTGCATATAAATGTATGTGGCTTTCTTTTAAATTGTGACCAATAGAATTAATAAAAATAGTAAAAAGTAGGGGGCCCAAAATTGAGCCTTTGGGCACTCCTTTACTTAAAGTTAAAAAATCAGATTTTAAACCATCAGCTACTACTGCCTGGATTCTGTTTGAAAGATAATTTTGGAACCAGTTACATGTAGAATTGTCAAATCCAATCTGCTTCAGGAGGACTCCATGATCCACTGAATCGAAAGCTTTAGTTAAATCAATAAACAGAGCTACACAATCTTGTTTATCATCAAGGGCTGAGAAAATGTCAGTTAAAACGTTTGTGGTTGCTGTGACAGTACTATGCCCTTTTCTGAAACCCGACTGATAAGTCTTCAAAATGGAGAAATTATTTAAATAACCTGTAACTTGATTTGAAACTATCTTTTCTAAAACTTTTGCAAGACAAGGTAATTTAGATATTGGCCGGAAATTATTTACATTTTTAGTTGTCCCACCTTTATGTAAAGGCAAAACGTGCTGTTTTCCATAATTCCGGTATAATTGCCATTTGAATTGACAAATTAAAAATATGTAAAAGAGGTTGAATTAAATATGGGGCAGCTAATAAAAGAAGTTTTGGATCGAGATCGTCAGCTCCCGTGGACTTCTTTGGGTCTATGGAGCGGAGAGCATTTAAGACCGCCATGTAACTGAAAGGTCTTAAAGAAAAAATGTGGTTATCTGTCCGAGGTTCAGATTCAACATAATCAACATCAGAAGGACCATCATTGTTCAACATATCACATGCAGAGATAAAATGTCTATTGAAAGCATCACATATTTCCTCTTTAGAATTTATAATACCGGAATCTAATAAAATATCAGTTGGTAAGGTATAATTGTTAGGTTCAGAGAGGGATCTGATTGTCCTCCAGAACTTAGTTGGATTTCCGTGGCTCTCTACCAATGCAGACATGAAGTACGATGTTTTTGCCTTTCTAACTGCTGATAGACATTTATTTCTCTTCTGACTATAAACACATCACTGTGAATAATTAAGATTGTAGGAATTGATAATGACTTTGGGACTGCTAGATGTGTTTTTCACTTTTTTATGACAGCAAAAATCAGGTACTGTACTGTGCCTTGAACATGTACACGCTTTTGAGCTGTCAAACCCCAAAAAACTATTGAGTACATATATTTCCTCTTTAATATATATCTTCCTTGGATCAAGAAAGTACACTTCTTCAATGCTTTACGGATGGGCATGATTGACAGGTGGATAAGCGAAAACAAATATGGCTTCTTACGAAATATCACAAGGGCTTGAAAAACAGCGAAGTACTAAACTGTTAAAGTGATAGAAATGCCATTTTATTAGAAATGATGAATGACCAATAAACTCCTCATTTCAAGCGCCACTGAAATGAAGAAATCTGACTGGACGAACATCTTTGGTGCCAGGCAAAGATCTTCACTTGCTAGCTAATCTATTCATGACTCCCATGGACAAAACCTGAATAGTATCTTAGCTATGAACGCTCAGAGAATATCGACACCCCCCCCCCACCACCACACACACACACACATACTGTATGCCGCCTTGCCTGTGGCTGCAGAGGAGCTAGCATACATTGGGCAGTGCGGCGTTAGAGTCCACTAGCTCGGGGCTATGGGCAGGCCGATCCTCCACAGAGCTCATTTGATCAGATACACGTGGACTGGCCTTTCCATGAACTATTATGGGATGGCATAGGAGGGGGATATGGATATGGAAGAGGAAAGAAAAAGGACGATTGGTGAGACGGTAGATTGAATTTCGACCAGTGATGCGTTCAAACTGTTAAGAAATAATTGTACTTATTGAGTAAAGGCCCTGTATTATGGGGTAATAGGAGTTTTCACATAGGACTGAAAATCACAGGGATACGTGATACATGGCTCTTGATATTGTTTTATTTATTTTACTTCTATATTACTATTGACCACTATAAACCACAAAACTGTCACGTCACAAAGAAACGACTTCTACTTGGCCTTCATTTTTTTTTTTTTTTAATTGTTTCTATACTTGTATTTCTAAAGCCACTGTGTCCAAGTTATTTCTCTTGTGGATCAATAAAGTTTAAGTCTACACATTTTAGTTATAAGATGAGAGGTAAACAGCAAAATCATCTGGTTTCTCTGCCATCATGGTCCCTCCGAGTTTTCACATGAGATTTTGTGGTTTGGATGTCATTTAAATCATCTTAAAGGTCCAGAAATCAGATAACAATGAGATTTTGCTGCATGTAAACTGTTGTATTGCTGCATGTAAACAACATTCAGGGAAAATCAATTTTAGACTATGTAAAAATGTATGTGAATATGCAACAACAGCTCTGGTGGTAGAGCCTTGTAACTGGAAAGTTGAGAGTTGAAGAGCAGCAAATATGCAGTCCCCATCGCTGTCCTAAGGCAAGACACTTGGACAACCTTGCCTAGCACAAAATGCCAGCTATTGCATAATCATCATGTGGAAAGTGAAAGAATAAAGGGGGGTATGTAGCTCAATGTAAAACCAAATTAATACAACTCTTATTTCTAACAATAGCTTATATGAACGCATTTAACCTATGATTTCATCTTTACATACATAGGCACACACACACACAGTATGGATTTGTCTGCGTAAGTATGGTGTGTGTGTGTGGGGGTGTGTGTGTGTGGGGGGTGTGTGTGTGTGGGGGGGTGTGTGTGTGTGTGTGTGTGTGTGTGTACATAAGTCTAGTAAAGAGGTCAGGCTGGTGCTGACCTTTCTCACCCATCTGTTAAACCCAGCAGCACTGCCTCAGTCTGAGCCCGAGCTGTCTGTATAAAACACATATGCACAATATATAAACTCACTATCTCACAAGTTTGCACATTAATCTGCTGTCCAGAGGTGGGCTCAGAAAATGAATGTTGTTTACAATATGCACTGAACCGAATCCTACTTTTTCAAACAGCTACTGCAAATGTAATCACAATACCAGGCAAAACATGCAAAGCAAACGTATTGTTGCAGTACATAGTAACAATGGTTATGAACTGTGTTGAGATAGCCCTGTTGTAAGTATCTCTCTCCCTCTAGAGAAATAATTCAAAGTAGTTTTCTCATTGTAAAAGCAACTTCCTGGAGGTTAAAACCATATTTTGGAACATTCTCCATGGACATATATGTTTTATGCCCTACTTTGCAATAAATGCAAGCCCACTCATGTTTTTCTGTGTTTTTCAGTCCAATAAAAACATCTAAAATAAAAAATAAAAAAACTTCAGAAAGCAGAATGAGGCTTACATTTGGGTTGCCAGTTTCAATGGTGAAATCCAGTTGGTTTAAACCTACAACTCTCTCTGAACTGAATCATCACTATCTAAACCCCAGCACTTGCAGACAGTCGTGAATCAGTGCTAGTGCAGCCTCCGCAGCTCAGTGAGTGAAATGTGAAGTTTCTGATCTTTCACATGAGCCGTCCTTACACTGAGAATGTGTGTGTCGTTCATCTGCAGGTTAATGCACTTTAGCATTTCTAACATTGTACCACTTACTGCCATAAAAGTGAACACTGACCACACAAATTCTAACTTATATTGCTCTTTTAAACTCTAGGGACACATGTTTACCTTCTCCTCTCTTCTGAACCGCAAGTCACCTCTCTACGTTATTATAGACCTATTTCACAAACTGTCCAGTCTCAGAGGGGTAGTGTTCTGTACAGAGGAGAGGAGCCGTGTGCGTATAGACCCGGCCCATAAAAGTGGATAACAGAAAGCACAGGTTCAACACAATAGTAAGGATATGATGAAAAGGACACTGTGTTTCTGCTAATGATTGACTCAGAGGGAGTGGGAGTCAAAGCAAAGGTACTTCTTAAGGAGTGTGGGAGTGGTGGACTACAGAGGTCTTATATGTGACATGAGGTAAACCATGATGAAAGTAGGCTTTTTTTGTTGTTGTTGTTTTTAATAATTATTTAGTTTTTTTGTTTTTGAATTAAACAATTTTGAATTTGTATTTTTTGTATATATTATTTTTACTATTATTAATTTATTACATTTAACTTGACTAGTTTGCACGATTGATCATAAAAACAAAAATGAGAGTGGATTTAGCACCTTAAATGTATCTAATGTAAATTTATATACATAAGTGTTTAAAAAAAAAAAATAATAAATAAAAAAAATCATCTAAAATACTTTTCATCAAAAAATTTCGTTTTTTTTTGTTTTGTTTTTTTTTGTTTTTTTTTACGCGCCCCCATTTCAATATTTAAATTCCAAAATATATAAAATGCACAAAAATGTAAATATTTAATTGAAAAGTGCTATTAGTGAGTTGTAGTCGCAGTTGAGGTTCTAGGAAGAAATGTACTTGTTAGTAAATCTATTTGTTACTAACAAATACTGCAGTATTTACTGCAGTATAAATTTATACTGCAGACGTGGTGTAGTGGGCTGCGCATCTACCCATCAACTACACACTCACCGGTTCAAATCCTGCACCAAGCACATACTGCTGTGTCTCTGGATTATACACTGAAATATATTGTCTACTCCAGTCTATTACTATTAAAAAGATAAACCCAAAGGAGGAAAAACAAAACAATTAGGATTATTTAAAAATAAGGGTTTTTTTTGACAATTTGGATCTCAGTTTGAAGCCTGTACGCTCAAACATTCACAGCACTTGCTATTTTCACAGATTCTGAGTTCCGTATTTCCGAGTGGCAGTGAAGGCATCATAGTGGAGCTGTGTTCACACCACACACTGCTCCGCTGGGTTTGACACTCTGTAGTCTAAAAGTGAGAGCAGGAATCTGAACGAGTTTTTCTTCGCTCAAAGTCATGAACAAACAAATGAAACTTTATATCAAACAACGCATAAGATAAATGAGGAATAACTTTGGCCCTCTACAAACTGTTTAAACTGAATTAGTTCCATCTTTGTGTTTATGTAAGACAGTAAAACCCAGGTACATAATCTTCCAGCATGGTCCCCAGTTCCATTTGGCGATGTTGCTTCCTTGAGCTCTAGTGGGGCCTTGGAGAGTTCAGATTAACACTGTGTCCAACATGGTGAGGCCGTCCTAATCCAGTCATCCTCCCATCTGACCATGATTAACCCCTCTCTCTCTCCCCCCGCCAAGAGGAGCGGCACCGGGGCCAAACGCCGGGGATTAGGCCAGCCAGAGGTCAGCGCTCACCGGGCGTTCCACACATCACCGTAAGCGACCGCTGGCGTGCTGTACTGGTACACGGAGAAGCAGGGACACGGGCGTACAGGCGGGGGGTAATTACAGAGGGTATTAACTGATTAGTGTGAATGCGCAGAGCCAAGTCAGATCACAATAGAAGAGGGAGAGTTGTAATTAAGAGTGATCTATACTTTATTGGATCTTAGATAATACAAAATAATTATAAAGCTCGTCTGGGAGTGTAAAGTAACTGAAATTGTGTTGCATTTCTGCTGGCACAATGCACAGCTCAGTAGGGGAGGAGACATGACTTCCACAAGATGAGAGTGAATAAGACCAGATTTTGACATAATTTATAAGTAATTGTGCCATCCAGTTCACAGTTTTGAACCACAATTTTTTATTTTATTACAGTAATATCTTAATATTTTTGCTGTCATTGTGACACTAGAGACACAAAAGAGACATAACTCGAAGCAAAGCAAGGAAAATGTACATGCATATAAAAAAACCTCAATCAAAACTCTAAATTTCAATGGGCAACCATGGGAATAAATTCCCTGCGAGGTCTGTTTATCCATAGAATGTTTGCCAATTTTGATCAACTCTGAGCATGAACTTGATACTGTGCTTTTGAAGGACCCACTGAAGAAAGGCTTGATCTCTAAAATCTGCAATGGCCTGTTGGACTTGGAAAATATGCTTCACTGGACCATCTACAGGAAGCTTGGCAACAGGACATTGGAGTGAATATAACTGACATTCAATTGACTAAAGCGCAAGACAATGTCCACTCTTCTTCAATTTGCACCCATCATGGTCTACTGCAATTTAGAATTTTACATAGACTGCATCTGGTAGAGGTGCAACTCTCCAAAATGCAAAATGTTCTCTGGAGTGGACACAGCCTGTGACTGCCGTGGGCAGGACCAAGACTCACTCGCTCGTACCTTCTGGAGTTGTCCAAAAATATCCCCCACTGGACAAAAATATTTCATATGCTGTGAGATGTTTGTCAATTACAGTTTGATCCTGATCCTGGTGTATCCTCAGCAGTGTTGGGAATAACGGAGTTACATTATAACGACGTTACTAACTGCGTTACTTTTTCACTAACGGAGTAATCTAACTAATTACTTTTCCCAGCGTCCTAACGCCGTTACCGTTACTGACTATAAAATGTGGTGCGTTACTTTTAATTCAGTTCACTCTTCTCTTCATCAGTCTCTCAAAATGTGGTGCGTTACTTTTAATTCAGTTCACTCTTCTCTTCATCAGTCTCTCAGCCGAGGAGCTGCAACGCAGCTCGGGGTGAGATAAAAGGCTTGTTTGAGATGAGGTGGGCGCAGATACTATCGCCGTCGATCGGTGCACGGTGCATGCTGGTTAGTTTTGTGTCCAAGATGCCACCGACTTGCGCTGACATAACCTGTGCGCCGGTAACGGGAAGTTTTTGAGCAAGGCGAGCGCAGCAGCTCTCCACCGCCAGCGGCCGCCTGCATGGACTACAAACGCTTAATGTATGATGGGAAATGACGTCCTGTCCACATGTGCATCGACAGCTGATTGGATGGATAGATAGATAAATAAAGGAATAGATACGTGTTAGAGGGATTGTGTGAATCTTTTAATGAATGTTAAACAGTTGGATAAAGTTCATTTTATGTTGAAATGAGAGTGATTAATATTTGAATACTGGGCAGGGAATTACAGTGTGTGGCCAGAAAAGCTTAAAGGTTTTGTCTTATTTTACATGGTTTACATTTGAATGCCTTAGTTTTGCAATGATTTTTTTCAGTATTATAATGAAGAAAATATTTGAAGTACAGTTGTCTGAAATTGCGTGACATGTTGATTTGTTTGCACTACAAATAACATTTTTTATATATTTTTTATTTTTGATACATTCTATAATTTACTTGTAAACAAATACAATATAGTGGCAATCTGTCAAAGTGAAATAAATGTTAAAGGTTCACATCTGTTGTGTTTTTATTGTTTTAATACTACTAAGTAACAGCATAGTTACTTTGCCTAGTAACTAGTGACTTCTCCCAAAAAGTAACTGAGTTACTAACTCAGTTACTTTTTGGGAGAAGTAACTTGTGACTATAACTAATTACATTTTTGAAGTAAGATGCCCAACACTGATCCTCAGTTACTGCAAATCTTCAGAATGAACAAAAATCATTTGTCAAATTTGTAACATTATTGGATAGAAGACTTATCTTACTGAATTGGAAACAAAAACAATTGTATGACATAATGAAACATGTCCAACTAGAAAAAAATTAAGATTAAAAAAACAAAAAAACAACTCCAATTTCAAGCAGCAATTTTATCTAGCGAGATCTTGAGGTACTTCCTTACAAAGCTAACTTAGAGAAATTAATTCATGATTCAGTCCAATCGTGTCACTTCCTACCTGGGGAATGGGGTCCAAATTTGGGTCAACACAGATTCTCAGAGGGCAGGGGTTCTTAGGAAAGCTTCTACATAGTATTTCATAATCATTACTGTACTAACATATTTATTCGGCAAAAAATACGTATGTTTCATTCTAAAACGTTGGTCTTATCACTCAGTCTTATTCCCTTCCATCTCCCAGTGCTTTACGGTGACGTAGTGCCTCTGTGTGAAGACCAAAGTGTGATTCATAATTCATGAGTGGTCCAGGATCGATACCAGCAGCAGCAGAAGAGACAAAGTTCACCCAGTGCTGCTATCCAACACTTATGTTTAGAAGAATGGACAGGGAAAGGGTTTGGCTGCTCTGGTACAATGTGTCCAGAAATATTTGGACGACTAAACTGTTCAATATGCCATAAAAGTACATCCCAAAGTGAAAATAACAGTCATTTTGTAATTTTACTGTCACTATGATTGGTCTAACAGCTATCCACACTTCAAACTCCGCCCCGTAGCCAAATGCTTGTAATCAGAAACACCTCTGCGCCATTCCAAGTACTACATGACATCACACAAGACTACCCTGATTACACCGGCAACTGGAGGCAGCACAGAAAGCTACAAATTGTCGTAGGTTGCGCTAAAATTGCTCCAAAGGGACTAGGAACAGGACATGTTAAACACCTTAAGGGTCTGATACTTGCTGGTTTCCATGGAGATATTATTGGTTTGCTTAGAATGTTACACAATACAGCATTAAACCTATCTCTGTAGAAACAAGCAGCAATGCCACTGGGCCAAGTTACAGAAGCGACCTGACTCAAAATAGAATGCACGTTTGTCAAGCTGATAAAAACGCAGGATGGAAAACGAGAAAATCTCTATGGGGACAAGCAGGTGACCCGTCCTCCCACCGGAAAAGTTACATAGCATACCTTTAAAAACTGTAGGAGCAACGATATCTGACGGAAATGGGATGCACACAATTAAGTGGTTTTTTTTGTTATAAAGGGTTTGAAAGATGAAAGTTTGAATTAATGAGGCAGGTTTTAAATATATGCGATCATTCCTATAGATGGTGTGAATGAAGTGTGAAAAATTTCGCTAGGTTCCTTTTTTTGGTTCTGAGTGTCATTGATAATAATAGGCAACTGTAAAATTACACTGGAATATTTGACATTGAGACATTCTTGCTTGCATCTTGTCAATTCATTTTAAAATGGACTATACACAAATACATTAAAGGTGCTGTCCATGGAGGTGTTATCCCTATGCCTGGAATGTTCTGCAGTATGCCATTACCACCATTTCCATATCTCTCCTATCTCCATGAAGACCGATTATGCAGGTGATGCTTCCGGGACCAGTTCCCGGCCAGATCTGTAGAGAAGCAAGCTCGCTCAGAGGAAGAATGCAATGGAATGTTTTTCAGTGTATCTTGTGGTAACAGAACACCTACTTTATAAATGCAAAAAAGGTCAGTTTATGATTTAAAAAAAAAAATCATACAATAAAATAAAAAAACAAAAAAACTACTACTACTACTACTAATAATAATAATAATAATAATGATAATAATAATAATCATCATCATCACCACCACCACCATCATCATAATTTCTTGGAGTCACATTTAATTGCAATATTTCTTCTTGGAACAGTAAAATTCCCATCTGGTTGCTTTGACTGTACATTTGAATAGTCCCAGTTAGCAAAACGAAAGGGCTGAAGTTATTTAGACAAGATGCAAATAACAAATTATTCTCAAATCACCATTATGCAAAAGAGCTTCTAACCCTGTAGTTTTGACCGCTACAAACATGTTATGAAATGCATGGAATTCTTGCTCCTGGATGGGTTTAAAACTTTGAATGGAATCCTACTGTCAAAACATAAACCGTAAATCAAATCGTAATCACAATGCGTGCAAGGAAGCAATTTTTTTTCTTTACAAATTTCACAAGACACAAAATAACTCCCTCACCGCCCCGCCCTCCTCCAGGCCTGGCTCTAACCTTCAAGCCGTCTGGTTTAAAAAGCCTGCCCAGCTGCGCCTGATAAACAAACTTATCCTGGTGCTTTTACGGTCTTTATTTAGTCATAATGGTCTGACGTCTCTGTGGACCGGGGACTGCAGACTGAGTAGTGTCTAATACAGCAGCCTACCCCCAGAGCTCTGCACCAGACACTATGTACAGAAGCAGTCTGGTCTGAGGGCCCAGAGGACGCAGAGCACTCAGAAACACAATAAAAAAAAAGTTGTATTAGTATTAGTAGTCATAGTAGGTGTAATTGTAATTGTAGTAGTAGTCACATTATCGTCGTAGTTGTTGTAGTAGTCATCATCATAGTAGTAGTACTAGTCTTAGGCTGCTGTCACACTGCCACTAGTTAGGTCGTCGTAAAAGAGCACTAGCTCCAAGAGCAGTGCATGAGCCAGCGTGAACCCAACATTCGCATTCTGGACCACAGTAAACGTCCGGTCTGAGAGTGCTGTGGCAGTAAACGTGCTTGGAATTGGGCAAAAAAAGTGCTCATATATTTATATGAATGGACACCACAGAGCTGTTGTTTGACATGTTCGTCTAATGAAGAAGCGGCTTGGATGACCAGCAAAACGTCTTCACTCCTACAACTTTTGTCCAGTTGACAGATTTAACTTTGGCTTTTATGATGGATCAGACCTGGACGACTGAGAGATTACAAAGACTTCATCTAACGTGGCAATTTGGATCAACTAAATATCAGCAACATTCCTCCCACAGCATCTATCTGCGTGCGCGAGTCTGGGTCTGTCTGCGTGCCTGAGCCTGGGTCTGTGTGCGTAGGCGAGCCTGGGTCTGTCTGCAAAGGTGAGAATGGGTGTGTCTTCCTGTCACCAGCGCATACAGTCCTCATGCTGTATTTAGTTACAGGTGAAAGAAAAGACCACAGAGTATAGGGAAACCAAGCCTGTGCTGCATATTCATGGGGCTCTGTCCCTTAAAGCGTGTTGTCATAGAAATACGTTCAGAAATCAGCTGATGGACTTTCATGTGGCTCTTGGTGCATGTTTGGGGTGATTGATGTGTGAACTAGTGTCCACTGGGGTCGATCCACAAAGCGAACTAACATATGTGTGAAAATGACCTTAGTTGTAGTAGTAGTTATGATCATCAAAGCACACGCAATCCTAGGTGTAGTTGCAATAATTGTTGTAGTAGTACAAACTTATTCTGGTGCTTTTAGGGTCTTTACTTAGTCTTGATGGTCTGACGTCTCTGTGGACCAGAGACTGCAGTAGTAGTCGTTGGTGTCATCACCATAGTAGAAATAGTCGTTGGCGTAGTAGTAGCCATGGCATCATCATAGCTGTAGTAGTTATGTTGTCATATTAGTTCTAGTCTTAGTCATATTGGTCATTATTGTTGTCAACGTCATAGTCATAGTAGTCATTGGTGTAGTTGTAGTAGTAGTAGTTGTAGTAGTAGTAGTACTAATCATAGTCATAGTGGTCGTTGTTGTCGACATCACAGTTGTAGTAGTCATTGGTGTAGTTGTAGTAGAAGTTGTTGTAGTAGTAGTAATAGTACTAATCATAATCATAGCGGTCGTTGTTATCGACATCATAGTCGCAGTAGTCATTAGTGTAGTTGTAGTAGTTGCTGTAGTAGTACAAACTCATTATGGTGCTTTTATGGTCTTTATTTAGTCTTAATGGTCTATCATCTCTGCGGACCAGGAACTGCAGACTGAGTAGTGTCTAATACACTGCCCCCAGAGCTCTGCACCAGACACTATGTACAATAGCAATCTGGTCTGAGGGCCCAGAGGACGCAGAGCACTCAGAAACACTGTGAAAGTAAAAATATTAGTAGTAGTCCTAGTAGTAGTTGTGGCTGTAGTCGTAGGTGTAGTCACAATCATAGTCTTAGATATAGTTGCATCATCATCGTAGGAGTCGTACTCATAGGTGTAGTCGTAGTAGTAGTTGTTGTTGTCATAGTCAAGTCATTGTAGCAGTAGTAGTGGTAGCAGTCTTGTAGGCATAATTGTTATCGTAGTAGGCGTAGTAATAGTAGTTGGAGTAGTAGTCGTGCCATCACAGTAGTAGCAGTAGTACTTGTAGTAGTCACATCATCACTGTAGTAGTAAGTCGTAGGTGTAATCACAGTTGCAGTAGTAGCTGCGTCATTATTGTAGGAGTAGCAATTTTAGTCAAGGTTATAGTAACAGTTAGGTCGTAGTAGTAGCTGTAGTTGTGCCATCATCATAGTAGTAGTCGTAGGAGTAGTCCTAGTAGTAGTAGTCATTGCAGTAGTCACGCCATTGTTACAGTAGTAGTCATAATTAAAGTACTTGATTGAAAATCTTGTTGAAAATCTTGTTACATAAAAATATCCATTCCATTAGATAGAGCTGTCTTTAATACAGCAGCCTGCCCCCAGAGCTCTGCACCAGACACTATATACAGGAAGTCTGGTCTGAGTGCCCAGAGGAGCAGAGGAGGCAGATGAGGAGAGGAGGAAGAGGAGGAGAGGAGGCAGATGAGGAGAGGAGGAGAGAGGGACGATTGGGACGAGGAGGTCTTGTATAGGCCTGGTCTCTGCAGGGGCCAGGGCTAAACAACAGCATGGTCCCTGGCTCCTCTGCACACTGCACAGTAATTACAAGACAGACTGTCTCTGTAGAGCTGTTACTGACAGGGAGGACCAAAGAACCCAAAGGGAACACAGGGCTGAGTATTTCATAACCTTTAGGACTTCAGAGGCTGGTATGGACACTGCAAATTGCTTTCCAAATGCATTCATTAAATTAATAATAAATATATTAAATTTCAGTTAAATAAATACAGCAGAAAAACTTTGAACAAGGTTTACCCTTACCTATTTTAATATAATTTGGTCACGTTTGGTGGGCCAGGTTAATAAGCCCAAAGGGCCATGTGTCGCCCCTGGGCCGCAGTTTCTTCATGTCTGGTCTAAACTACAGGTAGAACAAGAGTTTTCAATAAAGACAGGATATTTTTTTATTTTGCAAAGGTCTTTTCATTTTATTATAATTGCCTTTGCAATTTGACAATTGCAGCAACTCAAATTGCAATTTCAATTTGATAACAATTAATTCTACAGCCCTATGTTAGCACAATGTTCACAAGAAAACCAAAGGTTGGCTGCCTAATAATTATTTAAAATAAAGTAAAAAAAAAAAAAAAAAAAAAACACACACAAACAACAAAAACATAATTCTTAAATTAATCTGCAGGATATTAAAAGTTAGTAAAATAATCAGAAGGTTGATGGTTCTAGACCTTCTCTTAAAGAATGTGTCACATCTTTGGACAAGACTCTTTGCATCTGCACACACTTGTGTATTAATGCATGTGTGAATGGTTTCTTGTTAACTTGTTTGAAAAGTGTATTGAGTGCACTAGTAGTAAATAGTAAAAACAATCACCTATCCAATACAGCTTTAAGTCTCAATCCATACATTTAACAGTGTTAACAGTAGTCCCAAACCTGCACAGTATTACTTCTTCACATTTGAGTAATTCTAAGTGAATGCAGAGCCTGTTCACTGGATGTACCACACAGACTGCCCTTCCTTCTGTGGCTGTTAAAGAGTTGAACCTGGAGACAATTTTCAAACCTGGCTCTACAGACTACACACACCCACACGCCCACACATCCAAAGGTCCTCTGCTCGAGAGAGAGGAGGAGGAGACGTGTGCAGAGAGGGGCAGTTGGACCAGGTGGAGGGTTCAGATCTGATTTAACTTAAGTATAAGTACAGATTTTGAAAGCTATTCTACAACCTAGTGAATACTCCACATTTACCGGATTATTTTCAGCTGTCACGTTAAATTCTAAAGACAGTCTATCCTTTGGATGGGTTGAAAATCAAGCAATTGTCCATTTGGGCTGGAGTCGACTAAAGACATTCTTGGTCGACTAAAGACATGTCCTACTAATTATTCAAATAAAAAGGGGGCCGGGCAAAAACTACTATTACGTCTTTCTATGTATCTGATCTAAATTGCGCGCACAAGACTATACCTGCATGCGAGTTCGGGTAAAAACAACGTGAAGAAAAAAGTACAGTGAAATAATGCATTAATATAAAGACACACTAATCAATGAGTTACATTTTCAGCTAACTCACTCTCCCATATGTCCCATAAATAAATTCATAAAATCAAAATAAAATGATTACTATCAAGTGATTAATCGACTAAACGACTACAGCCCCACTGTCTATACAATACAATACAATAAACCTTTCTATCTGTAATGGACCCTCCACTTAAAAATGTAAAGTCCACCTTTACAAGTGTGTTTTTTTTTTCTGATGTGAGCAATGTTATTTATTTCTGATTATTAACAAGGATCATCTGATTCTGATCTGATTAATCTAGTTATCTGATTTTCTCTGGACATGTAAAAACAAATATAAAAGAATTTTAGCATCTCTACTACTACTACTACTACTACAGAAGATATTTTAAAGGTCGTCTGTTACATAAAATTGACTCTTGTGAGCTTTAAACCATGCTATAATGCTATTTCCTGCTCAAGAACATACCTGGAGTTGAGTTTTGTTTCATTCACACATGTTTGATTCACCCTGCATTATTAGGCTGTCAACATCTCCAAAGTTTAAAATGCTGTTTCACTTTCTGATGTCACAAAGTGATAGTTTTCAGTTAACAGCTACCTTTCATTGTTTGTTCAGTAGAGATTGCCAATTCCAGGGTTAACATTATGAAAATGATTATAGTGAAGGTGTATGAAGTATACAAACACAGTAGCATGTAATCCAGTAGAGGAAACATTCTTTATTTCTCTCCTAATGTTAATGCACTCATTTTATTTTGAAAACTTGTATTTTGGTAAGAGGACTTTCTGTCACATTGGTTGATAATGACCTTATTTGTCGAAAGTAATTAACACATTAGTTTTTCTTTTACACTTTGGTAACACAGGGATAGGTTTGGAGAAATATATAGATACAGAAGTCTGCCTTGTGTTTCATCTGACAAACATTAAACCTGCGATTTCCAACAATTATGAAACAAAAAAATGCTGTTGTACCGAAGACAGCTCCTTTTAAATATTCTCCTATCATTAACAACAAAATATATAGTACAGAATATACAGTTTATGGACATGCCAAACCAAATGAAACTGTAACATAAACAACATGGCCGTCATGTCCAATGTTTTTGTAAGTAAGAATAAATCAGCATTACAGAGGTTTTATGTCATCCATGAATGTTTGAGTAATTTAGTGATCTCTCCCAGGCCCCATGTGAACTCTCCTTATGGTTAACTGTAAGATTCTGTCAAATGTTCAGCCCACAAGCCTACGTCACCCATGCTCCCACACAACAATTCTCCATAAATATACAAACGCATGACGTAATGTGCAGTAGTTTCATTAGTGGGATGCACACTGATTGTGTTGTGATAGTGCTCTGAAAGGGGAGTGATTTAGTGCAGGGAGCAAAGGGAGGAAGAACTAAGAGCGTCACTGTATACCGCTGTCAGTCAGACATATGGGACAACAGTGTCACAGAAGATTACCAAGGGTTACCGGTTCAAACCTTGCGCTAGCACATACCATTTACTCACATTACCCACTCTAGTCACAGTTAATATGTGCATACGGAAGGGCATCCAGCATAAAAAGCTACCAAACCGCCACGCCTGCTCCACAATGCCAACTAACAGCTTAAAAGTACAAAGTTTAGCAAGGACTAGCATTATTTATCTCTAAAATGTTGTCAAAACTCTACAGTATTGTACAATACAAGTAAGAGCCATTCAGAAAGGCAGAGTAAAGTACTTTCAGAGCAGGCACAGCAAAAGGGTGAGAGGGAGGGCACGTGAAAAGAGATTTGGAGAGAGAAAGAAAGAGAAATCCCAAAGACATGTTAAGAAAGGGTAGAAGAGAGCAGTAGATAAAATGAAGGAGTGAGAGAGAAGAAGGGCGGGAGAGAGGTGAGTGAGACAAGAGCGGAAAAAAGGAAGAGAGAAAGAGCAAGAGCGGGGAGAGTGGGTACAATTAGAGGGAGAGAGAGGGGGGTAGTGAGAGCTTCAGAGAGAGGGATGGAGTGGGTCACACACTACAGGATTTGTGCTGCTGTGTAAATGTGTGATTCAGAAAAGCAGAAAAGCCATTTCATGCTTGTGCTGTAACATACACTCACACAATGAAACACAATGGGGCATGTTTCATGTTCATTCAAACCCAACTTCAGGGCCCTCATTTGTGTGTGCCAAGTAGTAGAGGACAATTAGCCAATTTGATAACACTACGTTGGTTGATTAGTTGATGTCTCTGTAATTACCTACTCAGGTGAAACAAAAACTAGCACAAGGTTCAATGTCTTCTTTGTCAACGTAAATAAACATAAGTGTTTTATTTTTTTCAATAGCTTCAGAAAGTTGTGCTATTATTCAACCCCCAAAGATGTTATTGTTATCAGTTGAAAGGAGCCATTCATTTTAAGCATTAGATTAATGAAGCCAATTCCAAACAAATAAGTTTTAACATTTGTGACTCTAAAGTTCTTTCAAAAACAGTAAGTCTCCACAGAGCCCCTGCCCTCCATCTGAAATTATGACATGCAAATCCACACACAGCCTGATTTTTGAATATTTTTGAAGCCTTAGTTAGATTGTCTGAAAACTACTAAGTTGTGGTAGAAATTAACTGAAAAATCTTGGCTAATGCTAGCTATCTTATGACTGTAACATAATATTAGGGACTTGTTTAACAGAACAAATCACCTCAGCCTGTTGTAGTTCCAGCTTATTTAGATTTTTATGGACATGGTGTGGTAAACTGAAGCTCAGATTAAAGTCTAACTTGAGTAACCCACCCCCACCCATCAGCTTCAAAGTATTAATTAGTATGCAGTGCAAAAATAATTTTCACATGTTGGACAACCAAAAGACCCACACGCAGAGGTCAGAAGGAGCATGTGAGAGTTTAGAGACAGGAGTCCAGGAATAGTTAGGAACAGAGGATGAAGAGGAGGAGATTAGCCTGGTGCTGCCCTCCTTCCATATACCACTAGGTTTAGGAGCAGGACCAGGAGCTAAGAGGGGTCGACACTTGTCCTGGAGAGTCCTGAGCAGGGGCTGCAGGAGGGGAGAGGGGACAAAATACAGAAGCAAGCTAAAAAACAATTGCAACTGGCTGAAAAGAAAATAATATTATTTCAATACAAAGCAGTGGTCCAAGAAATCAGGTAAGAGTAAAAAAAAAGGATTTGAGAAACTACAACTCAAGTAAGAGTAACTGTCAGAATAACTGTCTGGGCATAATATTGAACTTACAATATGAGGTTAATGGAATTGGAAGAACAGAACATTAGATAATGCACAAAAATTGACATTTTCAAAGGGTAAAATTATTAATGCATTGACTGTATATAACGCCTTTCCTGACACCCAAAGCACTTTACAGTGCATTATTCATTCACTCCACACTTAGAAGTGGTAAACTGCTATTGTAGTCACACCTGCCCTGGGGCAGACTGACAGAAGCAAGGCTGCCAATCTGTGCCACCGGTCCCTCTGCCCACCAACACCCACACACACCACATTCACGCTAGGCAAGGAGAGTGAAGTGTTTTGCCTAAGGACACAACAACAGAGTCCACTAGAGCCACTGCTGCCCGACTGTAGACCCTGGTGCTTCCTGTGATCTCCCATCAAGCACTGAGCAGGTCTGCCCCTGCAAAGCTTCTGAGATCTGAACTGAGATCAGGCGATGACAAGCAGGTATGTCCACAAATAGAGCACAAAGACCACAAAAATGAGGCAAACTAACCATATCGGAAGAAACAACTATTCTGGCTTAAAATACTGAAATAATGTATCTACAATTTAGTAGATATATTTTCTATAAAAAATATAACTATTACTTGTTTCATGTCTGATTAAATAAAAAGAAAATCTGAACATTATAATGCACTTTTTTTATAAAACCAGGAGTATAAATATTAAGACTCCTTTCATATTGACATGCATCAGTCCAGATGAGTTCTCTGATCGAGCGGCGCACTAACTTTGGACAGTTTCCCGGGAGACATTGCCATGGAAACATGTACACACACACTTCTGGTACAGTGGTGGGTAGGCAGATTGCAGCGGCACTCAGAGCAGTTCTCCATTCACACGAGCTGTCTCCACCCTCTGCGCTGGAGTGCTCTTGAGCCAGGCACCGATTCTGCACTGCGACATACTTACAATTATCACACCTCATTCATCGAACTATGGCACAACTCCAACTCAGGGAAAACAAGGACGGAAAAGAATGTTGAATCTGGCATAAATACTGAATGGAAATAACTTCTACGTCCATGAAATAGTAATTATTGTACATGTATTCAATTTACACTAAAAGATGCTTTATACTGCAACATTAGTTCACTCCACTCCTAGCCACAGCTGCCCTGGGGTAGTCTGATGGAGGCTGAGGCTGCCAAACTACACCATCTCCCCCCCTCCAACTAGAGGTTGAGCAATATGTTCTTTTTTTTTCATGGCCAAAGTCGACTGTGAGAATCGGCCATGAAAATTGGCCAAGCTGAATATTACAATATCAAAGCTGATATTTTTGGGTCAATATTTAGGCCAGATTTTTTATTATTTTTCCAAACTTATGTAAACTAAAATTATCATTTTCTACCGCAAAACTATAAGAGAGCTGTGTAGTCACATTTTCTGCAGTTAACACTTTGACCTGTTCAAATAAAACTTTAGGTATATTCTTTAGGCAGCAGGTAAGCAAAAAAAAATATATATATGGTCCTGTGCTGGAAATTTAAGACCAATAGCCAATGCACTAAAAAGCGCAGATAGCGGCCAACTGATATATAGGTCTACCTCTACCTCCCACCACCTCTAACACTCACATACCACATTCAAATTAGGCAATGTAGGAGAATTGTTTTGCCTATGGACGCAACAACAGTATCTACTGGTCCTCTGACCTTTGGGCTGGTTAGATAGAACAATGTAATAAGATTAAAATACACAGTAGTAAGGGTTAGGGTCATTACTTCCTGTAACGTAGGACTTGACACAGGACAGATCGATCTGTAGGTTGGCTGATGTTTATGTTTGAATTATTCAATCATGGTAAGATACTACTGCAACTACTGCCCCAAGCCCAACCCTGCTGAGCTTCCCAGATGGTATGGGGCACATATAACAACATAATAACATTTGCTACCTGATCAAGTTACAGCTCAGATCTGTGGACAGGAAAGCCCACTCACAGTAAGAATATCAGTTATTCAAGGTACTTCATAGCAAAAAAGACACCTAATTAAAATGATGTGTTTAATACTTAAGAACATTCCAAGCACCTTAAAGGCAAAATCCATTAATCTCCAAATTCTACACTTTATTAAATTTGACACCTGCCCACCATCTCAAGTAAACACCCTGACATCATGTCATTTAAACACACTAGCTCTGTGGAACATTACAATACCATAAAAGGGTGACATCTTTAATTTCAGATTGAAAGTATGATTGCACGCTTGGCCCTTTGTGCTGCTTAAACATGAGCCTGCCTTGTGACACTGTACGGCACATCATCATTCTCAGGGATTTCCCAGAATACTTTTTCATTTACCCCCTCCATATCATTTTAATGGGCTCAACAATGGTCTGTTTGTGCTATACAAGAGTCCACAGACATATGAAAAGCTGTGTTGTTGCGGTATAACTTTGGGAACAGTCAGAGGCAAAGTAAAGTTACAGATAAAGATGGCTTAAGATCTCAGTCCATACCAGTATTTTTATAGATTTGAGATTTGCATTTTTTTTTTTATTTTTTTTTTTTTTTTTAGCACATGATTCCTAAGCATTTGAAAAATGATAATTTCTCTGGTTTTCTCTGATACTTTATTTAGAACTATGAGAACTGTTTTTAATGTTTCAGTTCTTTACAGAGCCATACAGTCTGGCTTTGGTCCTGGTTAGGCCTTGGTTTAATGCGAGTTTGGTCCTCGTGAGGTTCTGGTTTGGTCTCAGTTTACTTCTGGTTTGGTCCCAGTTAGGTACTGGTTTAGTCTCAGATTAATCGTGGTTCAGTCCTGGTTTGGTCCGGATTTAGTCCTGGTTTGGTCATAGTTTTGTTCTGGTTTGGTACTAGTTTGGTCTTGATTTAGTCCTAGTTTAGTCCTGGTTTCATTCATTTTGTACTAGTTGTACAGTCCAGACTGGTCTTAATTTTAATCTTGTTTCGGTCCGGTTGAGTCCTGGTTAGTGGACCATAAAAATGGACACACAACTTATTAGAGGAATCTTTCTTTATAGGATGATATAGTTTTATTTTTGTACTAGTCCTAGTTGAACCTAGTTTAGATCTGGGAAAGTCCTCGTTCACACTTTTTAAATTGGTTTAGTCGTAATAAACTTCCCTAACTTCTGATATCAGACAACAAAAATCCAAGGCTGACTCTTCATAATATAAAAGTTCTGATAACCATTAAAACGCGATTCTCTTATTACTTCTATCCAAAAATGCCTGAATACAAACATTTCCTGATCAACTGTGTCCAGACCGGAGCCCATCCCAGCTCCTCGTGCGCCACAGCCCCTCCTCCTCGGGCACACACGGCCCAACAGAAGACTCAGTGTTTCGATGCTTGGCACGCGTCACCGATATTGTTCCCCGGCCGTGTGCAGAGCGCACTGGGTGCTGCTTGGTCATTCCGCATAGGCGCCCACCCGCCCACCCATCCCGATACACCACACGACAACACACACGCACGCGCCCACTCTCTCCCCTCACACAATCACGCGCACGCAGGCAGAGGAACAATGTGCGTCTGTCAGGAGGAGAGAGGGAGAGGGGGGAAAACGGTGGCGGTGGTGGCCTAGTGCACTCTGCTTTAACACCGTGTAACATCACCGCGGATAACCAGCGACAAGTCCGGGGAGTTGACGCAGCGAAGCGAGGAGGGAGAGCGAGGAGGGCGGCTCGCTATAGCCTAAGCCAAGCCCCCTCTCCTCTGTATGTGTGTGTGCGTGTGTGTGCGCCGCTGACCTCCGCCGGACCCGACACAAACAGTGACAGACAGGGTAAAGCTGACAACAATGCCAATCTCGGGGAAGCTTTTACGCAGCGCCCGTCTCCATCCAAAAGTGCCCAAAACCGCGCTCCTGTTCGGCTAACATCCATTTACGCGTATCAATTCGTCACTAATTGATCAATGCGCTTGTCAGTGTGCTGCTCAGGAGTCCCCACGCCGTTACAACAACAAAACAGCCGTGTGCGTCTCGAGACAATCATGCACATGCGTCAAAACGGAATTCAAATCACTCCTGAACTGAGAAATAAAAGTCATTCGCGAGTCGCATGCACAAAATCCGCAACCTTACCTTTACTTCTGGGAGAATGCAAGCGTGAATATAGTTGTCCGGGAGCCGTGTCGCTGTGTCGGTCACTCGTCTGGACGCGTGTGCGCTCGGGGCGGTCACTTAATGTCGCTTTTTGGATTCTTTTTGATAGCTCGTATATAGATCCGAGTGAATGGGGTGGTGGGAGTGACGAGCGTAGCGCTACAGCATCAGCAGCGGGACCGACCCCTCGCTCCAAGACGGATCTGTGGCGACCGGGGGAGGCGAGGGGGCGGCGCTACGCGGTGACGTCAGGCGCAAAGGAGGGGTGATGAGGCGGAGGGGTGGAGTGGTGGGGATATGCACCTTGGGCCCCGTCCAGCCAAGCGCGTATAAGCCCACGTATCTGGGATAGAGATGGTTCAAAGTAGAGGTTCTGGTTGTCTCCATGACGATGTTATTGCTTTGCCTGGAATGGTTCACAGTATAACATTCAACTTTTCCATGGCAGGTGGCTGTGTGCCTTTCTGTGTGGAGTTTGCATGTTCTCCCTGTGTTTCAGTGGGTTTCCTCCGCTCTTTGTTTTCCCCATCACCATAAAACATGCCATAAGTAAAATATTCCAGCTATGATAGTCCAGACCAAGACTAGCTCAAGAGGATCTGGAGGCTGGGTCCTAACTGGGTCCTGACAGGTTACCCCAACGGCATTGAAAGATGGGTCAAAATCTCCATGCGCAAAAGCAGATCTTCAGCAAAAAAAAGTTACTTAGTGGAATTGTAAAGCTGGGCAATATTACAAAAATGATACACATACATACATACATACATACACACATACACACATACATACATACATACATACATACATACTGATGAAGACCACATAAAGGTCAAAACGCATTGATTATGTCCCTTACTGAATAAAGGATTTGACTTAGTGCTATTGCCTCACATTCTCTCTCTTTCTCTCTTTAAATAAATACACAGATTTAATAAATAAATAGATTTCCCTGTACAATATTACAGCTACAAAAACTACAATATTTGGTTTAGATGCATATAGTGTAGTCATCTGGATCTCCCACCCCTCCTGACAGGTTTAACCCCACTAACACTCAAGTGGGTAAAATGCAGTGGATTATTAAAAGAAATAAAATGAAAATTGTACCATATAACACCTTTCTGATAATCCAATTCAAACAACTCATAATTTTCCTACATCACTCCTATTACCTTTTTTCACATTATTAATATACGTTTTAATTAAAGTTAAAGCACCACATCCTTTCACCTCAATAATAACTTGACACATTCACTGCTCTTTGGTTTTCATTTGATTTCACACTGCACAGGTATTTTAACAGTTATTATACAAAGAGGAGCAGGTGCCCTCAGAGATTCTCATGACAAACCTGCCCCCTGTAGGCTGTGGAGGGGACTTCCACTTAACTGATAGTTGTACATCAGTTAAGTGCCAGTTTGTGGGGAAACGTTTAGCACAAAATACATGACATAGCTTGACTTCTTTTTTTCTGACAGATCAAACATTCATTTAATAAAATAACACTACTGTCATTTATTTTTATCCGTTTAATCATAACTATTGCAATGTAAATAAACTGCAACTAGACAAGTTTTGGCTCTTGTTAACATTATGGTTGCTAGGTAACACTTGGAATTACCTAGTCTACATATGTGTGGATTCAGATCAGACTGGATTTCAGCATTAAAACTGGCAACCTAAATGTGTGGTACATTCTGCTTTCTGATTGGATAATCATCTTGACAACCAAAACACCAAATGCAATTATCATGCCAAATGTTTCTGAATAGAATGTTTTTCCAGTAAACTGAATGAGAAAAATAAACCAGCAATACAACAGTCGAGAGCTACTGTATATTTGATTTGAACGTGTACCTCATATCTCAGGGCAGTTAGCTCATCTTACTTCATTTAAGTTACATCAATTCCAAGGCTAAATTCTTTAAAAGTGGATTAAAAAACAGAAAATGCATAAAACATTGTAGCTTTGACATTACATTTTCTAACATGGTCGATTGTTTCTTCT
Source organism: Periophthalmus magnuspinnatus (assembly GCF_009829125.3). NCBI lineage: Eukaryota > Metazoa > Chordata > Actinopteri > Gobiiformes > Gobiidae > Periophthalmus > Periophthalmus magnuspinnatus. The sequence goes on from NC_047132.1 coordinate 4,846,869, forward strand.
GTATAAGAACAAAGACGGCTTAAGTGTTTTGTAAAAGGGAAATTCAGACAATAAGTGCGGAGTCCATGATTACATTTAAGACATAATCAGAGGTAGAACTGACTCGATATTATTCATCCAGTGATGCCAGTTTCAAATATATCTATAATGATTTTCCAGAAGAACTCTTGGACTTTAAAGTGCATTAAAAAAAATTGTGTCTGATACCAGTGTCACAATGTCCCAAGTCTCCATTTTCCTTATTGTTGTATTTTAAAGTTGCACTGTTGTAATTATCTTGAAGGGTCTGACACATTTCTTTAATGCTGTTTTTTTTGTTTTTTGAGCTTTCTATCAAGTTATAACAGCAACAAAATGCCTGAAATGGTGTTATATATCATCCTGCATGTTTGAGTAATTTAGCGATCTCTCCTGGGGACTATTCAAATCCTCCTTATGGTTAGCAGTACAAGCATGTACAGGACTCCGCCCACAAGCCTAAGTCACCCAAGGTCCCGCGGGATAATTCTACATAAATATACAAAAGCATAACACAAAACAATACACTACAACTTCACAAACCTGATGCGATGTGAAGAGTTTCATTAGTAAGATGATGGCAATTGTGTTGTGGCAGCTCTCTGACGGGGGAGTGACTTAGTACAGGGAGCAAAGGGAGGAGGGACTCGGTGTCAAAAAGGAAAATGAAACTAATTACACACTTTAATACACTGTTTTCTGCAAACATAGTATTTTCAACATATGTTAGGTGTATATGTTATTACCCCCATACAAGTATAATAGCCCCCCTTTAAGGAGATTTAACACCTGTTATTAAATGCTAACGCTAAATGCTAAATGCAACAATATGGAAAATTCCAGGCAAAGCAGTCTCCATGAAGTCAAGCAAACGCTCCAACAGAAAAGTCACACAGATGGTATTGCTTTGTCTCGAATGTTCCACAGTATCGCATTAAACTGACGTATCACCACAGAGAACATGTCATGCTACCAGAGCAAGTTACAGGTCAGATCTGTGAAGAGGCGACACCGCTCCGCATGTTTTTCAAGGTGTTTTTGATCAATAAAAATACCCGTAATTGAATAAATGCAAGGTCGATGCGCTTAATGCCATACAGCGGATCGTTCCAAGCAAAGTACAGTAATAATGAGGATCTCGTTTTGAGATCTAGTTTTAATCTCGACTAGTATCTGATTTTCGATTTATTTTTTTTTCACCATTCTACATAGTACACAAGTTATAAGACATGAACTACCGATGTAAAGGAGCTAACAGCTGCGCTCGATGCTAGCTTGCTCCCGGGCAGTTAACTATACGGTTGGACCCACCTCCTGCCTGATTGGAGTTATAAAAGGACCACACCACTTACTGTATATTTAAATCTATGTGGAGCACTTATGTTGCATCATGGGGATTTTTCTGTGGGTTTCGTTTCCATGGCGTTGCTTACTTGTCTTTATTGGTCAGTATGCGCTATAGGAAAGGGGCAGATGGCAAGAAGACAGGTCAAAGGTCACGTTCCCGGGCGCAAATCCAGGAGAGCGGGCTGCACTTTGGATGAGAGATTTAACCCTCCAAAGTCACTAAGCATTCAAGAGAGGAAAGGAGACAGTAAAGCCACTGACCATGGGTGTTTTTACATAACAATAAATAAAAAATATGATAACTCCTGAATAGGGCTGAGCGATTTGGGGAAAATATCCAATTGTGTTATGTTTTTTTCTGACATGAATTTGTGATTGTGATTCGATTTGCAATTTATGTTTTAATAAAAGGATTCTGTTCAAAGTTCTGATTTTAAACGTGTCCAGATGAATTGACAAAAAGACTGAAATATGAACTGACAAACTGACAAGAAGAACATTTCAGATCATGTTTGTACAGATCTAAACTACAGGGTTAGCAGCTTTTATGCACAATAAGACAGGATGTTTTGTTTGTGGAGGAAATGATGGTACTTCCAGAATTGGAGCCTTTGTGATTTACTAATTGTATCCACCTAAATTACCATTTTGATTCCAATTAATACTGCAGCTCTCCTCCCAAATGCCATATCTGCAAAACATTACTTTTTAACTTTTAACTTTGAGTAGTATTTTTTCATTTTGTTTTATTTTGTGCATCTCAACATTCCTCCAACATCCTAATGTATCAGAAATATCAATATTGCTCTATAACAGCTTATTAAAGAGGGGGTATTTTATAAGTTTCACTTTTGGTTTTGATGCTCTGAGTCTCTCCTCCCTTTGTTACCTGCATTAAGTCACTCCTCCTTCAGAGCACTATCACAACACAATGGTTGTGCATCCCACTAAAGAAAATTATTGCACATTGCATGAGGTTTTTCAAGTTACTGTGTACAGTATTATATTTTAACAGGACACTCATGAAAAAGAGTGTGGTACTCCCACTGGGCCTCTCCATGTATAAATAAAGATAAATGAACATATCATGGCTCAACCTTACATACAACTCTTAATACTGATTTGTATTATTATTGTAGTTGTAATAGCCGTGGTAGTAACAGTAGTAGTTGCAGTAAGCTGATATTGGAAGCTTTCCAAAACCATATGAAGAAAAGGATAGCTTTGCAAAATTTCACACATTTTTAGCAGGTCAGGCTAAAAAGAGTGGAAAGAGTAGTAGTAGTAGTAGTAGTAGTAGTAGTAGTAGTAGTAGTAGTAGTAGTAGTAGTAGTAGTAGTAGTAGTAGTAGTAGTAGTAGTAGTAGTAGTAGTAGTAGTAGTAGTAGTAGTAGTAGTAGTAGTAGTAGTAGTAGTAGTAGTAGTAGTAGTAGTAGTAGTAGTAGTAGTAGTAGTAGTAGTAGTAGTAGTAGTAGTAGTAGTAGTAGTAGTAGTAAAATAGCCCTGTTTTAGTAAGTGTTTCCTGACTCCTGCTTTAGCCCTGGTTCAATCCTGGTTAATTACATCAACAGTAAACAAAGTAGAAAGTTGCTCAAATCCATAAGTTTGAGACCTAGTGGTGCATTAAACCATATTTGTAGACAAAATCCTTCACATAAATGTTTCGCCTCTTCACCATGTTCATATCTCAAACACACTTGAACGCAACCTACGGAGAACAAAAGCCACAATAGCTTCTCCCAAATTATCATTCTCATGCTGTCCTCTCTTCATTCTTTTTTTTTTTTTTTTCGTAATTAGAACTACCAACCCCCAACCTATCTCTTCTTCCCACCCCTCTCCCCATTCACCCCTCCTCCCAAAATAATGAAACGTCTTCCCTCTGGAGCGGACGAAATAATGGCAGCCCACCGTAAAACCATAATGAACAAACGCGCCATTTAAATTCTTACCCCAGCCCCCCTCCTCTCTCTTTTTTTGTAATCTGTCCATCCTGGCCGTGCCCCTCCCTTAGCGTAACGTCACCTCTCCGTTTTCTCATTTTGATTTTCCACTTTTCACCCCCCCTTCTATCCCTCCTCCACCTAATCACAGGAAATAATGCACTTGTTTAACGGCTTGGTGCGGACCCCGAGGGAGAGATTGGAAGTTGGGAGTCTTTGGGAATACAAAAATGGTAAAAATAAAGGAGGAGGTTATGGGAGTTCTTGGTATGTTTGTTGGAGGTCTGATAAACGCTGTGAAATCAGGCGCCGCGGACCGGAACGAGAGGCGATATTGGTGGGAATTGTTGAAAGAATGGTAGAATCAGAGGAGTCCAGAATGTGTGGGGTTTCTAACAGGCTTGAGATGCCAGTGGAAATGGAGAAATGGAATTCAAAGTCTTCATAAATGTGTTTGTTGTGTTTCTTTCTCCAGTCTGCAATATCCAGTCTATTTTGAGTTTCAAGGACTTTTGCGTGTCCACATTTATTGCACTTTAAAGGCTTCTTAAAAGCGCACTATGTCCCCGCTTTTCTCAGTGGAGACGATATTGCTTGTGTTATTGCTTGTAACACGTGAACAGGACAAGTGTTTTAAAGGTTAAGGTACAATTTATTCTCCCCGTAGTGAAATTTGTCCATTGCATTTGACCCATTCCCCAGTGCTTCCTGTCAGGAGCAATGGCCACGACAATGACACGCCTGGTGACCCATCTCCAGATCTTGAGTTAGTCTTGGTCAGGCCTAGACATGGGATGGTATTGAAATTTTGCGTGACAATTATCATGGCCATCATGGCAGTACTGCATGTTGTTATCATTATTATATATAGAATATTATTACTACTGAAATTTGGGCCCGGGACAATAAGCCTCACATGGACCCCCCTCTAATGCAAATTAATATGAAGAGGCTCCAATTATGGGCCCCTTTGTACCCCCCTGGTGACTCCCCTGTGGATAAGCCATTTTTTCTGCACATTCTGGTGATATAACGGTGTTTATCTTTGTTGGCTATTATCACGATTATATAAAATGTCCCACAAATGATTATTATCAACCCTTTTTATCACAATAAGCGATAATATTGTTCATTGTCCCATCCCTAGTCAGGACTACCTAAGCTGGAGGATTCTACCTATGGTGCATGTTTTGGGTTGATGGAGGAAACTGGAATGACCGAGGGAAACCCACCCAGATCTGGGGGAGAACATGCAAACTCCGCACAGATTGTTTGTCAATTACAACAAGAAAGTAATCAAAGAAACCATACTAGGCAAGGTGAGTGAAGTGTCCTGCCTAAAGACACAATGACTACATGTACTGGAAAGAACGGGATTCAACAGGCCACTTTTGGAACGCAGAACACTCTCTCCCTCTACATCTTCGCTCAGACAGCTGTTTTCTGCATGATATAATTACCGTAAGTACATGTAATGGAAATGTTTGTATACAAGAGGTGCACTTTCAGAATGACAAAAACACAGCAAATGTTGTTTCATTGTGGAGGTTTTCATCAGCTACAACTGTATTTGATTGTGGTGACTGCTCTAGCCTCCGCCCTGCCATCCTCCTCTCCTCACCCAGTTCCACATTATTTGCAGCAGCAGCACCCCTCTTCCCTCCTCTCCTCCTCCCTTCTTTCTCCTCTCCTCCCTGCCAGGAAGCATCTTGGGTAATTTCCTCCTCTTATTGAATTCGGACGGGGGGCGGATGGAGCTGAAAAGATAAAGAGGCTGGTTTGAGTGCTAATGGCGGCGAACTCTCAAATATGTGGAAAGGCCAGTGGGTCCAAACCTCTCCATCTGTATCCGTGGGTTTCAGAAAGATGAAACATTAGGATGGTTAGGACGGTTGCCATAGCGATAGCTTTTAACCATATTATATTGTTATCCCCTCATTAAAAACATACTTGGTGTATTTAAGCTTGTTCCATTAATCCATTTATCCAAAGTCATCTTCACTGAGCACTCAAACATGCTCTGTTCGCATTTTGCCCTGATTGTTGTGTCATAGGTAAAAACTGGACTTGTTCTGTGGTCAAATTGTGTTCACAGTGCCAAAATACCTAACTGGAAACAGGTATTTGGGCGTTGTGAACACAATATCATATTCACCAACATTATTTTAAGTTGGAGAATGTGAAATAGTTATCACAAGGTGACCAAAAGCATGTTCACCAGAAAATCAAACAAGAAAGAAACCAGTGACCATCAAGGCCAGGATTACGTACAAGACAGTTATCTTTCAGAAATTGGTCATGCAAGGCCATTTTGTATTATGAACTGTGCTGTAAAATGTGAAAAGGGGAAATATTATGTAAAACTGACTTTTATTAGATTTTAATCCTGTTATAATGTGGTACCCTGATCATGAGCTTAGTCAAAGTTGTATTTCGAATGGTTCACGCATGTTTGAGTAATCCTGTATTGTTCTGCAGTTGAGGGCTTGGGTGCTCAGAAAATCTCTCAGAAAAAAGTGCCAAATAGCTATTTGTCGACAATAAAAACATGTCAATGAAAATGTGCCGTTTGTTTAAGTGAATTGCCACTAGGAAGAGGTAGGGTTATGCCGTTTTGACCAGGAAGTCAGTGGGCCCATTTCTGTTAAAACCATTTTAGTTAGATATTTAGGTTTACAATGAACTAAATCCAGGTTATAATTTATAGGCCCTGTACCAGACATTTGTATTGTTAGTAGTAGAAGTAGGTGTAGATAGTGGGGAGGTGAAAACAGACTTTTTCAGAACACGCAAGTCTTTTTGCAGGATATGTTTGAATGTTCTTCTCTGAGCATTCAAACATACTCTGTTCGCATTTTGTCAAGATTGTTGTGTCATAGGTACAAATCTGGACTTGTTCTGTGGTCAAATTGTATTCACGACACCCAAATACCTCACTGGCAACAGAGGTATAGTTTATAAAGTCTGTTTTCTAAATAAAGACATTATTTTAAGACATTATTTAAGTTTGAGAGAGATTCCTCAAACATACATGTATCAGTCAAAATAAAACTTACAACAAGCTTATGGTGAGCGAGTACCTTTATAACATGATTAAAGACGCATTAGGGTTATCAAAACTATTACTAATGCTAATCGATACTAAAACTAGTATCAAGACTAAAAAAGTTACATTAACAGAACAGAAATGGGCCTTTTCTGAATAGTTTTAGAATTATCCTGAGCTGTGTGAGAAGAAGTATAAGACACATGGACCACTATGGAACCTGCCTGGACCACTGAGGGATTACACACATATAAGACACATGGGAAAGAAAAAATAAAGAGTGTTTTTAATTATCATCATGGCATTGGAATCAGCATTGAGAATCGGGTATATTCCTTAGTATTGAAGTCGAGTTTGAAATTTTAGTATCGTAACAACACTAATGCTCATAAAAGTTGATTCGGTATAATATTTCCCATTCAAAGCCCCCTGATTGTCCTCGCACCGCATCTCGAAAACCACTGCTGTACTTCTAGTTCATTCTCCATACAGTACGTGCCTCTTCTTCTCCTGCACATTCATATAACACAGCTCAGACAAAAGACACTGGCCTTCTTCTGCGCACCATGCTATTGAACCAGCGCGCTCCTCCGCTCCACCGGCCGAACCTGGGGACCCGGAGAGGCTGTTGTTCTATAGGTGACTCACTGCTCCTGTCTGCACTCCGCTCCTCTGGGTACTGGGCTCTAATCTCTCTCCAGTGTACTGTCTCATCCATGCATACACACATTTATGGACTCGCAATAATGTCTCCGGTCTCCAGGCTACGGGGTTGGAGGAAGAGGGTGGGGCGGGGTGGGGGGACGGAAAAATAGCTGTGAAATAAGTGTTTGGGTGTAGTGTGTGGAAGGAGGGGTGAAGCAAATTATGAGAATTATGTTGCTATGTTGGTAAAAGCAAAGCAGTGGTAGAAAATGATGATGTTTACTTGGTTTTCTCATTATTTAAATTATTCATGCACATTTAAGATCTGATAGTCAAGTCCTAGCTCAGACCTGATTTAGTTCTAGTTAAGTCCTAGTTAAGTCCTGGTTTAGTTCTAGTTCAGTCATTGTTAGATACTGGTTCAGTCTTAGTTCAGTCCTGTTTTAGTTCTAGTTAAGTCCTAGCTCAGTACTCATTAAGTCCTGGTTTAGTTCTAATCAAGTCCTAGTTAAGTCCTAGTTTAGCTCTAGTTCAGTCCTGGTTTACTCCTGGTTTACTTCTAGCTTAGTCCTGGTTCAGCCCTGCTTTAGTTACACCCTTGCTCAATCCTGGTTTAGTTCTAGCTCAGTCTTGGTTTAGTTCTAGTTAAATTCTTGTTCATTCCTAGCTCAAAAAGCTTTTTATTGTCACATTCAGGAAGTGTGTTGTTAGCATTTTAGTTGTTGTTAGCATTAGCGTGAAGGCCAAACTCTGCTCTGTGCTTATGAACTCATCGCAGTGAGTAATTAGGATGTTTGGAATATATAAAGTAAGAGAGGAATAACTATGGACTAGTGCAAACGGTTTAAGATTAACTAGTTCTGTTTTTCCTCTCTTCTACACAGAACATGGTGGACTGTTGAAGCTGTTTCATGTTGGTTTAAAAAAAGTTTAAATACGGCAGCTGTTAAAGTCTTAAACAAGTTGCATATATACACTACCAGTCAAAGGTGAAGACTTTTTTTTTCCTTTGTTTTCAGTACTATTTATATTGTAGATTCAAAACTGAAACATATATGTCATGTAGTAAACAAAAAACTTCACAATGACGCAAAACTTGACTCAAACAAAAACAAAAAAATAGCCTTTACCCTTTGCTTTGATCACTGCTTTGCACTCTTGGCATTCCACTAGAGAACCCTGACAACACGCACCTGTGAAGTGAAAACCATTTCAGTTGGACTTCATCATGCGGAATCTAAAATATAAAATCGATTTAGTTGAGTCTTCAGTGTGTCTTTTGATAAATACTCACTTACTTAAAGCAGACTTATTATGCAAAATCAACTTTTCAGAACTTTTAATCATACTATATTTGTTTCCCATTGACTAGCTCATTTATCCTCTTGAAATTGTATTTGCAGTGATTCCTGCATGTTTGAGCAATCTTTAATCACCTATTTTCAAGGCGCCACATTGCCGATTGCCACCAGCACACACCCTCTGCTCTGTATTTACTTCATTATTTTCCTGATCGATTATACACACAGGATTTGGCAGCGTTGCATAGTCATTTTGGTACAAATGAAAAAATATCTGCTGCTCTCCATACGAGGCCAACGGCTCCATGGCGCTTTGTTGTGATGACGTTTATGGTGGCATCAGCTCCCATAGGGCACTGCAGTTTTCAAACGCAGACTTATTTCTTATTTCTTAACATAATGATCTACAGCTGACATAGATTATAACTATACAGTAGACATAAACATAATAAGTCTTCTTTAAACAAATGTTGACTCATTTAAATCATTTTAGATGCTAAAAGGAGCATCAACCCCAGTATCTAACAGAACTATGTATCATTTTATCTCCTGTATTTCCACATTTCAACATACTTCACTCGATTCACAGCATTGCAGAATCCTTTTTAACCACACGCTCCCCACAGTCATGATCAATCTAAACCCATTCTGCTCAGTCTATTACACCGGTGAAATGTCATTTGTTTAAAAGTGTAACTCAATTAACAGTTTGAGTGTAAATGCCACGGGACCGCGCGCTGAGCCTAGAACATGAGGACAGTTTGACCTGCTGTAAGCTGAAAGAGGCTCATTATGGGCGCGGACATCGGCTTTGGAGGCTTGCCATCGATCGTGTTCACAGATCACTTGGAGAGAGATGGGAGAGATGGAGAGCTTTGGAGGTTATAGTCTTCAAGTTCACTCATTAAAAAGAGGGTATTAATTACAAAATTACTTACATTTCTATGTGGTATTAACTGTTAAAACACAACATATTTATCATGTTACCTTTTATTGTTTTGAAAATCTGAGGAAAACAATGTATTCAAATGTGTAATTAGTTTCAGTTTTTGTTTCAGTTTCTTTTTTTTCCTGTGCTAAATGCCTCCCCCTTCCACATTTCACCAATGAAACTACTGCACATCGCATCAGGTTTGTGAAGTTGTAGTGCATTGTATTCTTTTTATATATTTATGAAAAATTGGAGCATGGGATGTAGGCTTGTACTAGCTTGTACTGCTAACAGTCACAAGGATTCCAATAGAGCCCAGGAGAGATCGCTAGATCCCTCAAACATGCATGGATGACATATAAAAAATCTTCAGATATGGTTTTGATGACAGAACGTTATATACGGTAAAAAGTACATTTTTCTTAATATTCCTTTAACATTGTACTAACAGCACATGCACATTAGCAGCTAGTTACATGTCAAGGTGTATATGACATTCTTCATTTGGTAGGATATTACCTGTGGTAAATATGTATCATAGGTTTACATCAGTCAAGCGTCAGTTTGTGGGGGAAAAAGTTGAGAAGAAAACGACAAAAATAAAGAAAGTATGGAGTACAAAACAGGCCTACTTCTACCTATGCTGTCAACACAGAAAATTCCATCTAAAATACACAAAGGCGGCATTTATATAGACATTTATATACAGTTTAAACCTAAATTATGAATAAAACTTTTGTCATGTACTTTTATTAGTCTAATCAAATGGTGCAAATTAGGCCAGTTTTGGCCCTTGTTAACATTATAGTTGTTAGGAAACAGTTAAGGACTTACCTCTGTGTATGTCATATCTGCCACCTATAACCAAGACATTAATTGTAAACTGTTATCGTAACTATGTTTCAGTGACATAAGTTGTCTAACCTGTCACATGCGCTTAATAAAGCATGAACAATTATTTAATTCTTAATGATAAATAGTGTAATAAGAATGGTTCAGGCTTAGTAACTACTTAATTATGGGATTAGGAGTTGAGTATTAATTCAACAGCTTCTAAGCTTGGTATCGATCGTTTTCACAGATGACTCAGGGAGACGGAGCCTGCGCGAGGAGAGATGGAGAGCAGGGTTTTGGTCATATCTCCAGGGCGGTTTCTGAAGTTTCACAGCCGGTCGATATGAGAGCCTTGACAGATGTAAAATACTCGTGAATATGATATTCTTGTTGGAGTTTTTCAAGGTGATGCTGAACTGACAGAGGCTCTTTCACAATTTGCTTTACAGTTTCCAATGACTTATAAAACTATTTTACATATTCTTCATTGTAAATCACAATATTAGAATAAAACACCAGCATTCACTGCACTGAAATACATAGAAAAACAAGCGGTCCCATTGTGAATGGGCTTGCATCACCACAGACTTGACTCTTATTCCTGCTTGTTTCCATGGAAATGTTGTTCCTATGGCTATAATCTTCCACATTATGGCATATCTATCTGTATGGAGAATGTTCCACAGTGTAATTTTAACTTTCTGTTTCCATGGAATCATGCAGGTGACATGCCACTTCCAGAAAGTTGGACAAAACGTTTTGTCCAGTTGACAGATTTGAATTTTTCTTTTACTGTGGGTAATATCTGGACAACTGAGGAACTCCACCACTGGACACACCGACATAGTCAAACATAATCAAAACATCATATAGGTCAAATGTGAACACTGTTTTTTGGGGATGTTCATGTATCAGAACAGGTATTGTATCAAGGTCCATGTATTGGGATACGTATTGATCGTGTGGTACTTTGCAATACACAGCCTTAGTAGCCTGAGCTCTCAGTAAAATAAAAAAATAAAATAAAATAGAATAGATAGAATAGAAACTGAACTTTTATTCTGTACTCTTCTGTTTTAATGTTAATTTTATGATGATTATTTATGTTTTGATTTGTGTGATTTTAATGTCCTTCTTTTTCTGTAAAGCACTTTGAATTACTTTGTGTACGAATTATGCTATGCAAATAAACTTGCCTTGCTTTGCCTTGAACCTGGGTTGGCAGAGACTTAACCTGCAGATAGAGGACACATACAAGTTTTTCTCATTTTCAGTATCCTCCAATATTCACTCACTGAGCTGCAGAGGCTGCACTAGCACTGAGTCATGATTGGATGCAGGTCCTGGGGTTTAGGTAGTGACCATTCAGATCAGAGACAGTTCTTTTAGGTTTAAACCAACTGGATTTCAGCACTGAAACTGGCAACCCAAATGAGAGACTCATATGAGGCTCATTCTCCTTTCTTGGATAATCATCTTGAATTGGCACACGCCGACTGCTCTGTACTTTCATTACTTTCATTGTCCAGTTTTATTTTCTTAATCATGATCCACGTAGGATTTGGCAGCGTTGTGTAGTCCTTTTGGTACAAAAAACTGCTGCTCACCAGCTTGATCTGCAGCTATACATAGGAGGTGCAGCTACACGGCTCTTTGTTGTGATGACATTCACGCCAACGTCAGCTCCCACTAGGCACCGCATAACTTCTATCTTTTATTAAGTCATTTTAGATGGATATTGTGATTTCAAATGTCCAAATTATGACATGATGATCTACGGGTGTCATAGATTATAACTACACAGCAAACACAAGCACAATAGGTCTTCTTTAAATCTAAAATTAACCTTGATTTAGTCCTGAGTTTGTTTTTGTTTTGAAAGAGTTTTATTAGTGAATTAAAGCTCTTTTTTTTTTTTTTTTATAACTGAACTTATTGAGTCAAAAAGTATATTCAAATATCGCAATATTTATATCACAGTTCTTAACAATCATACCATAAAACACTGCAATTCCAACATTCCTATAACAAATATTCCATAACCTTGTTGGAATTGTAAGTAAAATGAACCGTGCAACCTTGCTTGACTCATACAGGCGGACATATTGGCATTCCGGTGCAAATTGGCACTCCTCCATGTCTCCCCCTCTCTCTTCAGCTAATCAACTAGGTGCTCTGAAGCTGGCTTTAATTGGAGCGTATTTGTCTGTCCTCGTCCCTCTCGCGTTATCAGGTCGGGGTGGTGGGTGGTGGGGTGCTGATAGGAGGGGAGACTGGGTGCGGTGGTATGGAATAAAACTAATCACCCAGGCACTAACAAAATTGTGGTGGCAAACCGGAGCAGGGAGGGCAGGGAGAGGAGGGAGAGCAGGGTAGAGTCGACGGTAGAGGCCTATTCAGAGTGGGATTAAAAGGGGAAAAAATATGCACTGGGATTTTGAAAACATTATGAGCTGTTTGTTTTGGTTCTGAAGTAGTTGAGCGTTTACTAAAAAGAAGTACAAACAAAGGGGAAAAAATTGTCAAGTAAGAGAATCACATGAAATAAAATCTACTTAAAAGTACTGAAGTATCTGTTTAAAAATGTACTTAAAGAGTAAAAAGAAAGTATTTTATGCAGATTTTGAAGTCTTATAAGGCTTTAAATGTAGTGATTTTGATAAAGATTTCTGCTGAATTTTGTTCAACAGAAACAACTGAATATTTGTTACGTGTAATGTGTTAAAAATAAAGGTCTAAGTCTTTTCAGCAGGTCTCAAACAATAATAAAAAATACTTTTACTTTTCAGTCCTGCTAAAAATGTAGTGAAGCTGTAGAGTAGAAAGTACGGCTTCTGCTCTCAAATGTAGTGAGGCAAAAGTAAAGAAGAAATACCTAAAATGTGTACTGAAGTATAGTACTTTACAACTTTTACTTTACTTTATATTCCACATTGGATACACGAGAATGAGACGAGATTTTGCACATAATTCATAAAACATAAGTTGTGTGAGTTTTTGGTTTCAATTTTAAACTCACGATTTTGGATTTGCTTTATTTCATATTTTTGTTGCCATTCTAGTACTGATTCAGGACGGAGTCAAACTGTGCGTCCGGCTGAATTTTTTAGGGGCCAAATCTAAACATAGGCCAGCAAAATTTTAGAAGTCTGGTATGCACTACAAGCTCATGAAAAACACATATTAATGCAGAAACAAATAGTAGGAAACAATGTATTTATATAAAGACAGATTCAACTTATGATTCATGAGTTTAACTTATAAATACCAAACAATATCAAATCTTCAGCTAACTCTCACTTCTCCTTTCTGCTGTTGTCCTATTTAAATCATTGTTAGTCTTATAAAGTGCTTTTTCAGATGTTCAAAGTTGCTTTACAGTATCATGCATTATTCATTCAAACCACACTCGGCAATGCTGAGAAACTATTGCAGTCACAGCTGCCCTGGGGTACACTGACAAAGGTGTGGCTGCTAATCTGTGTCCCCAGCCCTTCTGACCACCACCAACCGCCACGCACACAGAACATTCATGCTAAGCAAAGTGAGTGAAGTGTCTTGCCTAAAGACACAACGACTTTTGTGACAACAGCCCTTCACTCTATGGATTCAAAATCATCTATTTTTTCATATTCATAATTGTAACTTTTCTGTTCTTTATTTTACTGCATCCTTGATCTGGCCTATCACCCTCTGATACTGCATACTCGTTAGACTATAATCACATCACATTCTCCACACTGCCAGTCTACATCTAATGCTTCACATATTTGATTTACTTCTTTTAACCATCTCATTAGGCCAGGGTTACTGGTAAAAAAAAAAATAAAAATCTAATAAACAGATGGTAGCGATATGCCTCAAAACATCTCGCAAAAAAAAAAAAAAAACATGTTAGATAAGAAAACTATAATTTGTCCTTACATAGTTCAGGGATAAATATATATAATATGTGGATCATTGTGTTTTAATTTGGACATTTTAAATCCCAATATTAAAACGACTTCATGAAGGACTGCTGACTTCTATGTTAGAAAACTGCGGTGCCCAGTGGGAGCTGACGTCACCATAAAAGTAATCACAATAATATGACTGGAGAACAAAGTAAGTACAGAGCAGTGGGTGTGTACGGGTGGCGTGATAATGGGGGTCGATTGGAGTAAACATGCATGAATCATGTTAAATACAAACACGTTACATAATTGTTTTTTTCTCAGCTTCTACAAATGTTTCCAATTTATCACAAAAGTTGAATATTTTGTCTAATCAAAAGTCTTTGCTGTTCACTAGCTACTACAATGTTCCACAGTATGGCATTTAACTTTTCTATCTTCAAGGAAACAAGCAGGTGACTGGTCTGATCTGTGGAGATGTGAGCCCACTCACAGTGAAAATGCATATTTTTTAAAACAAATTTTTCAAACCTTAACTGAATAAATGCAAGATAGATAAGTTCATTCAAGGCACATTAATAACATCTCTACAAGCAAGTGGCGGACCCAATAAACACCAATAAAAGTTACACGATGCACCTTTAAAATCCTTTAACAACCAGTGGTGGAAAGAGTACTCAATATTTGTATTCAAGTAAAAGTACAGTCATATGGCTCAATTACAAGTACAAATACTGCTGCTAAAACTGTACTTGATTATGCATCAAAAACAGGGTACTGGTTAATTTTTAACGCAATTTTAGAAACATTTTAGATCTTACTAACCACACAATTAAATGATTAGTCTAAATAATGACTCTAAAATTGTCATCATTTAATAATTCTGACAACTCAAAGCCTTTTTGTCGGTGGCGTTGACCTGTCCATGACTACCCTCACACTGACTCTGTCCTCGTTAGACTCTAATCACACCACTTTCTCTACACAGACAGTTTACATCTAATACCTCACATACCTGACTTACTTTTTTAACCTGCTCATTATAGAGCTTTAATTGTTTGGCGAGGCTTGTGCGTGGGTGTTTTTCTCTCTTTCTTTTTTATTTCACCTGAGCTCTGTCGTTCCACCCACGCGCCTGTTACCATCACACACCTGCTGCTGTGGACGCACACATCCGTGTGGTGATCCGCTTTCTTATTGGGTTAAAAAAATAAAATAAATGTGTTTGTGCAGTTTTTAGAATTTGATGTTATAATTTCAAATGCAGGGAAGGAGCCTTTAGAACTCTATGGGAGATTAACCCTCCTGTATTACACAAAAATGACTCTTATGAGATATTAGCCACGTTATAATGCTGTTAGCTCAGCAAAATCAGACCTGGAGTTGTGTTTTGTTTCAGTCACACATGTTTGAGTAATCCTGGATAATTAGTATGTCTTCATCTCCAAAGCTCAAAATGCTCTGTACGATGTCATTTAGTGGTAGTTTTAAGATTAACAGCTATTTTAGCCTCAATTTAACAGATCTACTCAAACTCGCATCCCGGGGGCCAATTGTGGCCCGCGAGAGGATATTTTGTGGCCCACAGGACAATATGAAAGTTTAATGCTAGTGTGGCATTACCATGTTGCGTGTAGAAAGTTCCGCCAAATCGGTAAACCCCAAACACGTGTCACTCGTGCTGTGTTCTCCCGTCACAAAAGATTCAACAAATAACAATGTATATCCATAAAATCCACAAGAATTGCCATATTTCCTCATGTATGTTGAAACAGCGATGACGTTTGAGAAGATTTTAACAAAGCTTTTTTTGTGGAATACCTGATATGGCCCAGCTTTACCCAGACTCTGCCTCCTGCGGCCCCCAGATAATTTGAGTTTGAGACCTGGTAGTGAAGGTGTTAGAGTTTAAAAGCACAGTGGATTATTCCTGTATTACCACATGACATCACAAGGTGGAACCAAGTGTTTTCAGTTTTGGAGAAGAACACAGCCTAAATATGCAGGATCCATAAGTTAAACATGTGTGAATGAAACAAAACACAACTTCAGGTATGTTTGGGATGAGGAAACAACAATATATCATAGGTTTAAAAATAGTGCAATATAGACCCTTTAAATTGTTTTTGAAAGGAATAGGCCAACAGAAAATCAATAAATCCTGAACATTATAAATACATTTTCAACATTATTTAAAAATATGTTAAATTCCATAAATGTTCCATATTTAAGTGGTTATTTTTATTTTTTTCTGTGTATCTGAGCAAAATGTGTCTAACCTTTAGACAGACAAGCAAATGGCGTCCCTCCTAAAACAAAAAGTTACACAGTGGAGCTTGAAAGTCCTTTTAAGTAACAACCAGTGGTGGAAAGAGTACTCAATATTTGTAGAAAGAGTAGTCAATATTTGTGTTCAAGTGAAAGTACACTCACGTGGCTAATAACGTGCTCAATTACAAGTACAAATACTGCTGCTAAAACTGTACTTACATATGCATCAACAGAGTACTAGTTACTGTTTACGCAATTTTAGAAACATTTTAGATCATGCTTGGTTAACATGAATCTAGTCGAACTAAATACAGCCATTTTTAAACCGTACTCTGCATATTCTCTGAGCTCAGGCCAATCAGAGCAGATGATGCAGTGCTGTTTGTTGGTACATAAAGGAGCAGAGACAGCCGTGGGTTACACATTTGGGATGTGAGTATTTATGACAGTTACCTTCATTTATGAGAACAGAGAAGACACTGAACTTTGTAACTGGGCCTAACCACATGAAACAAAAACTGACACATTAACCATAAACCAAGTGAACAAATCTGCAATCTCACAATTAAACAGCTGATTCCACAGTGGAATCCTAACCTGTCCCTCAGATCAGGTTAATCTACAGGGATTTTACAGTGTTCTGGTGACATGTGAACCCGACCAGATACATTCAGGGACATTACCTTGTTGTGGTTCATATAGTGCAGTCTCATGCGCTTCATGTAGGTGGTGGTCAGGGGCATGTTGAAGTCTATGGTCTCCTCGGCAACCAGCGGAGTTACACCGCCGTTTTCTGAAAGAGAGAGGGAGAGATGGAGAGAGGAGGGGGGTAGAGAGGAAGGGAGAGACAGCGAGAGAGAAACAGAAGAAAGGGGGGAAGCAAAGAGAGACAAAGAGAGTCAGAGAGAAGAGAGAGGAGGGGAGTAGAGAGGAAGAGAGAGACAGAGAGGGGGGGAAGCAAAGAGAGAGAGGAAGAGACAGACAGAAGGGGGGCAAAGAGAGAGAGAGAGAGACAGACAGAAGAGAGAGGAGGGGGTAGAGAGGAAGAGAGAGAGAGAGGAAAGAGAGAGAAGAGAGGGAGGGGAAGAAAAGGGAGACAGGGAGAGTCAGAGAGAAGAGAGAGGAGGGGAGTAGAGAGGAAGAGAGAGACAGAGAGAGAGAAAGAGAGAGAGAAGAGAGGGAGGGGGAGCAAAGAGAGAGAGAGAGAAAGAAGAAAGAGAGAAGGGAGGTATGGAGAGAGACAGTGAGAAGAGTGAGAAATAGAGGGGGGATAGAGAGAGACAAAGAAAAGAAAAAAATAAGGATTTACGGTGATTAGTGGTAATTACATTATAACAGACTATTAAAAGGTGCAGAGTAATTAAACATGTAGTAAATGAGAATACACTTGCCACATGAGATATAAAATGACCTTAAAGAACACATATTATACATTCTTTTGGTCACCTTGGGATTATTTCACACTTTTTAACTTAACTCTACATTTGGAAAATGTTCTTTATAAACTTCCACACCCGTTTTCAGTGAGGCAGTGAGGCAGTTAGGCGCTGGAGTTCCCTCTGCTGTAAGTAACAGGAATGAACAATCAGAAATAAATAAACAAACAAACAAAGTCCTAATCCTCCATGGATGCTGTGCTAATAGACCCCTCTGTTTGTCGTGAACACAGTTTGACCACAGAAAAAGTCCAGTGATGGTTTGTGGGCTTACAGGTCCTGCATTACACAAAATGGATTCTTGTGAGCTATAAATGTTATAAATGTTGTTACCTCATCAAAAACATACCCAAAGTTGTGTTTTGTTTCATTCACACCTGTTTGAATAATATTGAAATATTAGGCTGTCTGCATTCCCAGGTGTCAAAATGCTCTGTTCCACCTTGTGATGTCATGAAGAGGTAGTTTTCAAATTAACAGCTCCTTTTACCTTTAGTTCAGTAAAGATTAGCAATTCCAGATATGTTCTACTGAGGGCACACCGTACTGAGGGTAAGCTGTACTGAGGTTACGGTGTACTGAGGGTATGCTCTACTGAGGACATGCTGTACTGAGGGCACGCTGTACTGAGGGTATGCTCTATTGAGGGCACGCTGTACTGAGGGTATGCTCTATTGAGGGCAAGCTGTACTGAGGGTATGCTTTACTGAGGGTACGCCGTACTGAGGGTAGGCTCTACTGAGGACACGCTGTACTAAGGGTATGCTCTACTGAGGGTATGCCGTACTGAGGGTACACTCTACTGAGGGCACGCTGTACTGAGGGTATGCTCTACTGAGGGTACGCTGTACTGAGTCCACGCTGTTCTGAGGGCACGCCATACTGAGGGTATGCTCTACTGAGGGTACGCTCTACTGAGGGCATGCTGTATTGAAGGCACCTGTACTGAGGGTACGCTCTACTGAGGATATGCTCTACTGAGGGTACGCTCTACTGAGGGGATGCTGTACTGAGGGTATGCCGTACTGAGGGTACGCTGTACTGAGGGTATGCTCTACTGAGGGTACGCCGTACTGAGGGTATGCTCTACTGAGGGTACGCTGTACTGAGGGTACGCTGTACTGAGGGCCCGCTGTACTGAGGGTACACCGTACTGAGGGCCCGCTGTACTGAGGGCCCGCTGTACTGAGGGCACGCTATGGATGAACTTAAGAGCTGCTCAGTTGTTTTAAATCAGGGGTGTCAAACTCAATTTCACCAAGGGCTACATCAGCAAAATGGTTGCCCTCAAATTTGCATAGATGTAAAAAAATATGACTGTGTAACTGCATATCTCCTGATAAACTGACATTTTAAGACAGTCATACATTTTATTTTATCTTGTCATGGGCCACATAAAATGACGTGGCGGGCCACATTTGGCCCCCGGGCCTTGAGTTTGACACATGTGTTTTAAATGTTCAAACAATGATATGTAACAAATATAAGAATGAAGTTTAAGTTGTGAATCTGAAAAATACTGATAAAATGTAAGTATCATTTTAAAAGCTTTAGTGTTTAGATATGCCACTGTAAAGAGTGTAGGCTGTAACTTCAGCCTACACGCTTTCGGTTGATTTTGTTTTTTGTTTTGTTGTTATTTTTATGCAAACAAAATAAACATATTTTCATTAATTCTGTATTACCACATGACATCAAAAGGTGGAACAAAGTGTTTTCATTTTCAGAGAAGAACTCTAAATATGCAGGGTTTATGCGTTAAACATGTGTGAATAAAGCAAAATACAACTCCAGATATGTTTTAGAGAAGGAAACAACATTATAACATAGATCATAAAATAGTGTTATATGGGGCCCTTAAAAACGGTGCAAGCCTGGATTTTTACTTGTGACATAACAATCTGTGAAAAATACAAAGTGAGCATTTTTTTAGTTGGATTAGTGGATCAATGAAACAAGCATGAATGAAACAAAATACACCTCCAGCTATGTTTTTAACAAGGAAATAATATTCTAACATGGTTAAAATCTCAAAAAGTAAATTTGGCATAATAACTGTTCTTCAATTAAGATAAAGCTTGAGTGGAATTAATTGAAACAGGTGTTATATAAAAGATTGTGCACGTTAACTCGTTACTGTTCTTCATTTGGAAAGTTACAGCTGATAAAACAGGTCACAAGCTGGAGGGATGGCGGTGTATAAGACAGTGAGAGGGGTCATGGGGGGGTTCATGAGGCTTAGACCCCTGGTGCCTCAGACAGTGACAGTGCTGATGTGAGATATTTCCTCTTCACATGTGAACCACATGTGGAGATACAACCTATTTAGAGTAAGTTTGGCTTTCTTAACTCTGGTTTGATTAAGAGTTTAGACAGAGGTGAAGAGTTATGAGGACGGTTAGATGAATTGAGTTATATAAGACATGACATAGGGAAAAGTTGTGATGATTTTTGGGACAAGCAATGTGATTACGATTAAATTTGTGATTTATGTTTTAATAATAAGATTCTGTTCATGTTCATGTTCATAATTTAAGTGCATCCAGAAGAATCTGACAAACTAATATAAAAATCGGATTTCAGAACACGTTGTATGTAACATACACTGTATATATAAATGGACATAGCTAACATGCTAGCCACCGCTGTCCACCGCGCATTGACATGCTTTTGGCTCCAATTCACTTTACATAACTATGCCCCCTCTCTCTATAACTGCTGCTGTCAGACTTGTCATTTTGGTCTTAAATGTTCGTATTAACCCGCTCTACATGATCCTGATGTTTTTATTTCGCTATTGTGTCTGTAAATCAAGATATGAACATTAATAACAGACAAATCAGTCGTCCTATTTCTCTGAGGTCACTCCTGTTAGCTTTAACAACAGGTTTGATTGGCAGGGTTGCTAGGCGCCCTCTCCCTGCTAAACCAGCGGCGCAGACAGGAAGGGGCATTACCTTCAAAAACCATGCTTTAAATTGGCTCTTTGGTTGCTATGATACTTGCGGTCAGAATTAGAAATATGGAACTCAAGTTCAACCCGTAACTGCTCTAGCCTCGGCGACCTTCATTTGACTGGAGGGGTTTGAACGCTGTGGGTGACGTCACACTCCCTTAGTCTGCTTCTTTATAGAGTCTGTGGTTTGCACAGATCGAAACTACAGGGGTAGCATTTTTTCATGCAAAATAAGGCAGGATATTTAGCAGTTTGTGGAGATACTTCCTACTTTCACCCCTGTTACCACTTAGTGTTTTTTAAAGTGCATTCATCTTTACCACACTCTGAAGAAACATCTGTTCAAATGACTATTTAAGATGCATCTGAACTCTGAAGGCCACAGCTGTGAGGCCACAGCATTGTTTTTAGTCTGTTTGTACTTCCTCACTCTCCACAGTGACAACAAATAGTTCTCTGGTAACAGTCATTTTCATGCTCAGAAATCAGGACAGTAAATCATATTTAATCATATTCATATTATTCATATCATAATCATATTTATATAAATTAAAGGTGCACCATGTAACTTTACTGGTGGAGGGTCTGCCACATGCCTGTCCCCATTTATTGCTTTGAAGAATTTTCCACAGTATGGCATTAAATCTATTCCTCTCCAAACAGGTGATGCCTTCAGGCCACAGTAAGAATGATGCCAAAGTATTAATAAAACCGTGAATGTGACATCTGGTGCCCCCGGCTGTAGACTGGTGTACTGCATGCTCAGAACAGGTTAAATTATGCTGCAATGTATAGCATGGTTACATGAACCCAGATATTTTTTATAAAAGAATATTTCCTTCACTTGATTAAAAATCATCTCTGTCTATTCAGTGATGACGCTGTCATTCCTTTTTTTAATCTAGTCACCTGTATTCATTCAGGGCTTATTTTAGCCTATTTACTCTATTATTACTGCATTCATGCATTCAAGAGAACAAATTACAAAGGCTAAGGAACCGCGGTGATTTCACGTTGGATGTTGGATGTTCACCTCCGCAGCAACAGTAGCGGGAGCTTCCACTTCCGCTCTCATCACAGCCTCATGAGCACACATGGGGAGGTCAGACTGTGGAACGCAGCCACACACGGAATCGCTCTTCCTCTGGACAAACAGCCGATCGACCGGTACTCAGCACTAGCGCCAGTACCGAGAGAACAAGGAAAGCGGGCATCAACTGAATTGTGCACACACAGACCCACTGTCTCTTCTCAGAATCAGAATCAGAATCAGAATCAGAAGACTTTTATTGCCATAGTCTGTGAACACAGTTCACAAACTAGGAACTTGATACGGTGAAAAAGTGCAACATAAACACACTGAATAAATACAAATACAAATAAGAGCATGCACAAAGTTAAAAAGATATGCTTAAAAAATCAAATGAAATACTTAAAGGGAAAAAATATGTACAATAGCAGCATCAGAACAACAGTGCAAAGTGGCTTATTAAAGTGACCGGTGTTATTAAGTGTCCAGTTTAGTGCAGATATTATAGAGTGTTCATGAGACAAACAGCAGAGGGGAAGAAACTGTTCTTATGGCGAGAGGTTCTGGTCCCAATGGACCGTAGCCTCCTGCCAGAGGGAAGTGGCTCAAATAGTCCATGTCCAGGGTGAGAGGTGTCAGCTGCTATACGGCCTGCTCGCCCCCGAGTCCTGGAGACGTACAGGTCCTGTATAGATGGAAGGCTGCAGCCAATCACCTTCTCAGCAGAGCGCACAATGCGCTGCAGTCTCTGTCTGTCCCTGGCAGTGGCCCCAGCGAACCACACAGTGATGGAGGAGGTGAGGATGGACTCAATGATGGCCGTGTAAAACTGCACCATCATCTGGACTGGCAGCTTGCGTTTCCTCAGCTGCCGCAGGTGGAACATCCTCTGCTGGGCTTTCTTGATGAGGGAGCTGATGGTCGGCTCCCACTTGAGATCCTGGGTGATGCAGGTGCCCAGGAAGCGGAAAGAGTCCACAGTGGTGATGGGGGAGTCCGTCAGGGTGAGGGGAGGCAGGGGGGCTGTGACTTTCCTGAAGTCCACGATCATCTCCACTGTCTTCTGGGCGTTGAGCTCCAGGTTGTTGCTGCTGCACCAGGACACCAGCCGGTCCACCTCCCTCCTGTAGGCAGACTCATCGCTGTCCGAGATGAGTCCGATGAGGGTGGTGTCATCCGCAAACTTAACCAGTTTGACGGAGTCGTGGCTGGAGGTGCAGCAGTTGGTGTACAGGGAGAAGAGCAGGGGAGAAAGTACACAGCCCTGTGGAGATCCTGTGCTGATAGTCCGAGTGTCCGAGACATTCTTCCCCAGCCGCACGCGCTGTCTCCTGTCTGTCAGGAAGTCAGTGATCCACCTGCAGGTGGAGTCAGGCACGTTGAGCTGAGCGAGCTTGTCCTGGAGTAGAGCAGGGAGGATGGTGTTGAATGCAGAGCTGAAGTCCACAAACAGGATCCTGGCGTAGGTTCCCGGGGAGTCCAGATGCTGGAGGATGAAGTGAAGGGCCAGGTTAATGGCGTCGTCCACAGACCGATTGGCTCTGTAGGCAAACTGCAGAGGGTCCAGGAGGGGGGAGGTGAAGGACTTGAGGTGGTGCAGGACCAGGTGCTCAAATGACTTCATGACTACATGGAACACTGCATGGAACACGGGAATGTGGCAGAGGTGCGGTTACAAAGCTCTCTCCTTCCCTGTCTACCTTTTCATTCATTTAATGTAAGAAAGTTTCACAGGATCACAAGATACTTTTTACAGGATCATGTGGTAATTTCACGAGATCATGTGATAATTTCTCGGGATCACGGGATAGTTTCTCAGGATTCTCCCTTGTGGGGCTCCGTATAAATGCTCAGAACAGGTCTGGCAATAATTTATGCACTTCAAAAATGCACAGGATTTCTACCTCTGAGGCACAATCAATGGAATATCAAATCCAAATGATTTCGGGGGCTCAGAGTAAGGCAGCCTCGTAACTGGGAATAATGAAAGAAGAATGAAGCAAAATACCACTTTAGGTACATTCTTGATGTGGGAACTTTATAACATGGGCTATGTTTACATGCACACAAACAATCTGATCAATATCTGATTTCTGATTTTCTTGAAATGTCCTGTAAACAGTTACATCTGATGTGAGGTGTACTGTTCACCCCAATCTGTGTCAAAACACCAAAATAAAAGAGAAAATGATTAAGACAGAAAGAGTCACCAGGTGTTTTTGATGATCAGATTCATTTTGTGCTCTAAACAAACACCAAAAATCGGATCTTATTACTGGGTATCTGATTTTGATGGGCCATTGTTAAAAGTAGGGGCACGACATTACAACAAAATTAATTTAATGATTTTCCTGGAGGAGGATCACAGTTTTGATTTGATCTTGATTCATGTAGATTTTGTGTTTCTCCATTGTTTTTAAGAGGTAAGTAAAGTCATCTTCCTCTTCTGAGAGTTCACACTGCTCTGTGATTTGTTAAATCCAGCTGTCACTCACTCAGAGCATTAGAGACATTGACCAATAGGAGACATAGATAATAGAGATGAGAAAAAGTGTCTATGTGCTTGAGCAGAGAATAGAGCAGACACAGAGAATTGGTGAAACATCGCAGCTCGTCACAGGGATGAGATCACGATTCGATTTTTATCACCGGATTACCCCGCCTGAGTCAAAAGCTCTGGAAAGTACAATTTTGCATAATACATGACCTTTAATCCATCTCCTTTAACATCGATACCCCCACCCCTCCTCCTCCCCCTCTCCTGCCCCAGCGTGAGTGACACACAGACAGGGCCCCTGCTGCACGCGCCAATTAAAGATGGCCGCCGTGCTCGCTGATTAACCGCGTTTAATAATTCACGGATGAACTTTAGAGCCCCCCCACCCCACTTCAGTGTGTGTGTGGATAAATGTGTGTGTGTGCTCATGGAGGAGAAGCGAGACCGCCCTCCCCCACAGAGCAGGAAGGCAATTAGCAGCACGTCTCGGAGTGGGACCGGCGATGGGTACGGGGCAGACAGACAAAAGGTGCTTGGATGTGAGGAGGGGGCTTGGTGTTGTGAGTCGGTTTTGATTACCGGGTTAGATGTTTTGTTATGTTACATCTGCATGATCTTTTTATGTAGTGTCGTTAGCCAGGGGGCGCTGCTCCTTCACAAAGCAGTATTGATGTGTTGGAACAAGGACAAGGTATAACTAATACAGCATTTTATAGTGGTTAAAGCGGGCCTATTGTGCAAAATTGACTTTGCAGGGGTTTTCATAATGTTATAGTTGATTTCCCTTCTCATTTTCCCTCTTAGGTAAGGCTATTTATTGCATTATTAAAGGGGAGGTTTAGGGCACTGACAAAAAATTTTACTTTTTTTTTTATTTTAATGGATTGCGATAACAATATTTGGAAGATATTTTGGCAGTCGAACAGAGATGTGCAAAAACATGTCTTTAAAGGTACAGTAACTTTTTGGAAGTGGCACGTCATCCGTTTGTTTCCATGAAAAATGAAAGTTGAACCCATACTGAATATGGAAGATTACAACCAAAGGAAACAAGTAGGTTGCGGTTCTCCTCCAGGCCAGATTAGAGTCAGGTTTGAGATGCAAGCCCGCTCACAGTAAGGATGCATGTTTTTGTGTCTTTTTCTATGTAATAAAAACAACCTAAATGAAAAAAACATGCTTTTATTTTTGGATTAAAAAGTGACATACTCTTGCTTTAAAGTCTTTTAGATGAGGTTTAAAGCCACAGTATGTAACTTTTTAGCCCAGAAATAGACAAAAATAAAAGCCATGTTTTTTTTGGTTGTGTTTATTGCACTGAAAAACAAAAACAAAATGAGGAGGAGGGCCTGATGCTTGTTTCCATGGAGATTAAGGATGGGTGATATATTGGTTATAGTATTGGTTATAGTATCGGTATCACTCGATATTGGCTGTTATCAACCTTTTTCTTTATTAATACCTATTTTGTTTCAGTGCTGTTCTAGTGCATGAGATTTGTCTTTTTGAACAGACTCATGACTGAAAATCGAAATAGAGAGCTATATGGCTGTATGTTTACACAAACTTAATTAGTTATATGTATATATAATAATAATATGTTATATCACAGCTAAATACATTTAGTCATTATGTTTACAAAAGAGAAATTCTTCTTTATTTCAACTTAAGATACATTTGTGGAAGACAATACATAAATGGAGTGAAACACAAAGTACTCATTTTGTATCTATAATAAGCCAAAGAGGTTACTTATTTAACCGTCTACAAATCAAACCTTGGTATTACAAATAACAAAAAATGTACACACTACATAAATAAAACACCTGTAACTGAATAACTGCAAATAAACGCCATAATCGGGAACTTTCCAGGAGACAAGCAGGTTGTGGACATTGCACCAGGTTACACAGTGCAGTACATATTTTACCCTGGTCTTGAACAGTTTGGACAGATTCTAAGAAAGGTCATATAAGTCTTAAACCAAAGTTGTGTCAGTTGTAGGCTCTCCTCTGCACTTCCACACCCTCCAGCTCTCTGCAGATGAGCTCGTTTCTGGGGCCATTTTCTTGGTTAAAACTCGTTCATCGTACGTTAATAGAGGACAGAGCCAGGACACTCCAATGACTCCTACGTTTAATAAAGGACTGGCACAACAACGGGCCCCTGGTCATAGGATAGGACATGGTAACCTCAAGCAAAGCAGTTACAGTGGGATTAAGCAACTTTTTAAACCGGATGCCCTCCCTGTCACAACCAGCCATTGATTGATGGTTGAAATGTCTTGCCCAAGGAAACAATTTAATCTGAGATTTGCTAATTCTCAATTTACTATGCCACTGAAAGCTGGGGATTTACTACTTTGCACATTGTAGGTACAAACTTAAGACATCAAATATATATGAAGCAAGATATATGGAATTGTGTAGCAAAGACATAAGTTAAATAACTCAGCTAAGGCCACTGTTTACTATACATTTTGTATTAGCCCTGTTACAGGTATGGTGTGCTTTCACTTGTTTGCCTATTTTGTTGGACATGTTTGGGGGTGTGCTCCATGCCCCTCCGCTACAAATAGATCTTACAGACACTGTAGAGGGGCTCTATTAAAACTCAGGCAAGATCTGTTTTCCAAGTGCAGGTGGATTTATTGTGCCAAAAATCCTAAACAGTGTAAACATAGTTACAGAGAACAAAATGTTCAAGATGTAATTACAGCAAAAGAAAATGGGTTGAGCTCAACTTCAACTCAGGTCCCCTTGAAGGTCCCCCTTTAAATTCAGCTTAGGTCACACACAGCGCACCCACATTACCTGCTCTGTACCGGGTGCCAGACTGACAGCCAGAAACGAGTCCCCCTTACACCCCACTTGGTCCTCCCTTTAAGCAGTATATATATATATATATATATATATATAAATCATCCATTCATTTTCTTCCCGTTATCCGGGGCTAGGTCGCAGGCGCAGAAGTCTAAGCAGGGACTCCCAGACTTCCCTAACCCCAGACACGTCCTCCAGCTCCTCCGGTGGGATTCCAAGGTGTTCCCAGGCCAGCCGAGAGACATAGTCCCTCCAGCGTGTCCTGGGTCTTCCCCAGGGCCTCCTCCCGGTGGGACAATCCCAGAACACCTCCTTAGGGAGGCTTCCAGGAGGCATCCTGGGCAGATGCCTGAGCCACCTCAGCTGCTCCTCTCACTGTGCAGGAGCAGCAGCTGAGCTCCTCCCATGTGACTGAGCTCCACACTCTATCTCTAAGGGTGTGCCCAGCCACCCTGCACAGGAAACCCTTTTCGGCTGCTTGTATCCACAATCTTGTCCTTTCGGTCATTACCCAGAGCTCATGACCATAGGTGAGGGTAGGAACGTAGACTGACTTTTGACTCAGGTCCTTCTTCGCCACAACGGACCAATATAGCGACCGCATCACTGCAGACGCTGCACCGATCCGACTGTCAATCTCAAGCTCCATCCTTCCCTCACTCATGAACAAGACCCCAAGATACTTGAACTCCTCCACTTGAGGAAAGGACTCACCACCCACCCGGAGAGGGCAAGCCACCTTTTTCCAGTCAAGAACCATGGCCTCAGATTTGGAGGAGCTGATTCTCATCCCAGCCGCTTCACACTCAGCTGCAAACCACTTTAGTGCAGACAACGTCATCATCATCATCATCACATATAAATAATTTTTGGAATAAACAATTTCACAATAAACTCATGTTATCAAACAGTAATAATGTAGAATAAACTATCAAAAATAAGGGCTTTAATATTGTGTAAAAACCTGCTTACATAATGCGTATCACATGATCAGTGCCTATTTCAACTAACAGGAAATAGAGGCTCAGTTTGGTCTAAATCGCACAGCATTGGAGGAGAGAGGCAGCATCATTGAACAGGTAAGAGCTAGAATGTGTAGAGAAAAGTATTCTAACATGCTCGCGTGTGCACACTTGGCAAATTAATATGTGAGGAGAGAGGGGAAAAGGCGTTGATACAGCACGGGCACAGGCAGTGCAGGCTATGGTTTCATTTAAGAGGAAAAGGCTCTCGGCCTGGACTGGCTCCAACCACATTTGGTTCTATGCAGTAGTTTTTAAAGACTAAAATGTAATCAGATGAGGGTGGGAACCAGTATTTTCATATTATGTTTTGAGCGTTTTATTAAAGAATATCTTTAAGGAAAACCTGTTGTTGGTAGATGGAAATATTTTTTACAGGCTATAATAGCAGTGATTGAAATGATATACTTTATACACTTTATACATAAGATAAGATATGCCTTTATTAGTCCCACAGTGGGGAAATTCCAGTATTGCACCGCACAGTTAAAGAACAGAAAGAAAATGGTACATGCAATAAAACAAGATAATAGATAAATAGTTTTAAATAATTAAAAAAATATACTTAAAAATAAACTAAAAATAGACTCTAATATAACATCTTCGTAAAGTGACTTAAGTATTGCACATAGGTATGGATGAATGACACATGTTCAGAGTTAACAGTGTTCATTGTATGACAGCAGCAGGAAGGAAAGACCTGGGAAACCTCTCGAGGGTGAATCAGTCTGTCACTGAAGCTGCTCTCCAGGGCAGACAGAGCGTCCTGCAGGGGGTGAGACTCATGGCCCAGCATAGAAATTACCTTAGCCAGGACCCTCCTGTCCTCCACCTCCTGCACTGAGTCCAGAGGACAGCCCAGGACGGAGCTGGACTTCTTGATGACCTTGTCCAGCTTCTTCCTCTCCCTCTCTGTGATGCTGCTGCTCCAGCAGACCACACCGTACAGGATGGCTGATGCCACCACAGAGTCATAGAAGGTCTTCAGGAGTGGCCCTCTCACTCCAAAAGACCTGAGTCTCCTCAGGAGATAGAGCCTGCTTTGGCCCTTCCTGTACAGTGCGTCTGTGTTGTGAGTCCAGTCCAGTTTGTTGTTCAGATGAACACCCAGGTACTTGTATGAGTCCACTCTCTCAATGTCCCTTCCCTGAATGTTCACTGAGGGGACAGTAGAGTGGCGTCTGCGGAAGTCCACCACCATCTCCTTGGTCTCCTCTGCATTGATGATGAGGTGGTTCTGCTGACACCAGTCCACAAAGTCCTGTGTTAGTCCTCTGTACTCCACATCGTCATCATCATTGATGAGGCCAATGATGGCAGAGTCATCAGAGAACTTCTGCAGGATGCACCTGTCCGTGTTGTGTCTGAAGTCTGCAGTGTAAAGGATGAAAAGAAAGGGCACGAGGACAGTGCCCTGGGGCGCCCTCACACTACAGGTCATGAGATCAGACATGCAGTTCTTGGCTCTCACAAACTGGGGCCGGTTTGTGAGATAGTCCAGGATCCAGTCTGCCAGGTCACAGTCCACCCCGGCGGTCTCCAGCTTGTCCCTCAGGAGCAGTGGCTGGATGGTGTTGAAAGCACTGGAGAAGTCAAAGAAGAGAATCCTCACAGTGCTGCCGGGGTTCTCCAGGTGAGACAGTGAGCGGTGCAGCAGGTAGATGACGGCGTCCTCCAGAGGCAGAGGTGTGAAGAGGTGCAGGAGTTCCCCATTGTCCAGCCGGGGAGGGGAGAGCAGGCAGCTGGGTGGGGGGAGGGGTGGGTGATTGATCAAATCTCAGGAATTGAGAATTGAGGTCGTTCACCCCTCCGTCTGGGCAGGAGGTGCTTTGAAGCCTAAGATAGTCTTTAGACTTCTCCACACCCCCTGGATGTTCTTCTCCTGTAGCTGTTGCTCCATCCTTCTCTTATGGCTGGCTTGGCTTGTCCTGATTTTCCTCCTCAGCTTCTTCTGTACAGCCTTCAGCTCCTCCTTTGTCCCTGACCTAAAAACTCTCTTCTTCTCCTTCAGCAGAGCTTTTATGTCAGGGTTAATCCACGGCTTGCTGTTTGGAAAACACCGCACCATCTGGGAGGGAACGATGTTTTCAAAACAGAAGTTTATGTAGTCCGTGATGCAATCAGTCATTGCGTTGATGTCCTCTCCATTTGGGTACAGAGTCAGAGAAAAAGCACGCAATTTCAAATGTGAATATTTATATAAGTGGGACTAAATACCCAAAGTCCTCCCACAACCACATTTCACACAGAGCTGCTAAACTGGGCAATACCTGGAGGACTAAAGGGGAGGGAGATGAGGGAGGCGGGGTGGGGTCTGGACATATGAGGAACAGTGTGATTGGTCTAACAGGTGTTCACACTTCAAACTCCGCCTCTGCAGCCAGGTGTTTGTGATCAGAAACACCCGGCTATAATCAATGTTCTCCTGTGTAATACCACATAGTACTTGAAATTGCAGTGGCCACTGGATTCAGCACACTCTCACTTTCTGAATGTTTTTTTTTTCAACCAGAAAACTGCAAATTATGGAAGCCCGTTTCCGCCATGAAAAAAAAAATAAAAGCCCCACAGAAAGTCGAAATTACGAGTTTTAAACTCGTAATTATGAGTTTAAAACTCGTAATTATGAGTTTAAAACTCGTAATTATGAGTTTAAAACTCGTAATTATGAGTTTAAAACTCGTAATTACGAGTTTAAAACTCGTAATTAGGACTTTTAAAACTACTAATTATGAGTTTAAAACTCGTAATTACGAGTTTAAAACTCGTAATTAGGACTTTTAAAACTACTAATTATGAGTTTAAAACTCGTAATTAGGACTTTTAAAAGTATGAATTATGAGTTTATAACTCGTAATTTTGGGAATGTAACATTTACAAAAAGTGAACCTTATCAATTTTGATTAAATGAATTTGGTATTTTAATAATTTCCTCAATAAACCAGCGGGGTTGTGACCAGCTGGCACTCTGCTCAGACCAGGAAAACGAGCGCTCACAGACACAGAGCACAGCTCATGAGTGGTCAGAACAGCACTCAGGGCCCACTGATTTGTTCAAGACGCCAGAAACTTTACTGGAGCTTAATTTATTCATTTTTTAAAAGTATGTAGGTGATAAACATAACAGTCCTCCTCCTGTCTCCTCTGCTCTGTACACTCAGTTGCAGTGTGCTACAAGCTCAATTAAGACTTTAAAAGTTCTAATTACGAGTTTTAAACTCATAATTAGTAGTTTTAAAACTCATAATTACGAGTTTTAAACTCATAATTAGTAGTTTTAAAAGTCCTAATTACGAGTTTTAAACTCGTAATTACGAGTTTTAAACTCATAATTACGAGTTTTAAACTCATAATTACGAGTTTTAAACTCATAATTACGAGTTTTAAACTCATAATTACGAGTTTTAAACTCGTAATTTCGACTTTCTGTGGGGCTTTTATTTTTTTTTTCATGGCGGAAACGGGCTTCCATAGCAAATACACCTAGTTTGCACTACAATTCCCAAAAAGGACTAGGAAACAGTAGACAACAGTATTAAAACACCATACACACAGTTTATTAGCAAAACAAGTTAATTTAGTGTTCAATTTGACCTGCTATTTCAAAAATCTAATTCACAATGTTAACTTTTTTACAGTACACCAAATAAAGTTGTAATATTTGCTTTAACTGTTTGCAGCAATTTCAGTTTTAAATTGAACATACCAATTAGCTTTTAGTAATGCAATGAGCATATTAGCTGCTACAAGTTAGAGGCTGGATATTTTAAATTAAGGAATAAAGCCCACAACAATAGTCAACAAGCAAAATTTAAGCTACTTTTTGTGTAATCGATTACCACAAACTGTACCTTAAGTGTCTAAGTGCCCAATTTTCCCCATGTATTTGAGCAAAATTTGTCTTGCCCCAGTACAGATATATTCTATAAGCAGCTCTGACGTCCAAATGTATTTATAAAGCATTTGTATTGTTGGAGAATCAAGAAGTGCATTGTTAGCATGCTAGCCGTGAGTGAGGAAAAACTCTGGGGCACTGCAAACCATTTAAAATGAACTAGCTCTGTTTTTCATGTATTTAAGACAGTAAAAATCAAGTACACTTGCATGTGGAAAATGTATTCTCATTACCTATTGCCTCACATTAAAAGTGAAGTAAACATTTGATTGGTCAGCTCAGTGTTTAATTACACTATATATTAACGTATACTAGTCTAAATCGTCTTATACTTGTTCTGAATCAGCTCAAAGTTATTCAGGAAAGGTTCATTTCTGTCCTTTTTTAGTATCAGTACTTGCTTAAGTGCCTAGTTTTGGTAGTCTTTTTAGTATTGACTAGAATCAGATTTTCAATACTTTTGACAGCCCCAATGGCAACCCAATATATTTTACATTTCGCAGTCGTCATCTTAGAGTATATGGAATAGTTGTTAGCTTGCATGCTTCAAAGCTAAAATGTTTGCATTGAGGCTGCTAGCTTGTGGTAACTAACTTCTATTCATTCTATTCAAAGGTGTCACATGACCTCTGTACGACCCCCGTGGCTGCTCAATATGTGATTTCAGTGCAGTATTTTCAGAAGTTTAAAATGTGTTGGCCTTATTTTGCAGGAGCTGAACTGAGGGATGAAAACAGCGAGGGAGCCTAATTGAAAGACATGGCAGAGGAAAAGAGGCGAGCGTGCAAAGAGGCAGAGAAGAGGAGAGAGGAGAGGGAGGGGTAACAGAGAGAGAGTGAGAAGAGAGGAGGGAGAGTGAGTGAGAAAGGAGTGTGTGTGTGTGGGGGGGGGGGTGCGTGTGTGTGTGGGGGGGGGGGGGGTGTGTGGGTGTGTGTGTGTGTGTGTGTGAGAGAGAGAGAGGGAGGGAGGGTGAATAGACTTTGAATAAGGTTTGAACCTGGTTTAATGGAGATAATTGTGAACTGCTGTAAATCCTCTGAACCAGAGAAGTATTTTTTTCTGTTTACATTGTGGATTCTCAAAAGTGTTAAATAACTAAAAACATGTTTTATATTTTTCAAAATAGACTTTACCCTATGCTTTGATCACTGCTTTGCACACATGGCATTCCACTAATGAACTGTGACAAATGTACACCTGTGAAACCTGTGAAGTGAAAACCATCTCATGTGAATTCATCATGAAGCTCATTGAGAGAAGGCCAAGGGTTTGCAGCACTGTCGACAAATAGATAGATATATAGATAGATAGAAAGAAATATAAAGTATACATTTCTATGCAATTTAAGGTATAATTTTGTATAATTCTGTGACCTACTAACTAATTGAACAAAAATCATTAGCAAAAATAGATTGATAGTAGTATAAAAAGTCCTCAAATTCATATTATGGACGACAAAGTGGCACCAGTGCACTCTCCAACCACTACTGGGGCCGATAGTAGCCCCCAGAGGATAAGAAACAAAAACAAAGCTAGAAATCACCTGTGAAGTTTCTGATTGACAATGTAGAGTCGTTAAATGAGGCTGTCATCAGAGCTGGGATTGAGCCCACAACTTTCTGGTACATGGATGTTTATATTTTGCTCTGACAGAATGCTAATCTTTGTACAAGGCCATGCGTGTCTACTCTTTGTGTAAAGCCGTTAGGTCATTGAAAATGGTGAGATCTGCATTCATTAAAGCCAGCACCAGTTAGTTCTAATGGAAATGTTACAAAGGTGATTTAGATTGGAGCTAATAGATAATTCTGGAGATAATTCGTTCATTAAGGGACCGTGGGGTAAGTTAATTGAGAGATTTAATAAGATAATTTTTATATGAAAATCAAAAATGGATTGGATTAAAAGCTTAGCAGCCTCAGATCTACTTCTTCTGAAAAATATTTAAAGGAGACATATGCATTGTGTGCTCTGCTGAGAAGGTGATTGGCTGCAGCCTTCCATCTATACAGGACCTGTACATCTCCAGGACTCGGGGGCGAGCAGGCCGTATAGCAGCTGACACTTCTCACCCTGGACATGGACTATTTGAGCCACTTCCCTCTGGCAGGAGGCTACGGTCCATTGGGACCAGAACCTCTCGCCATAAGAACAGTTTTTTCCCCTCTGCTGTTTGTCTCATGAACACTTTATAATATCTGCACTAAACTGGACACTTTATAATACCGGTCACTTTAATAAGTCATGTTTGCACTGTTGTTCTGATGCTGCTGTTGTATATATTTTCTCCCTTTAAGTATTTCATTTGATTTTTTAAGCATATCTTTTTACCTTTGTGCATGCCCTTATTTGTATTTTTATTTATTCAGTGTGTTTATGTTGCACTTTTTCACCGAAGCAAGTTCCTAGTTTGTGAACTGTGTTCACAGACTATGGCAATAAAAGTCTTCTGATTCTGATTCTGAAAAATGTACTTTTTAGAGTTTTGAGCCATGTTTGAATTGTTTTCCTCATCTTTTACCCTCTCAAAGTTGTATATAGAGTGATTCATGCACGTTTGATAATCTTCATACTTCAATCTCGTCTTGTCTCATTCTCGTTGTCTTGGGAATTGGGTCTTGTCCCACCAGACATTAAAGGAGCACTGTGTAACCTTTCTAGTGGAGATGCAATTTGTTTGCCTGGAAAGTTCCACAGTTTGGCAATAAACATATCTATCTCCATCTCTCACATTATAGGTCCGATCTGTGGAGAGGCGAGCCCACTCACATAATAAAGATGCATGTTTTTCAGTGTTCAATATTCAAGCACCTGTAATGAAATATATGTTATGTAGATAAGATGTCATACAGTGGAACATTCCAGGCAAAACTTAACATTACCAGGCTAGCAGGTAGTGGATGGCCAACTAGAATAGTTACTAGTGCACCAATAACCCGGGATGAGGGGCGTACCAACTCTCACATCTGGGATACAGTGCTGAAGAATATGGACAGCAGATGGCGCTGTGGACCTACTCCTCCAAGAAGGAAGACAGAGTCTAAATCTTTTTAAAGAAGCAGCTGGGCAGACATGTCATAACCACATCACGTGACACTTCTGAGGAAGGCAGCAGAGTGGGGCTGAAACATGTGATGGTATGACACAAAAATGCAAATCTGACTATAAGAGCCTCTAAAATTATAGACACCACTAAGTTCTCACTGTGTCTGGGTTGGTTTTCTCCACATACTTTGGATTTTTCAGTTTGTTTCCGGCAGCGATGAAGGAACTGTCAATACGGTCAATACATACAAAGGTGCTCTAGATATTGGAAAAGTGTCTTCAAACCACATGACCACAATGCATTCTGGGACAGGTTGCTAATAAAGCGTTGCTCCCTGCAGCACAACAACATGATGGATTTTTCCCATAACATTTGACGCTGCTTCTAAGACCCCGCAAAGTCTACTTATGTAACTGTACCAGGTATAATGTCAAGACAATTTCTACACTCATGGGAGGATTCTGGGGTGCCATTTGTGACTATAATCTGTAAAATAAAACTGTAATTGCTGTAATTGCTGATTGCAAGTTTTACCTTTGAGTTCCTGTCCGGTACTGACGTGCATCCTCTTCTGACACTCTGCACAGCTCATGAGGAAGCGCGTGACTGCCTCGCGCGGTAAGAACGCATATGTCTCTGCGATCTGGAACACAAATATTAGCACAACATATAAGGGATGAGCAAGATGTCAAAAACCTAATATCACAATTTAAAACGTTACTGTCTTTATATTGGCCTGATGCGGTAACTAAAGTCATCTGCCTCTTCTGAAAGTTCTCATGTCATTGTGATTGGTTAAAAGAGGAGGTATTTTATTTCTATAGGGTATTTAACTGCTAATACATAACATATTTAGATCACCATGTTACCTTTTACTGTTCTGAAAATGCTACATAAAACAACATATTAAAATATTTTAGAACTTTCGTGTTTCACTCTCGCCCCTTCCCTTTCAGAGCGCTACCACAAACTACTGCACATGGCATCCGAATGTTTTTCCGAATATTTATGAAGAATTGCTATATGGGAGCATGGGTGACATCTTATAGCTAACCGTAAAGAGGGTTCGAACAGGGACCGGAAGACAAACATGCATTGATGATGAGGCAACAACATTAGAAAATGGTAGAAGCTAAAAAGATTTTGCAAAATACAGCCTTTTTATACCCAGCTTTCATTCAGGGCATCGCAGAGGCTGATCAATAGAGTAGAAAAAAATGTGATACTAAAACTAGTATCAAAACTAGATATTCATTTGAGCAGGTATCAATAGTGAAAAGGAAACATGGACAGAAATGAACCTTTCCCTTTAGAATAATCTTGAGCTGTATCAGAACAAGGATAAGACACAAAGACACCCATGGACCATTATGGAACCTGCCTGGACCACTATATTACACATATAAGGACATATGGGAAAAGAACAGAGTACTACCATTTAATACTGAAAATCACATTCTATTGTATAAAGAGTGTTTTGTATCATATCATATAGAACTGTATACACATGTTATGTAGTAGCAGTATTACATTGATATAAATTGTTTTGTTGAATAACTGTAACTCTGGTGGTCTTAATACATTGAGATTTATCGTCTCGTTGCCAAATACAAAGGGCAATATATGCAAAAAACAGCAATGCTCATCATTCCTCTAACTCTACAGTCAGCCATATTAATTATTCTAAATAAACGTTGTGGTATCATTTTTCTTTACTTGTTTTAAAGCAACACTATGTAACTTTCTGGAGGTGGTGCATATATTGCTATAGAAGATATAGACGATAAACGATGATAGTGAAACTAATCTATCCCACTGACACAATGACCCTAAAGTTGAATTATCCCCTAAAAAGAACTCTAAATGTACAATATGAACTGCAGAAAATAAATAACAGAACGAGACACTTCAGTAATTAGTTTGTATCCGTAATGAGTCATAGTTACTTGTTTAACCATCTACAGCTCAAATCCCATTGTGGTGCAAAAAGAAAATACAAAAAGACCCCACTAGTACACAGAAAAAGTACCACGATACATACTGACCCCCAAAAATGATTGACTGAATGATAAGTCGATATAGAATTTATCATGGTAGGCCTAGTTAAAACCACTTTGGAACATTCTTCAAAGATAGGGTTTAAATTGTTCCTGCATTTTGAATGAATTTGTGTGTTAATGATATCGGTCTATGTCAGTGCTACTGTGTTTTTGTACTTTTCTTCTCAACATTTTTCCCCACAAATGTCACTTAACTGATGTAAAACTATGATATGTACGACTATTATCCCATCAAACCAAGTTATAATTAGAAAAACCTATAATATAGCTTAATTTAGGGCCTATGCTTATCATAACTCTATAACTCTACACTGCTATTACGACACAATTAGTTGCTGGTGTTAGTTTGAAAGCCATTACTGATCCTGCTACACTGAAGTCACTGGTACCGCTCTTTGTTAGTGCTATGACCTATACAATATACAGTTTTCTTTTGATTATCACAAACATTGTATTGTTTCCTCCCACTAAACTTTCACATAACGCTGCTTGCCAAGAACTCATCCAGGGACACAAACGTTGTCAAATAAATAAAAAATAAAAACAATAATTATAGTATCTGCAGTGGCACATGGCACGTATGTGATCTGAAAACTGTGTCCAACATTTGTTCTTGTATAGAGGTACAAATGGAGAGAGAGGGTGGGAGTGGGGGGGGGGGTGTAGGAGAAGAGGGGGCTGCTGGTGTGGGCGGGCGGGGGTTGCCGTGCAGTGTATGTGTATAAATTAGAGTACTATAGTGTGTATGTGCCTGTGTGTGTGTGTGTGTGTTTAAAGGGTAGGAGGAATGAAAGGCAAATGTCATTCAAAGCCTATGGTAGCATTGAATGTGGAGTAATGTGAAGCTAGTCCCTGGTTCATTCCTGGCCTAGTGCATATGGCAGCTTAGACTGTATGTAAGATTCAGATTTTAAACTCCATAAGCGTGGCCTAGCTCTGTTCCAGGTTATGAGGTGAACATGTTCAAATTAAATATAGTTTTTACTGATAGCTATGATAATGCTGATTTATTCTTAATTACAAAGACATTGGACATGATGGGCAAGTTGTTTATGTTAAAATTTGGTGTTTTGGTTCCTAAGATGATTATCCAAACAGAAAGCAGAATGAGTCTCTCATCTGGGTTTCAAAATCAAGATTTCTATTGTCATTGTCATCGAAAACAAAGAAATTACATTTAGAACATGCACTGCATAGTTTTGATGTAAAATGCAATACAAAATGTGCAAGAGCCCATGCCATAACCTCATAAACAACCTCAGTGTAAACATGAGCACAACATGCATGAGTGCAGTACAGGTGGAATAAACAGAAACAGTCTTAGCAGCAGCATAAATCCAGTTGATTTAAACCTAAAAGGACTGTCTCTGATCTGAATGGTCACTACCTACACCCCAAACCTGCAGACTATCATGAATCAGTGCTAGTGCAGCCTCTGCAGCTCAGTGAGTGAATTCTGGACGTGTAAGTGTTCACATGAGGCCTGTCCATAAAATGAGGATGAGAAAAACATCTACATGTCCTCTATCTGCAGGTTAAAGCACTGGAAACAATGGATGGGACAATAAACAATAATATTGCCCATCACAATAAAAAGTGCAGACAATAATTCATGGGTCATTTTGTATAGTGATAGTCGCCAAAACCAAAAATAATTTCTATTGTAAAAGCTGTGCAGACAGAAGCTACTTTAGAATCATTAGATCATTGTTGTATTTACTTATAACAAAGGACAATTCAAAAATTGTTGTTTTTAAACATCAAGCTTAATAATATAATTATAATGTTAAAATTATAATTATTAATATTTACTACAGTTTTAAAAACTGTGAGCAATTTAAATAATTATTGCGTTAATCGCAATTATTTTGGCCATGATAATCATAACTTTTCGATATTGTCCCATACCCACTGGCAACCCAGGTTCAGTTCTATGAGTGTAATACCTTTTTTAAAACAGTGTTCAGGCAACATACAGACTCTGTAAACATGGTAGGAGACACCTCTAGTCCTAGTTTACTCCCTCTGGTAATGTCTTGGAATTCTTTCTGTTTTAAAGTGGCACTGTGTAACATTTCTGGTAGAGGGCACACAACTTACTCATTTCTATGGAGATGTTATTTGAATATCGCGTACCCTCCACTAGGAAAGTACCACAATTCATGAATAACTTTTAATGATGACCTGCAAGTTCAAATTTGTAGGTTTTCCTATTTTTAAGGTTATTGTATGGTGTAAAATAGCAATAAAAGTATAATTTGAGATTCTATGTTTGGTTACTAACAATGTGGAAAAATTCACAAAGTGACTCAAATCATGGAATGTATCTCTCAGAAGAGCACTGCTGATGTTTAGCCAGAAGAGGGCAGTGTCAGCAACAGAGACAAGATGCAGTTTAGAGCACAACTAGCTCCACGCATCAAACTAATGAACAAAGGTAAAATGTGTATCTCTATATTTACAATTGACAAAACATATAGAGAACATAAGGCTCCTCGATTATGGTAAATATCATATATATCATTATTTCAAGCAATTACTTACTGTCAAAATTTACATAGCCAAAGTATAGACCAAATATAATTCATAAGTAATGTTTTGTGAAAATGTTGTGTTTTAAAGCTTATGTAGATTAGAGGTTAATTGTTTCTTTTGATTACAAACTTATAATTAAACAGCAATAACTGAATCATGATTTGAAATTGGATAAATTGCACATCCCTAAAAAGGAGGATATATTTCATTTTCAGTGAATTAAAAAAAACAAATGCAGGATGCAAGATGCTGATTAAAATTAAAAAACAAACCAAAATAGCTGTGTTCAAATTTGTACTCTATTTCACTGCTATGGTTTTGTGCAATATATGACACTCAACCAAGCCAATTACATAGTTCGATATTGTTTAAATATGTTTCTCTAAAAAGCTGTAAGTTAACATTTACTACAGATGAATATTAAGGGTAACATGTTTGCCAATCAGGGAACATGCCAAGACTATATATATATATATATATATATATATATATATATATATATATATATATATATATATATACACATACATATATATATAGTAGTAATATGATTTGACCACAGAAATGCTTAAAACAAGTCGGGCAATGATTTATGTAAATAAGAACTGCGTAGGGCTTCTATCTATGACACAAAAATCCTGGGAAAATGCAAACAGTGTTTTGTGACAGCTCAGGGGAAGCGAACTTACTGCACAAGATTCATAAAATCAGCGCGAATGAAGCAAAATTTAACTCCAGGTATTTTTCAATGAGGGAACAATGTTATAACATGGTTAAAAGTCAATTTTGTAAATATGTAATTGAAATATATTCTTTCTCTTTTTTGAAAATCATTTAGCGACAGTAGCTCACTTGATGTTTCTCCACTGATCCAAATGGCAGTTTGAATCCTGCTCTCAACATAAACATCACTGGTTGAGCCAACACAGGTTGTTGGCAGTGCGATTCCATCTTCCACAAATGAATGCTGCTGTTGTGTCCTTGGGCAAAACACTTAACCTCCCTGGCCCCCAGTGTCTGCATACACTGATGTATGAATGTGTGTGTGATTGGTTGAGTGGCTGCTTCATGTAAAGTGCTTTAAGTGCCTTGAAGATAAAAAAGCGCTACATAAAAACAGGACCATTCATTCGACATTGAATCGCTGGGTTCTTTAAAGCTCAGCAATATCACAGTAACTATAACCCAACACAAAATGGAAGACTGGATTTGGTATCATTCATGATGTTGGTAAAGCGTTAAAGGCTCATCATTGGATTTGCTTTGCTTTAAAATGGTTTACTTTGGATAAAAAGGCATGTCGTAGAGGAGGGGTCTACTCACCGCCTTGTAGGTCTTCTTCTGCCCAGCGTGCTTGGGGGCTTTGCTGGGGTCGGGGCTCATCTCCACGTGCATGGCATAGATGATGTCAAAGAAGTCCTCCACCACAGCCACTCGCTTCAGAGAGAGGTCTGCGCCCGAAACTCTATCCACACTCTGGAAACACACAAATGTTTAAAAGTTATTACAGTCATCATTATTCAAAGGACCAGTTGAGTGGAAATAGTGTCTTGCTCAAGGACACGGATAACAAATTTTGAAGTGTGTAGTATAGATGATAAGCGATAATACTGAAAACACTTTATGATACTGACACAATAATCCAGTATTATCCTCAAACAATATACATTTACAAAAATATAAACATTTAAAAAAGATACACAGTAGTTTGTATCCATACTGAGTCATAGAAGTTATTTATCCAACCCTCTACAGCTCAAATCTTATCATAATACAAAAAGATAACAAAAAAAAATGTACAAAGAAAAGTGCCCATGATAAATATTGACCCCCAAAAATATAATGTATTGAATAATTAGATTTAGTAATAGTAATAGATTCAACTGTATAACATTATAAAATACCAAATAAAAATACCATCCTCAGTGAGAATTCCAATGGCTGTTTGCGTAACACCACCGGCCGAGTAATCATATTGGACACAGTTGAGAATTTTCCCGCCATAATATCCTGCGTGTAAACAAAGATAAACATGCCTGTGTTTGTAGATGTTAAATCATGAGACTGGAGCTACACACTTCATGATTTCACTTCACTTCTCCCTGTTTAATTACTCTTCTTGGCCAACCTGCGACTGGAACTCATGTCCACTTACAGACCACAAAACAATAAACAAAACTCTCAGCAATTATTATTAATCAGACCTAGTTCATTTTAAACAGTTTGCTATGTTCCAAAGTTATTCTTACTCTCCTAATTCATTCCAAGCATCCGAATTATATCACGAGTTAATAAGAGAAAACATCACCATGCAAACAGCACTAAGGCTGAACAATTTGGGAAAAAATTTCTAATTGCGATCTTTTTGATTAGCTACATTGCGATTAGATTTGCGATTTATGTTATAATAATGGGATTCGGTACAAGTTCACATTTTAAACACGTCCACAACAATTGACAAAAGACTGAAAATGAACTGACAAACTTATAAAAGAATCACATTTCAGAACATGTTTGTATATACCATACCTAAACTACCGAATTAGAAGTTTTTATACAAAGGAGATTTTGAAATTGTGGCACTTTAGAAAGGTAGTCTTTAGTCTCATACTGTGATTTTAATTAAAT
The DNA here is from genome assembly GCF_009829125.3 of Periophthalmus magnuspinnatus. Lineage (NCBI taxonomy): Eukaryota > Metazoa > Chordata > Actinopteri > Gobiiformes > Gobiidae > Periophthalmus > Periophthalmus magnuspinnatus. The sequence continues at coordinate 4,889,024 of NC_047132.1, forward strand.
TGAGATTAATTAGATTTTTGGACAATAAAACGCTTCATAATTCGACGCACACAGCAAACAGTAGTCTCATTTTCATATCAAGAGCTGCTTTTACAACATATCTGTACTGCACTGGTCCCTGATACAATTTTTGCATAAAAGTCTAATTGTTTTGCCTTTTGTTTTTTAGTGTATGTTATATGCGATATGTGTGAAAAGGTAGGTTTAAGAGTGCAAATTGTAAAAAACTCCAGGAGCATTAACATTTGAGAGACTGTGTTATGCACTGTTGTACTAATACAAGAATCCCATGCATTTCAGAACATGTTTGCAGCAGTACAAACAGGTACAAGATTTACAAGCAGACAGTCTAATTGAAATAACTGCGACATTTGCGATTCAGTTTTTGCATCGACTCAAATGTGATTTCGATTCGCTATGTGGAACTACATTGCAGGGCTGCGAGATTTATCACGATTGAAGCGAAATGGCAATTTGAATGGATGCGGTTAGCAAATTGCTGCAGTTTTTGAAGTACCATCATTTCCTCCACCAACAACAAAATCTTCTGTCTATAAAAACTGCTAGCCGTGTAGTTTGGGTCTGTACAAATATGTTCTGAAATGTGATTCTTGTATTACTTTGTCAGTTCATATTTCAGTCTTTGTTAAAATTAATCCTGTTATTAAAACATAAATTTAAATTTGAATCGTAATCACAATGCTTGTCTGAAAAACTGCAATCATGCACCCTTATTATATTATGCATAAGGTTGTCAAAACTAGATACTCATTTGCACAAGTATTGGTACTAAAAAAGTCGCATTCACAGGACGGAAATGAACCTTTCCTGAATATCTTTAGAATGATCTTGAGCTGTATCAGAACAAGTATAAGACACATAGACTAGTACACACCCATGGACCACTATGGAACCTCTACAGTGGAATATAAAAGAAAGTATTACCATTTGATGTTGAAAACCACATCTATTGTCTAAATCGAGTTTGATATTTTAGTATCTTGACAAACCTACACTTTTTGTTCCATTGTAGATTGTGAATAAACCAGTACACGGCTGTAGCCTACCTACTCACTGCCTGCGTCCGTGTGCGATACAACAGGTGGTGCCAGGTCCATCTGCTCCCCACTCTAGCTAGTGCCGTTACCATGGAAACCACACACGCCCTGACCTCGTGGGGCAGGTGTGGATTTCCTCAATAAGCAGCTCTTTGGTTTACAGGTCAACTCTGCGATTAAAGGTGAGGCCAGGTCCAGAGCCATGGAGTTAAAATTAGGTGTGCACAAGTAAATGTGGGATCTGGAGGTGAGGATTGCTGTAGTCGTGTGTCTTGTTAAAAGTGAGAATGTTGCACCTTTTTTGCACTTTGCAGTCGTTTTGTGAAGCAGGGAGAATGACTTTGTTAGACTGAGATAGGAAGAGGTGCTGAGGCTCTGGTGCTGACAGGGGAGTGTGTAAAACAAGATTTAAGTTGGATATTCACAGCACGATCAAAACAAACAAAATTCAGTTTCAAAGACCCAAACATCTCCAATTCAATTACCATCTACATACACCAACTTTGTCAATGATGTACTTGTAGGCCTATGTATTTTTTTTCTTTTTATCATTAACTACTCTACTCAGACTGTGTCCGTACTGACCACAGCTGGCTGCTCTGTTCTCTGGTCTTATGGTTCACAGGCTGCTTGGAGAATTAATGCTTGTTGAGAACTGTGTATTAATGTTATGCAGTGTTCTGTTCAGCTAAACAAACTTGTATTAGGTTCACTACCAGGGATGCACTGATCCAGCTTTTTCATTTTCAATACTGATATTGATACTTAGACTATAAAAATCCAATACCCGATATTAACCGATACCAATATAAGGATGGAAAATGGCATTATTTCCTCACAGTTAACCTATTACACAAGAGATCCAATTGTGTTATTCAACTGTTATTTATCCTTCAAATAACTACATAACAGCTTTGTATGAATAAAAGTTCAATCATTATTATTATGCCTGTAAATAGTCTTATTACATTCAATTAAAGGTCCAACCAGGATATCAGCTTATGGAAGTATATTTTCAGTACTGATATTGGTACATCCTTGTTCACAACTCTCCTACCCTTTAGCACTTTAGCACCACTGAGACCCACTCTGCAGCTAATAATAGAGGATTGTATCTCTCATCAATCTGGAAGTAAGAGCAGCAGGACTAGGGCTAAGATTAATCGCAATCAAATCGAGAAGAGCCAGATGAGGGGGCTCAGGCACCAGGGAAGACCCAGGACATGCTGGAGGGACTATGTCTCTCAACTGGCCTGGGAACACTTTATGGCCCTACCAGAGGAGCTGGAGGAAGTGTCAGGGGTGGGGGAAGTCTGGGAGTCCTTGCTTAGACTGCTGCATCCACAACCTGACCCCGGTTAAGCAGAAGAAAATTGATGGATGGAAATCGCAAATATAATCGCAAGCGCAATGCTCATCAAAAAACTCTCAATTGGATATTTTTCTCAAATCATTCAGCCCTATTTACTCATATTTTCCTGTATGTGTAGTGCTAGTGTAGAGTAAATCAGGTTCAGACGGTGTGGATGGGGAGCAGGGCACTCAGTACTGCTATAAGACTACAAGTGCATGACCTCTGCCAAACGTACAGCTCATAATGAACAGTCAATGAACTATAGCCTGGCAGCTCGTGCACCGACAACCATCCCTTTTGACCCACCGTTTCACCCCCAACACTCTCTACATCAGGTAATAATAGTTGCTACGGAAACCAACCAAAGCTTACTGCAGAAAGGGGGATGTTTATAGACCAGTGCCATTACAACTGCTGGGCTCAGAAAGTGGGAATAGGAGGAGGGGGTGTATGTGAAAGACAGCGACAGAGAATAAGTGTTAAAAGCGTAGCCAGCTGCTGTATAGGCTGGTAATGGACAGGAGAGCAGAACAGAGAAAATGACCATGGACAGGAAAGAATAAGGAGGGGAAGGAGAGCGAGACACAGAGAGAGAGAGAGACTTGTTAAGGGTTTGAATCAAAAGACTGGCTTACAGTTATTTAAAGCTTAACCCAGGTTACCATAAAATGCAGAAGCATGAACATGTGATTAGGGATGAACAATTTTGATTTTAAAAAAAGATAGACATTGATAATCTGTTACATTTGTCCTGAGGGCTGTTCTTCCCCTCAAACCGCCCTGACACCGGATCTACTGACCTCACCTGTTGAGCTGCAGTTCAGTTTCAATTCAATTTCAATTGTATTTTATAGCTCTATGGGTTTAAATTGCCCCTCAGGGACAAATATAGTGATTTTGATTTGATACCAGGATTTTTTTTCTGTGGTTTTGCAATTTGATTTGTGATGTGGGAAGCATTAGCACTGAGAATTACATATTTAAAAAAAAAAAAAACGTGTACGTGCAGGCTGCTTCTGGTGGTACTTGGGGTGCTCTACAGTTCTAGTATATGAGACAATCTATTAATAAAAATAAAAAAAATTACTTCTTATATATTTTTTTCCCAATTTAACACTGCTTTCAGTCTTCATACCATCCTGTTTTAGTTCTAGCTCTCTTTTGATTTGATTGTGGTTAAACTTGCAGCTCTACTTGTGACATGCAGTGTATAACAGTCAACTATGTAAAGCTCCTGTGGCTTAGCCTGGAAAACCTGTCATTCCTACTGTTTAAATGCAGAAGGCTCTGGGTCTAATTATGGGGCGATATACGATAATATTGCTAATCGTGATAAAAAAAAGGTCTGCAATTAATTGTACATGGACTTTTTAATAATCGTGATAATTGCACACGATTATAATCACCTTTATGGCACCAGACCTCATGTTTCTGGTTTCAATACAGTATTTAGATTTTAGTTCTGGTGTTTGCCCACAAGGGGGGCCTCTGTCATAGCAATGAAAATGAAAATTGGGAATGGTTCATCACCATCAGTCCCCCGTCACGACTAGTAGTGGGCAGGCAGTGGATCTGGAGCCCAATGACATATCCTCCACTCAAGAAGGTGAAGTCTGATGTGTAGAATTATTATGGTTTTCAAATACAAGACCAACAAGATGAGCCACCAATCTGCAGAGCCTGCGTGGCTCCAAGGGCAAACACACGTGCGCATTTACTAGACAACCATCCTGCATTGTTTGACAAACTTGAGCCGAAAATTTCCATCATAAATAACAAACCATGTGAAATAAACTACAGAATGTGTTAGTTTGGATTTGTATGTATTATGGTGCGTTCACACCGGGGCGTCAGGGGCGTCGCAGTTTACATTCAAAGTCTATGGTAGACGAGCATCTTGGGTGTCCTGCGTTTTTGCGGTGCGTCTTGAGCGTCCAGAGCGACCCGAATCCGGCGTTAACGCGGCTCGTCCCAAGCATCTAGGTGTCCGACGCTCAAGACGCACGTCCAAAAGTTAAAAAAGCTGAACTTTTTGGTGTTCAACGCGCAGCATCAACCAATCAGAGACTACGCTCCCGTGACAAAGCAACGTCCTTATCTGGAAGACCGGGGAGCCACACACACGGAGAATGGAGGACAGACTTGTGATTGCCATTTGCCAGCGCCCACTACTTTATAATGTGACGTTGGCAGATTAGAGAGAGCGGGTAGAGAGCCTATAGTTGGTGTCCTGGGATGTTATCTGCGCACCAATGCGGGACAGCAGGTCATCGAACTGGGCCTGGGACAGACGAAAGTACCGCTGGAAGCTGTGGTCATGCAGGCGGAGCTACTGGACCAAGTGATGAAACTCTCCAAACTCGGAATGCCTCTGAATTATGTTATGGGCCCAAACACGCCGCCGCAGAGCCAATCGCCTCCATTGATTACAGACAGACAGAAGACGTTTTACTTAGTAATGGGAACTCAGACAAGGTTTTTATCCAGGAAGAAGATGCAGATGTGCATGTCACTGTTTGAGTGTTTGGTCACAGGTCACCTGCAGCAGGTCAGCCTCTTCATTAGAGACGAGCCCCAGTTCCAACAGCAACTCTGGGCTTTTAAAGTTAAATGGATTTTAAATCCATTGTTTTCTATTTAACATGTCTTGTCTCTCCTGAGGATAATACTTCTCAAAGTTATCAGTAAGAGCCTCGTGGTGCACTTGAATGAGTTTATTAAGCTGCACCACCTCTCTTTAGGCAACATTGTGCTTTTCACTATGCTTTAATATGGTGGGACACATGTCATAACTTGGAATTGCGACTTTTGGAAGGCATAAACGTGTCTCCAGTTGTTTTAGATTGAGATCATTAAATAATAAAAAGACATCTGTCAAATACATTAACATTAGGGTCCAACCATCTGTGAATAAATCAGGCAATGGCAAGTTTTTCTTAAGGAGAAAGGAATGAATCTCATGTATCAGTTCATACACTCTGGTAAGTACCTTTCCTTTTAAAAGCCCCCGAACTTAAGTACGGAAAAGCAGGTGGATGTGCTCTGCCCCATGTCTACGCACAGCTCTTGAAGAAGCCGATTGTTGAGTGCATTGTGCTTTTGATATGATTAACAATGTGTATTATGTCAGGCATTATGTTCTCGACGGGCATAGCTTTACATCCCAACGTCTGTCTGTGGATAAAACAGTAATTCAAAGCAATGTCCTCTCCAGCTGCATCTTTTATTTTTGCCTGTCATGTTAGCAGTCCTGTCTGTTGTGATTCCACTGGATTTGGGCCAATCAAGTCTACACTTTGTGATGTAATTATCCAACACAGTGAATATTTGTTCCCCGGTGGTTCCACTGGGAATGTCAAGGCAACATAAAAAGTCCTTCACAAAGTCATTTTTCCCCACATACCTCATATAAATGAGTACTATGGCACAGTCAGCCACATCAGTGCTTTCATTGAGCCAGGGAGAGAAGTGATCCGCTAGTTATGGTCCAAAAATAAGTTTCTCTTCAAGATGGTCTGAAGAATCATGCATATTCCTCTATGTAGTACTGCTGGTATACATTTTGCACCGGTCTGCTGATTTCTTGTCCATTACTGTGCTAACCATATCCAGAGCTGTGTGGATGCTTCTCTTTGGCCACCAAATAGGAGGAAAGGAGCAGTTACGTGCACAGACATTTTGAGGGGCAGGTGCTCAAAGAAGAAAAAATGGCACCTATATGAACTTTAGCAAAGCTTCGTTCATATAGGTGTGACCTGAGGGACCAAAAAGATTATTACAAAAATGACAGTGACAGAGCAAAAAATGTTCAGGTGAAGGGGTTGGGGTCCTTCCCAAGGAAATTTTTAAAATAAAATAAAATGAAAGTAATTTCCTGTAATCTGGGGTGTTTTAGGTGAAGAAATCCTATTTTTTGGCAGTCTGATACAGAACAATGGAATAGACCGGCCTCCTTTTATGCCATACTTGTCATTAATTTCCATTTTAGAAATCCTGATCACTTGTGTCAGACTCCTATATCAGTGGAGCCCCAGTGCTCTGCGTCCCTCCCTGGCTCTGCCCCTGCTCTAGTGCACAGGGCGCAGTCACTGTCTATGAGCTGTAGCCTCACACCGGTCTTAAAAGTTTTTTCAATTTCTTTTATGAAAATTCGGCAAATCTTTTCCAAGAAATGTGCTGGGCATCACAGCGGCATACTAGTGCTATTGAATCTATAGACATATTATGGCATCTGCTGTTTTGCTCATTGCTAATATGAGACGGATTGTCAAAAGGTAAAAACTGGCTAAAAGCCTCAGTGGTGTAGAACATTGTTATGGTCTACATCTACATCTCTCATCTAAACTGTTCTTTACAGTCTTTGGGGTTATGTGCAGTTAAGGCACACTAGTGCACATTGCTGACATTGCTTATTCCTGTTGTGAACCCACAAAAAACACAGACGTCTCAGAGTAATTTAATTTTTATAGACGTCCCTAGGTAAAACTAATATATATAGCAGGTTATTTGTAGAGCACAATCTACCGGTATCTAACCCAGTGGTGGACACCGGAAGTAAGGGATGCCGTCAAGCTGAAGAAGGAGTCCTATCGAGCCTTGTTGGCTCGTGGGACTCCTGAGGCAGCTGATGAGTACCGGCGGGCCAAGCGTGCCGCGGCTCGGGCAGTCACAGAGGCAAAAACTCGGGGTTGGGAGGAGTTCAGGGAGGCCATGGAGGAGGACTATCGGACGGCCTCAAAGAGATTCTGGCAAACCGTCCGACGCCTCAGGAGGGGGAAGCAGTGCTTCACCAACACTGTTTACAGTGCGGGTGGAGAGCTGCTGACCTCGACTGGGGATGTTGTCGGGCGGTGGAAGGAATACTTTGAGGATCTCCTCAATCCCACTGTCACGTCTTCCGAGGAGGAAGCAGAAACTGGGGACCCAGAGGCGGACTCATCCATCACCCTGGCTGAAGTCACTGAGGTGGTTGGCAAGCTCCTCGGTGGCAAGGCTCTGGGGGTGGACGAGATCCATCCTGAGTACCTCAAGTCTCTGGATGTTGTGGGGCTGTCTTGACTGACACGTCTCTGCAACATCGCGTGGCGGTCGGGGACAGTACCTGTGGAATGGCAGACCGGGGTGGTGGTCCCTCTGTATAAGAAGGGGGACCGGAGGGTGTGTTCCAATTACAGGGGAATCACACTCCTCAGCCTTCCCGGTAAGGTCTATTCCAGGGTACTGGAGAGGAGAATCCGACCGATAGTCGAACCTCGGATTCAGGAGGAGCAGTGTGGTTTTCGTCCTGGTCGTGGAACACTGGACCAGCCCTATACTCTCCATCGGGTCCTTGAGGGCTCATGGGAGTATGCCCAACCAGTCCACATGTGTTTTGTGGATCTGGAGAAGGCATTCGACCGTGTCCCCCGTGGTGTCCTTTGGGGGGTGCTCTGGGAGTATGGGGTCCGGGGCTCTTTGCTAAGGGCTGTCCGGTCCCTGTATGACCGGAGCAGGAGCTGTGTTCGCATTGCCGGCAGTAAGTCAGACCTGTTCCCGGTGCATGTTGGACTCCGCCAGGGCTGCCCTTTGTCACCGGTTCTGTTCATTATATTTATGGACAGAATTTCTAGGCGCAGCCAGGGGCCAGAGGGGGCCTGGTTTGGGAACCACAGGATTTCATCTCTGCTGTTTGAAGATGATGTTGTCCTGATGGCTTCTTCGAGCCAGGACCTGCAGCAGGCACTGGGGCGGTTTGCAGCCGAGTGTGAAGCGGCTGGGATGAGAATCAGCTCCTCCAAATCCGAGGCCATGGTTCTCGACCGGAAAAAGGTGGTTTGCTCTCTCCGGGTGGGTGGTGAGTCTCTGCCCCAAGTGGAGGAGTTCAAGTATCTCGGGGTCTTGTTCACGAGTGAGGGAAGGATGGAGCGGGAGATTGACAGGCGGATCGGTGCAGCGTCTGCAGTGATGCGGTCGCTGTATCAGTCCGTTGTGGTAAAGAAGGTCAATCTACGTTCCTACCCTCACCTATGGTCATGAGCTCTGGGTAATGACCGAAAGGACAAGATCGCGGATACAAGCAGCTGAAATGGGCTTCCTCTGCAGAGTGGCCGGGCGCACCCTTAGGGATAGGGTGAGGAGCTTGGTCACACGGGAGGAGCTCAGAGTAGAGCCGCTGCTCCTACACGTTGAGAGGAACCAGCTGAGGTGGCTCAGGCATCTGCTCAGGATGCCTCCTGGACGCCTCCCTAGGGAGGTGTTCTGGGCATGTCCCACCGGGAGGAGGCCCCGGGGAAGACCCAGGACACGCTGGAGGGACTATGTCTCTCGGCTGGTCTGGGAACGCCTTGGGGTCCCACCGGAGGAGCTGGAGGACGTGTCCGGGGTGAGGGAAGTCTGGGAGTCCCTGCTTAGACTGCTGCCCCCGCGACCCGGCCCCGGATAAGCGGAAGAAAATGGATGGATGGACGGATGGAGTTGTGATGCTTATAAAGTCTGTTTTTAAATGTAGACTTTAGTTGAAGTAAGAAAATGTGAAAGAATTCTCTTACGTTATACATTCTTACAAGAATGTATAACATAAGTGCTCTGTAAGCCATAAAATACAAAATATACACTTGGCCAACAGTACAAAGCTATGAATGTTACTACAAGGTCAAATCAGGTATTAATCTATACCATTAACATCATAATGGGTGTTTAAAGCATTTCATTGAAGCTCTTGAGTTTGAGAGGAGGTCAGTCAGCTTCAGTACCTCCTATAGCTATAATCTGCCCTTTGTTTTGCCATAATAGATAATAATACAAGACGCCAATGCGAATGTATGCAGCCTGCCCTTCTTTTCAAATATGAACAAGACTCAATCAGATGGCTTTGACAATCACCAGGTAATTGTGACAGACAATCATGTGCTGCCACAGACAAGAGGGTGTCTGAGGATGAGTGCAGGAGTGACAGTCTCCCTGTGCCAGTATCAGGATCACTGCTATATTTGTACATTTATTACATTTGTACTTAATATTTTGTTAACCAATTGTCTCTGTTTCTAATGGGAATAGAAGAGCAGTGAAGCTAAAGAGGTAGTTGTATGTTTCCACAATCATCACAAAAAGTAAAAAAAAACATTATATCTGAGAAGGGTGCGAACTGTCAGCTCAGTCCTTGTTATCATAGTCTACTACGTCATCAGAAATATAATACTCTCTACAATGGATAGTGCTGGGTCCTGTACTGGTGCAGTTGTAAATGCTATTTGATGACAGAAACACAAGTCTGGCGATGCTTTATAAATATAGAAATGGTGCAAGGTTTCTACCTGTGACGCAGCAATACTGGGAAAATTCAAACCGCATATTCTATAAGGCTCAGAGAACTTTTTACATTTATCATTGAAACCAGCATGAATGTAGCCAAATACAACTCCAGGTATGTTTTTGATGAGAGGATGATGTTGTAACATGGTTTAAAGTTAAATTTTGGATAATATGTGTCCTCCAGAATACGGCAATGCTGAGACAGGCTTTGCACAAATGTGTTAGAGTCAGTGGTTTGCAGATGTCAGCCCAGCAGTGCCCTTTGCCTCTGTACTTCATCTCGACCAATGGCATAAACAACACAGCTAGAGTGCTCCAGGACAAACGGTCATGCCGGCTGTCCCCTGTCTGCTCTGGAGCTTGTATGGTGATAGTGTTGGGTCAGATGAGACTGTTACAGTTACGGAAAAAATGTAGACCAGTGTTTATTTCATAAATCGCTAAATTAGACAGAGAACCCTACAGCAGTTAGCATTTGCACTGCAAAGCCTTTTTTGTTAACTCAAGATTATAAACAAAGAGAAGACAAAGACTGATGTGAAATAGTATAAGTAATAGTAGTAATAGTAGGTGAAAAACTGAAATAGCACTAGATGGAATAAATAAAGAAAGAAAGAAAAACAATAAAGTCATATAAACACTTGGAGTGGTTGTCTGATGCCCTCTGCTGGGCAACATTGAGGAGTGAAGCAGTAAAAGTAAAAGCAATAGTTCTTTTAAAGCAAATGAAATAATTACAGGAAAAGGTTAACCATCTCTCATCTGAATCAACAAATGTACACTCCAGAAGATAGCCTTCGCAAAGTGCTTCAAACCTAATGAAAAGGTGCACCTGGTCTGGAGAGGACCTGTCACCTGATTGTGATGTTACTGCTTTACCTGGAATGTTCCACAGTATAACATTAAACTCATCTCTCTTATACATGGCCAAGTTACCGGCAAGATCAATGTATTTTGACAAATAAATCACCAGTAACTGAATAAATGTAACTGGATTGATTGACTCCATGGAGACAAGCAAGCTGTATACCCTTCACCAGAAAAGTTACCACGTGAATTAAATAAAAAGCAGTGGTGTGCTGCACAATGTAGATTTAGAAGAACAGGTCTCCTTTACTGCACATAGAGGTAGGAGATATAACAAAAAAAAATTAATAAATACAATTTATAAAAAAAATATATAACAATAACAATAATAATAATAACAATAATAATAATAATTAAACAATTAAATTAAAACAATTAATAATTATCTCAAAAAGAGACAGAAATGTCTATTTTTTGTGTATATATACCCTACTCCATATCTGCACGTATTAAAAAAAATGTCCCTTTCCCAGGCTAATATAACCTCCAAATTCACACAGAGATTCAATTGCACATGACACTGGACAGCCCCCCGCATCCTGCCCCCTCCCCCGCTGCTCCGTAGGGCACATCAGCGGCCCGGGACTGTGGCTCTGTGACAGCATGCGGTGCAGGGAGAGAGGGGTGGATGGTTGTGTGGTTCGGGGGAAACCTTAAGGCACAGCGGACTGGTCAGAACTGGACCAGCACTACCCCCTTCCCCTTGGCCAATGGGACACTTCACTGGCCATGGCTGTGCACATCTGACCCATCAACAGCTGGACAGAGAAACTGCATGTGAATAAAATATAATAATGTACACTATTGATACTTTGCAGCTGATGTCATCAACATTCCATGGGTGTGTAACTGAAAGCACTACTCTGTTAGAAGCCCTGTTACTCAACTAAGACTTAATCTGAGTTTTATTTGGTTGTGTTTGCTGATGCATGCATTGTGTCACCATGGTAACTGCTGAATATTCTGCCCATAGAGATGCATGTAGAACACTCTCAGCCTGATGTCACTGTGATGTATCAATTAGGTCCAAGTTGGGGCTGCTACTCTTTTGCTGGTCATTAAAAGTCTATTTTGATATGAGTAAACTGGTAACTGCCTCTGCAACTCCAGCAACACAGGATAAGCAGTAAACGTATCACTTTTATCTGTTACAGAAATGAAGTTGTATTCATCTTATTCCGCGCTGCCCACTTTTGCCTCTAAATGCTATTAAACAGTGCTTTCTTTGTGGCACTTCCGGTTAAGCGGTAACCTTTCAACTGAGAATTTGAGAAAGGTTTCACCTCTAAAATATGATTTAAAATAGGTTGATTTGTATAACATGTTCATTATTCATATGCAGCAACAAGTCACACTGCACCAACACTCTGGGAGGCTTTAAAACGGCTTTGTGGTCCCTATAGAATTTATTTATTGTGAGATCGGCAGCCCCGTACAACATGATGCAACCCAAATGACGATGGAGACACCCACAGCAACTTCCGGAGTAAGGGGAATTGTACAACTGTTGTACAAAACATAACATAGAATTGTTTTTGGGGGGATAATTCTGCTTTATTTGTTGTGTTATTGTGTCAGTAGCATAAATAAGTTTCAATATTATCGCTTATCTTATATATTTTCTTTAGTAATATATCGTGCTTCAAAATGTGTTACTGTGACAGGCCTACTAATGCTTCTAGGGGCTATTGCTATCAGCTGTTTGTAGCACCAGAGAGACACAAGCGTGACCAGACTGAGCTGGAGGAGGTAGGGGTCCAACATGAGCAGTGTTTGAGAAAGTGCTACAGAACTGGCAGAGACAGGTCTGAGACAAGATGGTTAGACACAGCTTTGTCACATGTGACAAGCTGCAAACATTTCTGCAGTCTCATTGTGAACATTTAGCTGTACAAATATTGGGTATTATGTAAATTCAAATTTTTGGAGCTTTATACCATGTTATAACATTGTTCCCTCATCAAAAACGTGTCTGGTTTTATGTGTTGTCCATGCATGTTTAAATAATCTAGCGATCTCTCCCAGTCACTATTCAAATCTTCGTTATGGTTAGCAGTACGATTCTGTCCAAAGCTCAGCCCAAAAGCCTACATCACCCATGCTCCCGGCCATTTTTTATAAATGTTCAAAAGCAGGATACAAAACAACACACTGCAACTTCACAAACCTGATGCCATGCGCAGTTTGATTAGCAAAATGCACACTGATTGTGCTGCGAAGTCACACTGAAAGGGGGCGGAAGGGGAGACTCAGAGCAACAAAAATGAAAGTGACACTTATTTAACATGTTAATATGTTGTTTTTGACAAATATAGCATTTTCAAAATAATAAAATGTAACATGGTGATCTAAGTAAGCATGTTAACACCCCATAGAAGTGTAATACTGCTTTTTTAATAAAATGTGTCACTTGTATCAACCAGAAACTATTGGGAGACATTCTGGTCTAGGTGCTGCCTGTTTGTAGTTTAAATACAAAAGTAAACCAAATCCAAACTATATAATCTATAATGCCACATGTTATTTTTACTTTACCAGTAGGGCTCTGGTGTACTCACTCAAGGTTCTGTATTATGCAAAATCAACTTTTGTAGAGATGAGCAATTCCAGGGCTGAAATTATCCAAATGAGAAGTTGTATGGAGTTTAAAAACACAGTGGAGCACCTCCTTTATTACCACATGACAAGGTGGAGTGTTTTCTGTATGAGAGAACAACTCAGCCTAAATTTGTATGATAAACATGTTTGAATAGAACAAAACACAACTCCAGATGTCTTTTTTATGAGGAAACAATAAAAAAACACATTGATGTTTTTATTGATGTCTTCTTTAAAGATCAGGCCCTTTAAAGAAGACATCAATAAGCTATTGATCATTATGTTAGACTTTGGACAATTCAGTCACAATATTGATCTAAAACAATTTAATAAAAAACAAGTTTGTACTGATGTCCAGTTCAAAATTTATGCCTGCCATTGTAAACATCATCACAACACAGCGCTGTGGATAACTGCAGTTCACAGCCGTGACCACTTTTTTGTCAAATATGTACCTCTACATCAATCACCATCAAAAAAAAGGAAAAAAGGAAAAAAAAAGGAGAACAAAAAGTAAGTACAGAGCAGTGCTGGTGAAGGGGGGGAAGAGGAGAATTTTCAGAGCAATGGCACCTTGAACGACGAGGATAAACACTAAATGCAACTTCACGTGGGTAAGTGGTGATATATGCGTAGGATTTTGCAGCATCCCATAGTCATTTTGCTGCATGTGAAAAAAAATCTGATGTTCCCTTGCAGGATGTGCAGCTATCCAAAGGAGGTGTCAACAACTACGCAGCACTTTGTTGTGATGATGTTTATGGCGACATCAGCTCCCATTGGGCACCGGGGTTTTCAGATGTGGAAGTCTGTGGACTACTTTCTTTTATTAAGTAGTTTTAGCTCAATACTGCGATTTGAAGTACCCAATATATAGCAGACACGAGCACAATATATTTTAATAATCTTGGTCAATGTTTAGAATGTGCAGCATGAACAAATTTTACTTAGAAAATTACAAGTTAATATAATTCCCCACCCAAATCATTCATGCGATGTTCATACCACCCCTTGTATAAGTGTATGCATTACAGAATCCTCTTCCCTTTATACACACTCCCATATTCCAGTGTGTTTTTCTATAGTTTTGCCTGTAACCCTTGGTGCATATGCATATAATTTAGTTCTGCAGTCTCCCTCTGGCCTGGCTGGTTGACCCTCCATCTCTGCTCCAACCCCTCCTCTGCTTCCGTCCAAACACATAATTAGCAGCTTCTCTCTCTCTCATTTCTCATCTCTTTTTGTGGGCTCGTTCCCTCTGCTCCTCTCTCCATCCCGTCTCCAAACATGCCTGTTGCTAGGAAACACATGGGAGTGCTAACTGGTCCTATAGCGTCCCCCCTCTCCACCCCTCACCCTCTGCTATACTGGGACACTAGCAAGATGAGTACTTCTGTTTGAGCATAGCCCTGGTCAAACCATACTGGAAGCCCTAGTGAAAAAGACGTAGAAATACACCATTAGTAATAGGGTTGTCAGAAGTATGGAAAATCATATACTAATCGATACTAAAACTAGTATAGGATGATCTTGTTCTGTAAAAGACCAGACAGACTAGTACATGCCTATGGACCACTATGGAACCTACCTGGACCACTGAGGGATTACACAAACATTAAACCGCAAAGTAATATAAAAATAGTACTATGATTTAATATTGGAAAAAAATGTTTACCATCATCATGGTATCAGAATCGGTATTGAGTAGTGAGTCTATTCCTTAGTATCAAAATCGAGAATCGAAATTTTAGTATCGTGACAAAACTAAATGGTACTGGTAGTGAAAATGTACCAAAATTGTGCAGTTCAATTGTATAACTTCCACATACAATAGCAAGCCGCGGCTGCTTTGGGGTCGCTGTGACTTGCCCAGGGACACAATGACCATATGTACTAGAGCCACTGCTATTGCTATTCCCAGTGGTCTCCCATCCAAGTACTAACGAGGACCAACCCTGCTTAATTTCCAAGATCAGACGACGTTAAGCATTCTGAAGGTGGTATCAGTAATCTTCATCTTTGTAAATCTTCAAATTGTGACACATTTACATGAATCAATGGCAATATTTTCATAAACAAGTTACTTTCCCACAAATAAATGTTTCTGAAGCGGCTCACTTTTGTATACGTTTATGAAATACCTGTTTATCTATGTCTGATCTTATGAGATCTCAGAGGCTAAGCAAGGCCGGGCCTAGTGAGTACTTAGATGAGAGGTTGCTGGGAATACCAGGAGCCACAGTGGGCACTTCACTCACCTTGAATGTTGGTGGTTGGAGGAGGTGATGGTGCAGATTGGCAGCCTTGATACCGTCAGTCTACCACAGGGCAGCTGTGGCTACAACAGTACATACATCTTATATTATTCTACAAATTCTTAGTCGACAAAGGTATGTTCTGCCGATCGATTAGTTGACTAAAAATGGGGTGTGGCAAAAGCTTCCAAAACTATTACGCATCTCTATGTATCTGGTCCAAACTGCACTCACAAGACTGCAGCTACACGGGAGTTTATGCAAAAACAACAAGTTTTGCCAAAATATGTACTATGAAACAATGTATTTTTAAACTTGTAAGTCTTTTTTTTTTCATGGCCGATGCAGGTTTTTTAGAACACAGAGTAACCCCAAGCCCTTTTTTACCACAAACCTATAAGACAGCTGTGTAATCACATTTGTGCAGCTAACTCTTAATATTAAAGTGTTAATATTAAGCTTTGTGTGCGTTTTTTTAGGCAAAACAAAAATATCGGCCTATGATCGAGATTTAAGACCTATAGCCAATATGCTAAAAAATCCAAATATCGATCTCTACCTTTTACATACAAACAGTTACCATACCTTCAACCTTCAGCAAACTCACTCACTTTCTGCTGCTGTCCCAATTAAATCCTTATAATCTAAACAAACCTATTGGTGGACTAGTACATATTTTGTTTGACTAAGAATCCATTGCTCCATTAAGACTACTAAACATTAACACTCCTGTTATCTTACCAGTGTGTACAGTGAATGAATAATGCAACACAAAACACTTTGGATTTATTTACTTGGATGACACCCAATGTGTTACCGTTATTAAACTTGTCTATGGGTATTTTAAAACTCGGAGTAGTACATCACTTGTTGAATCTCCCTCCTCTCCTCCCTTCTCTCCTCCACCCTCTCCTCCTCCGTTTAACCTGAAGCTTGTCACAGTAGCATAAACAGGCTGTTTTTAGCGTAGCAACGATGATATTTATTTTAGTAAAGACACAGAGAAAATGTCACCTCTCTCGCGGGAAGCAGGTTGTGTACGGCTCCTGACAAGCTACTGTGCTTCATCACAAACAACAGGCGCAGTGTGAGGGCTAATTAACCACCACCGCACCAGAGAGTACGCAACCACATGGCTGTACAGGCATCACAAAATTCTACAGGTCCATACTTTACTACAGATGATGGCAGTGGAAGTGTACAACAGATTTTTTTTGTAGAGTGAGTTCTTGGGAGGAGGGGTCACTCTGCACCAAACATCGAAAATATCAGACACGCTCGATATCAGTCACACTTTGGTCTTTGGTCATGGGATGGTTCTAAGTTTGATTTTTGTCTCAGTCTCACTCTAGACCTACAACCCACAACTTTTAACTATGACTCAAGATTTTCCCCACGATCACAAATCTTTCAATGCAGACAACCAAAATCGTTCAGTGGAAACCCAGTTTAAGTTAAATATTTCAACTTAAAATGTCCAAAATATAAAATGATGATCCACGGGTGTCCTAGATTATAACTGTATAACAGACACAAGCACAGTATGTCTTTGTTAAATATAGAAATGTAGGACTATAGAATGTTGTGATGTCAACTGAATGTAAAGGACTGGGAAACAGCTACTTCCAATGACTAAGAGAGGAAAACGTGATGAGTAAAATGGTGTACGAATTAACTAGAATTGTCCAATTAATCAAATTACAATCATTGCTCCAACCAATTATAAAAAAGGATGTCATCAGAAAAAAGCCATTAACCAGGTTCTCTTCTGAATGATAAGGACAGTTGACAGGCAGTACGATGGCTGAGTGATGAGCACTCTCACCTCACAACAAGAAGGTTCAATACATGGTGCATATCACAATGTGTTTTGAGACCAGCTCTACATATAATGGTTGTGATTATAAAGTAAAAAAGAAAGAAAAAGTAAAAGAAAAAGTCCCAGATTCTCCTGCATTCGACTAGAAAGTATAAGTAGTTGGCTCACCAGGCTGACAAAACCTGGAGCAAAGCTAAACAGGCAACTTGCCATAATCTTTTGGTTTAAAGTTCTTTCAGCTGACGGTGACCACGTCCTTAGGGTTAAATAATGGTCACTTTCAGAAGCTATTATGAGATATGGCTTCAGTATATTTTTGTTTCATTTGGATAGGCCCAAGAGATTCTAACCACAAACCAAATTGACGCATTTACTACAGCTAAACAGCCAATTCCACGTAGATTTCTGACCTGTCCTCCAGCTCAGTTTAAACTATAGGGATTCTGCAGTGTTGCGATGTCACGTGAACACAAAGCACTTGACACACTGCTGTCAAGATTTTGCCAATATGACTTATGTATGACTTCTCTCTCATCTCCCGCTCCTTCTACTCCTCTTCCATTGGTTCTCTCCATTCAGCGGTCAGCACAAAATGACCTGTGATAAAAGGAAAGAGCAGCCACTTGAGATGAAATCCAGGTCAGAGTGTAGAGCCTGGTTCTTTCTATTGGCCGGCCTATTAACCTGATTAGAGATGTTTTATAAGTGCACTTTTCTTTGCCTCGGCACCTGTTGTGTGGACTGTCAGGAGATGGAGTAATGGAATGCCAATTTTCACCAAACATTTATGAGGAACAATCTTTTTTTGTCTATATTGGAATGTTAGTCTCGAGATGGCACTGCAATTTCCTGGCTTCTATAAACTGATTGGAATTATCCGTGCCATTCTAAAACAGTTTGAATTTTTGATGTTTTTTGAAGTATGTTCTGCACTGGAATAAATCACAATGAAAGAGA
Organism: Periophthalmus magnuspinnatus; assembly: GCF_009829125.3. Classification (NCBI taxonomy): domain Eukaryota; kingdom Metazoa; phylum Chordata; class Actinopteri; order Gobiiformes; family Gobiidae; genus Periophthalmus; species Periophthalmus magnuspinnatus. Next base: position 4,907,222 of record NC_047132.1, read on the forward strand.
TCTCTACGGACATGTTTTTGATGAGGGAACAATGTTATAACGTGGGAGAAAGCTCCAATACATAGATTTTTCATAACACCCACTCTTTAAGAAAAATTGTAGCCTACATAGCATTTACATGTAACACACGGCCAAGTAAAATTAAGGTTCCAACCACTGAATATTATTGAGGCAAAAACAAATTGTTGATCAATCTAATGCAACTCCAATTCACTTTATTTCCATAGCACATTTTACAAAAAAATGATATAGGCTTGTGCCGGAGCACTGGACAAATCTTACAGCTAACGGTACGAAGAGTTTGGATAGAACCTGGGAGATAACGCTAAATTAGTCACACATGCATGGATGACATCTAAAATCTGTTCAGGCATGTTTTTGATGAGGGAACAACCTTATAACATGGTAGAAAGCACCTAAAAGTCGATTTTGCATAATACCACCTGTTCAATAAATAAAACCATACAGTAGAATACAAATAATAAAACGGAATAAAAACAAAATGGGTAAAACAATGAGACGTACATAAATAATTAAAATAAATAAAACCAAACAATAAAAGACACAGAGGACCATACAAGCCAGAAAATTAAAGTTGGTCTTAAGACGAGACTTAAAACACTAAAACTTAAAATTTTAAGTGCTTCAAAATCTGATATTGTGTTATCCTTCTTGTGGTGGGTTCGCTGCCTGCTCGTCTCCTTGGAGATATTATTGCTTTGCCTGGAATGTTTCACAGTATGTCTTTAAATGTATATGTTTAGCCATTATGCAAGTGTTTTTGGGGGTTATTGTGACAAGCCCATTTCTTTGCCTTAGAATACACTGAAAAACATGCATTTGATATCTGAGCAAGGTCTTTTTGCCAAAGATCTGACCTGTAACTTTGCCTGGTGGTGTTCCCAGCTCGTCTCCGTGGGGGTAGTTAGATGTTGTAGTACATTCCAAGCAAAGTAAAAAGTTACACCAGAAAAGATACACAGTGAAAGAAACAATCCCGAGATCCTGGAATAATTTATGACATTTCATAAGAGGTAAACCTCACATCATAAATCATAAGGAGGACATTATGTAGCTAGACTTCAGAAGTTGTTGACAAAGCCTTGGGTTCACTCTTAAACCAGCCCTGTCTGACTGATTGCCATTATTACTATTGTCACATTATTGCTAGTGCTAATGGTGATTGCAGTGACGTGTCGATAATGAATGTGCGCACAGTGGAGCGGGAGCTAATTATTGCTGGTCGCTAACATCAGACCAAGGGGATTGTGGGAAATGGGGAGATGGCTTGGGGGTTGGGGGGTAGTCTGGTAATGAGAAGTCCCTGTCCCATAAGAGCAGGTGTCAGAGCCCCCCTCCACACCCCTCACCATAGAGCTGCTCCCAGTCAAAAATGTAATCCTGCGCTGTCTGTAACGAACAGGAGACAAACACAGTCACCCATTACTACGGCTGCAAGATTGATTGCAATCAAATCCAAAATGAAAAAGCTGACTTTTTTTTGAAGTACCATAATTTCCTCCACAAACGTACACTTACCCTTACTCTTATTACTCTGCATAACCAGCTGCTAACCCTGTAGTTTAGATCTGTACAAACATGTTCTGAAATGTGAGTCTTGTATTAGTTTGTCAGTTCATATTTTTATGTTTGCCAGTTCGCATGGATGCATTTAAAATGTGAACTTTGGACAAAGTTATTCCTCACTTCAGAGCATCCAAATTATTCACCACTATGAGTTTATAAGTACGCCTGTCACGAAAAATTAATTCTGAAGTGAGATATTTCGCATAGGTAAATATAGACAATAAAAAAGAATTCTAAATGTACAAAACTGTAAAAACTGCAATAGATAAATAACTGAATGCACTTAAGTAGTTAGTCTGTATCTAAAATGACCCATAAAAGTTCATAATTCAAATCTCATTGTAGTACATTAAAATATCCAAATATTTCCCATTATTACAAAGAAAAAGTACCCACAATAAATATTGACCCCCAAAAATTATAGTTCCATCTGTTGAATGATAAGTCGATATAGTACTTATCATGATGGACCTATTTATAAGCGCTTTTCACAGCACAGACCAGACTGGAGTTTTGTCGTCATGGTAAAGCTAACAACCAGCATATAGCAATAAGAAAACATATTTTTTGTTGAAATAATGTTTACAGTAACAAAAAAAAAATCTGGCGTGTAAATTGTAGCACCACTTTTTGAAGCTCTTGTGAAAAAAGTATTTCTCTTTTGTTCATTTGCAGACAGCAGATGTTGAACTTAAAACTATTCCAGCTCTAATCTAGGGCTAAACCAGGTCTAAATGTGGACTACATCATATCCACTGGAGTTCTAAACAAGAAATGATCTAAAGGAGGACAGAAAAGTGGATAAAATTAACTTTAAACTAGGCAAAGCCACAAACTGAAGAGCTGTCCAAGTACCACCTGAAGGAGCCCACACATCACAGTTTGAGTAATACTGGACTAAACAACTAAAGGACCACAGCCCTAAAAATTTACCATAAAGAGTCAATAGAATTCGTCCCTCCATCATAAACCTATCATTGTTCCTGGTGTAGCCTCTACTTTTCAGGTGAATGGAGAGAGGGAGCACAGGGAAAAGAGCATGGTGCGGAGGAGAGAAAGGCCGCCAGAACTGGAATGGAAATTGAAGCCCGGCGTTCCAATTAAGACTGGTGTTAATTTCTTTTCACCATCGCCGCGACGACTGAGGAGCAGTTCACCATGGAAACAGGAGAGGAGCGATGGGGGAGGAGGAAGAGGAGAGAGCAAAAATACCAGCGGCGTTCTGGGTTAAATTCAAGGTAGCACGCAGGGACACCTCTGTTTCAATAGCTATGTGTTTCTGCTACGAATAGCACCAGTTAACAGTTAGCATGGAGAAATTAGTGACACTCACTACATTTACATGCACTCCAGGAAAAGCAGAAAACTGGCTTAGTCCAAGTTAAACTGAATTTTCACAATCCATGTAAACCCAGCAACTACAATTGAGGTGTTGAGGTTCAGATCTCCAAGATTCCATAAACATGCATGTTTCAATGCAGTCTGATCACACTAGGAGCGGACAAGGAGAGGCATTCAACTGCACGAAGTAAGAAACAGCAGAAATGACAAACTAGTTTTAGTGCGCTATATTAAAATGAAAGTAAAAATTACCAGAGCCTCAATATTTGTGCTGCAGAAAACAAATATCTTCTGAGTAACACAGTTTTTAGAGTGTCGGAATCTGCAACATAAATGAGGTTTATCTATGTCTGCCAAAAGTGTAGTTATATGTATGATAGGTGTTTTTATTAATAATTATAGCAACGCAATAATATACTTTGCAGGATTTAAGAATATAAAAGAATCAAATGACATTCTAAGACACTTGCACATTGCTTACACTCCAAACATTAGATGGAGCTAGTTGTGACAAGAATGGCATCTACTCCAAATATTTTTGATTAGATGTGCACAGAGGAATACATAGTGCTGCCATACCCTATGTGTATCACTTTATACAGGAGTATATAGACTACACAAACATGCCTGAATCACTCAACTTTGAGAGGATACACGAGATGGGAAAACAATTATAGCATATTTAAAGATTTCAAAAGTTGTTTTTGCATAATAGGGTTTAAGGAACCTATGACAGGTTGGACTACTCACTTTACTAAAACACACGGAAGAGATTATATTTCAGATTTTGCTATTTGTTGCACTTTTTTCCTGGTTTGGAGATTTTTTTAGGTTTCAAATTTTACTTCCTGGTTGGAAATCATGACATCACACTAGGGAATTCCATAACTGTCACCTAGCAACCATGTCATACACTGGGCTAATGTACACAGAAATTATTATTTGACAAATAAAATAGTACGAAAACACCTTAGTTTTGTTGAAATAATGTTTAAAGTGACAGAAAAAAAACTTCTTGCGTGTAAATTGTGCCAAACCTTTGGCACAACTTCTCCCTAGTGTGATGTCATCTATATGGAATTCTTCTTGGCAAATTGCTTCTTGATCAGTATAAAACTATCCCACCAAATTAAGAGAGACTCATCAAAACCTATCACACGCACTTCTTTCAGCTGACAACATATCATGACTACTTTTTGAAGCTATTGTGAAAAAAATACTCTTTTGTTTATTTGCAGACAGAGATGACGTTGAACTTAATACCAGTTTTTGTTTCATGTGGATAGGCCCAGTAATTATAGAGATACTAACCATAAACCAGGTCAAAACATCTGCAATCGGACAGTTAAACAGCAAAATCTGCCACAGAATTCTGACCTGTCCTCCAGCTCAATGTAAACTATTGTTGGGTTTCCGATCACAACATTCTCTAGACCAGTGATATCTAATACAGATCAGGGGCAGATAAAATTAATAGTGTTAAAAATGCAGTGTTACAGTGAGTTCTTGGGTCTAGTCACTAATATAAATCATCAGGTTCAACGTTTGTGAATTTATCTTTTGGATATTTCATGTTAAAGTTCAATATTAACAGTAGAAAATCTGGTTCTTGTCCCCATCTGGGAGTATGACGTCTTCACAGAATCTGAAAACCATCAACTGACCGTCTTGAATGCTGTGATGTCACAGGAAGCCAACATATTCTTCCATTCAAAATAAATACAGGCACTTTATTATTTGATATATGAATTGGAGGCAAAAGTAAATATTATTTATAACCCCATTTTAATAGGAAAATTAACTGTTCTCAAGCAAGGAATTTACAAAAACTTTTTTTTACCATACTTAAATGCTCAGTAGCTATTGCTGCCCCTTCGAATTCTGTAATATTTTTAATCTGGACTCTTTGGATACACAGCATCAGCGTCGTTTAAAAGTTAAAATGAAACTTGTTTGCGTGGAGATGTCAAAGATTATTGCTTTTAATTAGTTTGGTGCATGACTGCGGCAGTGAGATCATTATGAAAGTTTGAAATGGTGTAAAGCGCATCTGCGAAAACGGCAACCGTCTAAATTCAGCCTCTCCAATTAAGAGTTTGAGCATGATATGTCACGTTTGTATGATTTTTTTTCTCCTCCAAGCAATTACATGTGACAAGCCAGTACCTTTAAAAGTAGCTCCGGTACTTTTGCCTAGTTAGTGGTTGTAAACGCAAGCCACATTGTCACATTGACGTTAAGGTAAAGACAAGAACTTATATTCATCAGAAAAAGAATCCAATCCAACAGCAATTCAATCATTTTTCCAAAACATAAACCTACCACAATTACCCTCCGATATGGCTGAATTCTTAGATGCACCATTATCACTGCAAGATCTCCATAAAGCCCTCCTTCAGATGCCCAACAACAAAGCCCCCGGTCCCAACGGATACCCCCCTGAATTTTATAAGCACTTTTGGAATTTACTATCACCACTTTTCAACCGGACAGTGACTGAAATAAAAAATACATCTCAAATCCCTCTTCATATGAATACAGCAGCCATAACAATATTACTTAAACCAGACAAAGACCCAACCCAACCCACCAGCTATAGACCTCTTTCATTACTTAATACAGATTTAAAAATCATTACAAAAGCACTTGCCCTCCGGCTAGAAAAAGTTACACCACTATTAATTCACCCCGACCAAACAGGATTTATCAAAAATAGAAACTCTTCAGACAACCTTCGTAGATTATTCAACCTCATCAATATCGCTCAACAATCAAATATCAGGACAATCATAACCTCATTAGATGCAGAAAAAGCTTTTGATAAGGTAAACTGGACATTTCTTTTCCACACACTCCATCAATTTGGCTTCGGGGAGTCATTTATCCACTGGATTAAGACACTCTATACCTCACCTAGAGCCACAGTCACAACTAATGGTATCACCTCACCTTCGTTCACACTGCACAGGGGCACTAGACAAGGATGCCCGCTCTCTCCCTCGCTGTTCGCCTTATTCATTGAACCGCTTGCAGTAGCAATACGCCAAAATAACAGCATACAAGGAATATACGTCTCGGACACACATCATAAAATCAGCCTATATGCAGATGATATTCTACTGTACCTACAAAAACCACAGCAATCATTACACGAAACTTTCAAAATTATAAATACATTCTCATCCATATCAGACTACACTATCAACTGGAACAAATCAACAATACTCCCTCTCTCAGATGAAGGAGGAAGTTCTGCAGCTCAGGATTCATTCCCTGGTATGCACACAGGTAACATTAAGTATTTAGGCATTAACATTTCCCCCAGGCTGTCAGAGTTGTTCTCACTTAATCATAACCCTCTGCTTAAAACAATAGAAAACGACCTTGAACGATGGACAAACTTACCACTTTCACTAATAGGACGAATAGCATCAGTAAAAATGAAAATCCTCCCCAAACTGAATTACCTATTTGCAAACATCCCAGCTACACCTCCGGACAAATGGTTTCAGACACTAGACTCATTAATGATACACTTTTATTGGAAGAACAAAAAAGCAAAAATCAAACTCTCAACATTACAAAAAAACAAAGCACAAGGCGGCCTCGAAGCACCAAATTTCATCCACTATCACTTGGCAAATCAACTACAATATCTAGTTAAGTGGACAGGACAAACATACAATAATAACACATGGATTTCTTTGGAACAGTCATATTTCAAAAATCTTTCTTTGGCAGACATACCCTCAATGAATACTACTCTCAAAAAACATAACTGCTTCAAGAACACAGTCATTTCAACAACTCTGACAGCCTGGTGGAAAGCCTTAAAATTAACTAATTCTTCCACGGCACCTTGTAAATACACCCCCATCTGGCACAACCCTGACTTTCACATGAATAGTACCCCACTTCACTATCGCACATGGGAACAAAAAGGCATCACTCACCTTCACCACTTATTCCACAACAATAAATTCATAACATTTAGACAACTTATGGAACAGTTCGAAATCAACAACAATAATCGCTTTCAATACTTACAAATCAAATCCATTATCCAAAGCAAGATTAATATAACTAATAATACCCTGGATCCCCTTCAACTATTAGAAAACATAAAGAATATCAAGAAACCAAAGAAACTCATTTCCAAACTATACAAACTTATCCATTCAGACAATATAATACATGCACCACAACTCAAATGGAACACAGATATAGATACACCACCTACATACGAACTCTGGACAGAAATTTGCAAAAATACATTCTCAATGACATCCAACACTAATCTACAACTTATCCAATACAAAGTTATCCACAGGACACACATCACCCAATACAAGAAATTCAAAATGGGACTAACAGACACAGACACCTGTTCACAATGCACCATGGGAGTCACAGACACTTATTTACATGTACTCTGGGAATGTTCACCAGTTCAGGGTTTTTGGAACACAGTTACACACAAACTCACAGACATCCTGAGCTGCAGAATTCCTCCCTCCCCATCCCTATGTTTACTTGGCATTATTACAACTTTCACCATACCACCTAAATATAAAAACAGTTTGTTGACATCTCTAACTATCGCCAAGAAAATAATTCTACAAAACTGGAAATCAAAACAGTCAATAAACATCAAACACTGGTCTAACTCGCTCATCCATCACATTTCAACCTCTCAAATGACAGCATACTTTGAGGATGACATACCGTCTTTCATGGAAACCTGGACACCATTCATAAACCACTTCAATATTGTTTTCAATCAGTCATCAATATCAACAACATAAACTCCACCAATAGACTATTATAACACCATTAACATAGTAATTATGAGAATGCCACGCACACTCCTATACACCCCCCCATTCCTACAAAGACACACACACACACACACATACACACACACACACGACATTATGTAAACTTTATTACAATAATTGCAATCATACCACCACTATTGCTGTATATCACTATTATTGTTGTGTTATTGTTTTCATTGTATGTACACGTTTCTATTGTTGCTGTCACTACTATTATTGTCATTATTATTGCCTTATTCATTAACTAATTTATTTATTGAATTAATTTGTGGTTCTGATGGAGATAAATAAATGGATGAATATAAACACACATATTAAATATTAAAATAAAGAACATGAATTATTAAATAATAATTTAAATATACACACATATATATAATATATATATATATATATATATACACAATAATAACAATTATTAATCATAATAAATTAATTATTAATCAATAATAATAATAATTGACAACAAATACATAAAAAGATTAGGGTTAGCAAGGAATGGGCGCGTTGCTAGGGGGTACTGCCCCTTGAGTGCGGGCTCACCAAAACCTTGCCTCTTTTAATGCATTGTACAGGACACGCATGCACACACATTTTACATTTAAATCTAAATAACCAATACCACCATTAGGACCACAAAACTAACATAGAGCAATATTGACCAACACTGAGTATGACAGCAATAATAAAACCTGTTATTGTTATCTTTACTTTTATTATTAATATTATTAGTATTACTTCTTTATCTCCGCACACACACTCATACACTCACCCCCCCCCCCCCCCCACACACACACACACACACACGCATACTTACAAAGAAAACCAACCAAGACAGAATAATGCAGGTACCGTACTGTACTCCCCCCCCCCCAACACTTTTACACATCAACACAACTTTCTCTGTAAATAGTAAGCTGTAAATATTGTATGTGTTTCTATGTCACTGGGTGTTCTTCAAAATAAAATAAAAAATAATAAAAAAAAAAAAAAAAAAAAAAAAAAAGGTAAAGAGAAGACATTATTGTCACGTTTAAACTATAGATACAGAGGGGGCAGTAGGAGGTGTCCAATAACAATGAAGGTTAGGGTTAATCTAATGGTAGAAAAAAGAAACAGTGCCTGTATCTTTTATTGAAGGACATATGCAAAATTGATTTTCGATAATTTTGACAACCCTATTCCCTCATCAAAAACATACTGGAGTTGTATTCATTTATGCTTGTTCAATTTAAGAGGTGTGTATTATGCTAAAAAAAACTTTTTGGAGCCTTCTACCATGTTATAATGTTGCTTCTTTATGAAAAACATGCCTCAAGAGGTTTTCTGAATTAGGGCTGTAATCGACTAATAACATTATTGATTGTTGATGATCGATTAGTCAAATACAAAGGAGGTGTGGCAGAAGCTCTCAAAACTATTACAAATCTCTATGAGTCTGACCCAAACTGCCCTCACAAGACCACACCTGCATGAGAGTTCATGCAAAAACAACTATTTATGCAGGAAAAAGTACAAGAAAACAATGTATTTATATAAAGACAGATTAAATTTGTGAACTGTAAATTTTATCTGAGTTTTTACATATAAATACCAAAAATACCAAATATTCAGTTAACTCACTCACTAAGTTCTCCTTTCTTTTGTTGTCTCATATAAATAATTTGTGCATGCTCGAATGCTCTTGCGGTCTCTCACAGGCACTGTTCAGATCCTCCTTTCAGTTACGATACCACGTCACTTGTCTGGTGTATACTAGTCTGTGTAGTCTTACACTTACTCTGATACAGCTCAAGATCATTCTAAAGCTATTCAGGAAAGGAAAGGCTCATTTCTGCCCTGTGCCATGTGACTCTTGAAAAATTAATGCAACACTGGATGGAAATAAATCTTGTGACATTGCAGAAGATTATCGAAACAATGCCACAGCAAATTCGCACCGTAATCAAAGCTAAAGGCGGAACAACCAAATATTAGAGTTTGTGACTTTTTTTTTGGCCAGGTAGTGTAGTTTCAGTACAAGTTTTAGTATGGACTAGGCGCTGATTTTCGATACTTTTGACAACTGTGTCCTCTGGTTCACCCAAGACATAGCCCTGACATCACCCCGATGAGACAGTCTCCTCTCACACACACAGACACACACACACATATATATACTAGCATAAGCAGGCCTGTGCTGGGTCACACAGAGGCTACAAGCAATCTCTGTCAATTTGGGTCTTTTTAATGAGTGAATAATGATCTGTGTAAGGGGCCGGTGCGCTCTCTGTGTCCGGGGCCAGATGTAGGATCCTGGCACGGGACAGTTTGTCTCTGCTGCCGTGGAAACACAAGGGCCTTATTCATGTACGTGTTTACCTTCACATCACCAACTGTTCCGACACACTGATAACAAGGGGGCGTGTAGCCGAAAAGTTCAAATAGAAGTGCAAAGTACGAAAAAAGTACGAGTAAAGATGCATTTGGGGGAAAAATACTTCTGAAGTAAGAGTAATCGTAATGGGCTCGCTATACTCATATCAAAGAAAGCTAGGTTAAAAATGAAAATCTTCAGCATGATTTAGTAACGCATCAGTATCTCTCTCTTTTAATCAATTTGTTCAACAACAAGTAAGACAAAAGGTGCTATTTTTCTATGCCAGATGCCCTTTCAGCCCTAAACAACCAAATTTCACTGGAGTGGGCAAAACTCCAGCTAGCTTCTGGTCAGAGGGAGGCCACTTACAGACTGTTGGCGTTTACTGGCCAGCTATAGGGGTTGGTAAAAAAAAATTAAAAATCATAGGTCACTAGTACTCTCCAGAGGACCGAACTCAATATTCTTGGTTGAGGTGGAAGGGCTAACAACTCTGCCACTGTGTCCTTTACAGTTGAGTGGGGATGTAGACTTTTTAATGATATATTTTGACTCTATGCTTCTTGGATTTGAACTAAAATAGTAACCCCAATAATTGAGTTAATTTTACTCGGATGATATGAGTTGTATGACCTTTTACAGTGGATGGACGAAAGGTAAAGGTCATGTGTTTGAGTTGAGCTTGTCATTAAGTCTGGAGTACATTTCATTTTACACTCCTGCACCTAACTTTTATTGAGAAAAGTCTTGGAATCCATCATGCTATATTCAACAGAAATTGGCATCCAGCATAAAATCTGGGCAAATCATCATAAAACTGGCTTGTTTGGACAACCACTGAGGGTAGAAAAATTTAACATGAAAAAGAAAACATATCTTGAATGGCTACAATAATGACCAAAATGTCTACTACTCTGGACACGAAAATACAATTTCAATACCAAGGAATAGATTCAATACTGATTCTGATACCATAATAATAATTAAAAACACTCTTTATTTAGACAATAGAATGTGATTTTCAACATTAAATATAGTACTTTATTTTATATTCCCATGTAGTCTTATATCTGGTAGGTTCCATAGTGTTCCATGAGTGTATACTAGTCTATGTGTTTTATACTTGTTCTGATACAGCTCAAGATCATTCTAAAAGGTTCATTTCACACAAAGCATTACAATTTTAATCATGATTTACATTATTGCTCCAATAAATTGCAAAATAAACTGCTTCTCAAAACCTGCAACAAATCCACTCACTTTCACCTACAGTGGATTAGGGTTGTCAAGTTAGTGACAAGTATTGAAAATCAGATACTAATCGATACTTATTTGAGCAAGTACTCAGAGTATTGCCCTGTATAGTCCCCAGGCCTCTCCGAGCTCAGCACTACAGCAGTGATCACATGCAGTTGACACAGTCTGATAGCTGCTATTCTTAGCCTCACCAAACTGCTGCACTTCCTTCCTGGACAACGTCTGCCCCACAGTTTACACTGACTGCCCTTCTGCATGACCCCAAGAACATCAGAGACACCGTGACACTTCTGAAAAGGTGAATGTAAAAAATACAGTATACAAACAAAAGCAAACAGCAGACAGATCATAAACAGATAAAGATTGTTTGAACAATTCTTTGCTTAGAGAACACAGCTAAAATGAACTGAAGTATAAGCATAACGCAGATGTAAATGGATGTCAAATTAACCACAAAAGTGTAGGAATTTCACCTTTTAACCTTGTCTGACAAACTCCGCAGACTGCTTCTAGGCCTGCCACCATAATCACTATATCGACTTCAATATATGATGGATGGAACAATCATTTTTGGGGTCAATATTTATCGGGTGTACCTTTTCTTTGACCTAGTGGGAAATTTTTGTGTTATTTTTTCTGCAGTATTATAAGATTTAAGCTGAAGAAGGTTGAATTATGAACTAAAATTACAAACGAATTACTGGACTACTTTTTGGGGGATATTTTCGCTTTATGGTTTGGTTTGAGTATTATCGTTTATATTTACTTCAGTAATATATTGCACTTCAAAATGTGTTACCGTGACAGGCTTAACTGCTTCTGGAGCTTTTTGGCAGTTTTCATAAAAGGGACATATTATGCAAAATCAACTTTTATGAGTAATCCTTCCCTGTACTTGGATTAATAAAAATACTTGTAAAATAAAAAGTAAAATAATGTTGTGCTGTCCAGGGTGAAATGCAACCATGACGAGGCGGGGGCTTATCAATTCTGAACATTTTTGCGAGCAAGTCAGTGTCCCACTTTTATTACCGAGCCGATTTTGACAATTTTGCCATTTTCAGTTACCAAAATCTAAAACAATGATCCATGTATCTAATCATTCAAGTGCAGCACATTTTCAAAACAACAACTTCAAAAGTCCATGCTGATTACCTATAGATGTACCTAATACTTTGGTCAGTATTTATTGTGGGTACTTTTTCTGTGTACTAGTACGGACGTTTTTTCTGTTCTACGACAAGATTTGAGCTATAGATGTTTGAATAACTTGGCTTGCATCCACGATGATTCAAATAAGTCCTTAGGTTTTTGTATTGTAACGTTGGTAAGACTTCACACATGAGCCGTATTGTGTGTATTAATGATGGTGTGCAGTTCCCCACTTTAAAGCCCTTGTACAATTTTTTCCCCACATGTTTGAGCCAAATTAGTCTTTCCCCAGTACATATATATTGTAAAAGCATCTCTTGGTCAAAATAAGTCAGCTGTGCGTTTTAATGTCCAATAATTAGGAAGTGTACTGTTAGCATAATAGATATTAGCTTTACTACCAATCCAAAACTCATCATGGTGAATAATTAGGATGTTCTGAATGTATAAGGTAAGTGAGGAATAACTTTGGACCACTGCAAACCGTTTAAAATTAACTAGTGCAGGATTTTTATCAACTTAAAAAAGGTGAAAAACACAACAGTGCCTTCAAAATCATGTTTGTATTATTTTTGTTCAAAAAGTGAAATGGTGAAATGCATCAAATTGATTCGTGCTTCTTTTTTTCATCTGTTTGACAGTCTATAGTGAATCCTTCCACACAAACTGTAACTTTTCAAGCCCTCACAGTACAAAGACTTTACATCAGCAGATACTGTTCCTGTGTTATGGCCCTGAACTCGCCTTCGCGCTCTCTCTCTCCCCATCTCTCACTCTCTCCTTCCCTCTCTCCATACCTCTCACTCTCTCCTTCCCTCTCTCCACACCTCTCTCTCTCCTTCCCTCTACCCGTCTCTCACTCTCTCCTTCCCTCTCTCCACATCTCTGTCTCTCCTTACCTCTCTCCCCCACCTCTCACTCTCTCCTTCCCTCTTTCCCCATCTCTCACTTTCTAGTTCCCTCTCTCCACATCTCTGTCTCTCCTTCCCTCTTTCCACATCTGTTTCTCCTTCCCTCTCTCCCCTTATCTCTCCCTCTCTCCTATACAGTCTCTCTCCCCATCTGTCTCTCACTCTCTCCCCATCCCTCATCCTCTGCTTCCCCCTCTCCCCTTCTGCCTCTTCCTCCCCAATCTCTCATTCTCTTTCTCTTTTCCCATTTCTCACTCTCTCCTTCCCTCCCCCCACATCTGTTTTTCCTTCCCTCTCTCCACTTATCTCTCACTCTCTTCTATACTGTCTCTCTCCTCATCTTTCACCCTTTCCTTCTCTCCCTGTCTGTCTGTCACTCTCTCCCCTTCTGTCTCTCTCCCCATCCCTCATCCTCTGCTTCCCCCTCTCCCCTTTTGCCTCTTCCTCCCCAATCTCTTGTTCTCTCTTGCCCTCTCGTCCCATTTCTCGCTCTCTCCTTACCTCTCACCTTTTCTGTCTCTCTCCCCATCTCTCACCCTTCCCCATCTCTCACCCTCTCTCCCTCTCATGGCCCTCTTCCCCACTCTCTCCACCCTTTCTCTCTTTCTCCCTCTGGCTTCCTCCCATCACATTTCTTTTTCTCCCTACCTCCCTTTGTCACCTCTCTCACTCCCTGCCCCTCTCTCCTCTTCTGCTTGTCTACTCCCTCTCTCTTTCTCCTCTTTCCTCTCCCTCCCTCTCCTCTTCTGTTTGTCTACTCCCTCTCTCTTTTTACTCTATCATCTCTCCCTCTCTCTCCTCTTGTTTGTCTACTCCCTCTCTCTTTCTCCTCTTTACTCTGTCCCCCTCTCCCCCTCTCTCCTCTTCTCTCTATGTCTACTCCCTCTCTCCCCCCTCTTTCTCCTCTTTACTCTGTCCTCTCTCCTCATCTCTCCTCTTCTTCTCTTTGTCTACTCCCTCTCTCTTTCTCCTCTTTGCTCTGTCTCTCCCCCTCTCTCCTCTTCTTCTCTGTGTGTCTACTCCCTCTCTCTTTCTCCTCTTTGCTCTGTTGTCTCTCCCCCTCTCTCCTCTTCTTCTCTGTGTGTCTACTCCCTCTCTCCTCTCTCTTTCTCCTCTTTGCTCTGTCGTCTCTCCTCCTCTCTCCTCTTCTCTGTGTGTCTGTGATGTTAAAATTTGGTGTTTTGGTTCTCAAGCCAATTATGCAATCAGAAAGCGGCATGAGCCTCACATAAGTTTCTCAATGGAGTCTCTGAATTGCCACTGCCAAACACCTGCAGTCAATCATTAAAAATCAATAAAAAATTTTTTGGAGCTTTCTACCATGTTATGTTGTTCCCTCAACAAAAACTCACCTGAAGAGGTTTTAGATGTCATCCATGCATGTTTGAGTAATTTAGCGATCTCTCCCGTGTCCTATTCCAACACTCTTTATGGTTAGCTGTCAGATTCTGTGCAATGCTCCGCCCACAAGCCCATACCACCCATGCTCCCATTTGACAATTCTCTAAAAATATACAAAAACATGATACAAAACAAAACTGTACACAACAACGTGACAAACCTGTTGCGATGTGCAGTAGTTTCATTAGCGGGATGCACACTGATTGTGTTGTGCTAGCTCCTGCGGGGGGAGTGACTTAGCGCAGAGGGGAGACTGAGTGTATAGTTTCTTTAATTACCATGTGTTCTAGTCTCAATTCAACAAGAAGGCAGGTATTACACATAAGCATAACAAATACTGATGCATAACAACCTACTGGGGACATACTTCTTTTTTTTTATTTTTATGGTCTTCCACCATAACCCAATGCACTAATAGGTAACCATTACTAGAATAAACTTATGAACGCTTGTAATGTATTAATAACTGCTAGAATAGATCCGACTGATTCCTCTGTGCAGGCATTTGGTTCAGTGCAGTGAGGAGTTACACAGGTAACTGTAACAAAGCGCTGTGCTCTGGGGACGCTGGTTGGCATGGTTACATCGCGGCTAATTTCACCCTGTCCCGTATCATTTCATATTCAGATTGAGGAGTGGGGAATCCTGTTATTTAGAAAAGCCTGACAATTAGTAGTAGTACTAGTACTAGTACTATAGCAGTAGGAGTGGTATTATTAGGACTGTGGGCCTTTAGTCAATTAATTGGTCGATGGAGTCTTAGTTGACCAAAATTTGTACAAGTTGATGAATCATTTCTTTTAAATTATAATGATTTATATGAGACAACAGCAGAAAGGAGTAGTGAGAGAGTGAGTTGAAGATTGGGTAGTTTTGGTATTTATATGTAAAAAATCTGATTAAACTCCTGGTTCACAAGTTTAATCTGTCTTTATATAAATGGATTCTTTAGTACTTTTTTCTGCATAAATAGTTGTTTTTGCATGAACTCCCGTACAGGTGTGGTCTTGTAAGTGCAGTTTGGGTCAGATACATAGAGAAAAATAATAGTTTTGAGAGCTTTTCTCAACTTGTAGCCAACTAATTGACCAAGAATTTCTTAAATTGACTGCAGCCCTTTGTAATAGTATTAGCAAGTGTTAGGATTGAATGATCTGGGAAGATATCTTTACTCTATCAATTTATAATATTTTTTGGCACATATATGCAAACATTGCGATTAGATTTGCGATGTTTGTACAGATCTAAACTACAGGGTTAGCAGTTACAGCAGCAACAAGATAAGTTGTCTTGAATCAAAGAGTCTGATTTATTGAAAGAATTGTGCCACTATTAAAAAAAGAGCTGCCTGTCCCTGACAAAGCGTCATCCTGTCTTCAGCTGTGTCAGTGTCAGCACATACAGCATATTTATACCACACAGATAAGAATTACATGAACCAGGAAACCCGTTAAAGGAGCACAAGGCCAAAACACTTCTTGGGACAGAGGATAAGCAGTTTGTCTAATATGCATCACAGTGGACAACAGAGCACAGTGTACTGGATCCTGAGGTCAAATGGATAAGATATAATTGAACTAAGAGTTAAGAAACAGGGACTAAGAGGTCTGCACACCAATACTCAGTCTATATGACAACGTGCAAATGACACAAATAATTTCTATAAGAATTCTATGGCTTTCATAACATGTTTGTAGATGTCTGAAGATGGGCTACAACAACTAATTAGATTAATTGTAATTTATTGATTATTGTAATAATTATTGATGATCTTAATTAGTCAAGACACTTCACCCACCTTGCTTAGAATGTGGTGTGAGTGTTGACGATGGAGTGAATGACTAAGGTTTAAAGTTGCATTACAATTGTATGCATTAAACGTCTGGAAAAGAGCTATATAAGACTAGTGCATTATTATAATGCTGACTGGCTGCAGGTGCTGCGGTTTAGGTAGTGACTATTCAGAACAGAAAGAGTCATCAGCCTTGAAACTGGTAACTCAAATGAGAGACTCAGGTGAGGCTCATTCTGCTTTCTGATTAGATAATTGTCTTGAGAACCAAAACACCACATTATAACATAAAAACGTGGCTATTCTGATGCATATATATCTACATTCATGTTGTGAGGAAAATGTTCTTAACATATCTTTGTGTAAATGCATTTGATTTGTGTCAGTCTGTCAGCTTTTGCAATACAGACTTTTATTTTATTTGAGCTCATTTGAAAAGGACAATATATTTTGGAAATGCAAAATGCCTAAATGGAGTTCTCTAAACGTGCCAAACAGCCTTAGTTCTGATCCTTTACCATTTTGGATTCATTCACAAAAGCCCTATATTTGAATTAGTTGATTGGCCTTTTTCAAAAATTTTTGGCTCCAAAATCTCATGTGCGCACCACCATGCTGCTCTGATACTGTGCTGCTAATACAATCCCAGCAACAATGGCCCTCCCCCACTCCTGGTTTCCTCACCTTTGAGACACAGCTGATAGATCGCTCATCCTTTTAAGTCACTGAAACTAACCTATTGGAAGTTATGATTGCTAAAACATCTAAAATGGGGAGCACTGACCTCCAGGAGAGCCCATTGTTGATTTTGTAAGAAGTCTTCAGGATCTGGTGCATTCAGTTTAAAAAAAAAGTTCATATATTGAAAAAGTAACATTTCTGATGAAAAAAAAATGAAAACGTTGAAAATTATAGGAATGTTTAAAAATGTGGAAAGTCAAGCTGAAGTTAAATCAGAAAACTAAGTACACACAGCCCGTTCTCTTTGAAGATGCAACTGAAATGTGTGAACTGAAACGGCCCCACTCGCAGAGTTCAACAGCTGACTGTGCTCCAGTCACTAGCCCTGCCCCTCATCCAGGTCCAGTCCATAGCACTGTGATGACTAGTCCACACATTCAAAACCTTTATTCTGAAGTTGCCTAAAGTCAGATTTTTTTTCCAGGTTTACGTGTCCTTGTGTTTTGACATGAAAACTATTTGATAATCCAGCAGAGATATTGTGAGGGAAACATCACCTCTGCCACCCATCAACTCTGAGATGCATGTACTGGAAAAAGCTAACTGTGAGACACTGTGAACATGGGTTTAGTTCTGAGTAAAGTTTAAGAGTCATTATGTCTAACTACCACACAGTCACTGAACAGTCACTAGATGAAACTCCAATCTAGGGTTATTGACTATTAAAGGCAAAAGGATGAGAGTGCTTGTGTAGTTAAGTGTAAAGACAGGCTGAACTTTCTCATGAGAGAGAGGAAATTCAAAAGAGCAGTGCACCTCCATCAGGTCTAAGAATGGAGATATTATGTATGTGTAAAAATGGATGAAGGAAAATGTAAATTTACAACTATTGAGTTATCAACCAATTCTAATCCTACTCAACTCTGTTTCATTAATTGAGTCCACAGAGCTCTAATGTGTACTGCCTCATGTCAACACTATGATGGCATTGAAATGTATCACTTTACCAGCATTTGACTTTGAATTACTGTGGCAACATGTAAAAGAAAAAAAACAGGAAAAAACAAAACAATAAAGCAGAAATGCAGAAAATTGTGTTCAAGCACAGAGTGTGACACCAGAAGTCAACTGTACGTTTGTGATTCCTTGGACCTGATCAGTCACACTGTATGATGTAAGATGTATAATCAGAAAATGTGTTTAACATGTGAGCCTTTATAAACATTGTCAACAAGAAAATGACTGGGTGCCATTAAAACTGATCCACTCATGTTTTAGATTTCTTTACATTTCATTTTTTATGTATTTTTGTTTTGTGTTTTTGCCTTGAGTTTAATGACATGCATGTCCTAAGAAAAGTCCAGATGGTACAGAAAACCCTGCTCAATTGTAATTGAAAAGGAGAAACACAATTCTTCCGTGAAGTTCCAAAATTTCTATGAGCTCTCATAAAAACAAAATGAAGACCTTACCAAAGCTGTTAGTGATCACAAATCCAAACTGATTTGACTCCTTGATGACTATGGGTCTGTGATTCCTGAAATAACTTTTTTATTATAGAAGGTGCGGATTCTGCATAATTTCTCTTCTTTTTCTTTACATACTCCTTTGAAATAATCACACACTAACAACTCTAACAACTAACCAATAATAGTTTTGGATTCACAAAATGTTTCTTTCAGAATTGAATTTGACCAAAGAACTGTTGAATTTGACTCCATCTCAATTAACAAACT
Organism: Periophthalmus magnuspinnatus; assembly: GCF_009829125.3. Lineage (NCBI taxonomy): Eukaryota > Metazoa > Chordata > Actinopteri > Gobiiformes > Gobiidae > Periophthalmus > Periophthalmus magnuspinnatus. The sequence continues at coordinate 4,926,277 of NC_047132.1, forward strand.
AATGGAACTGATTTCATCAACATGAACATCTACCACAATAATGAACGTTTTCTGCATGTTCTGGTTGTGACGATGATTATTTATGAAGTATGATTAATCAATAATCAAAAGGCACTGAGTGTGCTGGAAATGTAGCTATATTCATGTTGTAAATAAAATATCCTTATCATATGTCTGTGTGTAAATGCATTTGATATGTGTGAGACATTAAGATGTGTCAGTGCTCTGACATCCCACAGGATGCTTTATGTCGTTTTACTTGTCTAAATGTAAAAGCTGATTAACTCTCGGGTGTGAAACAAAAGTCACTCTGCTTTGCTATGTATGCAACTTTGTAATTCTGGTAGAAATACTCAGAGCTCAGATGTTCTGGGAAGAGACTAAAAGAGAAACTGAGGAGAGGCTTGCTTAACTCTGTCCTATCTGTTGTGACAAAGAATAAACATATTTGTATTTCATAACTTACCAGGCTTCACAAATGGATTATTATTCATCAAGAGAGAGATATTATTTATTATTATTGTTGTTGTTGTTGTTGTTATTATTATGTCAAATATTTTTGTAATTAAGAATACATCTTGATTTCAATTATTTTCAGTAAAAGCTGTTCACCTCATACCTGGGAACACAGATAGGTTTATGAAATTTAACATCAATATTTTATATACAGGTCCTTTAAGCCATAATTTATGTTCAAATATATATATGTTTCCAACTGAAATTGGTGTGGTTTATGATGAAACTAATGAGAATCAATATAAAGAACAAAAACATTTCCTATTGCCTTTTGTCTATACACTGATCAATGAATGCCTTCAAACATATTTCAGCAAAGTTTTCAAACCAAACAAAGTCTCCATCAGCATTATATCTGTACAATAAACACAGATCATAAAAATAGGACTCTCCTGCTCACTTACTCACTGGTCCATTGGCTTACATTAATTTCCTTGAGACTGAGATTAACCTTAACAAAGTCATTACTTGCCTAAACTTAACCTAAACCCTAACCATAAAGGCACACTGTGTAACTATTCTTTTCTACATGGAGATATTATTGCTTTGCCTGCAATGTTCCACAATATGAGATTCAACTTATCCATCTCGCATTTATTCAATACAGGTGTTTTTGGCGCCAAATATACCTTGCAATCTCACCTCTCCACAAATCTGACTTGTAACATAGCCTGGTGGTGCCACCTTCTCATCTCTATGGAGAATAACATAATCAATTTTGTCTTGAGGAACATTCCAGCTAAAGCAATAACATCTCCATAGAGACAAGCAGGTAGCAGACGACCCTCCACGAGAAAAGTTACGCACTGCACCTTTGATTTATTTTAACCCATATCTGAACTTAAAATATGTAGTGGCCAGAATGTGATCACCTCTCAGATAGGAGACACAGGAGACACATTTCCCTTTTGATTACATTGTATTTTACCAAGAAATTGTCAAAAAGTAAATGCATAAATATTGAATCTGATCATTAGTGACTAGACCCAAGAACTTATATTACAACAAAAGTCTGCATTTGAACAATATTAGAGTGCATATGACAGGTTTTCATGTTTCTCTTGTTATGAGTTGGTTTGGTGGGATAATCTGTGGTAAATATTTATCATAGTTTTACATCAAGTGGGAGAAAAGTTAAGAAAAAAAGGACAAAACAACAGGAAGTAGTGCAGAAAGAAGTTCTAAACAGAGTACCTGCACCTATGTCATCAAAACAGAAAAATCCAGCGAAAATGCAGGGACAATTTATGAGCAAGGAAGGCATTTTTCTAGCAGAATAAATGTTGATTTAACAAAATAGTTTGTCATTTATTTTTATTAGTCTAATTATAACTATTGTGTAATTTAGATTTAGGTTTTGGCCCTTGCTAACATTATGGCTGCTAGGTAACAGTTATGGAATTAACTCTATATAGGCCTATGTTGCTTCTGCTGCGCCAAACCACGACGTCATGTAATAAACTTAACTAGAATTTTTTTTTTTAATTAAAAAATTAGGTAAAATATTTAGTAAAATCCTAAATCTTATAATGATGTTAACTATGTTTTAGTGAAAATGTACTCTAACCTGTCATAGGCACTTTAATATTAGCTGCCCCCCATCTGTACGGTATTAAATAATATTGTCCTATAAAATGTTGTGACGTCATCAGAAAACAAGCAATAAGGGAGGCAGGTTCCCATGACGTAAGTGTGTCAACAGATTTTACTCAACGCAATGTGATAAATATGAGAGGTGGGTAATACACAGTCACATTTCTCTGAGTAACTTTTTAAACAAACTTTTTTGAGTAATACTTTTACTGAAGTAACCGTATTCCTACTTGAGTAAAAGATTTGATTACTCATCCCGCTGTAAGTAAGTCTACAAGTGACAAAAGCTGTATGTTGACAATATGAAATTATATGAGCATTTGTGTTTCTTGCAGTGTTCCTTCAGATATAATGTAGTATTTTTTATTCTGCACTCTTCTGTTTTAATGTTTATTTTATGATGATTATTTATGATTATTTATATTTTGATTTGTGTGATTTTAATGTCTTTCTTATTCTGTAAAGCACTTTGAATTACCTTGTGTACAAATTGTGTTATACTGTACAAATAAGCTTGCTTTGCCTCATGATTTTTGTGTCCATCCTTTGAAAATACCAGATTTTGTGCATTATTTAGGCTCATTCCAATTACATTAATTTTAACTTAAATCAGATGTTAAGTCCAGACAGTGAGACTTTCTCTTTAAGTCACTATTTTTTAAGTAGTAGCCAACTTTTCCCTTTTCACACTTACTTGAATATTTCCTTAGATCACTACTTTGTACTTCTACTTCTACTAGTAATATTATTTTTGAAGTAACGTTACTCTTAGTTGTGACTCAAACTGTGTCTACTCTACCACCTCTGATAAATATCCGCCCACTCCCCCGGGCTGAGAGGGTAAAGAGAAGCCAAAAAGAGGAAGATCCACTAACCGCTGTCTTGATGGGGACGTAGAGCACCAGCCCGTCCGCCCCTGCGCTCCTCCCGGCCGGCTCCGTCCCGACCTGGAACCCCTTGGACTTGACCCAGAATTTGAATTTGGCGTTGATGTGACTGTTGCTGGCTTTCTCCTGCAGGAACACCGAGCTGTTGTTGTTCTCCTCATCTCCCTGGAGTAGAGTCTGGAGGATTTTGTTGTATTTACGCCTGGTTACGGTCTTGGTCTTCCCGGAATCCCCGTATGTCCGCAGGCACCAGTGTTGAAACTCCCCGTACATGTCTCCCGCTCCTCCCGCTCCACCTCCCGCCGCGTCCGGCCCCGTGTGCCCGTTGCCGCCGCTGCCGCCGCTGCCTCCGCTGCTGCTGGGACTCCGGCTGTCGGGGCTCGTCATGTGCTGGAGGTTCCCCGGTGTGTGACGGGGGATGTCCGCCACAACGTCTCCGTTGACTGTACGAGCTGACATGATAAAACACACAAACAAAACTAGCAAAACATGTACTTTGCGAACCGTTTCTTTGTCAAATTGTCCGTAACTGCGGTTGAGCTCCCAAGTAAGACGTTAGTAGTCCAAAATATTCAAAAATACAAACTAAAAATTACCCCAACCGCAAAAGAAAAATCAAAAAAATATAAACTAACAAAGCAGAAATATTTGTAATAATCCCATAATTGAAAATAAATTAAGTTTATCGCTTGTCTTTTTAAAATAACCGTTTATAGAATTGATTTCCAGCTTCTCTTTCTTCTTCAATGAACGTTTGCACCACCACGATTACACGAGCGGGGGAAAAAAACACACACACACACACACACACACACACATTTAGATGAATAAAAGCTCCCTTTTGGTTGTAATTTCGTCGGGAACAATGCCACACGGAGAGGAGAGGTAAGAGAGGGACGGGAGAAGCCAGGAGGGGAGGACTCGGAGGGGGGGTTGGCAGTCGAGTAGAGTCGGGAGAGAGGAAAGGGGGCGTACCGGCGGGACGAGCTCCAGCACTGTGCCCGGGCTCTGACACACCTGTTAGCCGCGTGGGTCGCTCCAGCTCGGCCTGTCCCGGGGGGGGGTTGTGTCGGTCGGTCTGTCACCTCCCGCCCCTTTCACGAGATGGCGAATCAAGAGGAGGGGTGCAGCTAGCTCCAATAAGGCTAATTATGTTTAAATAGGTTGTGAAATTATTAGGGATTCCGTTATTCCTGAAAAAAACGCACGGTGTAGCATGCAAAATAAGCAAATTGCGCAGAAAATGACGCAATGTGTGCACTTCTTGTCCCGGATTATGCCTTCCTGTCTTCCTGCCTACCTTCTTTCCTTGGCCCGGACAGACGCTGCTGCTGCTGCTGATGATGATGATGAGAGGCAACGGACACCTGTTTGAATCCCCCTCCGCGCGATTCCACCTTAAATCGCCCCGTTACGCCACCTTAAATCTATCCAAAATGCTCAAATAAAGGCTGAATGGTCCTGTTCGTATGTGCACTCGTCCTATTGTTGCAGCAGCAGGCAGTCCAAGCAGGTTTTAGTTCCCCTTCTCTCGGCTTCAGTCAACGGGACGCTTCAGTTCAGTCAGACCCGTGCAACAGCGTCCCAATGAGGAAGTGTCCTGGGCAGAAGCAGCCCCCGTCCTACCGGGTCAGGGGGGAGAGCCAAGTCACAAGTATGCATATCTAAGGTTAATCATAGAGCCTACATGCAGCCTATTATCATCATCATCATCAAGGATATGGTTGTTTGAATTTAAGGGGGATGTTGTTTAAGATGCAGGGTAACTTCTTGCTGCATAAGTCTTAGTACAAAGGCTAAAAAACATTTCGATGACCTGTTCATTGTGTGTAAATTTAGATCAGTGTTTCTGTACCAAAAATAAATAAATAAAAAAAATCAATCCAGCTGAAGCATTTTAGGGAGAAGTTACCTCTAAGTGAATGTATGTATGTATCAATGAAAATTATAAACTATAACATGGCATTTATATTTTGAAATTATATAAATGTATTTTTATGTAGCCTTTTGTGCACATTGAAAATAATGTTTTGATGTATATCTTTTGTTCCTGTCACACAAATATACTTTGCATTTTAAAGGAGGACCCCAGGAAGAGTAGCTGCTGTTAAGCTCAGCTAATGGGGATCCTAATAATAAACTCAACGATGGCAATAAGGGTATGTCTTACTACAGTCTATTTCAAGCTGATTTTATCCACTTTTCTGTTTCTTGTTTAGAATTACAGTAGAAATGATGTAGTCCACTTTTAGACCTAGGTTAGCCTTATATTAGACCTGCAATAGTCCTGTTATATACTTGATTTAGATCTGGTGGTACTCTTTTAGATCTGGTGGAAATCTTTTCTTGGTGGCACATGGTTTGAAAAGATTGAGAGAACAATGGTGTTTTTTTTTATTTCAGAAACTTTGATGTAGGCCCTGCAGGGATTCTCGACAAAATATATATTTTTAAATGCTTATCAAGCTCTTGAAATTGTGCTAATAAACACAACAACCTATTAAACATCACAAAATCAGGTTAGAGCAGGGAGGAAGGCTAAAGGTACAGTCAGGATCATTTACTTCCAAATATTAAAATTTAATCTACATATATTTTATTTAACATATTGATCATCTGCTCTAATCAACCAGTATCTGGCCACACCACATTGTGAATGCCCACAATCACCGGGTCTCTGAAGCTAAGCAGGGTTGGGCCTGGTTAGTACCTGGATGGGAGACCAGCACAGTGGGGCAGCAGTGTAGAGCTTTTTGCCATTGTGTTTTTGGGCAACACTCGTCACCCACATGATGAGTGTGAGTGTTGGTGGTGGTCAGAGGCGATGGTGCAGATTAGCAACCTTGCTTCAGGCACTCTGCCCCAGGGGAACAAATATGGAATGAATGAATAATGCACAGAATTATGCAGCAACTTAGAGTGTCTGGAAAAGCACCAGATAAGACTACTGCATTATTACTTTGATTAAACAGAAAGTCCCAGTAACATGCTTTTTGTCATAAACAGCTCCACTGGTGTTTTTTTAGTGTAGAGTAGAGGGGACACAAATGCTTTCATTACCAAAACCATGAACTGATACTGTGAGCAAAGGTAGGGAGAAACTGTCTGATCTAATTATGAGTTGCTCTGGTATTTCTAAAGAAGACAACATAAAAACAACAAAACAGGCAACTAAGGCACAGAAAACACAAATTATAAAATTTTGTTACGGTGGGCATCCATAAGAGTGAAATACATGAACAAAAGTCTATCTATCTTTAGGCCACGTTGTACTCTAGTAAATGTTTGGTTAAAATAATATTATTCCACAGGTACAAATAAAATGTTATGACCAAATGATTACATTAGAGTACACAATATTGGCATGGTATGACCATAGACCGTAAATAAAAATGGACATAGCTAACCTGATAGCCGCTACGTTCCAAATAGGAAGTGAGCATGGGTGCACTTCCAGCTTCAGTGACTAAAATTTACTTTGTATTGAAAAACTTTTCCTATTTTAGATCAGTTACGATTACCAAAATGATTTCAGTTTGGTAAATGCAAGAATAATGAGAGAAGCATTTTTTGGACAATTTTGTCACTTTCTTTAAAGTCAAAAGTTTACATACAGTAAAGACTATGACTTTAAATAATTTGGGAAAACCCAGATGATGATGTCATATCTTTGGAAGCTTCTGACGTTCATCTGGTCAAACTAAATGAGACGGGTTCTATGTCGCAGAGATGAATGTGTTTTGGTCCGAAATGTGCATATCAACCCAAGAACAAAAGCAAACGACCTTGTGAAGATGCTGCTGAAGCTGCTAAGAGTGTGTCATTATCCACATAGAAACGAGGACTGTACTGACATTGGCTGAAAGGCCACTCTGCAGGAAGAAGACACTACTCCAAAAGAAACATAAAAAAAGACATATTACAGTTTGCAAATGCACACAGGGACAAAGACCTTCATTTTTGGAGACATGTCCTGTGGTCTGACAAAAATAAAATTGAACTGTTTGGTCATGAGCATCGCTACGTTTGGAGGAAAAAGGGCAAAGCTTGCAAACCTGAGAACATCATCCCAACTGTGAAATACGGGGGTGACAGCATCATGTTGTGGGGTTGTTTTGCTGCAGGAGGGACTGGTGCACTTCACAAAACAGATGACATCATGAGGAAAGAACATTATGTGGAAATACTGAAGCAACATCTCAAGACATCAGCCAGGAAGTTAAAGCTTGGACACACATGGGTGAAGCATACTGCCAAACTGGTAACAAAGTGGCTTAAGGATAACAAAGTCAATGTTTTGGAGTGGCCATCACAAAGCCCTGATCTCAATCCTATTGAAAATGCATGGGCAGACCTGAAAAGGAATGTGTGAGTAAGACAGCCTACAAACTTGGCTCAGTTACACCAGTTCTGTTAGGAGGAATGGGACAAAATTCCTGCCAACTATTGTGAGAAGCTTGTGGAAGGCTACCCAAGTTTCTTAAAGTTTTGTTTGATGTTGTTCATGCATGAAAATTGGTGCGTCATGGGTTTTCTTAAAGAGGTAATTGGTAACACATAACATCTCGATTACCTTGTTACCTTTATTATTTTGAAAATGCATTTTTAACAAAAATAACTTATTAATAAGGTTCAATTTCATCCCTTTGCTCCCTATCCCAACACAATCAGTGTGTATTTCATGAATGAAACTGCACATAAGATCAGGTTTGTCAAGTTGTAGTGTATTGTTTTGTATCCTGCTTTTGTATATTTATGGAAAACGGTCATGACTGAGCATGGCTGATGTAGGCCTGTGGGCTGAGCTTTGGACAGAAATGTGCAGGTAACCCTAGGAATAATTTGCTTTGACAGTTTCACAGTATGACATTCAACCCATCTAGCTCTATGGAAACAAGCAGATGACTCCACCAGGTAGGTCAGATCTGTGGACAGATGAGCCCACAATCAAAATGCATGTTTCTCAAATAATGTTTTCTTTAGCAATAACTGGTCATTTAGAGATAAATTATTAATGTCATACTGTGGAAATTGATATTAGCCACAGTATGTATCTTTTTAGCTAAAACAGACTAAAATAAAAACATGTTTTTACGTGTTTGTTTGTTTTGAGTTTTTTTTGTGTTTTTTTTTTCATTTTGGATGTTTTTATTACACTGAAAAACTAGAGAGCCTCCTCCTGCTATTGTTCCTTTGATTATAGTCTTGCACAGTATGACATTAAACTCCATTGTCCATGGAGAAGTATGGTTTTAATCAGAATCAGAATCAGAATCCTTTTATTGCCATCGTTTGTGAACACAGTTCACAAACTAGGAACTTATTTTGGTGATAAAGTGCAACATTTTTAACTTTCTGTTTTCAAAGAATCATGCAGGTGACATGCCACTTTCAGAAATTTACATCTGGAGCTTGTAAGTAAATAAGATTTGTGAAGTGAATTTGTCCTTGTTGAGTTTACAGTTCAGGTGTTACTGACAGGAAACCCACCACCCCCTCTGGTACAGTCCCAGAGCAGACAGTTGAGCCCCCCTGTCCCACATGTGCTTCACAGCTCCCCCTGAGATGAGCCTGAGAGGAGCCAGGTGCTCTGTGGTTGGCTGGTTTCCTCCTCCTCCTCCTCACACACCTCCCAGAGAAAACGACTCTTTCCACTGGTGCATCAGCTGCTTGCGTTGTTGTTGTTTCTGGCTCATGGTTCAAAATATATCCTAAAAGTGGTACATCAGCCGTTGAGCATTTGTTAAAAGAGAAATATTATATTCAGTGTATATAAATGTGATAGGTCTAACAGGTATCCACACTTCAAACTCTACCCCTGCAGCCAGGTGTAATTAGAAAACTCTAGAAAAATCTAAAATTGCCCAAAAAGTGACTAGGAACAGTAAATAAAGCTATTAAAACACTATGTGCTCAGTTTAGCTGATTTAGTGTTTGGTTCCATGTTTAAAAAATGTAAACTCCCGATCCGCAGCATAACAATTAGCATATAAAACTGCACGATACCTGAGCTAAAAGCTGACTAAGATTGAGATTTCTAAAGGTTCTGGCATCTGGTATGCAGCGGTGGAAGAAGTACTCAATTTTGTTACTTAAGTAAAAGTACAGATACCAGAGCAAAAAATCCTCAAGTAAAAGTAAAAGTATCAGATGCAAAAAATCTACTTAGTTAAAAGTATTAAAGTACATGTTTAAAAATGTACTTAAAGAGTAAAAAGTAAAAGTATTTTGCACAGATTTTGAGGTTTTATAAAGTTTCAAATGCATTGATTTTGATGAAGATTTGTGCTGAATTTTGATCAACAGAAACAACTGAATTGATAATGCTGAAAGAAAAAAGTATCCACTTTAAAATGTACTCAAGTACAGATACCTAAAATTTGTACTCAAGTACAGTACTTTCCTACTTTTACTTTGTTACATTCCACCACTGATCCTGTGCTCTTTAAAAAGTATCACAGTCACTAGTGCCAGTGCCTAAACATACCAATAGAGGAGACAAATGTGTCTTATCCTCAGTTTATGGACAGGTCTCATGTGAAAGAACCTCCAGAATTTACTCACTGAGCTGCAGAGGCTGCACTAGCACTGATGATTGTCTGCAGGTTTGGGGTTTAGGTAGTGACCATCCAGATCAGAGAAAGTTTTTTTTAGGTTTAAATCAGCTGGATTTCAGCATTCAGCAGTACATTTTGTCTTCTCTGTTGTACTATATTGAGTCATTGTGCAGACTCTAATCTAGTTTTGGGACAGTTCCTTGTTGGTGCAGGGGACATTTCGACATTTTCAGAGGCCCTATCTCAAATTCTACAGAAAGAGGAAGTAAAACCAGAACAGGAAGTCAACCCAGGACAGCTCAGGACGGTCCGACTTAAACAGTGTGAAAAGTGGGGGTAGAGACACATGAATAGTTTATTGAATGAGTAGAGTTTGGTGCTTGGACCCTGGCAGGTACAGATATCATACAGAAAGTGATAGAGGATGTTGGGTTTATGGTGAAGAGGAGGAGGATGGAGAGACTGAGGAGCCTGATTGTTCTGCTGTTGCGGTGGCATACCTAAGGGTAGTAGTTAAAATGTTTCACGCTTTGATAGGCTTATATTAAAAATACAAAAATACAGACTTTAAAGTGGAACTACACATTAAATCAACTTTCTTTGCTGCTAAACTGTGTATATGGTATATATTGTTCCGAGTCAGTGGCTGCCGCAATTTCAAGTGCTACGTAACAACACATAAGACTACCCTGATTACAGCCAGGTGCACAGATGCTTCAGTCCCCTGCACCTGCTGTAATCAGGTGCAGGGGAATAAAGCGATTCCATAAAGTAGGACTAATCACTTCCCACTTTAAGAAATCCTTTTATTAACAGTTGTAGCGTTAACATATTTTAGTGGCAATTATCTATCTATCATCAATTCAAAAATGGGTGTATTTTTATTGGCCAAATGGTATATAAAATATCTTGTCACAAGCATTGCCGGCCTTAAATCTTTGATGAACTTGTGTAATAGCATTTAAAAGTCCTTGATGATACCTCTTTATGGTGTAGTCCCCATTGGCTTCTGCTGAAAGGCTGAGGGGCCCCTGGGACTTTCAGTTCCTGTAGCGGTGAAGGCTTATTCTGACTCCACAAAGGACTAGTTTCTTTTATTCCACAGAGTAAAGGAGATAAGACAGAGACAACAGAACGTCTTTGCACTACAGCTGCTATGAGAATTAGAATGGCATAGGTCTGTAAACAGGAAAAATACTTCAAGAAAAGTTTACTTAAAGGGGTTTTACACATTTTTTCATATCATACTGTCAAATTTGTCATGTCGCTGTACATATACATTGCCTGGCCAAAAAAAAGTCGCCACCAAAAAAAGATCACACACTATAATATTTAGTTGTTCCACCTTTAGGTTTAATTACGAAACGCATTCACTGTGATTTATTTCCATTCATTGCATTAATTTTCACCAAGATGTTGCATTGATGATGGTAGAGTCTGACCGCTGCACAAAGCCTTCTCCAGCACATCCCAAAGATTCTCAATGGGGTTAAGGTCTGGACTCTGTGGTGGACAGTCCATGTGTGAAAATGATGTCTCATGCTCCTGGATCATTCTTTCACAATTTGAGCCCAATGAATCCTGGCATTTTCATCTTGGAATATGCCCGTGCCATCAGAGAAGAAAAAATCCATTGATGAGTCCCCTTAGGGTTGCTGCAGTTGGTAAATCCAGGTGGCGACTTTTTTTTTTTGGCCAGGCAGTGTATATTGTAAAGCAGAGTGTTTTTTTTCCATCTATAGACTTTATTCCACCCATGTTTGCCATAAATACACCTAAACTGCACTGATATAAAGTAAGTTGATTTGTGTAGAATGTTCAATTCTCATGTGCACCAACAGCTCGACACTGCACTGGTTCTCTGGGAGGCTTTTAAACAGCTCTGTAGTTTGTATAGAATTTATTGGCTGCCTCATGCAAATAACATAACCTGAATAGCAAAGGAAGCCCCACAGCAACTTCTGGAATAAGATGAATAGAATCAGGAAGTAAGTGTGTGGATCACTGTTAGCATGCTAGCTGTTGTTAATCATGGTGTGACAATAGCTTGTGCATAGAAGTGGACTGATGGAGTGGGACATCTCCCATAGCGTTCAGCTCCAATATTTGCTCCTTCCTGCCTGAACTGTTGGTTTGGCAGGGGGCAGGCACGTAGCAACGAGGCAGATCATTAGGATGCTAGTAATGCATGAAGAAAGTCAGAAATAACACTGTAACACCATTTAGAGTGAACAATAGCTGTTTTCATGTTTTAAGACAGCAAAAATTAGATAAGGGTGCACTATGTAACCTTTAATAATGGAGATCTTATTGCTTTGTCTGAAATATTACACAGTATGGCATTAAAAGTATCTATCTCCATGTAGGCCAAGTTACTGGTCAGATCTGTGGAGGGGTAATACCTCTCACAGTAAGAATGCATGTTTTCCAAGTCTTTTATTTTTGGTTTGTTTTTAGTAGTAAAACACCTGTACATAAATATAAGTCTAGATTGGTGAGGTTTTACTTACAATACAATACAATACAATCTACGTCTGTGCTCAAGATGCCACCGGGTGCAGGACAGCCATTTCTGCATAGAACCTCTAAGAAGCCAGTGTATCTGACTGAAAAGTAAAGATTAGATTCTGTGCTCTTAAATGTGAATGTGTATTTGATAAACCCAAAATACATCATTGAATCTGCACTTAAGCTGCTGTAATTAGGTCTAATTTTAGTATTTCATTTCTCTACTGTTAATGACTTAGGATGGGTTGAGCTTGGGGATAATATGAGACAAAACATTTTAAATTAATTTTCCACTAGCGCAAACCTGCTCATGCTAATTAATCCTTTAAACATAAAGACACCTATGTAGAATTCAAATGTATCATGAATGTTTGTACAGATATAGAGAGCCCTGTAGCATAAAAGGATATGTTTAAATAAATAAATAAATAAATAAATTCATGTTATTGCTTATGCATTTTGAGAGGCATTTTGATGTCCCAGTTTGACCATTGTTGGTACATTGTGCCATTATACTGCCTGTGACTTTTTGTAAATGTGTTTTTACATTTCAAACCCACTCAAAATATAATTAATGTTTAGTTAACCTTCAGCATTTTTCCTTTCTCAATTGCTGGGTTTCAAGTGAGAGCACAACATTTTATAAATTACAAATAGTGAGATCATCAGGTTTAAAAAAAAATAAAAAATCAACATTTGTATATTTACCTTTTGAATATTTCTTATGGAAATGCAGCATTTGCCCCCATCTAGGAGTACAACACCATCACAGGATATGAATACTATGAATGTAGTGTTCATTCTACCGTCACTACTATTTCTACTATTCCTACAAGTTGGACAGTAAGATTCAGACACTGTAAAGGTCCAGAGCTTAACTCACTCATTTTGGTTGATTATACAAAATAATAATAACTCCAGAAATTGTGTTCACTACAAACCGTTGCTTGCTAATAACACTGAAGCTAGAAGCTACAGTTAAATGTAAACTGCTTCATTAATGAAATATTTAAATAGAAAAGGATAATAAATATATATATTTTAAAGTCAGCATTTCATTACTTGAGTAGATGTGGCCTCGCAAATGAATAAAACTAAGTACTTTATTTTACAGACTATGAGTCACGCTTTTTTTCATAGTTTGGCCGGGGTTGTGACTTATACTCAAATGAGATTTATATGTGAAATATGTTTTTTCTTTATTTTTATGCATTTTTTGGCTGGTGCGACTTATACTCCAGTGCGACTTATACTCCGAAAACACAGTAAATTATGAAATATTTAGTATTTTAGAAGAAATTGTAAACGCAGATATGTTGTAAAATTTGTCAAAAATTCAAACCACACTTTGGAACAGCCTCTTCTGGGTCAAAATAAAAATAAAAAAAACCCCAAAAAACCTGCTTTTATCTTGGGCCAAAAAGTTACATACTATGGCTTTAACATAAAATTTAAAAATACCTAAGGCAGTTAAATAAAGTCACCATTGTGCATGTAAACTAAGTACTCCTTAAAAAAAAAAAAAAAAAAAAGTCAACCTTCTATTTTGTGTAGTGCCTTTGTTTAGCCCCTGACAGGCTCTGCTAATGAGCTCTTATATGCAAAACACACACATTTATGCTGCTGTCTGCCCACCACCGCAGGTTTGATCCCAACACAAAGACACATTTAAGCTAACAGCACACATTTAAGCTAACAACATGCGCTTAAGCTAGCAACACTCCGCCGCTAGCCCCTGAGCGCCATCAGAGCCAGTTTAGCCCGGGTACATTAGAATACTGGCCAGTCCTCCCACACACACTGCAGTAATGAGCACAATTACAGAAAAAAAACTGTGATAACTTGTATTTGTACACACGTTATGCAAATGAAATGAGATTTGTCAGGTTATTAAAAAGGTATGCTGTAGTGTTTATTTTTGAGGGTTGAAGCAGAGGTGAGTAATTGGCAAAAGTCTGCTCAACTAAGAACAGAGTCAGTTCAAATAATATTACTCAAGTGGAAGAAGAAATTACTCACAAAAGAGTTGAAAGTATTTGGGGAAACTACATCTGATTGAAAGATGAAGTGTCAGGACCAGATTTATTATTTGAAATGATGTAATTAGGCCTATAAGAACAACATTTTAAAAAGATCATAAAAAAACAACTGAAAAAAAAATCATATCTGAAGTCAACGTAAAGTGTTTGTCTCTTGTAGACTTACTCACAGTGGAAAGATGAACCAAACATTTTTCTTAAGTGAGAGTACCTGTCCAACTCTCAGAAGTACAATTATATTCAACAGTTACTGAATGTTACAAATGTACTTGAGTAAATGTAACTAAGTATCCACCTCTTGTCTTGGACACCTTAGGCTTGGTATTTTCCATTGTGTACTTTAGATAGAATAACGTATACTATGTGTCGAATGTGTGTATAAAATACATATGTTAGAAATAACTCTTGGTTGTTTGATTCTTGATTTCTGTACATGTGTAACACCACTGTCTGTAAGTGTATTAGCTGCATACTGAAAACTGAAGTGTTGAAATGATCAGAATGAGTTTGATTTGGTTTGGCTTGGTAAAAGGAGCACTTCCTAAGTGTCCTCAGAGCTCACCTGGTGACCTGGAGGTTGCTGTGATGCTGCAGGGCACAGAGGACAAGGAAGACGGACACTTTTGTGCTGAGGGCTACTAGTCACCTCACACTGGCCTGATATTGGATTTGATGACCCTACCTGACCAGTTCTCCTGTTGAGCTGCTGAGCCTTTGGATTGAGCTTCAAATAAAGTGATACTCACTGATAAGATTTAGGTTCAAATGATTCACCTCTTCATAATTACACTGTTAATAGCAATAAGTTTAAGAGCCTTCTTCAGTTAAACCAGGCTTTTATTAGCTTGTTTTTTGTCCTAGTCTATAAATTGGTCAACAGCACCATCTAGAGGTGAAGATAATGGACTTGGTTGATACATAATCCATCTAAGACACTGACTTGAACTGACAATTTAAAATTTAAAGGTACAGAATGTAATTTTCTGGAGGCGTTACCTGCATGATTCCATGGAAATAAAGTTAAAACCATACTACAGAACATTCTCCATGGAGACA
Organism: Periophthalmus magnuspinnatus; assembly: GCF_009829125.3. NCBI lineage: Eukaryota > Metazoa > Chordata > Actinopteri > Gobiiformes > Gobiidae > Periophthalmus > Periophthalmus magnuspinnatus. The sequence goes on from NC_047132.1 coordinate 4,941,433, forward strand.
GATAATTATTATGCCATAGTGTGAAATATTTCCATGGAAACAAGCAGGAGGAAACCCTCCTCCCAAATATCCAAATAAAAGTCAGGTTTGTGGACATGCATGCCCGCTTTATTTTTTATTTTTTTTTATTTTTTGATAAAAAGTTACCTATTGTGGCTTTAATTGAAGGAGTTTTGACCGTTTTAGCTTTGACCTTACTAGTGCACTATGTAACCTTTCTGGTCTGCCACATGCTCGTCTCCTAGAATATTCCACTGTGTGGCATTAAACTCAGAGGTGGTAAGGAGCATTTGTCGCCTACAAACTGCAGATTTATAATTTCAGCTCTGAATATAAACTTCTAAAATTCAAAATGTATTACCATTTTTAATCTCCAAATAGTTTTTGCCTCCTGCAGTGAGAGTGTAAAATCCTGCAGTCATTTAGTCATTACTCACACACTGATTATCCACAGTGTTTGTCTGACACTTCACAGCTGATGTTATCACCATGTCACCACGACAGGGACACACACACACACACACACACACACACACACACACACACACACACACACAGACATACACCCACACATATTCAGAGGAGAGAGAGGGAGCAAGAGGTGCAAGGTATACTGGGTAATAGGTTATGCAAAATAACGACACACACAAAGCAGAAATAGGTAAAAATTTTGGCAGTTTAATACTGAAGTTATAGTGCAGTAATAGTGCAATACACTGGATTTATATAGAGCATTTCCAGACCCAGAGCACTTTATATGACTTTATATTACATTATTCATTGACTCCACACAGTGGTGCTAAAGTGCTATTGTAGCCACAGCTGTGCTGGGGCAGACTGACAGAAATGAGGCTGCCAATCTGCACACTGACTCCGCTGACCACCACCAACACACACCACATTTATGGTGAGCAATGTATGTGAAGTGTCTTGCCTAAGGACACAATAGTTGCTTGGCTTATGAGATTTGACGAGGTCACAAGATGGTATGGTCAGCCATAATCAAATAAACGTAATGTTTATAGTGAGAATCACAATGGACTGAAATATCATCATTCACATAATTTGTTATCATGCTGTGGGCAGTTTAACAATATTTTAGAAATGCCATTCTTCAAAAATGCCCTGACAAGTTTATATACCATCAGTAGCAACATACACAGATACATCAGGCTATACTTGTGTCTGTCTGTGTCAAACCAAGTCAGATATCTCGTGTGTGTGGCACTTGTGTGCCGATATTCTGTAAAGCTTGTATTGTCCAGCAGAGGGGGCTGACATCACAGACACAGTCCATGTGGGGACTACTTATACACTACTAATACATCTCACTCAGTTTTATTTACTCGCTTACTTCAAAGTAGCAAAAGTAGCAAAAGCTGAATCTTAGCGACTCCTTTCCTTTTATAATTTGTAGAATTTGTGCATTATCCTCTTTTGTTACTATCATTCCATTAACACAAATTTATAAATTCGAACAGTGAAAATTGTCCTACCGTTTTGTGGAATGTTTGCATAATTTAAGAACTTTCAAAAATGTCACTTTACATTCATTCTATCTAGCAGCAGTGACTCTAGTGGACACTGTTGTGTTGTGTCCTTGGGCAAAACACTTCACCCACATTGCCTAGTATGAATATGGCACCATTGTTTCCATCAGTCTGCCCCAGGACAGTTATGGCTATAAAAGCAGTTTACCACCACCAAGTCTGGACTGAATAAACAATGCACTGTAAACACTTTGGGTGTCTTGAAAGTTGTTGTATAAATCTAATGTATCACACATCAAACCTCTCACAGAATACCTCTTTACTCCTGAGGTCATTTCAAAACATATGAGCCACAATTGTTAAACCTTCTCATTATTTGTTAGGGATACAAAAACAACAATCACGTCTATATTAATAATAATGGCACCACTTTCTGAAGCTACTGTGAAAATTTTTTTTTTTCACTTTGCTTATTTATACAGGGAAGACACTGACCAGTCATCCAACAAAAATTTACTGGGATTTATGTGGGATGAACCTATGAACCTATGGCCCTATTACTACACTACTACTTTATTTCTACCCTACTTCTTTTTGCTTTATATATCCAAAATATACCACAGTGATGCAATATTGTGGTTGTGATTTTGGCCATAAATGAGAAACCCTTATAGATGTTTGACTTGTTTGTGATTCTTGGGGAGATAACCACCCGTGTCTCCCGTTCAGGACATGGGAAAGAATCATTTGGGAACACTGGAAAGAATGCGATAAGTTATAAGTGTCCCAGGCAAATAAGGACACTCAGATGCCCTACGGATTTCTTTTCATATTTGTTATTAGAATTTCGGGAGAGGCTTGTGGAGAGGCATTTTTTTTATATATTCATAATGTTATAGGTGCCATTTTGACTGTTTATTGTTTATTTAATAGGTCATTCATGTCAGTTTTTGTTTTATGTCAGTAAAATTATGAACTTCACTTGAATTGTAAAACTAGGTAAAAAACTAGGCAAGAATTTTAGCTAAATCTTATGCAAAATTTACTTTTCCGAGCTTTTAGCCATGTTTTAGTAGTTTTCCCTTCTTATTTACTCTCTTGAAGTTGCATTTGGAGTGATTCGTGCCTGATAATAATTATAATAATAATAATTAGGTCGTACATATGATGACGTTAACTATGTTTTAGAGAAATGAATAGTCTTTAATGCCATGCTGTGGAATGTTCTAATCTATGATGTCAGTGTCTTATTAGTGGTGAGGATACAATAATGGATGCTAATGATTTAACTGCATTGGCATCATGACAAAAATAGCTGTTAGGATTTATGGTTCCTTGGAAAACGTCGTTTGTCTGGAAAATCCACCTGTTAAATAAATCCAGGTACTTCCCTGAGAGGGAAAAGTCAGTTCAAATAGCAAAGGTTACTGGAACTCATGCACATGTTAACCATAGAGTGTGACAGAGAGGGGTTATGTTTGGCTTAATAATAATAATAATAATAATAATAATAATAATAATAATAATAATAATAATAATAATAATAATAATAATAATAATAATAATAATAATAAAATTAAATACAAAAATATGTATCTGCAGATATTATTTTGCAGCAGTGACTTAAAGATAAAATAAATAAAGCTATACCAGATTTTTTAAAAACATAAAAAACAGAACCAATTTATTCTAAATTATTTTCTACGGTCAAAAATCATTTACCCTTCACATTGCTAGTATTCATAATTATTCACCGCAGTTTATTAAGCACTTTTCACAAACGTTGGGGTATACTAACTTTTATTGTGTTACATAAAAGTAGTTCCCGTTCCAGTTTCAATGCTGAAATCCAGTTGGTTTAAAACTAAAAAATCGTCACTGATAATAATGGTCACTGCCTAAACCCCAGCACCTGCACACAATCTGCAGCTCAGTAAGGGAATTCTGGAGGTTTCACATGAGGCCTGTCTATAAACTGAGAAAGAGAAAACTTGTGTCCTCCACCTGCTTGTCTCCATGAAGGCCAGATCTGTGGAAAGGCAAGCCTGATCACAAGTACTCTAAATGGAGCATACAAAGCAAGAAACTGGAGTAACAATCTCCAAAAATCCAGTTTTACTGGTGTGTCCAAACAGACCAGATAACAGACCTCCATGATTTTAGGATCTTACAAGTTGAGCCAAAATCACTTTCCCAAAAAAAGTGGTGGTGAATCGAAACATTACAAACCTCACAGTCATCCAAAGAGACAAGCAGAGTCATGTTAATGTCATGTTAACATCATGCTCACGTCACACTAACATCATGCTGACGGCTAATTACACAGACTCATAGACATATACAGCAGAGACATGTAGTCAGCAGATGACAGAGATTTACCCCAAAGCAGTTTCTTGACACTGTACTGCAGTTTTGCATGAGGCTGTGGTTCAGTGCTGCTAATGATAAGTGATCATTTGGAATTATGAAATTTGATTCTAAAAATGTTTGCTAAAATAGTTACATGTCCTAAAATATCAGTGGTGGAAGGAGTGCAAAAAATGTGTACACAAGTAAAAGTACAGGCTAACAATGTTCTCAATTACAATTACAAAAACTGCTGCCAAAATTGTACTTAAGTAAAAATTATGCATGAAAAATTACTCTGGATCTGCATATTCTCTGAGATGTGTTTATGGGTATAAAGAGGAGTAGAGACAGTACTCAGTAACTTCTATCATTTAAAATGTAACTAACTTATATGGCTACAGTTATAAATCTACTCAGTACAATTACCCCAAAAATCTACTCAAATACAGTAACATGAATATTTGTAATTTGTTACATTCCACCCCTCAAAAATAGGGATCATTAACCAGAAAGTAAAAGTAATCTATAAAATAACAAATCATTTTCACAGTCTCACATCTGCAGATCTTTATAGGCCTACAAAAATGAATTAGCATATCATAAGATGGTTTATTTATTTAATATATGGTAGAATTTAAAAAATCCTGCCCCCCCCTTATATGTTTGTGTTCTGTTCTTGTGACTGTGGAAGTTGTGACATTCTGGATGTTTTCAGTCTGATGTCGGTCAGATAAACACAAATACAACTGGTGAAAGTGATGAGAGCAGAGTCAGAATATGTCAAATGTGAATCACCAATAGCTGAGCCATCCGCTGTCAGGAGCCACAGAGACAAATTCAGCTTAGAGCCCCCTGAAAGCTAGCGCTGGCCCTGCTGCTATCCTCTGCATTTGAGGCAATGTGGCAACTTTGCAGCACTGTGGGAGTAACAGATAAAACACTTTCATTTATTTTCGATATTTAACAGGACAATATACAGTCACATGATGTCCAAGGCCAGAGACGCTCACATCAGATTCTAGTTTAGGAATCTGCAGTCCTTAAAGAGGAGGTATTATGCAGAATAGATTTTAGAGCTTTTTAACATGTCATAATATTGTTCCCTCATCAGAAACATGTCTGAAGCGGTTTTAGACGGCACACTGCAGACTCATACACAGTCACATCTCCATTTACAAAAGCTACACAGACAAAACTCCCACAGTCTCTCACCTCCCTGATTCAGTTCAATTCTCATCATTACCATATCAGGTCTCAGGAGGGATTGACCTTAGCACTACCACAAATCTACACAGAGCAAGAGAAAACTGGTTTTAGAGTCTTTGCCCCTCATTTATGGAGCACTCTAATAAACAACCCAAACTAAACAGTGTAATTTAAACACATTATATCTGTCATCTTTTCAGATCGTTGTAATTGTTTTAACAGAAGTATGTGAACGCACTTTGAATTTCTTTGTGTACAAATTGTGCTATACAAATAAACTTGCCTTGCCATCCATGCATGTTTGAGTAATTACCGATATCTCTCAGGCCCTGTTCGGACTGGTTAACTGTAAGATTCTGTACAATGCTCGGCCCACAAATTTAAATCACCCACGCTCCCACATAACAATTCTCCATAAATATAGAAAAACATGATGCATAACTGTTCACAGCAACTTGATAAACCTTATGTGACTTTAGCCGGGAGCAAAGAGGGGGGCCTTACAGCATCAAAAACGAAAGTGAAACTTATAAAACATGTTAATATGTTGTTTTCGGTAAGTATAGCATTTAGAAAAGAATAAAGGTAACACAGTGATCTACATATGTTCTTATATATATATGTTCTTTATTGACAGTAAAATAGCCTGTACAAAATGATAAATTGATAAAACAAAATGGTTGTGAAAATACCGGGTGCAACACTGGGGAAAAATAAGTGTCTATGGGCTTACACCAGCTGCAGAATTCTATTAAGAAACACAATGGAATGTTGGAACCAGCTGAATGTGCTGAATGTGATTTTGTTTACAATTTACAGTAAACAGAGTAAATAGTACATGCAAACTTTATGAAAACGCACTGAAATCTATCTCAAATCTATACAGACATGAATGAATTTAATCTGCATGACATAAAATACATTCCAACATAATTATGAAAACATGGCTAGTAAACAAATAATTCAGAATACACAAAGTCCTTGTTAACGGTGATGTCAGGCTGCCTCTGGAGTTAAGTTGGCCAAAGTTTTGCTTTCACTCCAAAGGCTAAACCAAAGCATTATTAAGATGTAACACAGATATCTCTTTCTCAGCAGTAAACATCTGTGGCTCTCAGCTACACCCTTCTTTAGAAAAATGCAGTGTGATGTCTAACTGCTGAGTTGGTTTGAGTATTTGCCTGAATTCACCTGAAAAATTTGCGTAATTCCAATAGAACTCAACCGTGACCACCCGCCGCTTGGTTCTGGAAGTATATTTCCCAAAGACTTTCCAAAGAAAAAAGTTTGAAAGCTTTCTCATGACTAATCAGTGGTAACAAATGACCACAAGGATATTGAGGACAACTGCGTTACTGACATTTGTTACAACATATCTGGTCGTTGTGCCTTTCAACTTGTAATATTTGAATTTGTCAGAAAGTCTATTGGGAAAATGAATATGACCAGTATAAGTAATGGAACACTACTTTTTCACCTCATCTTTATCTCATTTTTTTTTTTGTTTAAAGGAATTACATGCTATTTTCAGTCTTTGCCAATACCCGATATCAACCGTTATCAGGGCAGATACTTCGGTAACTGGTAATGGAATTGAAAAAGCTGGCTCAGTCTCTAAAATGTACACATAAAATTACAAAAAATCCTCATATAGCGTAGTTGTTCTGTCGTGGGGTTCATGTAAAGCAGTCCATGCTGGTCTTGGCTCTCTCCAGCTCATGGAGGAAGTTATAAAACTGAGGAAGTGTAAGCTCTGAAAGAGACAAAACAGGACACAGTTAAAAAGACGACTTTTCAACACGTTTTACACTTCACAATTGGGATTTGAGAATATAGGGAAGATATTTATTATGATAGCAGTAAAGCAGTAAAGTATTGAAGAAATGCTATTTATTCTCCAGAAATGTTAAGATGTAATGTTTGATCATATTTGAAAAGATTAGGATGGAGAGTTTATATTGTGTTTTTGTTAACAATACTGAAATAGACAATTTTGCAAAAGATTTCAGGAAGGCTACTAATTTCACTCAAGCTCAGTTAACACAATTATATTTAAAATTTCACGAAAAAATGTTATTTTTTCGTAGACACTGGCAGCCGATGTGACATATGTAGAGGCACTTCCATAACTGTTACCTAGCAACCATCATGTTAACACGGGGTAAACAAAACGTGTTATAATAATGACAATAACTTAATTTTGTTAAATTCATGCTCTACCCTCCACCCATCTGTCTTGAAGTTGTTATTGTTTTATCTGGAAACATTCTAGATTAAAGACTGTATGGCATAAAATATATATATATATATCTCCAGGTAAATAAGGAGGGAATGCAACCAGGTCTAGTTACAGCTCAGATCTGTGGAGAGATCTCACTGTAAGAATACATGATCACAAGGTATTCCTTTGACACAAACACAATGCTAGACAGTTTAAGCTTAATGCCATACTGTGGAATATTCCAGGTAAAGCAATAACATTTCCATAGAGACAAGCAGGTGACAGACCCCTCATCAGGAAAGTGAAGTATTGTGGCTTTAAACTTTATAAAGATTTGTGTCAGATTTGAGTCGCGTACTCACCCATATAAACATTTTCTGTAGAGTTTCCTTTTCGAATCACCAACTTCAACTGCAAAAGAAGAATATAAATCCTTTACAAATGAAACTAAATCATTCTAATGTACGAACGGATGCAAATGGAGGCAAAAATGAAGTGGAACATAAGAAACTTTAACTAGTCTAGGAATGTCACAAAATATAAAATTGGGTAAGAAGAATTATAACCACTCAGATACATGTGAGTGATATCAGAGCCTGGTTTAAGGACATTTAAAATAGTTTTTTACATTATTTGTTTATTTAATAGGAGATTATTACAAACAATAAAAATCAGGATTGTCTTCACCAGAAATTATTAAGTTTTACTGGACAAATACTTAAAATGTTCACCTCAGAATACTTTTTCATTTTATCTACAGATCATAGACTGTATAAAGATGAGGACCAAGTGAGTGTGACGTCACCCACAGAGTTCAGCTCCAGTCAAATGAAGCTCATCGAGGCTAGCAGTTATAGTGGCCAATTTGGAGCAGAGTTCCACATTTGGAATTCTGACCGTGAGTATCATAGCAACCAAAGAGCCAATCTGGAGCGAGGATGTTGAAGGTAATGGCCCTTCCCCCTCGCACCACTGCTTTAGCAAGGGAGCGGGTGCTTAGCAATGCTAGTGGGAGCAACCTCTGGGAAAGAAGCGCCTGATTTGTCTGTTATTAATGTTCATATCTTGATTTATGGACACAATAGCAAAATAAAAACACCAGGATCATGTAGAGGAGATTGAAATCAACATTTTACACCCAAAATGACAACTGATAGCAGCAGTTACAGAGAGAGGGGGCGACGAATCTAATTTGAAGTGAATTGGAGTCAATGGAGTCGGAAGTGCGCCCAATGATCACTTCCTATTTGGAACATGACGGCTAGCAGGTTAGCTATGTCCATTTATATATACAGTCTATGCTACAGATATATTACAACCTTTCCACATATGATGCTATTTGTGAGGTGTGAATACAATTTTGAAGTTACAAAATAGTATATTTTTCTATCTTTTGAAATAGAAAAGGACACTAACTGATATTTCTACCCTGGTTAGCTTATTTTTTTTGTTGTAAAAACTTAAAACCTTAAGCATTTTGATCTGATGGGTCAATTAAATTTTGCCTTCAGTTGACTCCATTCAGGAATTTTTAATATTCCAATGACGTAGCATTTTAAAGGGTCTATTTAATTCATACATATTTCCGTGTTTGTGGTTTACCTGCAGAAAAATGTTCCCGACTTTGTGCATTTCACTGGTCCCAACTGTCACTGCGAGAGAGAGGAGCCCGGTTAAACGTGTTATGGTGAGGGAACTTGCTTGGGCAAAACACCATGCAGGTTTATACATTAACAATTCCTTAAAAGGAATAAGTAGACTCCACATAGCCTGGATTCATTATTTCTGACAAGCCTCTTAAAAACTCCAGCTCTTTTCAAACTGCTCTAGGGTTGTCAAAAATCCACACCCAGATATACAAATAAAGTATCGAAACCAGTTGCTCATCTGAAGTATCGATACTGAAAGACATGATATAAATAGGACAAAATGGACCCTTTTCTGATAATAAAATTTCAAACTCAATATCGATACTAAGGAATAGACTCAATACCATGATCATAATAAAAAACTCTATATTTAAACAATCAAATGCAATTTTTCAACATAGTAGTACTATGACATGGAGGAGCAGCGGATCTATGCTGAGCTCCTCCTGTGTTCCTGAGGTCCTCACTGTATCTCTAAGGGAGTCTCTTAGAACTACACCAATGACCAGCCTGTCACAATAATTACTATATTGACTTATCATTTAGTATATTACAGCTGGAACAATATATTTTGGGCCTCAATATTTATCATGAGTACTTTTTCTTTGCAAAAGTGGGGAGATTTGGGGTATTTTTATTGTAGCACGGTAAGATTTGAGCTGTGGAGGGGTGAAGTAGTCCCTTTTCATATCTGAATGAGGGGTGCAAGCATAAAGGTTTTCTCTTGTAGACTTACTCACAGTAGGAATAGTAACCAAAACTTTTACTCAAGAGGACTGTTACTTCAATAAAAATGTTACTCAAATAGAAGTATGCGGCTAGAAAAGTACAATTTCTTAAAGTAGTTAAAGTAAATATAACAGTACTACCCCCTCTGGTTTTATATAGAATCAGAGAGGGAATTGTGTTACTGAGATAACTGCAGTATTTTTGTAATTTGCTATTTGTGACCATTCAAAAACAATCTGGTATTAGCAGGTCAGCATCTCAATCCCATCTGGAGAACAGGTTGCCAGGTTTTGACTGTTGCCCTGAACAGAACAACAAATGTGTTTTAATGACAAGTGATGCATCAAGTCATTAATAAAACACTTAGTATTTCATGAGAACAAGCCGCCTAGCCAACAAAGTTTCATAGACTATCATTACCATACCGGCTGCTTTAAGCCTAGCCCTTGTGATCTTATACCAAAAACTACAATCATTAAAGATGGCTCATTACACGTTTGCAATAATGTAAAGCCTGACTTCCAAAATACTGTCAACTGAGGACATCTCCAAAACATATGCCAATCAAAAGTCTGGACACACCCTCACTGAATGTTTGTCTTTTCTTTGTTTAATACTTTCTACATTTTATATACAGACAGAATACATCAAATATATCATGCAAGATAAATAGAACTGTGTGGCAATGAAAAAAATATTAAAAAACTCAACTAAATATATTTTATACTGTATTTAGATTCCTCAAACTAGCCACCCTCTGGTTTGTCAACAGCGCTGCAAACCCTTGGCCTTCTCTCAGTGAGCTTCATGATGAAAACTGTATTTTTTATTTACTACATTCTATATGTGTCCATTCATAGTTTTGATGCCTTCAGTGAGAATCTACAATGTACATAATCATGGAAATAAAGAAGAAACATAAATGACAGTGTGTACAAACTTGACAAGTAGTGTACGTGAGAAAGTATGAGGTTCTGTGAGGCAGTGGTTGCATATTTCATCAAAATTAGGTTGTATTTAGACTACAGAGTGCAAGTAGTGAACAACTTTTAAATTAAATGGCCTAGTGAATGTATAGAGCCGAGAGACGTGCCACACTATTATTTACATTTTGGGTTGAGCTGATATAGGGTTAGGGTTATTTTTCAATCACTGATGGGTAAAAGGTTGTGCAGATGTGAGAGTAAAATGTATAAAGCAAATAAGTCTAGGCTGAATTCATAAAAAAGGCTTATTAAATATTTGTGAATTTTAGGCTTATTTCTTTCCATGGTTGATTTGACTGAAAATAAGTGAGTTCCAGCTTTCCCTTTGTTTCACATGAGCTCCACAGTTCTCCTTTATCAGATAGTGGACACATGGAATAAATAAAGAATACTTCCTATTGGACAAAAAAACAACAACAACACTTTTGTTCGTTTATACTGACAGCGAAGACATTGAACTTTGCTCCAGTTTTTGTTTCATGCAGTAGGCCCAGCAATTACAGAGAGATTAACTATAAAACAGTTACAGTTACAGTAAACAGATCTACAGTCTGACAGTTAATCCTTCACCGCCACACGCACGCTGCTCTGTACTTACTTCATTCTCCAATTTTATTTTCTTAATAGGTGATACAGGTAGGATTTCGCAACATGTAATCATTTTGGTACAAAGCTATCCATCAGAGGTATTGACTGCTGCATGGCTCATGTTATCAGATTCCACTGTCCCACCGAACATGGAAGTCAGCAAACTTGTTTCGTTTTATATGAATATTGCAATTTAAAATGTGCAAATTATTATTAACATAATGATCCACGGATGTCATAGATTTTAACTATACAGTAGAGTTCAGCACAATATGTCTTTAAATGGCAAATTCCACCATAGAATTTTGACCTGTCCTCCAGCTCAGTTTAAACTATAGGGATTATAGAATGTTGTGACCAGTGTATTGATTTGCATTCGTTTACCTCCAAACTTCCACTCCATGTCCACCAGCTGGTTCACCATCAGAGTCTGTCTCACTGCCAACCTGGACAGAGCAGCTGAGTGCTCCCCCCACTGAGAAGGACAAGATATTACAATATCATACTTTAATACATTCTAAATATGTGTAATTGTTTTTGGAGTAATATAAACTAAACCGTAATATAAATAACGTAATATAAACGTAATATATAAATAAAGTAATATAAACTAAACTAAACTGACCTGTTGTGAAAACTGAACAGCCTTTTCTTCATTTAACCCTGAAATGATACAAATGAATTATCGTCAGACACGTCTCCAGGAGGAAACACTTTTATATCCACATTGAAATGTTCACCTAAAGTTACCAGGTCCTCTCGGATCTGTTCAGCTGACAGATTCTTCTTCATCGCACCTGAAAGAAAAATGAGTAGTGTGTTGTTGTGTTAGATAGAAACAAGAAGAAATTACAGCAGATTTGTATAAATGTGTAGTGAAATCTGAAGTTTGAAGCAGTGACTTTGAATACAAAAAGGATTCCGTAGAAATTGATTAAGCTCATAGGTAACAAACTTTGGCATGTTTGTGTTTTTATGCTATTTCTCATACAAGTCTTCAGTTTGTTTTAATCTATTCTCTTTGATTTTTCAGAAGAGAACAGCACTGTATATTTGTTTTGTTTGTATCGTGTTTGTGTATTTTAACTGGGCTCTCATTAAAAAAAAAAAAAAAAAAAAGAGTCTGGACTCTCTCTGTATAAATACAGATACATGAAAATGAAATTTTGTGCGCTCAGGTACGCCCCCTCCAGGTGAGTTGAGGGGCTGGAAGTGTACTGCACTGAGATCTCTTGGTAATGGGTCCTGAGACAGTACTATAGAAAGTTCTAAATATTATCAGTCTGGAATGGCTCGTGCTGAAAGCAATAAGGAAAAGGAAGAACATTATTCAAAGCTGATTAGTCCAAGCACCACTAGAGTGGAGTGGGCAAAAATGAAACCTTTTCCTCCAGAGAATCCATTTGAGAGAAAAGCACAGATACACACGTGGAAAAAATTGTTGGTAACTGTCGGTTAATGAAAGAAAAACTCACAATGGTCACAGAAATAACTTGAATCTGACAAAAGTAATAGTAAATAAAAAAATCTCTGAAATTTTTTATTTAAAAAAATAAACTCATGAAACAGGCCTGGACAAAAATGATGGTACCCTTAACTTAATATTTTGTTATGCAACCTTCTGAGACAATCACTGCAATCAAACGATTCCTAAAACCATCAATGAGACTTCTGCACCTCTCAGCAGGTATTTTCACCCACTCCTCATGAGCAAACTGCTCCAGTTGTCTCAGGTTTGAAGGTTGCCTTTTCCAGACGGCATGTTTTAGCTCCTTCCAAAGATGCTCAATAGGATTTAGGTCAGGGCTCACAGAAGGCCACTTTAGAATAGTCAAATGTTTTCCTCTTAGCCATTCTTGGGTGTTTTTAGCTGCGTGTTTTGGCTCATTGTCCTGTTGCAAGACCCATGACCTGTGACTGAGACCAAGCTTTCTGACACTGGCAGCACATTTCTCTCTAGAATCCCTTGACAATCTTGATATTTCATTGTACCCTGCACAGATTCAAGACACCCTGTGCCAGATGCAGCAAAGCAGCCCCAGAACATAACAGAGCCTCCTCCATGTTTCACAGTAGGGACAGTGTTCTTTTCTTGATATGCTTCATTTTTCCGTCTGTGAACATAGAGCTGATGTGCCTTGGCTCAGTTCCATTTTTGTCTCATCTGTCCATAGGACATTCTCCCAGGAGCTTTGTGGCTTGTCAACATGTAGTTTGGCAACTTCCAATCTGGCTTTTTTATGATTTGTTTTCAACAATGGTGTCCTCCTTGGTCATCTCCCATCAAGTCCACTTTGGCTCAAACAGTGACGGATGGTGTGATCTGACACTGATGTTCCTTGAGCTTGAAGTTCACCTTTAATCTCTTTAGAAGTTTTTCAGGGCTCTTTTGTTATCATTCGTATTATCCGTCTCTTTGATTTGTCATCAATTTTTCTCCTGTGGCCATGTCCAGGGAGGTTGGCTACAGTTCCATGGATCTTAAATTTCTGAATAATATGTGCAACTGTAGTCACAGGAACATCAAGCTGCTTGGAGATGGTCTTATAGCCTTTACTTTTAACATGCTTGTCTACAATTTTCTTTCTAATCTCCTGAGACAACTCTTTCCTTTGCTTCCTCTGGTCCATGTTGAGTGTGGTACACACGGTCACCAAACAGCACAATGATGACCTGTAGCTCTATATACAGGCCCACTGACTTATTATAAGATTGTAGACACCTGTTATGCTTATTAGTGGACAAACCTTGGATTAGCATGTCCCTTTAGTCACATTATTTTCAGTCTTTTCTAGGAGTACCATCATTTTTGTCCAGGCCTGTTTCATAAGTTTATTTTTTTAAATAATTCTGTTGAAGTGTGGTTGAAAAACAATATCTGACTTTCATTGGTTAAATTTCATAGAATTTTATTATTACTTTTGTCAGATGCAAATTATTTCTGTGACCATTATGAGTTTTTCTTTCATTAACTGAAGGGTACCAACAATTCTGTCCATGTGTGTATCTTCCCTGTCCACAAATGCACAAAACACTTACCCTTGACACATTTTTCACAAATAAAATAGTCTTTATTTATTTATATGAGAACTGTGTGAGAATGCCGAGTTTCTATACTGTAGTTGTTCTTTGGTTTGTACCTTGTGGCACCAGTAGTACACTCTTCATAAGGTTCTTGAGGGGTCCAGCGCTCATCCCATGCTCCCCTGCAAACTCAGCCAGCTGCTGCATGAATCTCTCTGTCTACACATCCACATATACAGGGGAACAGGGGAACAAGCAGAGATGGAGAAATGCATGAATTCATTTGCACATAGACACAAAGACCCCGTCCACATTTAGTCTCGCTTCAGTTATCAAGGCGGTGAACGAGAGGGTCGCGTCCCTGCGCCTTCGGGTCGGGGACAGGTCTCTCACTGTTGTGTCGGCCTACGGGCCAAACAGCAGTGCAGAGTACCCGGCCTTCTTGGAGTCCCTGGGAGGGGTACTAGACAGTGCACCAACCGGGGACTCCGTTGTTCTCCTGGGGGACTTCAACGCCCATGTGGGTAACGACAGTGACACTTGGAGGGGCGTGATTGGGAGGAACGGCCTCCCCGATCTGAACCCGAGCGGTGTTTTGTTATTGGACTTCTGTGCTAGTCACAGCTTGTCCATAACAAACACCATGTTCGAGCACAAGGGTGTCCATCGGTGCACGTGGCACCAGGACACTCTAGGTCGGAGGTCGATGATCGACTTTGTTGTCGTGTCATCTGACCTCCGACCGCGTGTCTTGGACACTCGGGTGAAGAGAGGGGTTGAGCTGTCAACTGATCACCACCTGGTGGTGAGTTGGATCCGCTGGCGGAGGAGGAAGCCGGACAGACCTGGCAGGCCCAAGCGTATTGTGAGGGTCTGCTGGGAACGTCTGGCGGAGCCCTCTGTCAGGGGGGTCTTCAACTCCCGCCTCCGGGAGAGCTTCTCCCTGATCCCGGGGGAGGTTGGAGACATGGACTCCGAGTGGGCCATGTTCTCCACCTCTATTGTTGATGCGGCTGCTCGTAGCTGTGGTCGTAAGGTCTGTGGTGCTTGTCGCGGCGGCAATCCCCGAACCCGGTGGTGGACACCAGAAGTAAGGGATGCCGTCAAGCTGAAGAAGGAGTCCTATCGAGCCTTGTTGGCTCGTGGGACTCCTGAGGCAGCTGATGAGTACCGGCAGGCCAAGCGTGCCGCGGCTCGGGCAGTCACAGAGGCAAAAACTCGGGGTTGGGAGGAGTTCGGGGAGGCCATGGAGGAGGACTATCGGACGGCCTCAAAGAGATTCTGGCAAACCGTCCGACGCCTCAGGAGGGGAAAGCAGTGCTTCACCAACACTGTTTACAGTGCGGGTGGAGAGCTGCTGACCTCGACTGGGGATGTTGTCGGGCGGTGGAAGGAATACTTTGAGGATCTCCTCAATCCCACTGTCACGTCTTCCGAGGAGGAAGCAGAAACTGGGGACCCAGAGGCGGACTCGTCCATCACCCTGGCTGAAGTCACTGAGGTGGTTGGCAAGCTCCTCGGTGGCAAGGCTCCGGGGGTGGATGAGATCCGTCCTGAGTACCTCAAGTCTCTGGATGTTGTGGGACTGTCTTGGCTGACACGTCTCTGCAACATCGCGTGGCGGTCGGGGACAGTACCTGTGGAATGGCAGACCGGGGTGGTGGTCCCTCTGTATAAAAAAGGGGGACCGGAGGGTGTGTTCCAATTACAGGGGAATCACACTCCTCAGCCTTCCCGGTAAGGTCTATTCCAGGGTGCTGGAGAGGAGAATCCGACCGATAGTCGAACCTCGGATTCAGGAAGAGCAGTGTGGTTTTCGTCCTGGTCGTGGAACACTGGACCAGCTCTATACTCTCCATCGGGTCCTCGAGGGCTCATGGGAGTATGCCCAACCAGTCCACATGTGTTTTGTGGATCTGGAGAAGGCATTCGACCGTGTCCCTCGTGGTGTCCTTTGGGGGGTGCTCTGGGAGTATGGGGTCCGGGGCTCTTTGCTAAGGGCTGTCCGGTCCCTGTATGACCGGAGCAGGAGCTGTGTTCGCATTGCCGGCAGTAAGTCAGACCTGTTCCCAGTGCATGTTGGACTCCGCCAGGGCTGCCCTTTGTCACCGGTTCTGTTCATTATATTTATGGACAGAATTTCTAGGCGCAGTCAGGGGCCGGAGGGGGCCTGGTTTGGGAACCACAGGATTTCATCTCTGCTGTTTGCAGATGATGTTGTCCTGATGGCTTCTTCGAGCCAGGACCTGCAGCAGGCACTGGGGCGGTTTGCAGCCGAGTGTGAAGCGGCTGGGATGAGAATCAGCTCCTCCAAATCCGAGGCCATGGTTCTCGACCGGAAAAAGGTGGTTTGCTCTCTCCGGGTGGGTGGTGAGTCTCTGCCCCAAGTGGAGGAGTTCAAGTATCTCGGGGTCTTGTTCACGAGTGAAGGAAGGATGGAGCGTGAGATTGACAGGCGGATCGGTGCAGCGTCTGCAGTGATGCGGTCGCTGTATCGGTCCGTTGTGGTAAAGAAGGAGCTGAGCCGGAAGGCGAAGCTCTCGATTTACCGGTCAATCTACGTTCCTACCCTCACCTATGGTCATGAGCTTTGGGTAATGACCGAAAGGACAAGATCGCGGATACAAGCGGCTGAAATGGGCTTCCTCCGCAGAGTGGCCGGGCGCACCCTTAGGGATAGGGTGAGGAGCTCGGTCACACGGGAGGAGCTCGGAGTAGAGCCGCTGCTCCTACACGTTGAGAGGAACCAGCTGAGGTGGCTCGGGCATCTGCTCAGGATGCCTCCTGGACGCCTCCCTAGGGAGGTGTTCTGGGCATGTCCCACCGGGAGGAGGCCCCGGGGAAGACCCAGGACACGCTGGAGGGACTATGTCTCTCGGCTGGCCTGGGAACGCCTTGGGGTCCCACCGGAGGAGCTGGAGGACGTGTCCGGGGTGAGGGAAGTCTGGGAGTCCCTGCTTAGACTGCTGCCCCCGCGACCCGGCCCCGGATAAGCGGAAGAAAATGGATGGATGGATGGACAGTTATCAAGGCCGATCACCAAACGCCACAGATACACACCTCTTTGGGCTCCAGGAGGAACTGGAATAGAATTTGAATCAGATGCACAAATTGCTGCAAAGTGATGAAGAAAAAACACATTTTAAGTTGGGTCAAAGAAAACTTTAAAACAGTGAAAAAAAAACTATTCATACAATTATCTCTAATTGTACTGTTAACTAAAACAGAGAAATATGGTGACTGAAGGCTTCTAGATAAAGAATATTTACAAGTAATTTGTATCATTGATGAAAATAAGAAATTGCTTTTTAAATTTTCTTTTCCATTTTGATTTAATATTTTTTGTTATAAGGGTCTTTTGGTGTTTGGTGAGTTTTGATGAATCTGTATAGTCTGCTGATCAAAACATCATTGATTTATTTTATTTTATTTTTTTTTAATAGCTGACTAGTCACAATCATTCTGAGTAAATGTCTCAGCCCTAGTAATCATTAATCAAGTACTGTACATGGTCTATAATATTTAAAATAATCTAATACAGCTTATAATTCTATGGACTTCTATTGGTATCGGGTATTGTTCTATATGTAATCAGGGGGAGGCCATTCAAGTGATGCATTACACAGACTATGCTGGCTTATAATATTTGCACTGGAGTTAATACAATGCTGTTGAGGAGTTAGTGTAAGAAAAGCGTCTCTCCTTAGCCACTTTCGATTAGTCTGAGGATATGTTCAGCAAAGGCACTGCAACAGATATTCATGGATTTTTGAATGATTAAAAAATGACTGTTGCCATAGTGATAAACAACTAAAACGGAAATATTATATCACTTGAATGGGAAAAAAGTCCTCAAAATGTTGTCTATTCAAGGGTTTCTGCTTTCCCTTACATGCACCATTTTGAGGGCATTCTATCATTCAAATGCTTAAAATTGCTAATTGCTATGGAAATGGATCTAATTTTTTAAATGGTGACACCCATGAATATGCAGACAGTACTCAAAACCAAAGTAGCCTGTTGGTATTGATATCAGGACTGAAAAAGACCCTTAAGTCCATTAACATTTTTTCACAATAAGCCTTGAAAACTGATTACTATGAATACAGTTTCAGTCACTACACTTGTCACATGACTTCAATGATCAAGTAAAAGTTCTACACTAAAACACCAAATGCAAAAAACAGAACCGTTTAACCTTTACTAACATTATCAATTATCTCCCCAAACTTTACAATCTAATTACCGTTTGAAAGTTGAACCCTCCCTCTATAATACCACAGATGCAGATGACAACACACAACACAACATTCCCCTTTTAGCTCGTTAATAATCTAAACATTTCCTATCCGGGTCATACTTACCTCCTCGTTGAGTTTGTTGAGGTTCTGAAAGTCGTTGGTGACCGTGTCGGGTAATACATCTTTAGTAAAATGGAGCTGCATGGTTTTATTTGAAAATTTGACCAAAAAAAAATCACAAGATAAACAGCTGCAGCTGATAGCCTCTGCAGCTTACTTCCTGGTGCCTCAGTGCGCATGCGCTCCTTCTACGTCACGCTGCCGTCACGCTGCCCTATGTAGAGCGCACAGTTTGGCACAGTTTGAATTACAAAGATTTGAAAGTATTTTTTAATAGTTATTTCGGTATATTTAGTACAAACTGGTTTGGTAAGTAGTCAGATAGTACTTTTGTCACACTTTATCTTTTATTGAGTAGATTTATATGGAACTAAAACATAGGTGGGCGAGTTGTTCACTTAAAGGATGTTTTGAGTGATAAAAGCTGTTAATACAATAGTCCAAGATTGTATGCTATTGTAAGTTGTATGCTACTTTACGTTTGGATAATTTTCTTTTACTTTATTTGTGCAATGTAGAATAATAAAAGAAAACTATGGTAATCGTGGTAAGCGTTGGGACAAGAAATTGCATTTTCTTTTTCCGCCTAAGTACTTTAACCTAGCCTAAATGTGATGTTACATTCTACTATTTTGCAGTTCCTTATAAAATAGCTCTTTTTAAACTTTTACTTGTATTACCGCCGATAAGAACCACTTCCCAAAGTTCCTTCTCCAACTTGAAACTGCGGTAAACCCAATCTGAACAGTTTAAACAAAATAAATACATTTCCTTTATAAATGTCTTTTTAATCCAACATTTTCCACCACTCCGTAATTTACTGAGATGATTCGGTTCGTGGAGGGCGCGTGGTTGAGGGAGCGGATCACATTATTCACGTGTTTTACTTGTTCACTCTGATAGGTAGGCGGAACTACTTACCTGGGAACGCTTTTTCTACACTCTCCCGGGCTTCCACGAATCTGCTGCTACCTCCCCATGTCAAACCACCGCGCACGCTTCAGCGCTTAGTTAAACTCTGCGAGGGGCCCACACAACAGCGGCATTCAGCGGGCACATTTGGGGAGAGAAAGAGAGAGGGAGAGAGAGGCTGAGACTGCACACGGTGTGGACTGAAACAAGTATTTCTGCAGCGGACGAGTTCAGTTCACGCCTGGCTTCCTCGCTCCACTTCCCGCTGCACTTTTCCCTCTTTGATCCCTGGCTTTGCGCGCTACCACAACTACTTCCTTCGCAGTTTTCCTGGATTAGAGGCAACACGCGTGGATGGTTATGTAAGTTAATTTTAACGCAGAAATAATCAACAGTTTTTGCACTGCTGTCGTTTATTTGTCGCGATTGTCGTTGTCTTTTACGCACGACTGAACCCGTGCGTAAAAGACGAACGACATTTTGCTTAAAAGTTGATCGTGTTTGAAAAGTTGCGAAATTTTTGATAACTTTTTAATGCATTTGTGGATGGGATTAGGCGAGGAGTCTGCCATGTGCACGGTCAGGTTAAAGGGAGCCGTGTACAGATGTGCAACCTGCTATGGAAAGTTACCAATATCGAATTCGTTAAAGTTTTGACAAACTAACACGTGTTTTGGACATTTAACGTTTCTATACGAATCTGGACTTATCTATTTGCACCAAGAACACTTGTCGACTTTATATATTATTAGTTGATGATGCTTGGTTAAGTTCACGGTTGTTCTCTATTGTTTTTTTCTTTTTCTTTTTTTCGTTTTGGTGTTGCATATTGTGATTTGGCCATTTACTTTGTTATTGTACCTACTGTCTATATTATCAAGACACTGACTGTTAAAGTTCCATTTTTTTTAACGGTGTAGGAACGTGTCTATTTTGCATTTCTACACTTTCAACTGTTTTTATTTCAGAAAAATACCTGGAAAAACAGGCATTCTTACTGTGAGCGGGTCTTCTTAACGCAATATCGTCCTGTAATGGTCGCCAGGCAAAGCAATAACATCTCTATTAAAACAAGCAGGTGACATACCCTCCAACAGAAAAGTTACATAGTGCACTTTTAAGATTGATGCACCAGTGTTCATGTTTCGAGACATTTCAAGCTTTACAGACAAGAACATGCCTCGTTGTTCCTTTTATGGGCTCGGATGTCTGACATGCATGTAAATTGTGTATTGAATGATTAATAGGTGTCTGCTTTTACACTTGTCTTTGATAACTTTGTTGCAGTTTGGAGCGGTGCAAGAAGGGACACGTGCGCGCAGACAAATCAAAGCCATTCAACCTTTGGAAAGTGTAGAGAGCAGAGGAGGCGTGCGCGTAATGGGCAACTACCACACAGGGAGAAAATGGAGAGGGAGGGGGAGGAGGAGGAGGAGTTTTATGTGCTAGCTTTGGGAGGCGAGAAAGTGTGAATGCACAGTCGACATGGTTTCAGTGGACCTACATGGAATAAGCAGTTGGTGCAGAAAATGTAGGTTTTAGGTAGATCTAGCATTAGGTACCCTGTTTTATGTCAAGTTTTACACGTTTTTATGGCCCAGTCCTAGTAGGAGTTGTTGTAACACAGTAGTTACAGTCATATTCATCATCTTGAGAAATTCATGCAAGCTTTGAAACTTGTTGGCCAGTTGATCATTGTAATACACAAATAATGTTTATCATGATTTAGGATGCACTGATACTTTACTGGTTTTGAATACTGGCTCCAATTTAGTAACATGGCTTATGCTAAATTATGTTGCAGTCTGAGTCCTCTATATTCATCATCTGGAATGGCTCTTCCAGACTAATGAATACTTAAGGCTGATTGGTCCAGGTGTCACAATGGTAGAAATCTGTGCTGTTCCCAACTGGATTTATCAAAAGCTTGACTATTCACCAATGCACAAAGTACTTCATTCTGTACGACTCTGTAAATTTTTATTTTCTTTAAAATAGTATGTCCATCACTGTCATCATGTTTGTTTTGGATTGTTTTGGTGCTTTACCTTTGGCTTCTGTCATTGGCAGCACTAGGAGCCTCAATAGTTACCTGTAGGATAAACAAGGGTTGCATTGCACAATAGTTTGAATCTATCTGGTCTAAAGTTATGTCTTCATAACTAAATAAATTCAGTTTTCAGTCTCGGCACTATTAACTGTTTATTTTAGTTTGATAATGGTGGAATAAAGCTGGAATCAAGGAAGGCATCCTGTGACAGTTGCTGGTTATGCAGTTTGAGGAGTTGAATTTGAAGCATTTGTTAGGTATTAGCAGGTTTATGAGTTTGTTTTATCGTCTGATACATTTTACAGTCAAATCATTTGCACATTCTATATGTATTCATTCATTTGACAACAGACTTTATATTGTGCACTCTTCAGCCTTCAGGTTCCAATGACTTCTTTGAGTTTGAAATGCAGAGGTCTATGCTCTGTTAAATCTAATCCTAATACTTAGTATTAAGTACTATCAAAGTAGCACTTAATTGTTCCCTGGCATAACACTGGAACACTGGTGCGTCATGCTGTGCTGTTTTATAGGGATGGCTCTCTCAGTTTTTGGTTTGGTGCCAGTGTCTTTATGTGAAACATGCCTGTTGGAGATTTGTAGGAGAAATCAATCATTTGCATTGTACTAGGACTGTATAATGAATCATGTTTAATGTAAAGTGTGTCAAAATGTTTCAAATTATCAGTGATCACCTTGGGACTCTTTATGGAAAGTTTTTGTTTGTTTGCAGCCATTATTACTAGAGCTGAAACACGTAATCACAACTAATCAAACTATTTAACTACCAACTAATAGCTATGGACTATTCACAAAGTCTAAAACATGCCATGGTTTAGGCCTCGGGCAACGGAATGGCAAGTGGAAATGATGACATCAGTTTTGTCTGTGAATGTAATAATGCATTTTGACTTATATATTTTTTTTTTGGACGCTGAAAGACTCTCTACAGTGCATTACTCATTCACTCCACACTTGGCAGTGGTAAGGCACTATTTTAGCCATAGTTGCCCTGGGGTGGACTGACCGAACACGGCAACACTCATGCACACTGCAGTCACATTAGGCAATGTGGGTGAAAGGACACAGCAATTACTTTGCCACTGGTGCTCTGTGGCATGTGGCACCTGGTATTCCCAGTGGTGTCTTATCCAAGTACTAACCAGGCCCAACCATGCTCAGCTTCTGAGGTCTGATGAGATCAGACATTTACAAAAGGTGTATCCAACTTCAGGATGGCCTCAAGCAGCTCCTGTTTGGATCAAATTTAGTAATTTCATCCATTGGCCTTTCGTGATTTTAATCGTTGAAAAGAATAAAAGCCATATTAATCTATTTGAAAAAAGAATATAGATGTTTATTGTTAACTATTAATAGTGATTATATTTTGAAAGCACTGGTTACAAAGCATATAGTAACTTGCTGGCAGTATAAAAACTATAGATGGACCAATATGGGTTTTTTCATGACCGATGCAACTGTTTAGAATGCAGAGAAAATGATGGCTGATGAGCTCTGCATGCACATCTTTTTTTTTTTTTTTTTATTAATGATGATGATGATTTACCCTACTCTTTAGCCAGCTGGCTGGTCTAAATGAACAAATGCTCAGACAAATGCTAATTTCACCTCTCAAATTGCCTTTATACTGAAACCATTGTTGCCTACGGCTGTTGTTTTTAGCCTGATTTTTAACTGCTGCTTTTATTTGTTTTCCATACGTTTTAATTAATGCATAGTATAGAACCCCCTAATCTGGTTTCCCAAATCATTGCAGAATTGCTCCATTGTAGACTCTTGAAGTGGGTGATATACTGTGCTAGACATTCCCTCAGAGTCCATTCTTTACAATGGGCCTAAAATGTGCACAATGTATTTAACTGTAAAGGTCCCATCTGAGCTGAAGAGGCCACCAAGTGCAACATGACAGAAGAGGAATGCACGCCCCCCTCCGCCCCACCATGACCTGACCCCTCCCCACACACACTCACTCATCGTGGGGGAGAGGGGAGTGAAAAATCCCCCTCTTGCACCTAATCTCCAGCTCCCAGACTCAACTTTAAAGCAGAGTTGCCAAGTCTGTTTCTTTATAGCGACTTCAGGCTTCTTCTTTTGCAAAGTCACTTGCAAATTTTTGCGTTGCGTTGGGTTGCATTTTTTTTGGGCTTGCTCCTAAGTGATGCTTTGATATCATTCAAAGCACTTTACCTGATTTTTACAGTCTTAAAAACTTGGAAAAACAGAGTTAGATCATTTTGAGTTAGCAGTGGTCCAAAGTTATTCCTCACTTACCTTATACATTCTGAGCATTCTAAATACTTACCATGATGAGTTTATAAGCACTTTCCACAAATTTTGAACACTAGTGTGGAGTTTTGGTAGCATGCCAACTACCTGCACTTCCTTATTATCAGACAATAAAACACTTTCTAATTAAATGTCAGCCAGCATACAGCAGGCTTAATTTGACCTCAAGAGTTGTTCATAGGATATATGCTATTACATTATGTACATCTTCTTTTCTCAAAGGTTTAAATTGCTTGTGGCTGTTTAAAAATCTGGCAACCCTGCTTTGAAGTGAGAGAGCCCCCCAAACCCGCGGTAGCTTCTGTCCTCACTGTCCCCTGCAGACGGCCCCTCTGGATCTACACCCCATCCTCTTTTCCTGCCATTTAATTCACTCACTCTTTCTGAACACTGCAGTAATTTTATTTATTTTTTTACTTTTTCATGAAATTGGGCTGCATAATATATCACAATGGAACCGAAATCACAATGATCAAATTGTAATTTAATTTGGTTCTTTGCAGAGAACAATCTATCATCTTCTCTTCTCTTTTAAAAAAAAAAAAATTTAATTTTTTTTTAAGACTTCTAAAAATGTTTTAAAATGCATGGCATTATTGTATTAGTTTATCAGTTTATATTTTAGTCTTCTCTTAAATAATAAAGAGATGGTACTACGCAAAATTGACTCTCCCAGGCCATATTCAAACCCTCCTTTATGGTTAGTTGTAAGATTCTGTGCAACGCTCAGCCCACAGGCCTACATCACCTATGCTCCCTCACAATTCTGTATAAATATACAAAAGCATGATATGAAGCTGTGCATGACAACTTATAGACAGTTGTATAATATTAATATTTCATTTGTGTTTGCTTTGTAAGCTCAAGTGCACTGACATTTAGATTTTTCAATTAGATGTTCTAAAAGAACTACTGTTTGACTCTAACCCAGCCAGAAGCAGCCTTGAACTTGGCCCTAAGCTGTTGACAGATGTACATAGTTATCCAGAGGAATCTCTGACAGCCAGGCATTTAAGCCCATTCGCCACAAGAGGAGGTCAAAGGTCAGGGGTTAATAGAAGGGTACATCCACTTTGATAAATTTCATCATCCTGGTTTATTTATTTATTTATTTATTTTTTTACAATCAATTAACTTTTTCTATATTAAAACATAAATTACATACATTTGCCAAACAAATATATTAAAGCAACACAATGAAACTGGAAGCATGAGTCAGTGGAAATGGAAAGATAAAATCATATTTTGGAGCATTGTCCATTGAGATAAATGTTTTATTCCATTCTGTGGAATATTATTATCAAAGGAACAATATTTCCATGGAAACAAGCAGGCGGAGGCCCTCCTCCAGACCAAGTATGAGTCAGGTTTGTGGAGATGCGTCCTAACAGTAAATGACATTTAAAAAAAATTGATGTGCAATAAAAACATAAATAAAAAAACTCATATTTTTAACAAACCTTTTTAAAAAAAAAAAAAGAATTTTAGTCCTGATTTTTGCCTTGTCTGTTTTAGTCTTTCAAGTTTTTAAAACAACTTTAACTTTTTAAAACAATTTTGCAATAACATTAATTCTGTCAATGTGGCTTATTTAATGATGATCACACAAAATGTGTTATGTCTCCCTCTCTGCATTTTGTGTACATTTCTCTCATTTTGCGCCCCCACTTTTGGCCTGCCTTCCTGTCGCCCGCGGGTGAAGGTGCAAAGCCGGGTTTCCTTTGCCTTTGAGCCAGGATGCACCTGCAGGTCACGCTCAAGGAGCCATTGTCTTAGAGGCCCCTGTGGTAAAGATTAGGAGAGTTACTGTTTAGGGGCCCATAAGATGAGACAGGTGATGGACGACCGGAAAACTGCATTAAACAACACTTTCCTTTTTGCATTGTGTAAAATTGTATAGTAGTTGTTGTGTGTGTGTTAAAGGAATTGTATACACTACTCTACTCCAATCATAACTGAACGTGCGTTGCCAGTGCCCTAACCTTTATCTCAGTGTATAGAAAGGCCATGCCTCATGTGAAAGCTCTGAACTTCCAGAATTCACTCACTGAGTTGCAGAGGCTGCACTAGCACTGACTAATGATTGTCTGCAGGACAGCATTGATTTTGGCAATCCAAATGAGAGACTCAAGTGAGGCTCATTCTGCTAATCGTCGTGAAATTATAACATTGAGACATAATTTTCAATATTTTTGTAATTAAAAATAGATCAGCATCACAATTGTTTATCAGTAAGGGATGTATTTGCCTTGACATGTCTACCTTGTATCCGGGGATATAAAGGTTTTTGAAATTTTACCAATACACATTTGTTTCAGGCGATTCCCGAAATCCGATATTAATATTGTGTTCTTGTTCTTTCCTTGTCCTTGGTTGTTGTTTATAAATGGAGAGTTGGATGTCCGTTATCAGTGAGAAGTGTCTGCCAAGAATGCACACTGGGATTCTCCACACACTCGTCTTCCTCATACTTGAGCTAAGAGGACATGGTGGATGCACTTAAAACTACTTGTCATTGTCACGTGGCCTAAAGTAAAAGTCTGAATAAATGTTGTATACAGTACTTTTAAATAGAATGGAAATGACCATAGCATTTCATTGAAGGCAGTTAGTTTCATTCAAATAAAAGATTTGAAAACGCTTGTTTATCTTTATCGTCTCAACTAAACCCAGTCCAAATTTCTTTCAAAACCAGAACTAGATCTGGCCCAAGGAAGAACTAAACCAGGTCAAAATGAGGTTGACCCCATCATCAAGCATTGTTAACGCATGCAAAATGACGTAAAGGAGGAAAGTCTGGAACGGTATTAAACCAGTTTAAATTAGAAGTGTGGTATTTAGTCAACACATGTCATGCATTCTTGTAGTTTTTAATTCTCCTCCTTTTTAGTCTTAAAAAAAATTGAAATGTGCAGACCAGACACAACAAGAATCTGATAAGATTTTAAATCTTAAAGTACAAAAACTGTAGCGGGATATGGCAGCAAAGAGAACGTGCACCACAAACTCAAAGTTGTGAGCTCACCTCAAGCCAGCCCTTTCCTCTCTAGATTCAGTGAGTGAGTCATTTTATTCTTAAGTGTTCAAAAGATTAGAGCATTGCATATCTAGTTTAGATGCAAGTCAACTGTCTCATTATTTGTGAAATGTGTTTTGTCATTTATCACTAGCCTAGAATTTTTCTGAACTGCTACAAGTAGATTCACTATTGCTAATCTGCAGCAGCTTCATCCTGATCCTCAGTGTGTGGATGTAAACACACACGTGAGGAACACTGTTGCCTTTTTTTTAACTTTTTAAACATTAATGGATTAATGAAACAAACTTGAATGAAACAAAATACAATTCTGAGCTTTTAACCATAACATGGTTAAGTCAATTTTGCATAATGTGTTCTTCATTTATAAAATGTTATCCTATTAAATTTAGATATAATGTAAGCCTTCAAACACTCCATGTATATTATCATTAGACCCTTTATGACAGAGTTGCCATAAATACGGTCCCCTTTGTGTCTGCCAGCTGGAATTCTTGTTTTAGTACCACTTACTTACTTTTATAGAACTCTCCATGCTTTATACTGTGCTCGTTATATTTAAAACTAGTCCAAGAACTCTTGTTTGAACTTGTTTGACAAAGCTCTTGACCTGTCACCTCCCTGTAATCCTATAGGCAAGTGCACACACACACCCACCCCTAAACGCACTCAAAATAGATGAAGCGAGCCATAGTAAAATTCTGAACTTGGGTCCATTACATTGTTTTATGCTTTCTTAGTGGAGATCAGTGGTGATGTATCTATACTGCAGGTTATGTGCAGGCGTGCCCCACAGTCCATGGTGCTAAGAAACGTCAACCCACTGCTCTTTGTCAGTGTTTGTGGGGTACCATTCTTGTGGCATTGTTAGTTGTCACATCTCGACTTGCTCGACTAGCAGCATGGCTAGCTTCTGTTTTGTGTTTTATGTTCACTCTGTGTCTACTATGATCAACCCAACACGTGCAGTAGACCAGATGCATGGATATTGTCCCAACCAGTATTATTGATGCTGCTAGTCATTGGCACTGGGGCGCAGTTGTAAGCGCTCACTCCTCACAGCAAGAAGGTCCTAGGCTCAGTTCTTCCTGTGTGGAGTTTGCTTGTTCTCCTCGTACCTGCCCGGTCAATAATGACATATAGTCATTTCTATAGACTGTATGTCGTCATTATTGCGTCTATTAACGTGTAACTGAGCTGAAAAGGATCAAAATCATGTTTTAATGCAAGCGACTTTCTAAATATGGAAGCCTAAAGTTGCTATAAAGAAGCAGACTTGCAACTCTGGTATATGACCCGAACAAGGTTTGAATCAACATCATCAGTTAAACAATTAATACTACTTAATAGTACTTGCTACTACATGTTGAACTGTTATTGCCCAAACCTACTTGTGAGTGATGTGACATGGTGTGAAGGTTCAAAAAGTGTGTTTTTTGCTCTGTGATTATACATAATAGTAATATTATAATAATTGCAGCAATTATAATAATTATTATAATAAATATATATGCATTTATACATATTTGAAAGTTAACATAATGGCATTGTGTTGTCTTCCAGGTTTGAAAAGGAGTCAGAAAAAGCACTGGATCTGTCGACTCTCTCTGCGATGCCTTCCAAGAAGTTTTCAGACGATCTGATGGAGGAGGGAAACGACATGGCCGCAGTGAGTTAAACTATGACATTTTTTGGCCTTAGAAAAGTGACAGAGTAAATCAGAGTAAGTATATAATTGTCTCGTTTAATGGTGCACTGTGTAATTTTTCTTGTAGAAGATCCGCGACAAGAACAGGAATATTCCACAGTATGGCATTAAACTTGCTTGTCTACATGGAAAAATGTATAGAAATGGCAGAGTAATTAAACACCCTCAAATTATGTTTTAAAATATTTCTACTAGTTACAAAAAGATTAACATTTAACAAATTATACTTATTTCAGTCTGAAACTATTGGATGCATTTAAAAAATTCTAATCTAGATTTAAGAAAACATACTGTGCTTCTGTCTGCTGTGTAATTTTAAATCTGTCACATCCGATGATTATTGTTATATTTTGGATTTTTAAAATCCAATATTAATCTTTAGCATGGATAAGAAAATGGTGTAATACAGGCCATTTCAGTATTTTTGTTTTGTTTTTTTGTTTCCTCATCACAAACATATCCAGAGTTGTTTTGTTTCATTCACACATTTTTACGTCTTTATTTATCACATAAACCCTGCATATTTAGGCTGAGTTTTTCACTCAAACGAACAACTCTGCTCCACCTTGTGGTCTCATGTGGACGCGCAGGGTCTACTCCACTGTGTTTTTAAACTCCATACACCCTCAGAATCATTTTGCTCATTTCAGCCCTAGAATTGTCAATCTCTACTGAACAAAAGATAAAAGGTAGACGCTAACTTGAAAGCTACCACTTCTACCACCACTTAACATCATAAGGTGGAACAGAGCATTTTGAGTTTTGGACATGTAGACAGACTGATAATAAATGATTACTCAAACATGTGTGAATGAAACAAAATACAACTCCAGTGCACAACTCTGCTGAATCCTCCATGTATCACTGATTTAGAAAATAAAATCTGAGAAGAAAGTATGTAACATTGGGTGTGTACCGTGGCGGTGAAAAAGGGGTTGATCAGAATAATGACGCCTTGAATAGAGAATTATAAACCAGACGAGATTACCCAGATGAATCACTCTAAATACAACATCAAGAAGAAACGATTAACGTAAGTTGATTTGTATAATGGGTCCACTTTAAGAAGTTGTAAGAAGTCATGTATGATTCTAAAGGAAATGGTAAGAAAAGTTACACAAACAGATGGTGGGGGAAGGAAGTGTCTCATAAATGATAAATGAAAAAGAGGAAGCAGGAGTAACGGACATATTTAGTCAACAACAGGCTGTGCATATAGGGAAATGTTTAAATGAAAATGTGAAATTTTGAAATATCTTATTAAATGGCATTCCTGAAGGTTGTTTTTGCAATAATTTTTTTTTTTTTTAAAGTATCGTGCTTGGTGTTAAAAGCACTGTACCCAATTTTGTTTTCCCATATATTTAAGCAAATGTGTCTTGCCCCAGTACAGTCTATTGTACAAGCAGCTCTTGAGGTCAAAATAAGTCCGATGTGTACTGTCTGCATCTAATTAGTAAGTGCTTTATTTTTCAATAATAAGGAAGTGAGCGGTTAGCATGCTAGTTGCTGTTAGCATTACCATCGTGGCAAACACCATTCTGGCTTCTGAAAGTTGTAAAAAGCACTTATAAACTTATCACAGTGATTAATTAGAATGTTTGTAATTCATAAAGTAAGTGAGGAATAACTTTGGACCACTGCAAACAGTTAAAAATATGAAAAACATAAATAAATAAGGTACTGTACTTTTTTTTTATTTTAATTGTCTTTAAAAATTAATTAATTAATTTTTTTTAGAAACTGTAATGGTGAATTTCTTGTCCTCCCACAAACCAGAGGGTAGCCAATTCAAACCTCACTCATACTGCATTTGTGTCACGGAGCAATCCACTTTGACCACATTATTCCAGAAAACACCAACCATATACTGTGACTGCACTAGACAGAGCACTCAAGTTGGTGTTGCCATTATTGTGAGGAGAACCACCTGATTGTGGGATTATTCACAATTATTGACACAATATATTGCCATTCCTCTCGTATTTGACCCACTTTATAAAACCAAACTTTCTGAATGATAAATTTAATCTGATGTAAATAGCCAGATAAACAAAATTCTCACAAATTGTATTTATTTAAGGAAGATTAAAAGACTATATTGTGACCTGAATAATCACAATTATAGATATACAGCCAAATATACATGTGCTCGGCTCACAAAATTGCATTAAAATTGTTCAAAGAAATAAAAAGTTCCCCACATCCATCAGGTATTGTTCTTTGATAAGAAGTCATAGTCATTTACTCTAGAGCTCATATCTTAACAGTTTTTTATTTATTGCAGCTAGACATTTTTTTTTGGGGGGGGGGGATCCTGCTTTAGAGTCATCGTGTCAGTGGAATAATGCATTCAATATTATCATTTATAGTCTATATTTTCTTATGCAGTATATCGTACTTAGTTGGGTCATGCATGCTCCATTAGGCCCATATAACACACTGGTTCACAGGCCTTGGCAAGAGTGATACTGAAACCACAACTGACTTTTACTTTACTAATGGGGATTTCACCACTGAACTCCTGCCGGATTTGCGGCTGTACAATTAATCAAAGTTTGATCTGATTGTGTCCAATTATCAATTAAAAAGCCCCATTTTGTTCTTGTGTCTGTTATATGGGACACTCGTGGATCATTATTTATAATTTGGACATTTTAAATCACGATATTGATCTAAAATGATTTAATAAAAGAAATGGGTCTCTGACTTCCATGTTAGAAAACCACAGTGCACAATGGGAGCAGACGTCACTGTCATCAGACTTTGTCCCTCCGATGGAAAGCTGCACATGACACTAGACCAAAATGACTACGTGACATTGCCTGATCCTGCGCGTATTAACGATTAAGAAAATAAAATTGGAGAACAATGTACAGTGGACATACACCAGGGACGGTAAAAACGTGTTTTGTGCTTTAACATGAGGCAATGTGATATATTGCTGAAGTAAATATAGACGATAATATTGAAACTAAACTATAAAGCAAAATTATACACAAAAAACTATTCTAAATGTACAAGATTGTAAAAATATGAACTGCAATAAATAACAACAATGCAACATTTAAGTAGTTAGTTTTGGGTTTATAGAACCCAACCTTCTACAGCTCAAATCTCACCACAGTACAAAAAAAATGACCAAATACTTCCCACTAGTACATAATGAATCCTTGATAAATATTAACCAACCTTACAGTACAACTATCATAATTTAAAACAGTTTTATAGGTTGTGCATGTTTTTAAGTGGCTTCTGTTACGAGCACAATCAAATTCTGATCATTATCTAATTTGAGGAGTGTCATTCAAATGTAGTGTAATGGTAAAATCTGATGAGTAATCTGATTTCTTTTTAATTGCCCACACCTGTGCATGTCTAAAGGGAAACTTGTAATAAAGGGAAACTTTGACATAGATTAAGACAAAATGTAAGATTGAAAGTGGCATTTTAAAATGGTTTACTTTCACTTACAATTACCACGGTTACATGAACGAGCAGACACATGGAATCACAAGCGCAGACAATCAGAGCCAATTGGCTGCTTTTTATTTTACGAGTAAGTACTTAATTATTACATTTTGTCATTAAGTGCTGCTTTTAGAACATACTCTTTTGGGGAAAACACAAAATTCACTCATTCAACCTTCACTTGTTTACAACCGTGGAAAAGTGTCTGCCCTCAGAGTTGGTTTAAGACTCAGAGATGTACTTGAGTTCACACGAACACCTTAGTTTCAATAGCCTTGGGTCAGAAAGCCAATACCATGATGTTGGTTTACACTAGGAACTCTTCAAGGAGGATTACCAGAAAGCTACTAGCAGTTTCACTAAGGGAGAAATGCCCATCTTAAGTATATTTTTTTGAGTCCCAGAGAAATGCTCAATGCTAAATGTTACAGTTTAGCTTTTTCAGTTTTCATTCATTCAAAATTATTACTTTAAAATCTTGTATCCAGGTAGCAGTTAATCCTGTCATGGTAATTACTGTATTGAGCCATCGTTCAATAAATGAAATCTGAAACAATATATTTGGGACCCAGTATTTATCATGTGTACATTTCTTCACAGCTTAAAATGTACTGAATTTCTGAAGTCTCCCCACTATTGTAAAGTTTTGCATATGTAACATCTAAGGCTAATCATTGGTTCATTCTGATATTTGTGCCTTTTAAAGATCCTGCATATTCAGTTTTTGTAGGATTATCTTGCTTTATTATTGTGTAGTAGCTTCAGTATTATAGTTTATCACAAACAGAAGCACAGTATTAGAAGTAAGAGCAGCCATTGCAGTAATAGTATGTGTTATATTTTACTGCTGCTGTGGCTGCTACTACAAAGTAAAATTGGTAAAGTACAGATACCTCAAATTTATTTTTTAGTAGATTTTACATTTGAGAGGAGAGCAGGTGTCTGTACTCACTACACTACGTTTTGAACAGGACTGAAAAGTAAAAGTTTTATTATTGACTAAGACCTGCTGAAAAGGCTGAGAGTTTATTTTCATCACAATTGTAGTGTGAACAAACAAAAATGTGAACAGTAAAACAGCTAAAAAAAAATTCTATTGCACAAAATTTAGTACTGATCTTTGCCAGTACATTTGAAGTTTTAAAAGATTTCAAAATCTGAGCAAAATACTTTAACTTTTTACTCTTTACATACATTTTTAAAAAAGTACTTTAATACTTTTAGTCAAATATTTTTTTTTTAAGCAATACTTTAACTTAAAGAAATACTCAAGTTAAAGTACAGATACCAGAGCAAAACTGAGCGCTTATTCCACCAACGCATAGCAGTAGTAGTATTTGTAGTACCATCAGCCATAGCAGCAGCAGTAGTAGTATTTGTACTGGTAGCAGCCATAGCAGTGCTAGTAGTCATAGTGTTTGTAGTAGTGACAGCCATAGCAGTAGTAGTATTTTGCAGTAGTTGTAGTAGCAGTGCTGATGTTTGGTGTCAGTTGTTTTGACAGTGGTGTCAGAGTGCCCCAGGACAGACTACTGGAGTACAGAGGAATGTGCAGTGAGGTAACAGATCAGATCATCTGTGCTGTTGTCTTGTGTAACTGATCTGAGCTGTTATGTTGTTTCCTCATCATAAACATACCTGTAGTTGTGTTTTGTTTTTAGTCATAAATGTTTAACATACAAACCCTGCGTATTTAAGCTGTTCTTGTCCCAAACAGAGAATACAGGAAGTGCTCCACGTTGCATGTGATCATGCATGTGCATGTACGCAGACAAAAAACCCTTACTAAACAAGTAAACCTCAGGGAAACACTGTGTATGGGTTTATTCAAACCTGTGTGAATGAAACAAAACACAACTCCAGGTGTGTTTTTGAGGAGGTTATTATAACACGGCTTAGAGCTCACAGTCCATTTGGTGTAATATAGAACTTTTTTGAGGTGTTGTTGGCATTCTACATTTTCACCAATGTCTTGTTTGTGAATACTGCCAGCATCTGTGCAATGTAAAGGTGCACTATGTAACTTGTCTGCCAGCTGCTTGTCTCCATGGAGCTACCTCACTGCTTTGCCTGGAATGTTCTACAGTATGGCATTAGCCGCTTGTCTCTATGGACTATCATAGAGACAAGCGGATAATGCCAGGTCAAGTTACGGGTCAGATCTGTGTAGATGACACATTCCCTTGTTACATGGTGCACCTTTTTCAAAAGTATGGAAAATGGGTTGAAGTAATTCAACTTGTATATTTATGTGTTTTTTTTCAATAGGCTTGATGCAGGGATGGACTTGATACTCAATACCAGTTCTGATACCATGATGATAATCAAAAACACTCTTTATTTAGACAGTAGAATGTCGATTTCAACATTAAATTGTGGCATTATGTTTGTGTGGGTGCAGATAGGTTCCGTCGTGGTCCATGGACATATACTAGTCTATGTGATCTTACAGTTGGTCGGATACAGCTCAAGACCGTTCTAAAGGAGGTTTATTTCTGTCCTGTGAATGGGACTTTTAACAATACTTGCTCAAGTTTTAGGGTTGTCAAAAGTACTGAATATCAGATACTAATCATTACTAATTTATATGCAAACAAAGCACCTTCTTGAAAAGGAGGTTGGTTTTATTACTCAAATCGACATCATGATTAAATGCTCAAAATTCAGATTATCATAAAATAGACCCTTTTTTATTATAGATGGATATCTTCATTGCAGACTCCTGGTCCAGAGTAAAAAACGACAAACAAAAGAAAAGTGAATAAAAATAAATAAATAAATAAAAGGCAAAAAACTATTTACGCCGTTTTGGAAAAAATTTAGCTGACACTTAATTTACTCTCTTTAAATAGAAAAGTTTTAAAATCTTAAATGATATTTTGTGCAACACCCAAAATATCTGTTTAAAATTGTGTCAAAGTTGCTATTTTGTGGCAAAAGGCGCCACATCAGTCTGTCAATGGAAGCTGACATAATCCATTCAGCAACTCAGTGAAGGGCATTTTAATCACGAGACACACAAAGCTGGCTTTTACAGACTGATATGAGCAGACTATTTGACACAAAAAAACTATGTATTTTATACATAGAGATGGTTGTATTAAAAAAACAGAGGAGGCTATTGTTCTGTCACCGTGGGGAAGTAAAAGGAAGAAGAAACTGGAGGAACACGACTGTGACTTGGCCAGAAAAGCTCGGCATAGTGGAGGGATGTCCGGTGTAGCTTGTGTGGACAACATGGCTAATGTGTGTCAGGCGGTAACGCTGTCCCCAGAGGAGATCGCCTACAGAAATCACTTTTACATGTAATCACTGACAAAGTTAAACAAGATGTGATGCTTTGGATCATCTACGTTTAACTGTATTGATTCACATATTTTAAAAGAGGAAAATCACAACAAAAGACTAAAGATGTCACTGAAGTACTCCTCCTGACCAGGGCTCAGGAGGGGATCCCAGTCTGTAAATCCCCACTCACAAATTTGTTTTGTGAGTATTTACTGTCACCTATTTTTAATAGAACACACGGTTCTGTTTAGATAGTATACAGTTAGTTATACAAAATAGAACCTTGTATTAGTCCTCATTTGAACTTCATATCCCCGTTTCTCTGTAGTTCTCTCCCATTGTCTCTCCCATGCACAAATAAACTGTTCTTAAAAATAACAAAACACCATCCATTAATATGGACTCTGTTTAAAAAAACAAACAAAAATTAAAGCCGCAAGCGGCATCGAACGGCCCTCACGGGCCGTGCTTCGCACTCGGCCGACCCGGCACTCCCTGTGGGTGGCGCTGACGCTCCACTTGCCTCTGTTTTATTGCAGCTTTGGACTCCGTTTGGCACCAAACAAGTGAAAAGACATCAGAAGTGCTGATGCACAAAATGCAAAAACATGGGTTTTCCAGGCATCGCCATGGCAACACCGTGCAAAAGACAAACTTGGCCCGTCGGACTTTTTTGACGGGGACGACCTGAAGAATCACCGTGCCAAATTTTGTGTTCGTCTTTGACGATAATAAGTCGTTATTAGACTTTGAAATGTACGAAAATGTGGAAATTTTCCCATTAGGATAACATGGGCGCTTTCGCGCATCACCATGGCAACCCAGTGAAAAATATGACTTGGGTCTGATTGACTTTTTTAATCAGGATGACATGAGGAGTCATGGTGCCAAATTTCACATTATTCCATGAAACTAATATTTTTCCCATGAATGGGAAAAATTGGGAGTTTTCCCATTAGGATAACATTGGCAGTTTGGCGCATCGCCATGGCAACACGGTGCAAAAAAAACACATGGGTGTGATTGACTTTATTGATTGGGATGACCCAATGGAATTTTCTGTCAAATTTGGTAACATTTGGGAAAACTAAATTTTCGGCCTTCCATACAAATTTATTAGATGTTCTGTAGGGGGCGCTATCGCGCCAATTTAGTTTCTGTCATAATGAGTAGCTTTAGGCCCAAAAGTTTTACAACTGATTCGAATTTGAGCCAAATCGGACTTTCCATGCGCAAACGGGAGCAAATTTTGACTTTTGAAAATTGCAAAAATTCCGATGGAATTTTGCGGCTTCGCCGCACGGAAACCACTATAGGGATCATCATAAATTGGATAAGTTTTGATGCCCCACTTGTCTAGATGATGTACAGTGAATTTCAGCCCTGCAGGTGAAGCGCCTTCAGAGGAGTTGATTAAAATGCGAGGACAATACTGGAGTGCTCGGGAGGAGCATAGAGGGCCCAAAAAAGGGCAGTGAAGAGAGAAGCCATCAGAGACCACATAACGATATTGACCTGCAGAGCCATTATGCTCGCCAAGGAGCACCTGAACATGCATCAAGTTTAGGCTGTGACTCAAAGACCTTGAAATTCCAGATGAAAAAAAGCACAGGGAGACCTGTTTATGTTACACAAGTGCAAAGCACATAGGTTCTTTGAGGTTTTAAATACTGTGATTGAATCTTACAGTCTCATTTGACATGATGCAAAATCTAGTGCTGACCAAGTCTCCCATTGGGCAGACTTGCTGTTCAAGACAGCTGTATCAGTATGTGTTTGGTGTTGGCATCATGGTCGTGGTGTGAGTCAGAAAACAAGACATCCATCTTTACCCATGGTTAGAAAATGAGAACAAGATGGTGGCATCTGCTTTACAACATTATTTGGGTAGTGTTGCTTCCTATGAACTCTCTCAGCAAAAAAAGCTTAGACTTTTCTTCGCTTCCTGCTATGGAGGTAACAAAAATATTGTATAATGGTTTACTGGCTATACCTTTTGCCTTGAGAAAGCCAAAGATAAAGATTTAAGAATTCAGTACACATTCCCTGTACCATGCCATAGTTTCATGGCCCCTGACCCTGATGCCCCAAAGTGTTGGGAGTCATTGGTGACAATGTGGGCTGTAAGCAGCTGTACAGTGGTGACTTCTGTTACCTGTTTTTTGAAGCGTGGGAAAAGGTTTGATACTTTCAAGTCAGCTTTCACACAAATGACCATTGGAGGGACTGCTGACAAAAAAGCTGATGTCCTCAAACTGCTAGGTGAACTTGGGGTTAGTAATGCAGTGGTGTCAGAGCATTTTTTATGAGGATGCTTTAGCTGACGAAGGATGCGATGTAGGCATACAGGACTTGAAGGAAAGTAGTGATGAGGAAGGAATAAGGTCATGAGATAATTAATAATGGATTTCTATACTTTAAGTGGGTTACTGAATGAAAGAAGTTGGTTATGGCGGATCCCTGCTTAAATATGAATTCAATATGATGGATTTCAATGAGTTACCAAAAAGTGTCTAACACTGAAATTGGCACTTGACACAATGTCAGTTTTGACTGTTGAATGTTTAATATACTGTAGAAGTTTATTTTTTGTATTATGTTACTTTTGTAATATGTGAACAGTGTAATGTGTCCATAGTAAAAGCCGAAGTTAAATCTGTCATCTGGACAAAAACTTGTAGGAGTGAAGCCGTTTCGTTCGATCATCCAAGCTGCTTCTTCACTTCTGGTCAGATTACTGGTGAACACTAGGGAGGAGCTAACTACACTGAAACTGTTAACAGATATTGTATACAGTTTCTATATGTAGGCTAGGTCTATTGAGCTACATTAAGTGTGAACTGTGCCCGAGTCATACTTAACATAATCATTCGGCTCTTAATGGCTGCTTTCACACCTTGGCATCCTGGCTAGCTCTATTGTGCTTTGTTTCCTTTGTTTTGGGTCTGAGGATAGAGTTGTAGATTGGTGAGAGATTGTCTCAGGCCTCCATTCCTGTTTAAGAAAGGATTGTCTTTAACTCCTCTCATACCATTTCTTTTCTGTCTCAGATCTGAACCTCGCTACTAGGTGTGGTTAGTGTCTTTGAACGAAAGTTCCTCTGGACCCACTGTACATCTCCATCTCACTCATGTGCAACATTTTAATGTTCAGTTATCCCAGGACCGAGATTCAGAGCATGGCTCTAAATTAATGGAATAACAATAGTAACAGTTTTTGTGTGAATATATATGTGAATGATAGTAGTAATAGTCCTCCTCCATGGCCTCCCTGAACTCCTCCCAACCCCAAGTTTTTGCCTCTGCAACTGCACGAGCCGTGGCACGCTTGGCCCGCCTGTACTCATCGGCTGCCTCAGGAGTCCCACGAGCCAACATGTTTCGATAGGACTCCTTCTTCAGCTTGACGGCATCCCTTACTTCCGGTGTCCACCACCGGGTTCGGGGATTGCCGCCGTGACAAGCACCGCAGACCTTATGACCACAGCTACGAGCGGCCGCATCGACAATAGAGGTGGAGAACATGGCCCAGTCGGAGTCCATGTCTCCAGCCTCCCCCGGGATCAGGGAGAAGTTCTCCCGGAGGTGTGAGTTGAAGACCCCTCTGACAGAAGGCTCTGCCAGGCGTTCCCAACAGACCCTTACAATATGCTTGGGTCTGCCAGGTCTGTCCGGCTTCCTCCTCCGCCAGCGGATCCAACTCACCACCAGGTGGTGATCGGTTGACAGCTCAGCCCCTCTCTTCACCCGAGTGTCCAAGACACGCGGTCGGAGATCAGATGACACGACAACAAAGTTGATCATCGACCTCCGACCTAGAGTGTCCTGGTGCCACGTGCACCGATGGACACCCTTGTGCTCGAACATGGTGTTCGTTATGGACAAACTGTGACTAGCACAGAAGTCCAATAACAAAACACCACTTGGGTTCAGATCAGGGAGGCCGTTCTTCCCAATCATGCCCCTCCAGGTGTCACTGTCGTTACCCACATGGGCGTTGAAGTCCCCCAGGAGAACAACGGAGTCCCCAGTTGGTGCACTGTCTAGTACCCCTCCCAGGGACTCCAAGAAGACCGGGTACTCTGCACTGCTGTTTGGCCCGTAATCCAACACAACAGTGTCCTGTCCCCGTGGGCCCGGCCACCAGGCGCTCGCTGTCGAGCACCCACCCCAGGCCTGGCTCCAGGGTGGGGCCCCTGTAACGCCGGTCCGGGCGACGTACCTTGACTTGTTTTTACACTCTTCATAAGGGGCTTCTGAACCGCTCTTCGTCTAACCCGTCCCCCTGGACCTGTTTGCCATGGGTGACCCTACCAGGGGCATGAAGCCCCCGACAACATAGCTCCCAGGATCATTCGGGCACTCAAACCCCTCCACAACGTTAAGGTGGCGGTTCAGGGAGGGGGTTTTCTGCAGTTTTCTGCAGTATTTTCGGTAAATATTCTTGAACTCGGATTTTATATTGCAATATTTGAACCTCACCCAAGACATTTACAGACACCTTTTAGTAGCCTAAATCAGACTGTATAGATTGTCATCACTATACAAAATATTTTAAATTTTGTCTTCATTTATCTTGTTTTGCCCATCCCATTCTAATCCAAACAATTTTCATTAACCCTTTCACCTCCAGATATCCCTGCACCATAATCCATCCATCAGTGTATGGCTTTAAGAAAATTGTGTTTAAAATGAACTCCCTGACCTTTTGTTTTCGCAGTTCCCCTTTTTGAGATTTCAGGTTCAGGAGGTTCATGTTACACAGGGGCTGCCATACTTGTTTTACAACATCGCTGGATTGCAAACAGCCCCAAATCTGGTGCCATTTGGCTCCTAAAATGGCATAAAACTTCTTGTTCACACATCTGTCTCACATCTGTTTTAACTACTGGAACAATGAATGAATGGTATTTTGTATTGTAAAAAAAAAGGGCTGCAACAATTAATCAGGGGCACACATGGTCCACTTGATTCTCGTAAGCAGCCGTACTGGTTTTGATAAAATGAACTGTTCTAATCTGGACTAAGGAACTAGACAATAAATTACAGATCAGATCTGTGGAGAGGCATGATGCATCTTAATTGAATATAAGTGCCAAACTGGGACATTGAGGGCAAAACGCTATCATCTCCATGGAAATGAGCAGATGTCAGACTCCCCCAACAGGCAACTTGCATAGTGTAATATTAAAGTACAGAGCTCGAGAATAGCTGGGTTAAAAAAAAGTGTAGATGGTTAAAACTAAATTATTACTTTCCCCAGACCTTAAAGGCGCTGTGACTGGTTTGTACTGTGACAAACATGACAAACAGAACTAGTTCATTTTTAATGGTTTGCAGTGGTTCAGACTTATTCTTCTTTCCCTTATGCATTCAGAGCATCCTAATTAGTTCACCAGACTTTTCACAACTTTTAGAGAACAGATTGGAGTTTTGCCATCACGGTAAAACTAGCAACAACTACAATGCTAACGCGCTATTCCTGATTATCAGATAATAAAAACCTTTCTAATTAGATGCAGACAGTGGATTTATTTTGAGCCTCAAGAGCTGCTTATACAATATATCTGTACTGTTTTTTTTGGTTCTTTTTGTTTTTTTTAAAAATCAGGAATAAACTATTATTACCTGTAGAGGGATTTTCCAACATGTCTAAGCTTGAGCAGCCATCTGACAAGTTGTCATATATCAAATGTTTGGCACTAGCATCCTGAAAGATGGTGAAAAGGTTTTAGACAGATAAACAGACACTTGTTAGTATTACAGATTTATTATGTTTATACACGTAAATGCTGCCCTGCCCTGACAGCAATTATTCAGACATGAGCGGCAGAGATGGCAGGGATGTAGAGATGCATTTATAATTATAGTGGTTGTCTGGCTTTTTTTTTTTTTTTTGCAATTGGGTCAGCACACAATTTCATATCGAGTTTTTTTTTCTACATCACTTACAGTATTATCAAGGGTTAAGAATGATTTAGTACCCTATAATATGTTTATGTCGTAACGTCAGGTGCGGACCAAGGAGTGCAGACTCGGGGCAGATTTACAGTGTTTATTTACAGTTTGTGCAAAAAACTGTTTTCAATAGTTAATTTAGCACACGCCGGGAGCGAGGAGCAGGAGGCAAACCAGGCAGGCGTTGTGTAGAGCGGGAACGGGGAAAGCCAGGACCGGAATAAGGACTGGATTGGGAATGAGACCAGGACGAGCCGAGCAGGGGTAGTCCAGAGCGGGAACGGAGACAGCCAAGACCGGAGCAAGACAGGTCCGGGAACGAGACCAGGGAGGACCGAGCAAGGGTAATCCAAAGAGCGGGAGCCAGGGCAGGAGACGGGAAGCAAGCCGGAGACCAAGACAGGACAGGAAGCGAAGACAAGGGGTGGACTGTACCGGAGCTGGAGCGCAGAGTCAGGAGCAGGAACGAGTGAGACCACCGAGTGTCTTCTGCCAAGCCCTCATATACTCGGCAGCAGGTGGTGATAATTATGCTGATGCACTCCAGGTGTGCACAGGAGGCATAGGAACTCCGCCCAGCTCCAGATTCAGGCAGGTAGGGGAGGGGGAGAGCACACAGGGACACAGATAATGCAAAAGGCAATAAGGCAAAAAACAACAACTTTTAACCCAACCCAAAAGCTTAAAGCAAAAAGAAATATATCCTTAAAATGAATGATTGATTGTACAAAGCAGATGTGTGTTTTACATGACTGATACGATTGTTTAGACACGAGATAAGCCAATGGCCAATAAACTTTGCTGATAAATCTTTTGGGCAGATTTTGCATATTTTCTTCAAATGATGTAAATTTAATGAACTTCAAACTCACCTACAACTGTGTTTTTGTTTTTGTTTGTTTTTTTCAATTACAAACCTTTTTAATGAGGTAATAACATTTCATTGAGTGTTGTCTGTGTAATCCCTCAGTTGTCCATTAGGGTCCAGATCAAAAGTAAATATGATGCTATTATCTAGGCAAAATTTTCCCAGTAAAATTTTCTTTTGCTATTTGATTGAGATACGGGACTTCTAATGCCTGTATCTAAATCTAATAAATTTGCTCTTGTCTCCAGGCTGCAGTGAACGGGGACAAGTCTCCAGCTGAGGCTCTCTCAGAGAACGACAGTGGAGTGGAGCTGACCAATGAGAACAGCCCTCTGACCGCTGCAGAACCTCCCTCCCCCTTCTGCCCCAAACTCACCGGGGGAGCCTCCTCACCTCAAGGTACTCCGCAAATGAACAACTCAAAAGCTGCAAGCCACTGAAGGAAATGACAGCTTTTTTTGCAACGATCAAGATGTTTTTTAAAGGAGACATATTATGTTTATCAACCTTCATGAGCTTTTAACCAAGGTATAACAGTGTTCCCTCATCACTTATTGATTTATGCATTAAGTTATCCTGCATTTCCAAATTTCTCCTATCTCATCCCACAGCTCTGTACATGGTTGTAATTACTCAAAAAATTAGGCCTCCATAAAATACATGTAGGGTTTAAAAAATATTATGTAGCCTTTTTCGAACAATAAAAACATAGTGGTGGTGATCCGATTTAAATCTTAGTAAGTAATATATGATGTGTTTTTATGAACTGTTTAACATAAAATTAATTGAACCACTTAGCGGGCGGGCCGTCGCCTTTGTTACAAATTTACAGCAATGTACGTGTATTTCTGCATCACCCACACAAACAATCTACACATCAAATGAAAGCTACGGCATTCATCTTTCTGAATATGTAAACCATTTACACCTCTAATCACCACAGTGCTGATAGGAAAGCCGTTTTTACAGAGAAGTCAGAAATGTGGATTTGGACTTCACTTACCTTTGAGTGCTCTGGTTCTGTCAAACATCAACATATTCACACAAAGTTGGTCTCATTCGTTCCGTAAAGGTCCAGAGAATATAATCCAGTCAAGAAATTATGTCCACAAAGGAAGTTAGAGCCTCTATGTCCAATCTGCTGCAGGAAAGTGAAATCTGTTCCATCACTTCTCTGCATTTCTTTTGTCAGTTTTAGGCATAATAAACTTCTGACAGCGCCAACTTTATTCCTCAGCACAAAACAAACTTGTTAGCTTGTGATTGACACCAAAGTTGGCCAATAAGGTGGGGGCTGTGGGTGACTGGAGCCGCGGACAGTGAATGAGAGCTACAGATGACTGAAAGAGTATGCCCCACTCTCCCCCTTGTAGAATCAAGCTGTTACATTACACACATTTAGTGATGTTTTCCTCTTAAAGCCCATGAACTGCGGAACACACTGATGCATGACATGCAGTGGTTTACTGTAAACAGACGGAGTTTGCTGCGCACGTAAAATTACGGACACATGTTGCGTAATTTTACGCAGCAGTTTTGCGTTTTAAACATGACAAAATGGACAAAACAAAAAGTGCGCGACCGAGGACACTGTGGATGTTTGTACAAGTTAAACTAGAGGCATCTCGGACCCGGAGCGGTTCGTGGAACCGAGTGAAGATCTCATGGTGGACTCAGGAGTAGAGAGACCTTATGTTTTGATGGACTGGATGCTGTTCCTGAGCGGCAAGCGTGGTTTATTCTGCTATTGACTTAATTGTGGGTCAAATGTGTATCATATGTAATCATTAGCATTAGCTAATGCTAATACCCCCCGACCACCAC
Organism: Periophthalmus magnuspinnatus; assembly: GCF_009829125.3. Lineage (NCBI taxonomy): Eukaryota > Metazoa > Chordata > Actinopteri > Gobiiformes > Gobiidae > Periophthalmus > Periophthalmus magnuspinnatus. The sequence goes on from NC_047132.1 coordinate 4,985,458, forward strand.
CAATCATCTCGGACATCGTCCGAGTGGGACTCGATCCTCCAACCTTAGGGTTGCGGGACCAAAGCTCTAACCACTGAGCCACTGTTGCATAATGACTGACTACAATCATGTACAATGTGTTCTTAGTTTCCAGTGTGTGTTTGTTCACTGTTTGCAGTGTGGTTTGTAAATATGTATTTATTTTTGACCCATACCACTTGTTTTGACTATATTTTATATACAAATATACATTTTATATTGTGTTTTGATATGATATATAAATGTACAGTAATAGAGCAGCTGGGTGTGCAGATACAGATTCCTCTCAGTGTGAGCTTTCAGTAGAGCCCTCACTGATGTCTGTGGGTTGAAACATTCAAAAGTTATTGCACTTTTTCCAAACGTTCTACAAATGTCTTCATTCGGATAGGTTTGGAGAGACCTGGACTTACCCATGATAAAATGATTGTAAAACTCTCATTTTTATAGGTATTGACCTCAAATTTGAAAGGTAAGTGGTCAACAATCTTGTCAGTTGAGATATAGTGTATTTTTGTCCCTAGCTACCTACTGCAGCTTTCTACACCTTAATTTTCACACAAAAAATTTAGGTGAGGATGAGAAAAACAATTTTTTATGTGTGTTCCAAAGTGTATAAATGCTCAGCAGACAAACCTACAGTGATTCTGACACCTGTGTCAAGGCAATTTCACCAAAATGACCCGGAATGCTAAGGGGTTAACATTATTGCAATGAGTTCCACTTGTTAACCTGGTGATATTTTTGTAGAATATTGAGCAGGACTGCAGTCTTTCAGTCATTTAATGGATTAATCTGTCAATCGATTCTTAGTTTATCAAAATTGAGTCGACAAATTATTTTATGTAGATTTTAAAGATTTATATGGGACAACAGGAGAAAGGAGAAGTTAATGAGTGGATTAGCTGAAGATTTGGTATTTTTTGGTATTCATATTTGTGAATCATGAGTTTAACCTTGTCCTTATATGTATTGCTTCCTAGTACTTTTTTTTTTTTTTGAACTCCCGTGCAGGTGTGGTCTTGTGAGTGCAATAGGAGTGGAGATAGGAGATACACAATCATTTAGGGTTTTTTGTTTTGTTTTGCCACTACTATTGGTCGACTACAGAACTAGTGTTGAGTGAGTGAACCATCTGTCTGTGTTTTTTGTTCAGATGGAAACTCGAGTGAGGGCAGGAAGAGAGCGAGGAAGAGGTGTGTGGAAGCGGAAGCCAAGTGGGATGCATACAGCCAGGTACAGAGCCACTGTAACACGCAACAAATATTCTGAAATACCAGTTTAAATATCAGGCAAACAAACAGACAAGACCTTTAAATGACTTGGACTTTAACTTGTACTTTTTTCCCCACAAACAGACTTTACCTTTTAATAAACTTTACCTTTTAATAAACTTTACCTTTTAATATACTTAAAGTTTATTAAAGTTAAAGCTTATTAAAGTTAAACTTTAATAAACTGTGGCTTTAATTGATGACCTTTAATAGCACCCAAGTTTAGTGCTTTTGGGGCAGATTTGAAGTGTTTGCAATTAAAATTGTGTCATAAGCACAACGGTGTGTGCCTTTTGTCATTCCTGGGTTTGATCCAGTATGGCTGACTTCGCACTTCAGATTTTTAACATAAGAAACTTTTACAAACTTTTACAAACTTTAAGAAATGTTGTTGTTTGTAGAAGTCGTCTGGGAAGTCCCAGTTGAGTTTGCGACAGACCCCTCGCCCCAGGACCATCTTTCAGGCTGGACAGACGCCCAACAACAGTAAACCCCGAAGACAGAACCGCAAACAGGACACGGCAGCGCCACAGGTGAGGTCACATCATGCAGGGTTTACACCAAATGTGAGCTGGATGCGGTTCAGAACCCACATGAGTCCAAGGGAAGGGTGATGTACCAAACAATTTATATGATGAGTTTTTTGGAGCCAGATCATGATTTTGATTTTATCACATTTCTTATAGACTTAGTATATTTATATTGCCTTGAAGAGGTAACTAAAGTCGACTGCTTCTTCTGAAAGTTCATATTTCATTGTAATTGATTAAATTCATTTGACACTCAGAGTGCATTTTTTAGACTGACCAGTAGGAGGAGTGGGTGGGAAAAAGTGTTTTTCTCTTGAATGCAGGTATATGCTCAGACAACAAATGAATTTCAATATGTTGTTTTTACCAAAATAGCAGAATGGCACATGAATGGCATCACAACTTGATTTTATCACCATATCTCCCAGGCCGACGTGAGGCCAAGTATTCCAAAGGGATTAAAATAACCTGAAAATGTGCTATGTATAATCCACTTTAATCGACTTTGACCATTCAGTCATCACCAATCTTTCAAGGTTTACAAAATGCATCAGATTAAGCCGAACACAATTGCATACTAATAGAAATTAGTTGTTCCAAGATCAATCAGATGAGTACTTGTGTTACCCATGTGAAACCGCTTTGCCCTAGTCACATACACAACGCAAGTGAGTGCAAATGAGGTATTACGGAGCGCTACAGGTGAGCCTACACTAAACAGGACACAGGGGGGTGCGGCAGGTGAGCTCACCGTAAAATCATGTTGCCTTGTTAAATGTTGTGGTTATGGACTACTTACTGAGTGATAAAACATTTTGACATGAATAAAAAATAAAAATAAAATACATAAATTACTTCTCATGCTGCGTAGAGATGACATTTAAATCTGTGGTTGTTGTTTCTAATATATCCTAATGGGACATAGTAAAAGAGAAATTCTGTCAACTGGATAAAAAGTTTTTTGTAGAAGGTGAATTTTTTTCTACTCATCCAAGCTCATCGTCAGCTGCTTCTTCAGTTCTGTAATTTTTCTTTAACAATGGGACCTACTGGGACGACCGAGGGATTACACAGATATCCTAATGGAACCTCTACTGTATGTATTTACGTATTTGAAAAGGTACAGTACATCAATCCAAATTTAAAAATGAAATGCACCTAAAGTAACCCCTGTACTATGAAAGCCGATTAACAAAACTATTAAATGATCTATTCCTAACATTCCAAGCGCTTGTGCAAATAGTTAATAGTAGTTAATAGTTAATAAAACTACTGCTTCATGACATCACAAAGTGCAACAGAGCATTTTGAGATGTGGACAGATAATAGTGTTACTCAAACATATGTGAATGAAACAAAACTCAACTCCAGGTCTGTTTTTGAGGAGGTAACCTTATTCTAACATGGCTTAAAACTCACACGAGTCAATTTTGTGTAATATAGTACATTTAAACATAGGTCCACTGCTTCACAGTGTCTGATGTGGGGTTAATTTATCACTCAAATTGACGGGTAAATACAACTTCTTAATTTGTGGAACTACCCACTTTTACTTGCATTCTATAAAACTATCACATGAAAAAATACTTATGGAAAAGCATTAATGTACCTGTTGGCCGGAGATGTTCCCAATAGAAAAATGTTACTTGCTAATCTCATCTTCTCTGTCTGTGCTTCAGTGTGGAGCCAGAGAGACCCCAGTTCTGCCCAGTGCAGTGCCTGAAGCCCCCAGTCTGGAGCTGATGGAGCAGGACTCTAAGGACTCAGCCCAAAGCAGCAGCACCTCCAGCTCAGAGGCACAGCCCGAATATAATGTAGGTTTGATTTTTAACTAATTTGGACTAGTAAAACATCTATATGGGAAAACTGTATCACACCATTAATAACTGTAACCAAGTAGTAGAGAATTAAGGTGCATTATGAAACTTTTCTGGTGTAGAGACAATCACCTGTTTGTCTCCATGGAGATGTTTTCCTAGAATGTTTCTCACAGTATGCCAGGAAAGTTATCCATTTCCATGGATGAAAGCAGGGGATGCCACCAGGGCAAGTTACAGGTCAGATCTGTGGAGAGGTGAGCTTGCTGACAGTAAGTGAATGCTTTTCAAGGTATTTCAAGGTGCTAAAGGCACTGAATGATTCTATTGATGCATGTGCAGGGATAGAGTAGAATTACCTGTTAACAGTTTGTCCTTCACAGCCTCGTTATTGGTGGTCTTATCTTCTGAGCAAAAGAAAACCTGACTCAGTTTGTCAAACCCTCCGCTGTGCATTACCCTGGAGCTTCTTTAACCACAATAATAATGGCTGCAGAGCAGAGCTTTGATTCACACAACTGTGAATGTGCTGCTTTTTCCTTTTAAAATGCCTTTGATTCTGTCATAATCCAAAGGTGTGTAGGTGTGTGTGTGTATGTATGTGTATTTGTGTGTGTGTGTGTATATATATATATATATATATATATATCAAAATCAGAAGACTTTTATTGCCATAGTCTGTGAACACAGTTCACAAACTAGGAACTTGATTCGGTGAAAAAGTGCAACATAAACACACTGAATAAATACAAATACAAATAAGGGCATGCACAAAGTTAAAAAGATATGCTTAAAAAAATCAAATGAAATACTTAAAGGGAGAAAATATGTACAACAGCAGCATCAGAACAACAGTGCAAAGTGGCTTATTAAAGTGACCGGTGTTATTAAGTGTCCAGTTTAGTGCAGATATTATAAAGTGTTCATGAGACAAACAGCAGAGGGGAAGAAACTGTTCTTATGGCGAGAGGTTCTGGTCCCAATGGACCGTAGCCTCCTGCCAGAGGGAAGTGGCTCAAATAGTCCATGTCCAGGGTGAGAAGTGTCAGCTGCTATACGGCCTGCTCGCCCCCGAGTCCTGGAGACGTACAGGTCCTGTATAGATGGAAGGCTGCAGCCAATCACCTTCTCAGCAGAGTGCACAATGCGCTGCAGTCTCTGTCTGTCCCTGGCAGTGGCCCCAGTGAACCACACAGTGATGGAGGAGGTGAGGATGGACTCAATGATGGAAGTGTAAAACTGCACCATCATCTGGACCGGCAGCTTGAGTTTCCTCAGCTGCCGCAGGTGGAACATCCTCTGCTGGGCTTTCTTGATGAGGGAGCTGATGGTCGGCTCCCACTTGAGATCCTGGGTGATGCAGGTGCCCAGGAAGGGGAAAGAGTCCACAGTGGTGATGGGGGAGTCCGTCAGGGTGAGGGGAGGTAGGGGGGCTGTGACTTTCCTGAAGTCCACAATCATCTCCACTGTCTTCTGGGCGTTGAGCTCCAGGTTGTTGCTGCTGCACCAGGACACCAGCCGGTCCACCTCCCTCCTGTAGGCAGACTCATCGCTGTCCGAGATGAGTCCGATGAGGGTGGTGTCATCCGCAAACTTAACCAGTTTGACGGAGTCGTGGCTGGAGGTGCAGCAGTTGGTGTACAGGGAGAAGAGCAGGGGAGAAAGTACACAGCCCTGTTGAGATCCTGTGCTGATAGTCCGAGTGTCCGAGACATTCTTCCCCAGCCGCACGCGCTGTCTCCTGTCTGTCAGGAAGTCAGTGATCCACCTGCAGGTGGAGTCAGGCACGTTGAGCTGAGCGAGCTTGTCCTGGAGCAGAGCAGGGAGGATGGTGTTGAATGCAGAGCTGAAGTCCACAAACAGGATCCTGGCGTAGGTTCCTGGGGAGTCCAGATGCTGGAGGATGAAGTGAAGGGCCAGGTTAATGGCGTCGTCCACAGACCGATTGGCTCTGTAGGCAAACTGCAGAGGGTCCAGGAGGGGGGAGGTGAAGGACTTGAGGTGGTGCAGGACCAGGCGCTCAAATGACTTCATGACTACAGACGTCAGCGCCACAGGTCTGTAGTCATTAAGTCCAGTGATCCTGGGCTTCTTGGGGACGGGGACAATGGTGGACAGCTTGAAGCAGGCTGGGACATGACATGACTCCAGGGAGGTGTTAAAAATGTCCGTGAAGACAGGAGCCAGTTCCTCAGCACAGTGTCTAAGGGTGGAAGGAGAGACACCGTCTGGGCCCGTTGCCTTACGGGGATTCTGCTTCCTGAAAAGCTTAGTCACGTCCTGCTCCACAACTGTGAGGGCAGTGGGGGAGGAGGGGGGGTCCGAGGTGGGTTTGGAGGTAATGTCCATGATGGTGGGGGAGGAGGGGGAGGGGTGTGAAACTTCAAACCTTGCATAAAAGCCGTTTAACTTTTCTGCTAGTTGTTTGTTGTCCATGGTGGGAGGGGCTTTGGGCCTGTAGTTGGTGATTTGCCTATGCCCTCTCCAGACAGAAGCAGAGTCGTTGGTGGAGAATTGCTGCTCCAGATGTGTATTGTATTTTGCTTTAGCCTTTTCCACCTCTTTGCTAAACGCATACTTGCAACGCCTGTAGCCTTCACGATCCTCTGCCCTGAAAGCCATCTCCTTTTCCCTCCTCAAATGTCTAAGTCTGGGTGTGAACCAGGGTTTGTCGTTGTTAAAAGTCACCCTGGTGCATGATGGAATGATGCTGTCCTCACAGAACTGAATGTATGACGTCACAGTGTCTGTGTACTCATCCAAACTGTCTGTGGCAGCCTTGAACATATCCCAGTCTGTAGTGTCCAAACACGTGCGAAGCTCCTCCACAGCCTCACTGGTCCACTTCTTAGAAGTCCTCACAGCAGGTTTGGAGAGTTTCAGCCGTTGTTTGTAAGCAGGGATGAGGTGAACCATGACGTGATCAGAGAACCCTAGAGCAGCGCGGGGCACGGCTCTGTAGGCTCCACTGACTGTTGTGTAACAGTGATCCAGCGTCTTCTGCTCTCTCGTCGGGCAATTAATAAACTGTTTATATTTGGGCAGTTCCTGGCTCAGATTTCCCTTATTAAAATCCCCCAGGATGATCAGTAAAGAGTCCGGGAAGGTTCGCTCCACATCCAGAATCTGCTCCGCGAGCACGCACTGGGCCTCGTGCGTGTCCGCGCACGGAGGGATGTAAACAGTGGCCAGAATGAATGAAGTGAACTCACGTGGAGAGTAGAAAGGCCTACAGTTAATGAAAAGATATTCCACGGCGGGAGAGCAGTGTTGGGAGATCAGTTACATCCGTACACCAGGCGTTGTTGATGTAGAAACAGACACCTCCACCTTTTCGTCTTTCCCCCGGAGAGTCCCCGTTGTCTGTCCGCACGGAGGAGTTGGAATCCCTCCAGTTGAAGCGCACAGTCCGGGATACGCTCGTTGAGCCATGTCTCCGTAAAGCATAAGACGCAAGAGGAAGAGAAGTCTTTGTTTCTCCTCATCAGCAGCGCCAGTTCGTCCGTCTTGTTGCTGAGTGAGCGAACGTTAGACAGGAAAATTCCAGGTAGGGGCGTGCGAGCGCCGCGTCTCCGGAGGCGCACCAAGGCCCCTGCCCACTTTCCTCGTCTTCGGCGCCTCACTCTTTTGGCCAAAGAGTAAACAAAAGTACCCGGAGGAAACCCATCCAGACACGGGGAGAAACATGCAAAACTCCACACAGAAAGGCCTGGGCGACCGGGGGATGGAACCAAACCTTCTTGCTGTGAGGCATGAGTGTTGCCACTCAGCCACCGTGCTGCCTATGGTACCTATGGTAGTGTGGTTATGAGCCGCACTATGGCCGCTGGAGGAATTCCCCATGACGAGGAGCAGGCCACTGGTCTTGAGAAGGTTTTCATATGAAGGTCATGGAAAAAGGAAAAGTTCCTTACAACATGATGAAGCCAAAGGAATATGCCGGCTCTAAGGCTGACCCTCATCTTGTTCCTTCTATCAGTAACAAGAGGATTGTCGGCTGTGTCTGTGAAGACAACACAGCAGTGATTTGGTTCTGGCTTCATGAAGGCGAGCTACAGCACTGCCCTTCATGTGGTGCTCACTACAAACTGGTTCCACATGAGCTCCCACATTAATATGTATATTTACTCATACTTATTTTAATTCTCTGCTACATGTATGGGCCACACAGCATCTATATTCCACTGGGACAAGATGAAAGTAGTAGTAAGACAGTTGGAGGTCTAGCACCATGAAATGTTTTATATATTTATATATATATATATATATATATATATATATATATATATATATATATATATATATATATATATATATATATATATATATATATATATATATATATATATATATATATAATGTTTAGTGGTGCCCGTGGTCATCGGAGCACTCGGGGCAGTGACCCCCAAACGGGAGGAGTGGCTACAGCAGATCCCAGGAAAAACATCACACATCTCAGTCCAGAAAAGTGCAGTACTAGGAACAGCAAAGATACTGCGCAGAACTCTCAAGCTCTCAGGCCTCCGGTAGAGGACCTGAGCGAGGAAAAGAGGGGATGAGAGACCACCCGAGGAGGGTGAGAAGATTTTTTTTTTTATATATATATATATATGTTGCATAGTTATTTCTATTTTTAACATGGATGATTATTATTTAACTATACCTGAATTTTCAAAGCTTTTAAAAAAGGTTTCACAAATTTAAGTATTAGTATTTAGTATTTTTGTCACATATCTTGAAGTTTTGTTCAGACTGAATATTTATTCTGAAAAAGAGGAAGTGGTTTTGGTGGTGGTCCTCCAGCACCTGGCCTTGTGTGTGCAGCTGGCCTCACTCTCACACAGAGCAGGGCTGTTGGCTTTTACCAGTGCTTTAATTCACTTCAGAGGGATGCTGGTATGTCCTGACACAAGCCCCTACAAGAAGAGATCAGGCAGTATTAGTTTATCTTCAACCAATTTATTCATGCTTGACTTAATTTTAAAAGACTCCCCCTTTCAAACCAACACTGTGTATGTCTGTTTTCTGGTTAGCAGGAGTGTTGTCATGGAGATGTTATTGATTTGCCTGGAATGTCACACATTATGGCATTAGACTTGTCCATTAATATGTTGCAGGTGTTTTGATTGCTAAAATATGCATTCTTCGTGTGTGCAGGGTCGTCTCCTCTCCACAGAGGTGGCCTGTAACTTGTATTATTAAATTCTGGTGGAGGGGCTACTGCCAAGTGCCATTAAGCTGCTTTACAGCTGTCAGAATAAGAAGCTCCCAACCTCTTAGTCCTGCAACTTTTTTTTTTTTTTTTTTTTTTTTTTTTTTTTTTTTTTGTGGAAAGGCGAGCATGCTTACAGCAAATCTAAAAAAACAGTTCGTAATGTAACAAGCATAGATGGGCTTAATCCTGTTTTGTGAAACATTCAATCCAGAGAAATAAGATCTCTAGCACCTTATTGTTTTCTCTTCTTCTTAAAGGAGATGTCATTGCTCTAGATCAGGGGTGTCAAACACATTTCCACCAAGGGCCACATCGGCAAAATAGCTGCTCTCAAAGGGCCAGATGTAAAATAAATCTAACTACTTTTTTAACTTGTTAATTAACTATTTCTGTATTTATTACTTATTCAAGTTACAAATATTGCATATGTATTTGCCTAGATGTAAAAATATGGCTGTGTAACTGTGTACATTTCAAGGCCATTATACCTTTTTAATTTACCCTGTCGAGGGCCACATAACATGATGTGGAGGGCCACATTTGGCCCGCGGGCCTTGAGTTTGACACATGTGCTCTAGATGGAAACATTTCAGGGACTCTCTAAAACAGGGGTCACCAACCCTATGCCCGCGGGTGCCATGTCGCCCCCAAGCCCCAGATGAGTCGCCCGCAGACCGGTTCTAAAAATGGCACAACTCACTAATGAGCTGCATCTAAAATTTAATTTAATTCTGTTGCTATTTTTTTTTTTTATCACCCTTGCGTTTATATAGATTTAAAAATGACAATATCTTAAACATATGTTCATTATACGTGAAGTTTAGATAAGTTAAGGTGAACTTTGACCTACTCACTTCAAAGGTCAGTGTTGTGAGCGTGACAAAACCAGTGCTCCGCTCGCGAGCGCTGTGAGGATGCACTGAATGCAGTTTCTTACTCCAAAACATGGTAGAAAATAAAGAGATCACTTTCACAACAATTTAAGACTGTAAAAGAAACCTGTGCGTATCTCATCTGCGGAGCGACTGTGGTGACGGCAAAGCGGCACAATGTGGAGGTGACACGTCACTACGTCTCACAAAGCTCCACACTAACTACCCACGGGGACGCGCACTCCCCACGGGGACGCGCACTCCCCACGGGGACGCGCACTCCCCATGGGGATGCACACTATGGACAGAACAAGTCCAGAGCTAAACGCAGCTTTGGGTAAACAACAGGCTTTTTTCATGACACCGGTGAAAAAGTCACACAACGCAATGGAGATTTATTTAAAAATATGTAAGCTTATTTTTCTTTAACATTACATAATTTATAACTTTATGTAACATGGTGAAATTATTTATATTTTGTTAAAAAGGTTTGTCAATGGATAGTGAAAATGGGACACTTTTCCTATGAAATGTAGAGATGTAAGTGTCATCTGGAAATTTAACAATTACTAAGATTAGTAAAGTTAAAGTGCTGAATACTGATATCTGTTTCCCTCCTTGCTCATTGTTGATAATTATTTTGAGAAATCATTAATGTGATCAGTATCTTGCAACATGATCAGTGTGTTCACATAGATGATTATCATTTATCATTATTAATAATGTATAACTAAAGGCAAACTGAGAAAATTTGTTATTTCAGAAGAGCGTCTCCAACTGGTAGCCCTTCGTATGACTCAGTGCCCATAAAGTAGCTCTCAGGTTAAAAAAGGTTGGTGACCCCTGCTCTAAAAGCTCTGCATTTTGTCCATTAGTGGGACTTAACATTCTGTTGCAGCCATGGCAACTCAATTTTAAGCAGCATTTTCCTATTGACCTGACCTACCAGGTCTAGAAAATAGACTTTTGACAAGGGAAAGTTTATTTTGGACCTCAAATTCTACCAAAAACCCGTCCAGCTTTTCTTTTCCTTTCTGTTGATGCATCTGGGTGGCACAGTTTTTTTTTCCCCCAGTTCTGTCAAACTTCACATTAATGGTTAGGCTGATGTTGTAGATTTTTTTTTTTTTTTTTTTTTACAATCAGGTTATGATTAGCGTTAGGATCAGGGTTAGGTTTAGGTTTCTTGGTCAGGTCTGCTAACCGGATCTTGGCAAAACTGGATAAATTATTATACAATAAATGTATAAAATGTACTATGCAAATATGCCATAAAAAGTGCACTGGTGCTAAGTGCTAAGCACGTTTGCTTAAGGTGCTTTACAGCTGTTAGAATGACTTTTTTTTTAATCTGTGGAAAATCAAGCACCACCAGGTCAACTTTTTACTGTAAAAATGTTTTTACACGCCATTTTTTAGCATAAAAAACCCATAATGAAATAAATGAAATAATGTCATACCATTCTGCGGGACATCTCCATGGAGACAAGCATAGGGAAAAGTTACATAGTTCACCTTTTAAAACAATGTGTAAGTAAATGGGTAAAATCAGTTCATCCCTATTGTATATGCACATAAAACTGTTGCCAGCGGAAATTGCAACTTAAATTCTTCCGTTCCATTTCCAGGACAACAAAGGTTTTGGCATTGGGGAGCTGGTCTGGGGAAAGATCAAAGGCTTTTCATGGTGGCCTGGGATCGTGGTGACGTGGAGAGTGACCGGGAAACGCCACGCCAGCCACGGGATGAGGTGGCTGCAGTGGTTCGGAGATGGAAAGTTCTCAGAGGTAAGGAGAACGCTGGAGTGGAGTGGTAGCTTCTTAAATGCAATATTTCGAGGACTTTTTCCCATTTTAGTTTTAAAATGCTTACCGCAATGGCAACAGTCCTAATTTGTCATCATTTGGACCCATGGGTATGTCAAAATAATTACTCTATAGACTTAACCTCCTGAGACCTGGCATCCTCACAACACGTTTTTGGCTTGTCTAGGCCACAATGCAAATTATTAGATGAAGAATAACAGCACAAGAACAGCAACAATGTAAATATATTATATATATATTCATTTTTAACAGTTTAGAATGTTTAGAATATTTTATTTTAATTTTTTTAAATTTTTCTTCTTGCTCCTGTCAGCAGCTCTTCACACGAGACACATTGTTCCAAGAGGCCCAATTGTTGTTTCTCATTGTATTTTTACTCAGGACAAATGCTGCTGTGTTCTGGGTCTTAATAGTTTTTGCAAATCATTATTCAAATGTTTTATCAAAATGAGTAAAATGTCCACATATGAGGACATTTGATTTACATAATTTTTTCTCAGAAACATAATGTAGAAATATAATTATTTGCTCACCTCTGGTTTTACATCAGGCCAAAGCTGGCACACTATCAGACGCCACTAATTTAGATGGCATCTAGTGGTGAAATGTGAGAATACAACAGGGGTGGATTGGCCAGTCTAATTACAGATGATGACTGTGAATAATTAATCATAGATGGAACAATATATTTTTGTGGCTCAATGTTGTGGGTATTTTTTCTTTGAACTAGTGGAAATCTGTCTGTACAGTATTATAATAAGATTTGAGCTGTAGGTGGTTGATTCATTGATTAATTGATACTAATTAACTCAGAGAAGCCTTTTTTACCGTTATTGTGTCTGTGACATAAAATCGAGACAATCTGTTCATGCCATATGGTTCAAATGTTTTTTGTTTTTTTCAGGTTTCCGCTGATAAATTGGACTCCATCACTGCTTTTCCCAAGTTTTTCAACCAGGCCTCCTACACAAAGCTGGCCTCCTATCGAAGGGCTATCTTTCAGGCACTGGAGGTAAGAAAGACTGTCCAGAAAATACATTTTTATCATTAATATGAATATATTTTTGATTGAAAATTATTGAACTACAAACACAATAATGTTCATTCCACCATGATGTAAAGTTGTTCCCTCATTAAAAACATGGCTGAATAGGTTTTATATGTCCATGCATGTTTCAGTAATTTTGTGCTTTCTCCCTATTTCTCTCCTCTATTCAAACCTTCCTTACAGTCAGCTGTAAGATTCTGTGCAATGCTCCGCCCACAAGTTTACATCATCTATGCTTCCACACGACAATTCTCCATAAATATACAAACTTACACAGCAACTTGACAAACCTGATGTGATGTGCAGAAGTTTCATTAGGGGGATGCAGCTGATTGTTTTGTGATAAAGCTCTGAAAGGGGAGTGATTTGGCGTGATAGGGGAGACTCAGAGCGTCAGAAAAAGTGAAACTTCAAACATAAAATATGTTAATATGTTGTTTTTGGCAAATACAGCTTTTTCAAAACAATAAAAGGTAACATGGTGATCGAAATATGTGTCCACAGTTAATACCACATAGAAGTAAAATACCCCCTCTTTAATGGCATTGTGTCATGGGACTGGGGGGGGGAAACAAAAAGGAAAAAAAAGGCTAAAATGATGTCAATTGTCTGAAAATTGCTGTGAACTCCAGGCTCAAGTTAAAACCGCTTTAGGTGAAGGAAAGTAGCTTGTAGCTGTGTGTCCATGTCAGAGGAAGAGGGACTTGTTTTTACTTGTGTAATCTGTAATCTGTGCTGCCTTCAGGGGACACAAAATAAAGGTGTTGTGATTTTAAAAGATTTCACCCCAAAACAACATGGAGAAAATTTTGGGATTGAATCAAATGCCAAATATTAAATGGACTAAAATTTAAAAGGGGTAATATTTAAATATATTATGTTAGCAAAAAAAAAGGAATAGTCTTTGCATGTTATAATATTTTTCCCTCATCAAAAACATGCCTCAAGTGGGTTTATATTCATTCATTCATTCAATCTCTCTGAAGCCCCATTCAAACCCACCTTACGTTTAGCAGTACGACTCTGTCCAAGGCTACGGCAACAAGCCTACGTCACCCATGCAGGACCATTTTCCATAAATATACAAAAGCATCACACAAAACTGCACAACAACTTCACACACATGATGCAATGTGCAGTAGTTTCATTACTGGGATGCACGCGCATTGTGTTGTGATGTTGGTTGGCAGGAAGAGTGACTTCACGCAGGGAGCAAAGAGAGGGGAGACTCAAAAACCAAAGTGAAACTTGTAAAACATGCTATATTCGCAGAAACCAACATATTAACATTTTCTGAAGAATAAGGGATAACATGGTGATGAACTGACAAACTAATACAAGAATCCCATTCAGAGCATGTTTGTACAGATCTAAACTGCAAGGTTAGTAGTTTTATGCAGAATAAGACACGATATTTTGTAGTTTGTGTAGGAAATTATGGTGCTTCAAAAATTGCAGCCTTTGCGATTTGCTAATTGCTCCCATTCAATTTGCGGATTCGATTAATGTGAAATATGCCCAAACCCGTCGACTTGCTTAATATCTTAGAGACAGAGTTTATTACCATAATTACCTTTCATTACATCTGAATGTAAAAGGTTACGACTATTAAAGCAAGCGTGCAGGTCATACTTCAAGTCATCAAATGGTAATCAAGACCTAAATGCTTACAAAAAAAGCCAGCGATACATTGCACAGTGAAATAACTCTTATCCAGCACCTATATTATACACAGTAAACTCACATTAAACTGGCATCAAGTTTGCCAAAACATTATTGGAGCATGCCCTCTGACCTGGGCCAGGTCTTGGGTGGCTGAGATATATTTAATTCCTGAAGAACAGTTATATGTAAATCATGCTGATAAGCCAAAATTGTATAAATTTAAAGGGTCCATGTTACACTATTTTCTGATCTATGTTCTAATGTTGTTTCCTCATCACAAACATATCCAGAGCTGTGTTTTTTTGATTCACACAATTTTAACACACAAACCCTGCATATTTAGTGAGTTCTCTCAAACTGAAAATACTGTTTCACCTTGTGATGTCATGTGGTGATACAGGAAATGCTCCACTTTACACCTTGACTAGAATTATTTTGAATATTTCAGCCCTGGAATTGCCAATCTCAACTAAACAAAAGGTAAAAGGAGCTGTAGCTGTAACTTTAAAAACTACATCTTCATGACATCGCGAGGAGAAACAGCATTTTAAGGTTTAGAGATGTAACAGACTATGATAAAGGGTTACTGAAACATGTGTGAATGAAACAAACCCCAGGTATGTTTCTGATAAGATAACTTTCTAACCTAGATTAAAGTGCACAATAGTCAATTTTGTGTAATATAGGACTTGAAAGATGTGAAAAAATTTACAACTGCTAAACCAGGTCCAAACACCACCAAACCCAGACTAAGCCAGAAAGAAAAAGCTTTGTAGTAGCAGGTGCAGCTGTCTTGCCATGGTTTGTTGTTCATCTCTACATCTTATTAAAAAAAAACAAAAAACTTTCTACACGTTGTTTGAAAGATTGCTATGGAAAATAAAATTGGTTATGGTTGACAATATTGACAAAAATGAATGACAATATTGTGTAAATATGTGCCTTTTAAATATATTAGTTGAGGTATAAGTATCACACAAGTGTGAAATAACTGTTAAAAAACAACTAAAGTGTAGAAATACCTTTTTTTTTTTTTTTTTTCATTTGTCACCTCTTTTGCTGCTACATTAGCACTGCACGATATTTAGCATTTACAGAAATGTTGATTAACGTACACTGTCCCTGTCAAGTAAACCAAATAATTTTTTTTTTTTTTTAAATCAATATTTTCAAATTGACATTCACAGTTAATTAGGCCCGAGCCTGGGACTCCGTCCCGGCGAGGGACTCATTAAAACCGCGTCTGAAAGATTGAAGATTCAAGATTGGTGAAAAATTTTGTATTTTAATGTTCAAAAAAATTCATGTACGAAAATGACTCAATAGCGCCACCTCAAAATTTGAAATACATTGCGGCAATGAGAGACCTTTTTCATCGTAGACAAATGAAATTTGGTACAAACGTAGGACACGTCAAGACAAGTAAAAAATTATATTATGACCCCACCCTAAACCCTACAGGAAGTCGGCCATTGTGGGCGGAACCCCATTTTTTCAAAATTTTACCTCTCACATTTGAATTTTTTGCGCCTCAGATTTTCATTCAAAAAATGTGCAAATTGGTCAAAATGAACTAGACCCATGTGGGATTATAAGCAACTCTTTTGGAATTTTCTAAGTAATAAAATGTGGGTGTGGCCAGCCTGCAAAGAAAAAAGCCATTTTTAAAAGTTTTTAATTGCATGTAACTCACACAGTTAATGTCCTACGTCCCGGCATGAATATACTTTTTTATTCAAAATGTTGATCTGAACACATAGATATACAATTTACACAGGCCAGACTTTATATTGCTCCACAGCGCCCCCTCAAACTTTGATTTTCATGGGGCCAATGGGAGCCCGACTCGGAAAAAAAGTCAACTTAAAAATCTGAAACTCACATCAAAAAATAGTACATGTCGGGACATGACAAAAATTATATTATGGCCCCGCCCTAAAATGTACAAGAAGTCGGCCATATTGGATCAAACCCGGGAACGACAAAAGTGCGCACCCTCGCATTCAGGACATTTTCTCGCACAGTTTTCATCAGAAACACTTCAAATTTGGCCAAATCCCACTAAACCCATGTGTGAGTAAAGATTATCAATTACATTTTGATTATGACTTTGGGTGTGGTCAGAGTGAATTTTCAACAAAATCGCAAATTTATGAATATTTAAAAAAAATATTTCTCGTTCACACATTTTTTGTTGGGAAAACGCTAATACAGCGTTTATGCCCATTTGTAAGCTGAACGCAATGATATGCAAATCAAGACACTCTCTCAGAAAATGGCTCTCTAGCGCCCTCTTCAAATTTTATATTCAAAAATTCGTCGAAGACAATCGCTTTGTTGTGGACTGGTGGAAAAATTCACAGGGGCCTCATTTGTGATGGGGCACAATGTGAGAAAGTCACATG
This sequence comes from Periophthalmus magnuspinnatus, assembly GCF_009829125.3. Lineage (NCBI taxonomy): Eukaryota > Metazoa > Chordata > Actinopteri > Gobiiformes > Gobiidae > Periophthalmus > Periophthalmus magnuspinnatus. Next base: position 5,002,128 of record NC_047132.1, read on the forward strand.
ACTGTATCTGTTATGGTTTAGGAGAAAAATAATGGGTGGAAAATGCGTTCCCATTATTAGGCCCGAGCCTGGGACTCCGTCCCGGCGAGGGACTCATTAAAACCGCGTCTGAAGCCCGGAAAATGGCAAAAATCAAGTAGTAAACACGCCCCGACATGGCAGTGAGTGGTGTCAAAAATTAGAACTCGACGAGCTCTAATTGTCACAAAAGACCCCGAGAAAAAATAACGAAAGACGACTCAGTAGCGCCACCTCAAACTTTGATTTTCATGGGGCCAATGGGAGCCCGACTCGGAAAAAAGTCGACGTAAAAATCCGAAACTCACATCAAAAAATAGTACATGTCGGGACATGACAAAAATGATATTATGGCCCCGCCCTAAAATGTACAGGACACCGGCCATATTGGATCAAACCTGGGAACGACAAAAGTGCACAGCCTCGCATTCAGGACATTTTCTCGCACAGTTTTCATCAGAAACACGTCAAATTTGGTCAAATCCCTCTAAACCCATGTGTGATTAAAGATTAACAATTACATTTTGATTATGACTTTGGGTGTGGTCAGGGTGAATTTTCAACAAAATCGCAATTTTTGCAATATTTCAATAAAATATTTATCTTTCACACATTTTTTGTTGGGAAAACGCTAATACAGCGTTTATGCACATTTGTGAGCTGAACGCAATGATATGCAAATCAAGGCACTCTCTCACAAAATGGCTCTCTAGCGCCCTCTTCAAATTTCATTTTCAAAAATTCGTAGAAGACAATCGATTTGTCGTGGACGTGTGAAAAAATTCACAGGGGCCTTATTTGTGATGGGGCACAATGTGAGAAAGTCACATGACTGTATCTGTTATGGTTTAGGAGAAAAATAATAGGTGGAAAATGTGTTTCCATTATTATTCTTCTTATTTTGGTCGCGACTTTGAATCCACTTTTGACCCCCTGAACATTAACGAAAAGTCAATTTTATTGCACCCAAAATTCAAGACTGGTGAAAAATGTATTATTTTTACCTGCGTTTATAAAAATTTTGAAAAATGTCTCGGTAGCGCCCCCAAAAACTCCAATGCATTTTTTTTTGCAAAGTTTGACATAAACATTTGAAATTTTGCACATACATCCTCCTTGACATACTGATCAAAAAAGTCAATGAGATCATACCTCCATCTGCAACTATGTTACCGTGGTAACATAATAAATGTGTCATTGAAATGAATGGGGTTCAGAGTACTGGACTTTGTTGTAGACTAAATAGATGCTCTACACTCATCAAACTATGGGCTAAAATTCAAGATTGGCAAAAAAACATGTTGTATTTTCATGTGGAAAAAAAATAACGTATCAAAATGACTCAATAGCGCCACCTCAAAATTTGAAATACATTACGGCAATGAGAGATCTTTTTCATCGTAGACAAATGAAATTTGGTACAAACATAGAACATGTCAAGACAAGTAAAAAATTATATTATGACCCCACCCTAAACCCTACAGGAAGTCGGCCATTGTGGGCGGAACCCCATTTTTCCAAAATTTCACCTCTCACATTTGAATTTTTTACGCCTCGAATTTTCATTCCAGAAACATGAAAATTGGTCAAAATGAACTACACCCATGTGGGATTATAAGCAACTCTTTTGGAATTTTCTAAGTTATAAAATGTGGGTGTGGCCAACCTGCAAAGAAAAAGATGTTTTTTTAAGGTTTTAAATGCGTGTAACTCACACAGTTAGTGTCCTATGTCCCGGCAGGAATATACTTTTTTATTCAAACTGTTGTTCTGAACATATAGATATACAATTTACACAGGTCAGACAATAAATTGCTCCACAGCGCCCCCTTGAACTTTTGAATTGGACCAAAAAAATTACTTTGACATAAACATTTGAAATTTGGCATGGACATCCCTATTGCTATACTGAACAAAAAAGTCAATGACACCATACCTCTATTTTTAAAAGGTGTTGCCATGGCAACGTCTGACATTTCTCATTGAAATACATGGGTTTTGGATAACTGGGATGAAAAATTATTACTTTGTCATAGACCATTGAAATTTGGTACACATTTTCCTCTCATCATACGGAACAAAAAAGCCAATGAGAACATACCTCTATTTTCAACTATGTTACCGTGGTAACATAATAAATGTGTCATTGAAATGAATGGGGTTCAGAGTACTGGACTTTGTTGTAGACTAAATAGATGCTCTACACTCATCAAACTATGGCCTTAAATTCAAGATTGGCAAAAAATGTTGTATTTTCATGTGCAAAAAATTAATGTTTCAAAATGACTCAATAGTGCCACCTCAAATGTTCAAATACATTACGGCAATGAGAGACCTTTTTCATCATAGACAAATAAAATTTGGGACAAACATAGAACATGTCAAGACAAGTAAAAAATTATATTATGACCCCACCCTAAACCCTACAGGAAGTCGGCCATTGTGGACGGAACCCCATTTTTTCAAAATTTTACCTCTCACATTTGGATTTTTTGCGCCTTGGATTTTCATTCAAGAAACTTGCAAATTGGTCAAAATGAACTTGTCCCATGTGGGATTATAGGGAACTGTCTTGTATTTTTCTACATCATAAATTGTGGATGTGGCCAGCCTGCAAAGAAAAAAAGCAATATTTTGAAGTGTTAAAATGTGCATCACTCACACATGCAGTGTCCTATTTCCCGGAATTAATATACATTTTGTTTAAAATCTTGATCTACATGAAAAGATATACAATTTACATATGTCAGATTTTTTTTTGCTCCACAGCGCCCCCTTGAACTTTTGAATTGGACCAAAAAAATTACTTTGACATAAACATTTGAAATTGGGCATGGACATTTGGCTTGGCAAACTGAACAAAAAAGCCAAAGAGAACATACCTCTGTCTGCAACTATGTTACCGTGGTAACATAATAAATGTGTCATTGAAATGAATGGGGTTCAGAGTACTGCACTTTGTTGTAGACTAAATAGATGCGCTACACTCATCAAACTATGGCCTAAATTCAAGATTGGCAAAACAAGTTGTATTTTCATGTGGAAAAAAATTAACGTATCAAAATGACTCAATAGCGCCACCTCAAAATTTGAAATACATTACGGCAATGAGAGACCTTTTTCATCGTAGACAAATGAAATTTGGTACAAACATAGAACATGTCAAGACAAGCAAAAAATTATATTATGACCCCACCCTAAACCCTACAGGAAGTCGGCCATTGTGGGCGGAACCCCATTTTTCCAAAATTTTAACTCTAACATTTGGATTTTTTATGCCGTGGATTTTAATTCAAGAAAATTGCAAAATGGTCACAATTTACTAGACCCATGTGGGATTATAGGGAACTCTTTTGGAATTTTCTAAATTATAAAATGTGGGTGTGGCCAGCCTGCAAAGAAAAAAGACGTTTTTTGAAGTTTTAAATGTCCCGTAGCTCAAACATGCAGTTTCCTATTTTCCGGCATTAATATACATTTTGTTCAAAATCTTCATCTGAGTGCATAGATTTGCAATTTACACATATCAAATATTACATTGCTCCACAGCGCCCCCTTGAAATTTTTAAATGGCACGTAAAAAATTACTTTGTCACAAACATTTGAAATTTGGCATGGACAACCCTATTCTGATACTGAACAAATAAGTCAATAACACCATACCTCTATTTTTAAAGGTGTTGCCATGGCAACGTCTGACATTTCTCATTGAAATACATAGGTTTTGGTCTAGAAGGATGAAAAATATTTACTGTGTCATAGACTATTGAAATTTGGTACACATATTCCTCTCATCATAATGAACAAAAAAGCCAATGAAGACATACCTCTATTTCCAACCGTACAGGCGTGACAATGTCATAAATGGTCTCATTGGAATTAATGGAGTAGTATTACTCAGTCGCTGATTTTGGGGGGAGGGGCGACTTAAGCGGGTACGAAAGGCAGGATCTCCGCGGTGGCGTGTACCCCGCGGTCGCAAGGGGTGGCGAGGGCCTTTATCACTGCTTGCAGTTTTAATTTTAATTAATATTTGTTGAGTAATAATTTGATAATCCTCCCACCTTTAGTGCTCTATTGTACAAGCTTGATGACAGGGACTTGAAATAGTGTAAGGTTAAACTAGTTCATGTAAACCTTTATTTCACACAAAAATCTGTTTATTTCTTTAAAGTGTGCTAGGGGTGCACAATATTGACACATATTAAAATATATTTATTTGATGGATAATCTGAGTATTGTCATAATCCATATTATGACACCTCACTAAAATCTAGGTGCAAATACATTTTATCATAAAATTCGAGAGAATCAATGCAACATACACATGGGTCAGACTTGTTTATAGTCAACATTTCCCATCACAAATATTTTCAAGTTTAGGTGAACATGCCGAATGACTCCTAAGATAAGATATGCCTTTATTAGTCCCACAGTGGGGAAATTTCAGTATTGCACCACACAGTTAAAGAAGAGAAGGAAAATGGTACATGCAATAAAACAAGATAATAGATAAATAGTTTAAAATAATAAAAAAAATAGACTTAAAAATAAACTAAAAATAGACTCTAATATAACATCTTCGTAAAGTGACTTAAGTATTGCACATGTTCAGTGTTAACAGTGTTCATTGTACAGTCTGATAGCAGCAGGAAGGAAAGACCTGGGAAACCTCTCCTTCACACAGCGAGGGTGAATCAGTCTGTCACTGAAGCTGCTCTCCAGGGCAGACAGAGCGTCCTGCAGGGGGTGAGACTCATGGCCCAGGATAGAAATGACCTTAGCCAGGACCCTCCTGTCCCCCACCTCTTGCACTGAGTCCAGAGGACAGCCCAGGACGGAGCTGGACGTCTTGAAGACCTTGTCCAGCTTCTTCCTCTCCCTCTCTGTGATGCTGCTGCTCCAGCAGACCACACCATACAGGATGGCTGATGCCACCACAGAGTCAGAGTCTTATCTTCATATGATTATGTTCTTGTTAAGTTCTCATTTTCCACATTGTCCTGACATGATGCATTGACATCACAAGGTATTTGCAGGGCAGAAGAATCCACAGTTTCAGATCCAGATCGACAGACTGAGATTGTTGTGTAAACATGCTCCAGTGCACTCCACGTGAACCATGCTGTTCTGGCTCCTAGCATAGCCCTGCAGGTTTTAACACCTCCACAAAATGACACCGGAAAACCCACCGGCATCCCTTTGAAATTGTTGGTTTAACTACTTTGACATTTATCTTTCATCTTTATCTTAATCATATCGTGCAATGGCTATAGTATTTCCGTGCTTTATCTAAATATTTCGCAAGAGGGGTTTTCAAATTGACTAGTAGCATTTTTAGTACATGAGATGCACAGAAGAAGCTGCAGAATAAGGAAAAATATTTGATTACTATTTTTTTTTGTATATTCACAGCAATCATAATCTGAAGACATTTTGGCGATCCAAACCTTGCTAACTTTCCTTGTCTCTATTGTTTTTCCCCATTGTCACAGTTCAAGAAATTATTGCTATTTTTAAAATCCATACATCTATGGTGCACTCATAGTTATTGATGGAGAAATGTGATTATCACAGTGTCTTGAGCGTTCATGTCTGGTGCTAGTGACTGATGATAAACAAACTTCTCCTGCGTTAGAACTCCGGAGTCATGCCTCTTCTCTTAAATTTGTGGGCTACTACAATTTATACTACAACAATATCAGAGATGTAGATGCAACTTTGGATGTCAAGATTAATGTTGTTGGATAATTGAGATTATTTTTATGCACAGTAAAATTGCAAGAACTAAAATAATTGCAAGGAAAAGAGTCATCTCCATTCAATCCACTCTCAAAAAGGAAATCTAAATGCAAAGTGCTTTATCAGTCTGTCACATTCACTTTATCATCCAGAAAGTTTGATTTCATAAAGCTAGTCACACTCGAGAAATTTTGATTTATTGGTGAATCATAACACAAAAATATGATATTGGGACAGCCATAGATACAAGGCCAAGGTCACTTTGAGGTTATAATTTATGCATTTATGAGATTTGGTTTCACTGTTTCCCCTGACAGATGGCCAGTGTGCGAGCAGAGAAGAGCTTCCCTCCCTGTGAGTCGGACAGTCCTGAGGAGCAGATCAAGCCTATGCTGGACTGGGCCAATGGTGGCTTCTTGCCCAAAGGAGAAGAGGGACTCAAACCCCCACACAACGCAGGTATGCACACAAGGTATAAAATGAAGATAAAATATGACCCCAGCTTAAAACCTGGAGAAACATTACATTAAAAGGGAGAGGTCAAAGGCAAAACAAATTTCTGTATGGTGCAGTAATATGCATGTTCACTTTCAGCTGAATGGGCTACATAACAGACTGGACTAGCTGCTCAATAGTCCCCCCCACACACACTTTGAAGTCCCCACTGGCTCAGGAAGTAAATGTTTCATTAATTTTTCCCATGGACTTTTCCAAAAATTCAAATGGCAAGAGTTTGAAGGAATCGTGGTGGCTAACGAGCTATGTGGTAGTCCAAAAAGCACATTTAAAAGGAAAGATTCTGCGAAATTGTTTAATACATAAGCGGTTTGTAAATAAAATAATAGGTTCTTTGGTCATTAGTTACCACATAGCTCATCACCCGTGCGAAAGCTTTCAAATGTGGTTTTTTTTTTTTGTTCTGTCTATGGGAAAAAAATAATGGGAAATTTACTTTCAGAACCAGGCACAGGCGGTCTCTGTTGAGCTCCATTGACTGAATAACAAATGTTACTGAATTTTCTGGAAAAATAACTGTAGCTACATTTGAAGAAGTAAATTGCAAAAACTAATAATGTAATTAAAAATACAAATACTGACCAAAACTGTGAATATATATTGTAGGATTCAGTTTTAAATCTTAGTTTAAAAAAGGCATGTTATGTTTTTGTTCCCTGATATTTTGTGATGAGCTATAACAAACCTCTGAAGCTCATTGAGTCTATGCTGGGTCCATGAAATCTGCTATATAAATAAAATAATCTTAAACTTATTCATTGTAAACCACAATATTGCTCTAAAGCGATTTCCAAATGCTTTCAAGAGATGACACCAGCAGCAGAGACTAAGTGGAAATGATAAATGTCAAAAAATGAAATGATAGCGTCAAAAACAAAACTGACCATATTATGAGTCTCCCCTCCCTTCGTCCCATGCATAAACGTCACTCCCTCTTTAAAGCTCTATCACATTACAATCAGCATGGATCCAGCTAATGAAAGTATCAGGTTTGTCAAGTTACTGTGTCACGTTTTTCGTATATTTATGGAGAATTGTCATGCGGAAGCATGGGTTCTTTAGGGTTGCATTGCACTGAAGCTTAGAGCGTAAGGAGAGTTCAAATGGAGCCTGTTAGAGATTGCTTGATTACTCAGACATGCCTTGATGACACCTAAAACCTAAGTCATGAGGGAACAACATTGAAAACAGTAGATTAGATTAGATTAGATTAGCCTTTATTGTCTCCCTTAGGAGAAATTTATCTTGGGACAAGGGAATGCCACATATAAAAAAACAAAACATTATAACATACAGTACACACACAATGGGCACATCAATTAATGCAGTTCATCAGAAAAAACGACCATTCAACATTTGATAATATTGCACCGCCTTCCCATAATTATCATATTTTGCACATTCCCTGGGGCCTAAGTATTGCACATTCCCTGGGGCCTAAAGGTGTAAAGGTGATTATTGCACATTCCCTGGGGCCTAAAAGTGTAAATATGAGTATTGCACATTCCCTGGGGCCTTTCTGCCTAAGGTGCCAAAGACTTAAAGGCATGAGGTACCCCTGAGCCCGTGTCGCAGCCGTGCCGTGCCACCGGAAGCGGGACATGGTAGAATTTTTTTTTTCTTCTTTTGGCATCACCCTCCAGGTCCAGTTTGCGTACGTCTCTTAACAGATTAGAAATTAACTCTCCTTTAACTCATCTAACATTTTTCTGCTATGGTTATGCTTTAACTAAGCCATATAAAACCAGACACTTCTGTTTTTTGTGTTTTTTTACAGAAAGCAATGCCCTCCACCACCATGTCCTGGATGTGTCTCTCCCGGAGTACCTCCCCAGCGCCAAACGCCCCAAAATGGGCTCATATAAGACCAAAGCAGTCCCAGAGGAGTCCTACAGTCGAGGTACTCCATTTCCACCTCCCTGTACTTTAACACTGAGCTGGAGAACAGGTCAGAATTATATGGTAGAATTTGTTGTTTAACTGTCAGTAGATATAGGGCGATATATCGGCCAACCGACATATCGAGCTGATGTTTGTACTTTTTAGTGTATCGGCCCATATTTTGTTTTGGTTGACCTGCTAAAGAACACAATCGGAGATTGACCGATATTTTTCATGACCAATGCCGATACTCACTCTCAGTTCGCAGGTTTGTTGACCTGATTTATGGTCAAATATCTCTAATTACTGGGCCTGTTCACATGGAACAAAAATTTGTATAAAATTCAATGTCTTCTCTGCGCTCACATATCACTGATTAAGAAAATAAATTTGGAAAATGAAACGAGCACAGAGCAATGGGTGTATGCCAGTGGTGGTGAAAATGATGCTGACTGACAATATGACATCTTGAAAACAAGCCATTAAAGATAGCTCAAACATGTACGAATTACTCCAGATATAAATAAGTAAATGAGAAGAGGAAACGACTATAACATGGTTAAAAAGCTGAAAAGTTGATTTTGCATAATAGGTCTGCTTAAATCTAATAATTAGATTAATTAGAACTTTCGTCTAAAGCAAAGTTTTGATTGCAGAACAAATGGTGAATGAAGTCCTGAAGAACAAACGCAGTATTGAAGGTAGACCTTGCTTCACATACACTGCCTGCTATAGCTTGTCATTGGGCTGCAGAGTGATGTTCTGTGCGTGTCTTTGTTTTGGCAGAGTTCTGTCTCTCCTGTGGAAAGATGAGGGCAGCGACCTTCCACCCGCTCTTTGAAGGAGGCCTGTGCCAAACATGCAAGGTGGGAAGATTGGTTTGAAACCTGGATCAGATATTGGCTTGGTTATTTGCAGTTATTTGATGATGGCAAATCAAATTAGGCAAATCTTAGGTCCTATATTACACAAAACGGATTCTTCTGAGCTTTAAGTCATGCTATAATGTTGTAATGTTACTTCCTCAAAAATATACCTGGAGTTGTTTTGTTTCTTTCACACGTTTGAATAACCCTTTACTATTAGTCTGTCTACATCTCCAAAAATGCATTATTCCACTTGGTGATCCCTGTAGTGTTAGATTTAATGGTTACCTTTTACCTTTTGTTTTCTAGAGACTGGCATTTCCAGCACTGAAATTATATTCTAGTGAATGTGTATGGAGTTTAAAAACACAGTGGAGCACTTCCTGTATTACCACTTGACATCACGAGGTGAAACAGAGTGTTTTCTGTGTGAGTGAAGAACTCTGCCTAATAATGCAGGGTTTGTGTGTTAAACATGCGTGAATGAAATTAAACACAACGCCAGGTCTGTTTGTGATGAGGAAACAACATTAGAACAAATCAGATAATGGTGTAATATGGGCACTTTAATCAGTTTAGCATTTAACAGAAAATATACATTCAAATACGTATATAGCCTAATATAGTTTGCTGTTTGCTAACTTTCACATACATATCGTTATTGTACATTTAGTTAAAGGTAGAGATTTTTGGGGGTGGTACGTAACATGATTTCATGGAAATGTAACCAAACTTTTAAAATCATCATTTTAAATTTCCAATAGAAGTGGTTCTGCTGTTGGCCCTGCCTCTTTAAAGTAGGCCTGTCACAATAACCTTTTTTGAAGCGTGATATGTTGCTCCAGGAAAAAAATGCAATAGCCAATAATATAAAACTACTTTATGCCACTGACGCAAAGCAGAATGACCAAACCAATGTTTAAATATACAGTATCAATAAAGGCCTGAGCTGCAACACATAAATATCAGAATGAACTAATAATTCAATAAGTTATTTACTCTACCCTCTACAGCTCAAATCTTATCTTATCAAAACCTCATAAAAATCTCCCCACTATTGCAAAGAAATTGTACATGCGATAAATATTAAGCCCCTAAATATATTCTTCCAGCTTTCATATATTGAACAATAAGGCTTAAATAGAGTAATTATCGTGATGGGCCTCCTTCAAAGTAGCATTCTACTGCAGCAAGCAGTGTGATTTTCATTTCTATGGTATTATTTAGGAAAAAATGGCTACGTGACATTTTTAACCCTTCATGTATGACCCAGTGTCTAAATTTTCAAATTATTAATATTAATTCATTTCAAATTAATTTCAAATTCAGTGCAATAAAGGATTAGTCAAACATGCATGAATCATTCAAAATGCAGCTCTGAGTAACCTCATGATAGAGCACTATTATAACTTGGTTAAAGGAGCGTAAAGGTCTAATTTTGCTTAATAACTTCAATGTAAATAATACATTTTGAAGAAAAGGACCATTCTATATGATATCTCTCATCTTTCAACAGATCTTTAAACACTGTAAATCATCAACTGTCACTTGGCTAAACAATCTGCTACATTCCTGAAAATGCATTTTGATCTAAAGTAAATAATGGTAGAGTACTTGTGAAATGTACAAAGTGCCAAGGAACAGTAGGCACAGTTGGCTTTAAGTCAGGTTTGGAAACAGATCAAAACATGTTTGATAGAAAGGAGTTTACAAAGTCATGTCATGTACATTAAAGACAACATATGTGAAATCCATTTTTTTTTTTTTTTTTTTTTTTTTTTTTTGTTCGAGGTTTTAGCCAGTGTTCCCCCATAGTTCAGTATATTTATTATTATTAAACAATATATTTGTTGTTTTGTTTGGGGCTTTTTCATACCCATGTCAGTAAATGTGTAAATACTAATTTTCTGTGCATTTGTACACTCCATATCTTGAGATTGTTGAACCCTACATGTATGCCCTGAAGTTGGAATTTTTCAAATGAGTCACATGGCTGTTTTCAACAATAAAATTCTATAAATTAAAAATTTAGCAGAAATTGTTTTAAACTGGAAGTTAACTGACCCAGTTCCAAGTATTTTTAAATCATGAATTAACACTGTGTTCATGGTAAACTGTGATATTGATCTACATAATACTATTTTGGCTACTAAATAGCCAAAAAAGATGTGTGCTTTCACCATAATAATAAATGAACAGTAATTCTTTATTCTGTTATGTTTGTGTGTGTTAGGATAACTACCTGGAGATGTCGTACATGTATGATGATGATGGATACCAGTCGTACTGCACAGTGTGCTGTGGGGGCAGAGAGGTGTTCCTCTGTGGGAACGCCAACTGCTGCAGGTCACAAGGCTATTATTTATGTATTTTCTTATCTCTTACTTTCAGCTCCCGTTATTGACTGGATGACTGAAAAAAAATAAATAACTAGTTTCATATTTACAGATAAAACCAAAGTTATTCTTCTTGCCCTATGCATTCTAAACATCCTAATTATTCACAGTGATGAGTTTATAAGCACTTGCAAATGCCTCATGTTCTAATGTTGATGATTTGTTGAACTCTGACTTTGAGTGTTTTGAATGTTCTGGACACCACCGCCCCGATGAAGCAGAAAGTGCCATTGAGGAATGATGACTCGCTCAGGGCACAGAAAAGGGAGTGCCAGAGGGCTGAGCGGGAAAGGAGGAAGTCAAAGCTCCAGGTTTATTATGAGATTTAAAGAGAAAAGATGCACATGTACAACCACAGTTTATGTAGAACAGGGAAAGTTATTTTTCAGATATTATTGGAAGTTTCAATAACAACTCTTGTGTCCTGTTTATAACAGTAAACAGATTAACAAACCCTCCAGCTCCACTGCCGTTACAACCAATTTCCACATCTAAGTGCAGTGAGTTTGCAGTGTTCTTTAATCACAAGGTAAAAAATGCCATTAATTCCACAACGCAAATAACACCACCTAGACAGTTAGAGCTGAGTCACTTTGCACCTGTAACTGACAAAACCTTCCAAGAGATCCAGCAGGAGGCCTGTCCCTAAGGTCCTCTGAGTTCATCAACATGTTGCCTCGATGTGTTACCCACAAAATTTTTTAAGGCTGTTCTCAACAGTTTGCTATTACCACTTTAATCTGGAACATTCCCAGAAGTCCTTTGAAAAAGTTATTTACCAATAGCGTGTTAACTTCGTCCAAATGAACAACAACTTTTGATTTTTTCTAGTCAGGTTTTAGACCCAAGCACAGCACTGAGACTGTTCTTTGAAAAATAACATTTCCCTGAACATTGATGCAGGCAAAGTCTCAGTCTTGATCCTGTTAGATCTGAGTGCTGCCTTTGACGCTGTCGATCATGGGATCCTCTTACAGAGGCTAGACTAGACCAGACCAGGATACTGGTTCAAGTCCTATCTAGAAGACAGGGAAGTACTTTGTTGAAATTGGAAAATGTATCTCAGATAAAATGGCCCTAACTTGTGGTTTGCCCCAGGGGTCAATCCTGGGACCCCTGTTGTTCAATTTCTACATGCTGCTGTGAGGTTAGTTAATACTCAGCAATAATGTGTCCTATCACAACTATACAGATGACACTCAGATCTATGTCTCACTGCAGCAGGTGAATATGGACCAGTGGATTTACTCTGCCACTGCATCCAACAGATCAGTGTGTGGATGCAAAACAACTTTCTCCAGCTAAACTCAGACAAGACTGAAGTATAGTCTTTGGCCCACAGAAACATAGAGAAAGTGTTAGCAGTTACCTCCAGTCTCTCTCTCTAAAACCTTCAAATCAGGCTAGAAATCTAGAGGTAATGATGGACTCAAAGTTGAACTTTAACAGCCACATCAAATCAGTATCATCTCATACTGTTTACACCAGACTTATCCATGCATTTGTCTCCAGTAGGTTAAACTACTGTAATGGCCTGCTCACTGGCCTCTCCAAATGAGCATTAACACAGCTGCAGTACATCCAGAACACTGATGCTCGGGTTCTAACTAGAATCAGGAACTATGAGCACATAAGTCCTGTGCTCAGGTCTCTGCACTGGCTCCTGTGGCTCAGAGAATAGACTTTAAAGCAGCTCCGCTTGTGAACAAGTGTCTCCGTGACCTAGCATCAAAGTACATCTCCCACATGTTAGTGCCAGATCAACCATCTTGTACTCTGGGCACCAGCAGGAGGCTGGTCCCTAATGCCCTCAGAGTCAGAGTCATGGAAAATCAGCATTTCAGTTTTATGCAGAACCTGGAACAATCTTCCTGAAGATCTGAAATGGGCCTCTACTTTGTTTTAAATCCAGACTCAAAATGGTTCTGTTTATGGTTCTGTTGTGCATATGACTAAAAGGTTTTTATTCTGCACTCTTCTCCTTTAATGTTCATTTTTTGATGATTGTTTGTTTTGATTTTTTGTCTTTCTTATTCTGTAAAGCACTTTGAATTACTTTGTGTACAAACTGTGCTATACAAATAAACCTGCCTTGCCACTTTTCCCTATCCTGAGGCCAGAGCGGAGTTTTGCTGTAATGGTAAAGCTACAACAACTAGCATGCTAATGCTTTGTGATTAACTGACAACAAAATGCTTTCTAATTAGCTGCACACAGCATGCAGCTGACTTATTTTGACCTCAGGTGCTGCTTATACAATACATTTGTACTGATTCAAGACCCATTCTGCTCAAACACATGGGTAAAATTGGGTACAAGACCTTTTTAATTATTTTTTTTAATACAGAACTGCTCTACAATGCTTCTAAAATGGTATTTTTATGCATAGACGTACACATCTGGCAGCAGTATTTGCACTAATTATTTATCACATTTTTAAACATGTGCTTGTACTTGTGTAAAAAAAATCCTATCCTATCCTATTTTTCTTGCATTGTTCTTGCAGGTGTTTCTGTGTGGACTGCCTGGACATAATGGTGGACCCTGGTGCTTCTAACAGCGCACGGCACCTGGACCCCTGGATGTGCTACATGTGCCAGCCCCCTCAGCCCTACGGAGTCCTCAAGCGCAGGCATGACTGGAGTCTCAAGCTGCAGGAGTTCTTCGCCAATGACAACGGACAGGAATTTGTAAGTTAAAATGTTCACCTACCAAGTTTGATACTATTTTTTCACTGCAATGTTATTTTTCAACGTAAAATAGTTGTATCATTAATATCACCATGCGGCCTTATTCTGATTTACATTAGATCAAATTCTATCTATTATTAACTATTCAGGAATATTTTTGCTATTTGTCAGTATTTTTCATATACTAGACATACTTGTTTCGATACTGGTTGATGTCTGTGTGAACCCTCAGTCATCCAGGTCTGATCCATAGCAAAAGACGAAGTTTAAATCTACATATAAACATATTTAAACTTTGTCTTTTGCTTTCAATCCTGGTTGTATTATCTATTTTGCTTGAGATCCAGAATGCACACTTCTTTAATACTGTATCAAGATGTGAGTCTGGTCACCATCTCCCCGAGTACATTTGGGCGTGATTAAAAAGTGGATTAGCCAAGCAGGGACATGCATGGTCTGTCTGTATCAAAACAAATATGGCTGCTTATGAGGAAAAAAGAAAGGTGATAAGTGAAATGATAAGTGACCAATGAGCTCCTTCGTTTCACATGTGTCAGTGAAACAGATCTGATAGGACGGTCATGCTTGAGCCTGGCAGACAGAGGGCATGGGGGCCACTGTATAAAAGAAAGATACCATTCTGGATGTGCCAGACAATCATCTGTTAGCATCTGGTGTATATCTTCTACATACCACACTATAATGTAGAAATGCTTATTCATTACAATGTTATAGTATTCACTTCTGTAGCAAAAGGAAAAATTCACTCAAACTTTTTGGCCAGTAGATAAACATTTCCCCGCTCATGGGCAACTGAGGGATTACACAGACATTCACTTACAAATGTCTGTCATAAGTGAAGCGTCCTTTCATGCATGCAGCAATAGGGAGTGTTTAGCCCGTAACAGGTTTAAAGTGAAAATAATTAGCTGAATAGGTTTGCAGGCTGACACAAATTGACAGTGTTTCTGAACCGAGGCTCCTTCTAATGATGTGCAATTGGCCCAGGAATACACTGTGTGGGTGGTAATTGCATTAACATGACAACAAATGTATGTTCTCAATGTATTTTGAATGGGATGTGCACCCCACGCTCATGTCCAAAATGGGTTGGATTAAAAATGTATTCAAAAGGTGTGTGTGAAATATGTGTGCAGTATATCCCTGGCCTAAGAGTTGTCATTTTTGAGAGCTCAAATTACCGAATTTGTTGCAGGAGAAGCCAAAGATCTATCCTGCAGTTCCAGCAGAGCAGAGGAGGCCCATTCGAGTCCTGTCCCTGTTCGATGGCATTGCAACAGGTTTGTACAAGAGTGGTCCTAAAAATGTTAAATCCGTGTCAGACCAATCAATAGCAAGACACAGAGTAACTAGCTAAATAAAAAGATAAGGTAAAGTTTTTTTTCTTAGTCTTGGTTCAAACTATAAACTAAATCTATAAGTCAGGGTCATGTGGATAGGTTTCTTATTGTATTGTCATTTTGGTTGCAGAAGAAGCTCGCTGGAATAGTTTCCAATATTTCTACAATGAATGAGTCATGAGCCCCAAAATGACAATTAAATAATACGTGTTCACCTTAGCTACTTCAGTGAACCTATACCCTGGACCTAGGGTTGGTCATAGGTCTGTATTGATCTGTATAGTTCTTGTTTGGTCCATATATTTTTCATAATCCCATAGGTATTGTCTTGTTATTCCTGATCAAGATGCATTTAAGTAAAAAAAAAAAAAAAAAAAGAAAAAGAAAGAAAAGGTAATTAATATACATGAAAATTGATTAAACCTTTTAATTCAAAGGTCCTGTACAGATGTATTGTAAAAACCGGCCTGAACATCCCAGTTATTCACTGTGATGAGTTTATAAGGCAAGAGAGATAACCTTGGCCCACTGCAAACAGTTTCAAATGAACTGCGTCAGTTCTTCAAGTTTTTAGAGTAGAGTATGTGTGTTTTCTTTCAGGGTACTTGGTGCTTCGAGACTTGGGTTTCAAAGTGGACCAGTACATAGCCTCAGAGGTGTGTGAAGACTCCATCTCAGTGGGAGTGGTCCGACATGAAGGAAAGATCCAGTACGTCCATGATGTCCGTGAAATCACCAGGAAAAATGTAAGTTATTAATATTCAAAGTATGCATAATGTTGCCGTCGTGGTGCTCCTCTGAGAAACTATTACTTAAACAAATCTATTGTACAATAATTGTGGCTTGTAAGTGGCTTGTAGTTTTGTCTGTACATTATCCTATTAAGATTAAAGATAAAAAAATAAATAAATCTTTGTGTTAAAATAATTCTGTTCTACTGAGTATATTTTATACCAAATGAGAAAAGTACCAGAAGGTATGCTAAGATAACAGTAGAGGGCGCTGTTGTGTTTCAGATCCTGGAATGGGGTCCCTTCGACTTGGTGATTGGAGGAAGTCCCTGCAACGACTTGTCTATAGTCAACCCGGCAAGAAAGGGCCTATATGGTGAGTACAAAACGATTAAAGGCTGGGTCTGTTTTATATTTGGAAATAAAACTGGACACTGTAAAACAATACGCATGTCACATAAAAACATTTCAAAATTAATTTACTATCTTGTGGTTCCTGTAACAGCACCATAGATGGATATATCTCTATATAAAATTAATAGAGTTTACATTACTAGTAAAAATAAATGGGCACAGCTTTGCACAAATATGCTCAAAGAAATGTTATTAAATTTTATTATAATGTTTCGACCGAAGGGTATTGCAAGAAAGTATCATTTACAACATATAGGTGATTTGCGACCTCTCAAGTTGCACAGTGTTACTTTAAGGAAAAAGTGTAGTGTTACTGAGACCTAAGAGGAAACCTTTTTATATTTATGAATTTTTTTTTTGTTTGTTCAGAAGGCACAGGGAGGCTTTTCTTCGAGTTCTATCGTCTGCTCAGTGAGGCCAAACCCAAAGAAGGAGAAGACCGCCCCTTTTTCTGGATGTTTGAAAATGTGGTGGCCATGGGCGTCAATGACAAGCGGGACATCTCGCGCTTCTTAGAGGTGAGTTACTGTCAACTCTGGGACATTGTCATTTCACTTAGACTAATTTACCCTCTTTCTTAAATGCAATGTCTCTTATTTTATAATGCCACAGATTCAGCATCCCTCTGTAGAAGCCATTTTTAGACTAAATGTTTTGGGGGTTTTTTTTGCAAAGGACAAACTATCCTGTCGTATGCATTTCAGTAGAGGTCTAAACTACAGGGTTAACAGGTTTTTGGCATGAGATTTTTATATTAGTTTATCCGTTCAGATTTCAGTCTTGTGCATGTTTAAAAACTGAATCCTACCATCTTAACATGGTGCCTTTTATGTTATATAAATGTTGTCCTGTAATGTGTTTTTTTTTCTCAAATCAAAATGGAAAATGTATATTGTTCGTTATTTGCAGTGTAACCCAGTGATGATCGATGCTATTGAGGTCTCCGCTGCCCACCGAGCACGCTACTTCTGGGGTAACCTACCTGGCATGAACCGGCCCCTGTGCGCCTCTGGCATGGACAAACTAGAGCTGCAGGACTGTCTGGAGCATGGAAGGGTCGCCAAGGTGACAAAAAAAAAAGATATGCCAAAACTTTTTTTTTGAGTGGTATAACACCCTGCCCAACTTAACCTTTATATTATGTAAACAGCCAATATGGTATGTTCTTTTTGTTAAGGTTAGAGTATAAAAAAAACATAGGAAATTACACACTTGTACTCCGACAGTCACAACACTGACTAATCATATCATAATCATTATCAAAATTTAACTAATCATAATGGGATTATATTCAACAAAAATCTTGCCAATAGAAAATATACTTCTATACTTTCAGAAGCAAACATTTTGAATAAAGATGGAATTTTATGATCGTGATGATTATGACCTTACAATTGGCAATAAAATGTCTTAAATGCTTAATAAATGCAGAATGGATTACTTCAAATGCCATATTATGGAGCATCCTGGGCAAAGTGTTCTTTCATGGGGACAGGGTGGCGAACTCTCTACCATTTTTACAGTTACACCTTTAATTGGCCTAGTATTAAGATTTGAACAGTTTTTGACCATTGCTCTTGTATTTTGTCATTATTACCATTCCTCAAAACCAGTGTTGGGCATCTTACTTCAAAAGTGTAATTAGTTATAGTTACAAGTTACTTCTCCCAAAAAGTAACTGAGTTACTAACTCAGTTACTTTTTGGGAGAAGTAACTAGTTACTAGGCAAAGTAACTTCTCCGCATTACTTTACTCCATGTTATTTATTATGTTAAAACAATAAAAACACAACAGATGTTTCCAAGATGCCACCGAGCAAGTCGGTGGCATCTTGGATACAAAACTAACCGGCATGCACCGCGCAACGATCGACGGCGTCGTATCTGTGCCCGCCTCATCTCAAACAAGCCTTTTATCTCACCCCAGCCTCCTCTTTCACCACAGAAACACAACAGCAGCTCCTCGGCTGAGAGACTCTGAAGAGCAGAGTGAACTCAATAAAAAGTAACGCGCTACATTTTATTGTTAGTAACGGTAACGGCGTTAGGACGCTAGGAAAAGTAATTACATTACTCCGTTACTGAAAAAGTAACGCAGTTAGTAACACCGTTATAGTTTAACGCCGTTATTCCCAACACTGCTCAAAACATATTTTTTCTTTTGTTTTGTTGCACCTTGTCTAATGTGTTTCTGTTTTTCTTTTATGGACAGTTTGGAAAAGTGCGCACGATCACCACTCGCTCCAACTCCATCAAACAGGGCAAAGACCAGCACTTCCCTGTCCTCATGAATGGAAAAGAGGACATTCTGTGGTGCACTGAGCTCGAGAGGTAATATCAGTGTACATTTTTGGCTTTGCAAAATAATTTCTGTGTTCACTGTAGATCATAAATATCACAGAACTTATAATGTGCAATGGAGTGGACAGATGGGGCAGATTTGACATCTAAGCATAAGAATTTCAGTCCAGATAGGAAATCACAAACTTTTTTTAATCACTGTAAACAAACTGCAGTGTGCTGAACCGATAAGGAGCAGGTGCAGGAGAGGAGGGCTGTGATGGCATAGGTAGGGCATCGTGTTGGCACATGGATCGGCTTCAGCAGCAGGCAGGGCAGAATGAATGAATATCCCAGTGCTGCAGACACATCTGCATTCTGACAAAACATGCTTTATATTGTTTTGGTTAAGCATCACTAACTGTGTGTGTATAGGGAACCTTCAATAGGCAATCAATGATCAAGATCAATGTCTGATTTACAAATCAAGTGCTGCTCTGAGAACTATTAGGGTTTTTGGGGAATTAAAAATCTATGTTATGAAATTGGCTTACCAGTCTTGTAAAGCACAATTTCCCTTGTGTTTGGTAGGATCTTTGGCTTCCCGGTGCACTACACAGACGTGTCCAACATGGGGCGCGGTGCTCGGCAGAAGCTCCTGGGCCGGTCCTGGAGTGTGCCCGTCATCAGGCACCTGTTTGCCCCCCTCAAAGACTACTTCGCCTGTGAATAGACACTGGACCAGTACCACTCATGTACACTGTCACTACCCGAAGTGTTTTAACTATAGAGCTTTTATCATGTAGGCTGTGGACACTTGTTTTACTTTGCTAACATGCTAGGTTTTAAAGTTGTATTGTTTGTGGCCTTGGTTGTATATCTATGGTGCAACCTTTTTATTTTTCTTAGTTTTACTCATTACTTGAAACTGTCAAAATATTTGTATACAAGAGTTGTTTTTTTTTTTAAATTGTTCAAACTGGACAAATTTACCCAGAACAGACGTTGTCATTTTAAGTTTTAGATATATTTTAAAATTTCGATTTCACAAAGGTGAACTGCTTTTAACAGACTTTATAAAGCTTTTATAGACAGAGGTGACTTTATAGTATAAATATTCCAAGAGTTTTTATATATATATATATATATATATATATATATATATATATATATATATATATATTTATATATATGATACTTGAACAAAAAACATGCAAAAATATTTTTTTCCATTAATAGAGCTGCAAAACACTATGTGGATCCTACTGTTAAGATTTGACATGTCGGTGTTCAGACATTTGGCAGCTAGCCTTGAATTAATCGTAAATTGAGTGAAGTTTTTGAAAATAATTTTTAAGGCTGCGTGAATAATATTCATGTTTAATAAGCAGAGAGAGGGTTTGAACCTGGACTAAAAAGGACAAAATAGGAGGACTGACCTTTACCAGACCTGAAGCAACTGAAGCAAGACTAAGCCAAGTCTCTATCAGCCTTCAATGAAGCTCAACAGGGGCCGACCACTCTGTGATTCTGGAACTAAATTTACCATTGATTTTTCTCATAGACTTATTAAAAAAAATTTATATGTTTGAGAGCTTGGTCAAGGACAATCAGCTATGTGGTAACTAATGACCACAAGACCTATCATTTTATTTAAAATCTGTTCCTAAAACTTTACAAAACATGAAGTTATTAAAACATTTAGCAGAATCTTGCATTTTGAATTACCTGTTTGCACATAAACAACCACGTTGTGGATATTACTTGCCCCACATTGCTGGTTTGCCTTTGAACTCTTAATATTTTAATTTTTCAAAACGAGAAAAATGTATGGAAAATTTACTTCTGGAACCTGAGTGAGCGGTCACTGATGAGGCTCATAGTGAACAGAAAAGAGCAGCAGACCACACAGGACAACCACATGATTGATGAGACTTTGGATTTGAAAAAATAGTTTCAGCTTCAAAAGGTCAAATCACATTACAATGCTATATTTGAATGTAGACATTAGCAAAATAATACAATGGGTGAATACTGAGCCTTTTGATATTATTTTGATTTCATTTTTAAATATGGCCCCAGATACATAGAAAAAAAACCCATCCAAGTCAAAACAGCACAACACTGGGTGATTACTACAGTATATTTAGGCCTAAATGGTAAAATAAACAGCTATTAATCACAAGTATGCGCTTAATAGTGATTACAAATTTTAATCGCTACCCAGCTCTAATTATTTTTCAAACCCACATTGCCTTTCTTTGGTTACTTTGCATTTGTAACCAATTGTATTCAGTACTCATAAAGACCAAAAGAAGTGGAACAATCAAAGCATGGACAAAACATTTTAATCTGTTAGTCTTTTTTTCCCCAGTATGTTAAAACACAAAAATGGAAGTGCACATAACTTGCAACATAGCATTTAGCTATTTGCATATTTCTTGTTTAATCTTAACTGAAAGACCATTTTACTGTTGGCTGTCACCAAATCAATACAAGGGCATTACCTCAGACCATGGCTTTTGTAAATAGCACATGTGTTTTTTTTAATCACTGGATCTGTTTTGCATTGTCTGTTGTACTGTACATTCAGCATATTTACAGATTTTAATCAAGGACTTTTTAAATGTATCTTTACATTGTTAAAAATCTTTCATTCACTTGACTGTTTTAGCATCATGTCTTGCTATACCAAAAAATGATTGTTTACATACTTCACTGTTTTAAGTTACTAAATGTTGTGTGTGAAATGTTAAATATTAACACTGACGTTGCTAAAACATAGAACATTTTAATCTATAGCATTTGAATGTGTCTTTGAATGGACCATTTGGATAGCATTTGTAGTTGTGTTATTAAAAGAGAGCTATGTAAAATTTAGCAAAAAAACATTTCAGGAGAGCAGATGTGCTATTTTTATACGTCAGTTTTTGTACCTTTTTTATATAGCAAACTATAATTTGTAGCAAATAAAACATTGAAAATTTGGTTTGTTTTATGTCTCATATTCTGGAATTTTCTGATAATTAGTTTAATTATTTCAAGTCCCCACATATAGCCAGAAGAAGAGGTTTGTACAAATGACAGCCAATTTACAATAAACTCTCACACCGTGGATGCTAAAGCCCTCCTCACAGGGAATCTGTATTGTCAATTTTAATGTTAATGTTTAATTTAAATGTCAGTTTTTTTGCACAGCCCATCCTGCCAGTGATTTGGAACTTGGACTTGAACCCTGTGACGTGAGAAGACCTGATACTTGTTCTAAGACTAATTATTATACAATCACACAATCACTTATTTCCTTTCTCTCACTTCACTTGTTCATGAGCGAGGGAAGAATGGTGAATCAGACTGACAGCCGTTTGATGATTTGATATGTTTATTTTGAGCATCTAGGATAAATTCAGACTTGTCCAAGAGGGAAAAAAAAATGCTTGAATACACTTTAAATGTATCACATTTACAAAATGTCTTTAGACTAAAGTGTCTTTGCTTGAAAGGGACTGGGATGAAGTAGTACTTATTTATTCCCACCCTAATGTTGTGCATGTAAAATGTTTTTCTAGAATACTTCCTGTGCATACATTATAAAGTCACACAAATCTCATTAATATTCACAAAGATACATATCCAAGGCAAAGCAGTTACAGCACTGGTTGATGACAATAACTAAAAAAAAGGCGTAAAGTGCCTTATAGCTCACTTCTATACTGTGAAAATATGTTTTATGCATTTTTTTAAATTTGTGAATACTTACAGATTGCTTGTGTGCTTCCCTAAGACTGTCCCCCTTTTTGACCCCACACACAGAGACACAGAATATTTTCCTTGTAGTTTGTACTTTTGTCCATTCCTCTCACATTTATCCTCCCTCAGAATAATTTCTGTAAATTGCCAGGCAGTGCTCTATTGTTTGCCCTATACATGAGTTGGGCTGTGAGAATTGGACAAGATCATTAAATAAGGCAGTTAATTCAGACGAACAGAGACTGGTGTGCTCTAAATATTCAACTTTGTGAATGACCCTTATTGCTAGTTTCTGAAGCACTGACAGGGATTTAATGCAGTTTTGAAGATTGCTCCATATTTCAATATGTAAGATGGTTATATTCGGGCACAATAAAGTGTACGGAGTGAATTAGTCTCCAAACACTGCTTGGGTTTGTTTATCATTGAAATGCTCTTAGCTGTGATCTTTTGTATCAAATGTGTTGTTTCCAACTGAGTTTGTCATCTACAGTTACAAGAAATATAATCCCTATAACATTTTCAATTTCTGTATTATTGATGCAGATTTTTTTATTCTGATTGATTTTTACAGGTGCCAAAACCATTACTTTTGTTTTACCAAAATTTACAGATAATTAGTTTCTGTCCATCCATAATTTTAATTTAGCCAGTTCATTGTTAATAACATTAATAATGTGGTCATAATTGTCACTGGAGTTAAATATGTATCATCACAAATAGTATATATTTTTAAAAGATCAGATGTGTATAGGTTATTGTTGTACAAATTAAACAGTTTAGGCCCCAATACTGGCCCCTGGGGAACACCACAAGAAATGTTGATTGTTCCATTTTTACAAATTGCGTCTTTTATACAAATAACTTTTTATTCAATTTAATGCCACTGCTTTTATACCATATAAAAATATGTTTTTAAGCAGTATACAGTGATTTAAGGTACCAAACGCATTCTTCAAGTCGATGAAAATACTAGCTACACATTTTTGGTCTACAGCATTAGTAATTTGTGTCTAAGTACCAGGGAACTGGAGCTTTGAGTCTTGAAGCTATATTGATTCATTATTTAATATTTTTCTCTATTGTTTCATGTGTATCTTCTATAAGCGAATCAGGAATTATTCTTGCAAGATCAGGTCCCTCTTTAGCTAAATTTTAAACTCATTGACAACACTAGATATATCATAATTATCCCCATATTTATTAAGCTAATTAATTTAATCATAAAATTGTAAAATTGTGATTTATATTTAGTATGATTAGGCAAATAATCACTACAGATGAATAAGGTTTTATTGTTGCTATTGTTAAAAGCTTGCTCCAATCATTCAGTAAACTGTTCAATGCTTGAACAATTAAAACAAAACAATTTTCCATCCACTTGAGCTGTTACTGTAATTTGTCCAGGTCACCCAAGCTTTTGATCACAAAGACTCCCTGGCGTAGTCCAACAAGCACTGGGAACAATTCTGACTTACAGCTGGCAATTATTTTATATATAAGCTGCTATCATCATTAACTTCATGTGTTATTTTTTTGTAAGAGAAAGGGTGGCTTTTTGGTTACCAAAAAACAAAACAAAAAACAAAAACAAAACAAAATGGATCTTTGGAGTAAAGGCATTTAGTCCCATGTTCCCATTCTTGTTGGGTTGCAGGGTTAAAGTTAAGGTCTTGCTTTGAGATTCTGGTTAAAGGTAGAACCAGGGTGAGAGTAGAACTTATGAATCTACTTTAAAACATCTTTTAAATGTGAGAAAACAGAGCTGTGGGAACAGGTACGCTCCTGCAGTCCTGTTACCCCACCCAATGTCTCAAAGTGTAAAGTCAGCTAAGCTAAAGCTAAAAGAAACATCGTTTTAGGTTTATACATTAATACTTAGCACTACAGTAAATCCCATTTGAACTCAGATAATGTAGATAAATTCTACAGTTAACATGGTAATAGGCTATTACTGGACTTCTATAATCGCCAATTTGATGTAACTACCAACTAGTAACATTAATGTTTCAAGTACTGAGATCCTTATTTTATATATATATATATATATATATATATATATATATATATATATATATATATATATATATATATATATATATATATATATATAAATATAAACATATATATATACAAACATGTATATATACAGATATACAGATATACATATATATATAAACATGTATATATATATATATATATATATATATATATATATATATATATATATATATATATATATATATATATATATATATATATATATATATATAAACATGTATATATACAGATTGTACGTTTTCTAGCAAGCGTAGCTACAAGAGCAAGGCTGGATAGCTGATGCTAGACATTCTACATTTGGCCATTGCGTGTTCTTTGGCTTAAATTGACGATTGGAGTCTGGATAATCCAACAATAAACCACAAAATCATTAAAAAGCAACAGTGAATAAGATTGTAAACATAAAAACGCGCTGTGAGCAAAATGGCGCGTGGTCCCGCGGAGTGAGGCGCGGCGAGCGGGGGGAGGGGCGCGCGCTAGTGAGCGTGCTCAGAGCGCGCCGCACGTGAGAGGGCTGGAGGAGTGTGAACACCACGGAACACACGGGTAAGCAGCGATGTCTGGATTTAATGACCATTTGGTGTTATAACTCGAGTGCCTGATGATTTCAGATGTGTTATTATCGCGAGCAACAGGGCAGTGCGACAGTTAGCGCGTTATAACACTGTTTATTAACGCGATCAACGCTGTTTGCCGACTTCGACTGTTGCAGCAGCCAAGCTAAAGTTGGGACATGGAGTGGACAAAGTACAAAACACTCCTAATGTATATCAGGCTTTGTTTGTTATATTTAAGTGTAATAATCAAACCAGTGCTGTGAATAGACGCACAACGCAAACTTGTACGAGTTCACACGCATTCATTCATCTCGGTTTTCGTAAACTCCGCCATCTTTGGCCTCCCAAAATAAGCCGATCTTGGTGATCAGGGCTGTAAAATGTTTATCATGTTTCTTTATTTGTTGCTACAACTTGTTTGCGAGAAACAGAACCACAAAACTCCCGTGTCTTGCAGTTTACTAACACGTCCTGTTTGTATCGTTTTATCGTTGATTTCTGAGCATTTGCTGTGTCGATGTTGGTCCTTTCAATGATCACACGCTTTCGATTGCTGTTGTATTTAGTCAGGGCTGCCAAGCCGTGCAGCGTTTGTAAATGGCGATCTTTCTTTGTTTTTCGATCTTTTGTCTTTCTTTCCAAAGTTTTTGTTTTGGTAGCGCTGGCGTAACCCGGCTTTGCTTACACGCAGATTTTAGCAAACAGCGACATTCAAATGTCATGATAACTCTGTGTTTTATGTCTGTTACTACTAATTAATTATTTTAATGTACTAATTCAACCTGTTGTTAAAACTTGTGTGCGCTCTTGTATTGTTTGTTTCTGATTGGTTTGCGCTTTCAGCTGCTGGAACCTGATTGGTTCATGTGTTACAACGTCATTATGTCACGCGGAAGATGCGTTTGAATTTTACCTGCAAAACAAAAACGTATTATTTTATTTGGACTTTTTAAACTTGTCATTTGTCATATTTATTCTTCAGAATTAGTTGTTAACGTATAGCTCATTAATTTGGCGTCTTAAAATCACATTTTAGTAGCGAAGTAATACATTTAAACATCTTATTGGGTGGCTCTTCCACAGACTTGAATGCACCACCAAGCTGGCGCGGGAGGCTGTAAATAAAAAAACAACAGTGTGCTAAGTAGGTGCTAGATGCTAAAGGGACTAATGGTTGTGGTGTGATTTCATTTCTGATCAGTTATAAATGCAGTTGGTTGTCGTGTTACGAACTTTAGATGAAAATGCTCCGGAAAGTGCAGGCAGCAGCGGGGATGCGCTGCTGAGAGTTGTTAGATCGTTGTTGGATAGGATGCATGATGACACGTTACATCAAAAGTTTTCCTTGATAAATGGACAAAACGCCAGCCAAAGTCAGGGATGGACCGACCATTAGTGAAGATGGACATTCCCGTGGCACCGTGACTGTTTCCGGGCATGAAATCGTTCCGTATGATTAGAGTGCTGCGCTGGATGAACGCATGTTTACGCAGTGGTTTTACGCACACAGAGCAACTGGCAACCGGTAAATAACCAGCTATTATAACCCACACACCATATTTCCATCCTCTTGAATGTTGGTAGACAATTTAAAGCCACAGTACATTTTTAGCAAAAGAAGTAAAAATAAAACAAAGCTTTTTTTTTTTTTTTTTTTTTTCCCCCATTTTAGTTGTTTTTATTGCATTGAGAAAACTGAGCGGGGTTGCATCTCCACTGACCTGACTCTTGCATCATCTAGGTCTCCTTTTGCTTGTTCCTATGGAAATGTTATTTTATTATCTATTTCCATGGAGAATGTTCCAAAGTATGCAGTGCCACCTCCAGAAAGCTACATTCTGTACCTTCAAAGTTGTTTGAGTAAAATGACCATTAATGTCTATTTAATATTAAAGAAACCCTTTTATGCATATTTATTGTCATAATGCTGGATAAGAAACAAACACTCTTATCAATTTAGTATTCTGCAGTTTGTTTTATTGTATAAGTTGTGTTTCTTTAAAAAGCCTTGTGTGTTTCCAATTAATAGAGGAGACTATTCTGTTGTCTAAAAGAAGATGAGCAATAAATTGGTATTAAAATATACTTTGCTTGCTGTATTTTCATAAATATATTGCTGGCTTTCCGATGACCTCACAATATAAAATTTTTTTAATATTGTTAAAATTAATATTGTTAAAAGAGCAGTTTTTTGTTGTAATACAGTGAGTTTAAAGGTCTAGTCTCTAATAGAGAGGGTCAGTCCCCCCCCCCTCCAAATATATTCAGTAAACTGCCTGTGCTACTATAGCCTCAGTATGAGCATGTGCATTTTTTCAGTTGCAGCCTTCTGCCATTTAATGCACATCTTGTTTCCTTCAATTATGGGTCTGTCGGGAGTCAAACTTGATGTTGGAAAAGACAAAGACTGGAGGCACAACTACAGCTCGCTGCAGAATGCTTTTGGTTAAGTTGGGGTTCTTAGAGTAAGCAAATAATTATTTGGTTGTGTTGATAAGGGTATTGGAGTGACATGGTGCTATCTCTCATACCATAGTATGTAAACTGTCCATTTTCCTCTAGTTTATCCCTGTTGATGAAATCTAGAAGAAGCAACCTGAGCTCTTGAAGTTTCTGCAATGGTTTCGAGCCTTTTATGATAAAAGCCACAGGAGAAGATGTTTTTATATTCGTTCTGGTGCACAGCCACTGAATACCTCAACTGTTGTTTGTAAGTGCATTTACAACTGTTCATTTTAATGAATTGGTTAGAAAGCACTTTAGGCTACAGCAATTAATTGGAATAATTGTGAATAATCTACAACAATATCACCTGCAAAGAGCAGAGATGAGATCCTGTGGTCCCTGAACTGGACTCTTCCCCCCCAGCTCCTGACTGCACCTAGAAATGATGTTGATATTAACACTGAATAGAACCGGTGACAAAGGGCATCCCTGGCAGAGTCCAGCATGCACTGGGAACAATTCTGACTTACTGCCAGCAATGCAAACACAGCTCCTGCTCCAGTCATACAAAAGGACACCAAAAGGGACATGGATGAATGCCCACTCCAGATCCACAAAGAACATATGAACTGGTTGGGCAAACTCCCATGAACACTCGAGCACCCAAGGGGTAGGGTGGCTATAGTAGGCATAGAGTTGGTCCACTGTTCCACAATTGGGACGAAAACCACACTGGTCCTCCTGAATCTGAAGTTTGACTATCAGTCAGATTTTCTTCTGCAGTACCCTGGAATAGACCTTACCAGGGAGGCTGAGGGGTGTGATTCCCCTGTAGTTGGAACACACCCCCTGGTCTCTCTTTTTAAAAAAGTGGGACCACCACCTGGTCTGACAATCTAGAGGTACTGTCCCCGACCTGCTTGCGATGTTACAGAGACGTGTCAGCCAAGCCCCACAATATCCATACACTTAAGATATTCAGGGCAGGTTTCATCCACTCCTGGAGCCTTGCCACCGAGGAGCTTGTCAACCACCTCAGTGACTTCAGCCAGGGTGATAGACAAGTCCGCAGCCTAGTCCTCAATCTCTGCTTCCTACTTGGAAGATATGACCATTGAATTGGGGAGATCCTCAAAGTATTCCTTCCACCGTCCAACATCATCATCCCCAGTCGAGGTCAGCAGCTCTCTAACAGCACTGTAAACAGTATTGGTGATGCACTGTTTACTCTTCCTGAGACGTTGGACGGCTTGCCAGAATTTCTCGGAGGCCGACCCATAGTCCTCTTCCTTGACCTCGCTGAACTCCTCACAACCCAGAGTTTTTGCCTCTGTGACTGCACAAGCTACAGCACACTTGGCCTGCTGGTACCTGTCAACTGCCTCAGGAGTCCCACAAGCCAACAAGGCCTGTCCGGCTTCCTCCCCTGCCAGTGGATCCAACTCACCACTAGGTGGTGATCGGTTGACCGCTCTCCATTCACCCGAATGTCCAAGACATGCAGCCGAAGGTCAGATGACAGATGACAAAGTCAATCATTGACCTCCGACCTACAGTGTCCTGGTGGCACCGATGGACACCCTTGTGCTTGAACATGGTGTTTGTTATGGACAAACTGACTAGCATATGACCCTACCAGGGGCATGAAGCCCCCAACAACATAGCTCCCAGGATTATTCGGGTGCTTAAACCCCTTCACCATGTTAAGGTGGCAGTTTAAGGAGGGAACTAGTTGACTAATTAAAAAAATCTAACGAGATACTAATTTGAGCAGGCATTGATACAGAAAAAAACACACACTAAAAGACAGTTTTAGCAACAAAATAACATGTAATCGTCTAAAAATATAGTTTTTAAAAACTGTAGACAACTAAATTAATTAATTAAAAAAACACTCTAATTCACTACGATAATAATAGTGAAACTCAATTTTGACACTGAGGAAAACGTGTGAAATTTTGATTGATTAAACAAAAACATTTTTTTTAGACAAATAGTTTTAGCAACAAAACAACATTTTAATTAAAAGTTTTTTTTTATGTGATCTTTTTTGTGTATCGATGCCTGCTCAAATTATTTATTTAGTTTCAATGCTAGTTTTAGTAGTAACGGCGAAGTTGCGTGGCTAATCTACGTTTTCTTTAAAATCATGTTCATAGTTATAACATTTACTAGTGTATCATAATATGTGTCTATCTTCCTCTGAAGGTTAACTTTTGACCATACATAAATGATTGTTTCAGATAGTCTGACAAGAAACAAGAAATAGTTATTTGATCAACAAGAGTGTGTGTATTCATAAGAGTGTTACATGTATCAATTACCACATGTCTATTTTTGATTATAGATAACACTACTAAGAATGCTCAGCCCAGTCCAGTGGAGCCAGAAGTTCACAAAAAGAAGCCTAGGACAAATGAAGTTTTAATCAATGAAGATGAGACCCAGGAGGCTATGAAAACCCCCCCAAAACAAATCTAGATCAAGACCTGCTTAAAACTTTGTGATTACTCGAAAATCACGAATCAACTTCAGAATGCGGTGCCATTGCCAGTGACATTTTCCCTATCCCCTCTGATAATTGTACCTCCAGCAGTCCCCAACCAATTTATTACTTTGAAACCTTCCCAGTACTGCAACCGCCTCAAGTCGAGATGTCCGCTATGAATGGGAGGGACATCATTTTGATTTCGGATCCTGAAGATAAGCCACAGGGGGCTAATGCAAGCACCGAAAATGGGCATCCAACTGGAACTACAAATACAAGCAGACCAACAACACCAGCAACAACTGAAGTATATCCGAGAACTCTGAAAGAAGTGTGTTCCCAAACGCCATATTGTCTTTATGCGGACATGGGATTAGAGTTGGACAACACCACCTGCGCTGTTCTCATCGGCTACTTTGATTACCGCACCGGAGTTAGCGTAGTGAGAAGGCTAAATACGCTGCGCATCAATCAGCCTAGCAGTGAAGCTAAAACTAAGCCAATTATCACGAAACACACTGCTAATTCTGCAGCTGATCTCTTGATAGACTTGCTCAAGACTGCTGCGCTACCGTTGGACAATCTTAAGGTGTTTTATTGCAATCTCCCCGATCCAGAAGTCAACAGGATGATTGTGGCGAAGCTAAAGGAGCTCAACCCACATTTGGTGTCTGTGGGTGGGCTTGCGTGCATGGTCGGGGGTGCTTGCCAGATGGGACTTTTGGAATACTATAGCCACGTGGTTGAGCTCATCAATGACATCCACTTCTTTGAGTTACCCGAGTGCTTAGACAACACCAACTACAACGTCATGCTACCGATTACAATCCAATACACGGAGATCATCATGGTTATACAAAACATGTCCTCCAACTGGCTCAAAGTGGAAAAATATTTCAAAGAGCTGAGGTTAGACGTTGGTTTAAGTCGGTTGCAGAGGATTCGTGATCAAATGGAAAAACCAAAAGTAAGGTTGGATTTTATTTTCCTTGCTCAAGCTTTGGGAACCTTCCGAAGTTTTCAAGATTTGCAGCAAAACACGGAGCGTGATATGGTGTTGGAGCTGCAGATGACGGCTCTGTTGGTCAATGTCTGTGCTTCAAGTATTTTTACACCAACAGCCAGAGATGAGTTCGTCAGGAAGAGGGATCTGGAAATGCTGCAGAGCGAGAAGGATCTGCTCCCATTGGCGAGTATAAATGTCGGTTTGAGAGCCAGGAGGTCCCTGTCCATTGTCGTATTGGGGGAGGAAGAAAGGAGTGACTTCTTACGAAAGGCGCAACGCTTCTATCAAACAACGCTCAAAATTTTGGTTGAAAGTCTCCCCGGACAGCTTAGCCCCCTGTCCATGAGGAATATCGGGACTCTGCTGAAGCATCCAACAAGTCTTAAGGTAAGTGGTTTAAAAATTATACCAGGGTACAATTTTACAATGTCAAGTTTTAATCACAAATGGATTAATTGAAGAAACATATAAAACCAATAAATCCAATATTTTATCTAGTGTGTAAGTAGCTTGATAAAATCACACTTTTTAATCAAAACTTAATAATAATGGCTTACACTTGTAATGCACTTTTTCAAAGCTACACTATAGTCATTATTCATTCATTTCCACACTTGGTGGTAAGCTACTACTGTAGCCACAGCTGCCCTGGGGCAGACTGACGGAAGCGAGGCTGCCAATCTGCGCCATCACCCCTCCGACCACAACCTATCATTCGCACACACACCACTTTCATACAAGGCAATGTGGGTGAAGTGGGAAGCAATGTGAACTTGGTCCAAGCTGGACTCGATCCTCCGACCTTTGGGTTGGTGGACCAACACTCTAACCACTGAGCCACTGTTGCCCCATTAAATGCACTATGAACATTTTCTTGAGGAGGATTATGACATTGCAATTTTATCTTCATGATTAATGTTTCTTTCAGTGTCAAGAGGTCTCCCATGTGCAGTTGGCAGAGTTGGGTTCTCAGTTGGGTGTATGTGAAAATAACTCCTCCACCTCTCAGCTGGCATCTGAATACGTCAACTACATCCTGAAGGCCAAGCACTACCGTGGGTTTGAGGCCAGGTCGGCAGGCCTCAGATGGCTCAAGGTGAAACACACTATGATGAATGGCTAGTAAAAAAATGAATCACCATTTTTCTCATATTGTTTGACCTCTATATTCTTTTTTTGTTCTTTAAACCTACCATCTGTAAGTTTATTTGATTTTTTTTTTTATCAGTAGATGGCAGATGTGAAACCTGTTCTCTCCTCCTCCCCTGCCCTGGCCTTTGTTCAGGCTCACCTGCACTCTCTGTCCTTTTTCTGTCAGGCAGCAGTAATGTACATACCATCCAATGGTGTTACGTGAGAATACAACAGGGGTGGGTTGGCCAATCTAATTGGCGACAGAAGCTTGAAGTATTGATTTCATGAATATAAACAAGACAGACTTTTAATATAAGCAACTCATAAAAATACAAAAACAGGCCAGTCCAAACCACATGTTTTTATAGACAGAAGATTTAAAAGACCCAAGATGATTATTAAGTATTAAAAATGATTGAATCTCAATTTCAATTAGTTGACTGTAATAATAAGGTTATTAAATGTCGGGTTTGTGGTCTGCAGGTGTTGGACAGCTTAAGACCTTTTCCTGTTTTGTTTAAGCTGCTCCTCACGCTTCTGGCTTTTCCACGGTCTCTACAACTGAAGCACATTTTTCAGGTGAGTTTGACACTTCCCACCACAGATTGTAAATGTACAACTCCAGTGTGGTATTATCAATAGTGTGCAATTGCCACAGATGTATGCATGTTAACAAAATGGTGATAGTGAAAATGCTGTAAGCAAAGTCAGGAATACAACTTATACTACTTCAGAAAGTCTACTTCAGAACTACACTGGCCTCAAATCGGGATCAAATCCAGGAAAGTGTTAATGCACCCTGAAATAGATGTTTGATTAAGCTGTGATTAGCTTTAGATTTAAGTGTGATCAGCTGTTTAGTTGGCTCTTCAGATCTATTTCCTATGTAATAAATAAATAGATGGATACATAGATGAAAGCTTCTCAGTGTAAGAATAGTACATTATTCCATTATTCAATCACTCCTCATCTACTCTCTGTGGTAATGGCCAGAGAGAGAGGGGCACCCAAACTAGGTGCACAATTGCCTCACAAACACAGCCATATTTTGACTTTTTTCCTTTGTTATACAGTTCGATACATCTTGCTTCTTACATTTGTCTTCCATATGTATCAAAAATGTAGACAGTATTTAACATAAAGAAAAAACATTGAAGGAGAAGGTGTCCAAACTTTTGATTGCTAGTGTGTGTGTTTTCAGTCCACAGGCAGAAACTTTTGCCCCCAAACCCAGGAGCACAGAAAAGGCGTGAAGAGGAGGTATCGTCATTCGCACAGACCAGAGAGAGACCAGGACTCCTCCTCTGATGAAGACCCACCCAGACCCCCTGCACTCAAACTAGCTCCACAGCAGCAAAGGGACTCAGAGGACTCAGACTACACCGACAACTCATCAGGTCATTCTAAATGTGTTTCATGTGCATTTGTTTAGTAAAGGAACTGTATGCTCCCAGATACAAGGTGAACATGTTCAAACAAAATATAGCTTTCACTGATAACAATTCTAATGCTTATTTATTCTTAATTATAAAATATTGGACAATGATCATGTTGTTTATTTTGTAATTTGGATCAGAGAGGAGAATGAGCGTCTCATGAGTCTCTCATTTGGGTTGGCAATTTCAGTGTCTAAATCCAGTTGGTTTAAACCTAAAAGGACTCTGATCTGAATAGTCTCTACCTAAACCCCAGCAACTGCAGCCAATCATTACTCAGTGCTAGTGCACTTTCACATGAGGCCTGTCCATAAACTGAGAGTGAGAAAACTTGTATGTGTCCTCCATCTGCAGGTTTAGGCACTGGCAACCCAGCCCAGTAAGAGTGCAGGGTACATACAGTCCCTTTAAAGGGGCACTATGTGGGATATTTTTATTTTGCCTGTTAGGTTCCACAAAATGACATAAAACTAAACTTGGCAATCTCCATGGAGACACACAGACCACTTCATTAGTATTTCATTTATTCATTCATTTCATTACTTCATTTATTTATCTTTGCAATAAATCGAAACATCATTGACATGGTGTTGACAATGTTGCATTTTATAGAGCCATCTGGTGGTTTAAAATTGAACTGCTTTCTATGCACAGGCATTGACACAGTGCAGGGTTCATTCATTCAGACACAGAACACTAATTTGTGCTAGATGTGCTCTGATATCCAACAAATCAAAGAACTGACCAAGAAGGTAATACAGTCTTACGTCATTAAAGCCAATAACAGCCTTTTGTGCAACAAAGAAGGCTATAAGTGATACGCGATGAGGTGAATTTAATATGATTAATTAGCATAAAAAAATGTCATTGTTGTTGTCATTGTCAAAATTACTTTACATTAACATGATAGTAGCACGATAAAATTGACAGCCCTATTATTTACTCATTCATTATATTAAGGGCCACGATTTTATCATGGAGTAAAATTAAATCAAATTGTTAGCTTTACTCCTGCAAAAAAAAAAGATTATATATATCTCTCCCTATTACCCTATTTCAGATGTAGTTGATGTGACTGAAGACTGCAAACTAACATATAAAGCACAGGGTGCACTTGCACATGACGCACATACAAATGAGGGTACGTAGATTAGTCATATTCCATATTAATACTGTAATTTATGCTTTAACTACATTGCATTTGCACAAATAGTTCCAAATGGCACTGCATCACAAGCTGAGACACCCATCAGTGAGTCCGTCTATGTGTTGGAGGATGAAAAGGGCAAGAGCAAACGCAAACTGCCCAAAGTCAAAACGGCCAACGCAAAGCCCGAACAAGTATGTTGTTTATCTTTCTTTAAATCTAAACTAATTATTTGAATCGCCACTTGATTATTTTGTTTGCACTAGAATCAGATAAGGCTGCAACGATTAATTGAGTAATTGTAACTAGTCCAAAAAAAATTTCGTAGTCATTTTTTGTATGTGTTTTATGTAATTATATTGTTATCTGAACGATGTAGACTCTAAAACCATGGCTCTAAAACGTTTCACACCAAGTACCACCAAAAAAAAGATCCGGCTCTCCGAGTACTACCAGGGTTCTATGGCCCGCACTCACACCTGCACAGCTGAATCGAGCAGCGGCCCGGTGACATCATCACACAGCACTGTTTGTTTACATGTTGTGCAGCAGTGCTATCGGTTTAACGGAGAAAATAAGACCAGCATCATCAAATGTCTCTTAAATAGTGACGCAGATACTGTGATATGCTCCTCCGTGAGATTATAGATTAAACAACAGCTTGGAGCAGTGAGGTCAACAGGAGGCAAAAATTCAAAACTTCTTTCTCTGTTCACTTATTGAAGGCAAGAGTGGATTCGCAGTGAGTTTCATGGGAGTTTTGGAGCAGAGTTCATTCACTTTTTCCTCTTAGACGCGGCTCACAAACATAATGAGCAACCGTGCCGTTCTTTGGCCCATCTCCATCAATTGGGCCAAGGTCCGAAACATGGGCACAGGCACGATTCGCATATACACTTTAGAAATGTACTGCGCTTTAGGGGCTATCTGTAATCATGACTACTAAAAATATTGTTAGTTGCAGCCCTAGAATCTAATATTCCAATTTTAATTTGATAAGATGGTTACTGAGTTTTTTGTGGTGCAGAAGCAGCAGGGCGAGCTGGTCCTGATCAGCCTGGAGGACTCCCTGTGCTGGCCTGCCGTTACAGTGCCCAGTTTAGAGGACAACCAGGAGCCGGACATGAAGAAGGTGGTGTGGTATGGACACAGCATGATCTCCGAGGTGACTTCTGACTCCAGTCACATATTTGAGAAAAAGTAAAGTTTAGCGACCATGTTTTAATTGCGCTAAGTGGTAAATGGCATGTTAATTATCCCGGCCTGGTGTCCACTGCACGATTTTTTTTTTCATCTTATAAGATTGTTGGATGCTCCACTACATGACATGAAGAATTTAATTGGTATGGCAGCACACGTGTACGCTGGTCTTGACCATGACTGGTCATGTGCACCATCGCACGTATAGCATGTCATTGCACAAGTCTCGCTAGTGGTGTTTTCACGTTTGTAAAAGTGAGCAAATGAAAGGGAATTGGGGAGAGATGGTCCTGTTCACAGCGTAGCTGTTCTGTTACTTTGACAGTGCGCTTATTTACTTGGAGTCACATGTTTGACAAAAATTGATTGCAGATTTGATTTGGGAATTTTTTTTTTTTATTGTCTAGCTGACTATAACAGATCATGAATAAACATCAGCGGTTAGGTCTAATACTTGTTGAACTTCCTGCTTGTTATTAATGTTACCAAACCTGTTCTGTTTTAGGTCTGCATAGAATATCTGCGACCATTTGCTGACTTCTCTAGATTCTTCTCCCAAAACACCTTTGCTACTGTAGCCACTTACAAAGATGCTGTGTTCTTGGCTCTGAGGGTTAGTTTTTCCATTTTATAAAACATGTGTTTTGTTAGTTGTACATTAAAATCTCTCTCTTTGTTTAGGAGGCGAGTGCCCGTTGTCAGAAGCAGTTTTCAGCCTCGTTTGACAACAAAGAAGAGATTCTGGTGGAGATGCTGGACTGGGCTTTTGGAGGGTTCAGACCAATGGGACCCAAAGGATTTGCTCCTGCTGTATTGGGTATGATATTTATATATATATATATATATATATATATATATATATATATATATATATATATATATATATATATATATATATATATATATATATATATATATATATATATATAAGATGGGTTGTGTGGCAATATCAAGTGGAAATATTTATTTCACTCAAGAATCACAGCTCAAACCTGACTTTGTGAAAGCTACTGCCAAATCATCTTTGATTGTGCTATTTTTTTCTAACCAGAGGGAGGCCATTCCACTGGTCAGGCATCAAACCCATCCAAAGCCAAAAGTGTAACCCCAGAATACCTGCCCAAGGTGTCTGTGTCTCTGTACAAACTACCAGTGGAGATGCTCAAGAAAACCATGGGGGCCGATTCAGCTGAGATTAGTGTGAAGAAAAAGACTAAGTCTGTGTGGAAGGGGAAGGGCCCCAAGAAGAAAAGTGCATTATTTGGAGACATGTTCAGAGACACCGACATGTCTCCTGACTTTGTGCCCTACAAGAAGAGGCCCTACACCAAAGTAGACCAGTCATCCAAGGACACCTCGCAGAATGTGTACAAACAACCTGACCAGAAAGAGAGAGGTAACAATATTCAAATATCAAATGTATACCTGTAGTAATCAGTAATATTTAAGGTGCACTGTGTCACATTTCTGACTTTTGCTAGAGATTGGTTTGCATAGAATGCCAATAATAACAGTGGCACTCTGTTCCACAAACTGTATGTATAAATGGACCCATATAGTCCATTAGCTGCTGTATTCTAAAAAGGAAGTGAGCATTGACTCTAAATTAACCGCTATAACTGCTAGCTTCAGTTGACTTCATTTGCCTGGAGCCAAACAGTCCCTCAATCCTCCTCTTTATATATACCATAAGTTTTGAACTATAAGCCAATATTTTTTCCCCACATTTTGAACCCTGCAGCCTATACAACGGTGTGGCTAATTTATAGTTTTTACTGGCCACGGGGGGGGCACTTTCTAGCAGAGACAAACGTGGGGAAAGATTATGCGCTGAAGAATACACTAGTTTTGATTTTGAACTGTCATTTTGAGCATCATGCACACATCCTCATCATGGAAAACACAAGAAGAAATGCATATGATGCAGCTTTTAAGTTAAAGGCAGTGGATCTGTCCATTGAAGAAGGAAATGGAGCTACTGCATGTAAGTTTGACCATCAATGAATTGATGGTGTGACGTTGGAGGAGGAGAACTTGATGAAAAAAGACAACAAAAGCTTTCAGAGGAAATAAAAGCAGATGGCCCGTGTTGGTTCTATTTTATTTTCTAAATCGTCATCCCATCGTGTTGGTGCCGTACTGCCGATTTTCAGGCACCGTTTGAAAAAGTGTGTCTTAAATTAAAAAAAAACAACAAAACTCTGTGTATCGCCTTTCTGTGCGGCTTATAATCGAGTGCGACCTATATATGTACAAAATAAATTTTCTTTTA
Organism: Periophthalmus magnuspinnatus; assembly: GCF_009829125.3. Lineage (NCBI taxonomy): Eukaryota > Metazoa > Chordata > Actinopteri > Gobiiformes > Gobiidae > Periophthalmus > Periophthalmus magnuspinnatus. The sequence continues at coordinate 5,040,519 of NC_047132.1, forward strand.
AAAATGTAGCTGGTGTGGCCTATATTCAGGTGCGCTCAATAGTCTGAAATGTTTATGTACAGCACAGATGTAGGGTGCACCTCTGCATAAAATAAAATATCTTATAACTATGTCTTATGTATAAATCTCTTAAAAATTATCTTAAACACATGATTCTTTTGCAGTTAATATTTCAATTTACAAATATTGCTGTTGAATTGTTGTTTTTATCCTGTACGTTTTGCATATAAATGAGTCAGAAAAGAGACATAATAGATGATACATGTATAGTCGAACACTTTCTCCAAATTTGTGTAATTTGGAGAAATTACAGTTTTGTATTTTGGAGGTTGCCTGTTTGCTGCATACATTTAACTTATGATCCAAATTGTCAATATTTTGTTTCAGAGAGAATTATACGCAAAATTGTGAAGTTTGACTTGGACATTGACAGTGAGTACAGTGACTGCTTACCTGCTATTCTTTGTTGCAAATTAGAATTTTTCTTATGTCACTTTGTTTTTCGTAGACTTTTGTGTATGTTGTGGCACAGAGGATGTAGTGATATTCCACCCTCTGTTCAAAGGCAGTCTGTGCTTTGAGTGTAAGGTAAGTGAGTGTAGAAATCCAGTTTAAAGTACATGTGACAGACTACTCATTTGACTAAAACCTAGTTAAGTAGATTTAAGATTTTACAAAAAGTCTTGCAAAAGTTAAGTTTATAATTTTACTACCTGTTTGGGCACAGGCAGCATATAAGATAAACTTTTATAAACCTACATGTTACATACGTATAGGAAATTCCACTGTAAACTGTTACTTAGCAGCCATAATGTTAACAACAGGCCAAAACATGTCTAAATTGCACAATAATTACGATTTAACAAATCAAAATAATTGACCACACATCTATTTTGTTAAATGAATTTCAACTGTCAGAAAAAAAATGTGTTCCTTGTGCGTAAATTGTCCCTGCACTTTAGGTAATTTTTTCCATGTTGATGACATTGACAGAGGTATTACATTTTATAATCCCTCTATTGCGCCCTGTATTTTTGAACTTTTTTTCCCCACACACTGCTACTTAACTGATGTAAAACTGTGCTACATATTTACCACAGATACTATCCCATCAAGCCTAATCATAATCAGAAAAAGATGAAAACCTGTCATGCATTTCAAGAGTAAGTTTTGAAATGGCCTTTACTGTGATTTCAGAACAACTTCACAGAAACTTTGTACCGGTACGATGAGGATGGATACCAGTCCTACTGCACCATTTGCTGCTATGGGATGGAGGTCATTTTGTGTGGCAATGATAGCTGCTGCAGGTTTGTTTAATGTTCAGAATATATAACCATGTATATGCATTTATGTATATAACCTATTCACATAGAAAGTGATACCGGTCACTTTAATAAGCCATGTTTGCACTGTTGTTCTGATGCTGCTGTTGTATATATTTTCTCCCTTTAAGTATTTCATTTGATTTTTTAAGCATATCTTTTTAACTTTGTGCATGCCCTTATTTGTATTTGTATTTATTCAGTGTGTTTATGTTGCACTTTTTCACCGAAGCAAGTTCCTAGTTTGTGAACTGTGTTCACAGACTATGGCAATAAAAGTCTTCTGATTCTGATATTGATGATAGTTGATACTGTGGAGTATATCTGTTGAAATCTTGGGGCCTTAATAGGCATAGGCATATAACTATGGGAAATGGCTAGATGAAACGCCAAATAAATTAATCTCACAAACGAGGCAGACTTTTTATAAATACCATTCAACACAAAATAATATTCAATGTATTCCTCCCGGACAAAAAGTAATATAAAAAGTTTGAAAGCTTACTTGTGGCAAGTGTGTTTTTTGGAAGCAATTGTCAGCAGTTGTTACAAAGCTGGTTAGCCTTACTCTTATTTTATTTTAGTTTTTTTAAGTCTATGGGAAAAATGAAGGGGAAAGTTACTTCTGGAACTACAGCAGGCTTCGAAGTGGGGTGACTGGCCTTTGTTAAATTAAAATGAATAATAATATAATGATAATATAGTGACAGTGTACCAGTGTTTGAATGTACCTGCATTACCTTCCATAATAAATGTGCAATCCTTTATTGTGGGGTGCAGGTCCTTCTGTGCAGACTGCCTGAACATCCTGGTGAGAGAGGGCACCTTTGACATCCTGAAGGACTTGGACCCTTGGATCTGCTACATGTGCCAGCCCCACGAGACCCACGGAGCCCTGACCCCCCGACCTGACTGGAGTGTCCGTGTGCAGGAGCTCTTTGCCAACAACAGTGCCATGGAATTTGTAAGGCATTAAACTGAGTATTTATTATTAGAACAATTGTTGAGCTTTGAGCTTGAGATAACTTTGAGTCAATGCTCAAACAGAGTCTGTGCATTTCAAACATCAAAATAGTTGCAGTGTTCCATTTTAAATCCAATTTTGAATGTATTTGCCCTTATTTCTGCACTTGTCTTGTTACAAATATTATGTTCAAAATGGTTAATAAATGTGTTGACAACATGTGCTACTTTACACATCTGTGTCTACCAGGAGCCTCACCGAGTCTACCCGTCCATCCCAGCCAGCCTGCGCCGGCCCATCCGAGTACTGTCCCTGTTTGACGGGATAGCAACAGGTGTGCTCATTGTACTGTCTAACTGCATGTCCAAATCAAAGTCTCATGAACTAACACAAACACATGACTTTCGTGTCAAGTACAACCAAATGAAAAAAAAAAAAGATTTTGCTTTCTCTCTGGTCTAGGGCTGGTGGTGCTCGGAAAGACTATTCTTGATCTAACCTGAACCTCAAACGGCACCTACTCCTTCTAACTAAGAAATAGACAAAGAAGCTCAAAGATATGGATAGAATGTTCTCTCTGGAGGGTCCATCACCTGCTTTTCTCCTTGGAAGATAAAAGATGGATTATATTCATTTAATTTTATGGATCATTTCAGGCTAAGCAATACCGTCTCCATGGAGACAAGCAGGTGACATGCGCTCCATTAGAAAAGTTACATATTGCACCTTTTGAGTAAACTCTATGCGTCCGCTAGTGCTCTTTACCTTTGCCTGGCCAAAAATGCATTTCAAACTCTAAATTAACAATAGAAATAATTATTTAACTATTCGGCTGATTGGCATAATAATCAAAATAATTTTTTGCAAAAGAATATGCACCACGCTTTGACAACCATTGATCTATGTTTTTTTTTGTTTTTTCCATACATTATAATTCTATTTAGAGTGCTGTGTGGTAGTTACTTCTTGATTTGACTAATTGTGTTTGACAAGTTACTAACTACTTTTATGTACACTACACCTGTATACACTAACAGCGAAATAAGAAAATCTTATGTCATGTCTTAATGTACAGTAGGTGAAATATGTGAAGTAGTCAGCTTCGCGAGTACTACCAGTGACTCATGTGTATTTCACAGTTCCTCTGACCGTACTGAACACATTCTGTACTGTACAGGAGACACGGCACGGAGGAGATTGATTGACCATGGTCTACAGTCCCTTAGCCAATCAGGACCCAGAACACAATGCACATTCATACGCTGTAAAAAAGCATGCAAAATTGCAATCGCTGTTTTTTTTGCATAAAAAAAACAGCGAGACCACGAAAGGTGAACCGCAGTATAGCAATGGACCACTGTAATTGTACATACATATTCCAGAAATTCTTTACCTTAAAATTCTGTGTATTTTTTTTTTTTTATCTACCGGTATATAAGACAAGTATGGCTGCTCCTGATGAGATGCCCCAGCAGCATTTCAAGAATGGGCCAAATGTAAACAAATTTTTCTAAGAGGACAATAAAGTGTACCTTAACCTTAATTAGTATAGGTAAACTACCTGTATATTTACTTATATTGGTCTCATATAGATAAACGGCAAAATGTGAATCTTCTAAAAATACAAATACTTAACCTTTTAAGATTCACCTGGTCATAATGTTATAGTTTATATACGTGCATGCTGTTGGTGTAAGTCATTCATGGACATCCATTTTTTTATTTGCCCTAGATTTTCCACCTTGTTTTGCTTGTGAGTTTGACTTGCATTTGCAGTATCAATGTTGCGTCTTGCATACCTTCAGGCTACTTGGTGCTCAAAGATCTGGGCTTCAAAGTGGAGAAATACGTGGCATCAGAGGTCTGTGATGACTCCATAGCCGTGTCCACTGTGAACCATGACGGCAAAATCATCCATGTGGGAGATGCCAGGTTTATCACTCAGGAACATGTAAGTAGAAATACAATGCTGGCCCAGCTCCAGTGTGGTAATACTTGAGCTCAGTCTTGGTATGACTGGGCGTTTACGAGAAAAAAATGTATCACGATTTCTTTCCTCATATTGATTGATCTTGATTTTTTATTTGAAAAACTAACTTTAAATGGCGCTTATTGCTGATTTCATTAAACAGTACAGGCTATTAATCTGTGCCAATTAACACAAAACGCTAACAGAAAAAATGATCAAATTTGTTCCTCCAAAGTCTGAACTTTGTTCTAAACTACAGGTTTTAATGACAGAGGATTAGCTGTAGACCTAAAAACCTCAACCATATAATTGATGATTAGGCATGATTAGGCAATCTTTCGATTAATTGCCCAGCCCTAGGTCTTGGTCTTGTTTTGGACTGTAACACATTTGTACTGTATTTGTGTCTTGTCATGGACTCGAAGTGTGGCATCTCGATGAGTGAGATCACATTACGCTGGGTGTACACTGACTGCGAGTGCAGCAAGACTTACAAAGTCAAAATCAGAGCGCCCTGTTATATTGACCTCTAAACTTTGTGTTTTTTCCCTGTACATCGCAGCTGTCTGGAGCAGTTTTCAGATCATTACACATGTTATCAAGTGAAACCACGCTGCCTTAGTCAAATATACACCGTGGCACAATGTAGTTGGTATAACACATCGTAGCCCGGTCTGCAAGTAACTCAGTCAAAAGTATGTGTCGAACCCGACTTGCAGTTATTGTACACCTTATATTGTTACATTGTGGCTGCCACTGTCGGCAATAAACTTCCACCGGGACCGAGCGGTGCTTCTCAATGCCATCTGCTAGAGCTAGTGGACACTGCGTGGTGGCATGTCCACTGCAGCCTGTCATTTTAAGCATCGTACTTGTGTGTGCCTCACATCAGCATACTGCTCCTCGCTTTTTCTCCTCTCTTTCTCTCTTCCCTGTGTAAAATGCACAGGCTGCCTCCTTAATAGGCACTAATTAAAATAGCACTAGCTCTTGTCTTGGTATCGGGACTTGGACAGGTCTTGGGTCTTGATTAGAGCAATCTTGACTACAAAACTATATAGAACCAACACAGGGTTAATCTCTAATTTCTGAATGAATCTCTAAATAAGAGAGCAGCGGAGGAGTGGAGCAGCCTGTTCTGTCCCTGATTTCACACACTACCTTGTGTTTAGGATGAGCTGCAGCTTTGGCTACTGTACTATGCACTCTTTCAACCCACATTTGATATGGGTACACAAATTGGACAAAACCTGGAGGGCCTGTCATCAACCTAAAACACACAATAGGCTTGATTTCGAATTACCTTCTCTGGAAATTTAAATATAATATTTCACATCAAAAAGTGTTTATTTTTTGACTGAGATGATTTAGTTTTCCGGTTGCTTGTTTTCTTTTCGCCTCTGCAGCTGGATCGTTGGGGTCCTTTCGACCTTCTGATTGGTGGAAGTCCATGCAATGACTTGTCCATTGTCAATCCACTGAGAAAAGGCTTGTATGGTAAGTATCACCATTCTAACATGTGAACATAGAAGTCCTCTTTCAATTGTGTGGCTTTAGCATTCCAATTTGAACTTCTTATAAGGGCATTTTTCTTTGTTAAATTGAAATTAAAACATTTAGTCTGATGTCATAATATCTTGTAACCCTGAGCATCAAGATGAATTCTTGTGATATTTGATCTCACAGGAATCGAGTTCTACACATATCAATATGGCATGAGCCTGGTTTGTCATCTTAGTGGTCAAAATGAACACCAGTCTCAATTAGGGATGTTTTGATATTTTTCCAGCCAGTATCGACGTCCTGGTGCCAAATATCAGTATCAGACCGATACTGATAAGTGAATAACCTGATATATCATCCATCCTTATTTTCAACAAACCAAACCAATTTAGAAATAACATGAGACATAGATAAATAATATAAGAACAATATGATATAATAGATCTAAGAAATTTCATAAGCACCTATATATGCACCAACATGCTAATACAGGGTGTCTCTCTAAAGTCTTTTTAAAATTTTTAAGATGTATTACAAAGGCAGTTGATAAGATATCTTAATCAGCTTTGTTCTGTTGTACAGAGTTTAATAACCTCTATATGGGCACCATTAGTTGCATTACCGTACATTAAGACGGTACTCCATTTTTTGCGTTGTTTGCTGTGTCGTAGCCTTATCAATCGTTGCAATTGCATCTGTTATCTTTTGCTTTATTTTAGTTTAGTAATGTCTCGTATCTTTGTTCAATACGTAATATCTTTAAGATAGAACCATACAAAGAGATACAGAGGTGTGATATCTGGTGAATGTGGTGGCCACGGAATTGGCCTATCCCTTTCAATCCAACAGTCTGGAAATGTTTGAAGTCACGAAAAATACAATGTAAATTGAAACTTTTAAAACCACTGAGTGCAATGTAAGAAATCTAAATAATGTATCTTATCAATTTCCTTTGTAATTAAATGTTTTAATTGTAAAAACACTTTATGAACACCCTGTATAACCTATCTGGTTGCTGTAATGTCTGGTTTTGTCCTGCAGAGGGCACTGGGAGGCTGTTCTTTGAGTATTACCGAATCCTGCAGTTACTGAAGCCCAAAGAGGAGGACTCCAGGCCATTCTTCTGGCTCTTTGAGAACGTGGTCTTCATGAACATCCACGATCGACTCAACATCTGCAGGTTCCTTGAGGTTTGTACCACCATCTTAACTATTGTTTATTTGTACATAGGCCAAACAATTTGGAGAAAAATCTAATTGCCACTTGCCAGCATATTTATTTTTTGTTCAGTTTGTTTGCTGTCGCAGTCAGATTGAAATTGCAGTTTGAATTGGCACGAATACAAAAATCCAAACCTTGCAATTATGGAGATAACAGAATGTCCTCTGCAAAAATGTTCTGGAATACATGTAATTCTTGTATTACATCAGTTCACATTTCAGTCTTCTCTTAAATGTGAATTCTCCAGGAGTTGTTTACAGTTTGCTCTCTGAACAGAATCCTCCTGGTGCTTGTCATAAAAATTACAATTAGAAATTTTTTTTTTCCAAATCCTAGTCTTAGTCCATATATCAGATATGTAGCTTTAGACCACTCCTTACTCTTGCTTCATATGTCTAGGCTTAGGTCATATCTTGAATTTTGCTTTGTCATCGTGATTTTAAAAATAGTGAAAACATTGTAAAATTGTAATTTTCTCATATATATATTTTTTTATACCAATCAGACTAATCTTTTATGTTTTTTAATGTTGCAGTGTAACCCAGTGCTGGTGGATGCAGTCAAAGTCAGCCCAGCCAACAGAGCGCGTTACTTCTGGGGCAACATCCCTGGAATGAGCAGGTAATAGACCACAAAAAGAACAAACTTTGACATTGTAGAGGATCAGCGGTATTGGATAAAGTGGTCACTTGTAAGGATTTTTGGCTTTCTAATCTATTTCTTCTTGTTCACCTGAGATATGTATTTGTACTTTTATATTTTGGTAATATTATTTGTTGTCTTTATTCAGGCCTATTACAGCCTCTCAGATGGACAAAGTAAATCTACAGGATTGTTTGGAGATTGGACGAATTGCAAGGGTTAGTGACATTTTTTTTGCTGAAGAATAATATTATTAAAGGCCCTGTAACCAGTAGCAAACAACGAAGTTTTGTCTGTCAACTGGACAAATCTTGTAGGAGTGAAGACGTTTCGCTGCTCATCCAAGCCGCTTCTTCAGTTCTGGTCTGAATGCTGGTGGCCACTGCCTTTAAATCTAACTGGGGGGAGGGGCCAACTACACTGAAACTGTAAACAGCTATTGTCTCCAGTTTCAGCTGAAACTACCCTATTCAGCCCTTAACGACCCTGCTATTGTTCTCATTGTTCTGCGTCTGAGGATGGAGTTGTAGATGGGGGAGAGATTATGTCTCAGGCCCCCATTTCTGTTTAAGGAAGGATTCTCTTTCCTAACAAAAATAGCTTCCATAACTCCTCTCTCAAACCATTTCTTTTCTCTGGCTAAGATCGGAACTTTACTATCTTCAAAGGAGTGGTTAGTGGCTTTAAGATGGAGATGCACGGCGGACTGGGGTCCAGAGGAACTCTCCCGCCGGTGTTGGTACATCCTCTTATGGAGCAGCTGTTTAGTTTCTCCAATGTAACGCTCACTGCACTCTTCACTACACTGAATGGAGTAGACTACATTAGTTTGTTTATGGCTTGGAGTTTTGTCCTTAGGGTGAACCAATTTTTGCCTTAAAGTGTTTGTGGGTTTGAAAAAGACTGGAATCTCATACTGTCTGAAGGTTCTCTGAAGTTTTTCAGACACACCCGCAGTTTACGGGATGGTAACACCTCTCCTTCTAGGTTCAGATTCCCTGTTGTCCTGTTTTTTTTAGCTCTCTTAGATCTATTGAAGGCCCATTTTGGATATCCACAAGCAGAGAGGGCTTTCTCCACATGTTGCTCCTCCTTCACTTTTCCCTCTGTGTTTCTGTAGTGTAGTGTCCGGATCACTCCAAGTTTTTGCTGCAGTGGATGGTGTGAGTCAAACAGCAGGTATTGGTCCGTATGTGTAGGCTTCCTGTAAACTTCTACCTGGAGTCGCCTGTCCTCTCCTATTGTTACTGCACAGTCTAAAAAGGCCAGTTTGTTCTCCTTGGACTTGATGTTAGGATCCACAGCATTAATATGTGCAGTAAAAGGCTCCAGATCCTGAATTTTGATTTTGGTCCAGTTGTCATCCACATATCGAAATCAATGTGTGGGTGGCGCACCTAGAAATGAGGCCAAAGCCTTCTGTTCAAATTGTTCCATGTATAAATAGCCATGATAGGAGAGACAGGTGAGCCCATGGCACAGCCATGGGTTTGCCTGTAGAAGTTTCCTCTAAACTGGAAATATGTGGTATTGAGACAAATTTCCAGCAGTTTGCAGATTTGGTCCGGTGTGAGTTTAGTGCTCTCTTTTAGCTTAGTATCCTGCAGTAACCTCCTCTTTGCTGCCTCCACCACTACTGATGTGGGGATACAAGTGAAAAGAGAGGTCACATCAAATGAAACCATGGTCTCATCTGAATCAAATTGAAGATGCTTGATTTTGCTCACAAATTCAGCTGTGTTCTCAATATGGTGCTCTGTGTTGCCCACCAGAGGAGTCAGGATGGTCTTCAGATGTTTGGCCACATTGTATGTGATGGAATCAACACTACATACAATGGGTCTGAGAGGTACTCCTTCTTTGTGGATCTTAGGGAGGCCATAAATACAAGGAATGGAATCACCAGGATAGAGTCTGTAATACAGCTGTCTATCAATGGCTTCCTCCTTCTCCAGCTTCTGCAAGCAGTCTCTGATTTTCTTCTTGTACCCACTGGTAGGGTCTCGTTTCAGCAGTTCATAGGTGGCAGTTCAGGATCACGGTGCATCTACCTTTGTCAGCTGGCAAAATGTTGATGCTGTGGTCCTTTTCTAGAGCAGTGAGGGCCTTCCTTTCCTCTGATGTTATGTTGGAGGGAGGAGGTTTGGCGCTGCTCAGGGCGGCTGTTACTTTCAGTCTCAGGTCACCAGCTTCTGCCTCTGTAAGCTTATTGTTTCTAATGGCTGTTTCTGCTGCTGTAATGTAGTCCACTGTGGGGATCTGATTGGAAGTTAGCTCCAAAATGGGCCTTCAATAGATCTAAGAGAGCTAAAAAAACAGGAAAACAGGGAATCTGAACCTAGGAGAGATGTTACCATCCCTTACACTGCGGGTGTGTCTGAAAAACTTCAGAGAATCTTCAGACAGTATGAGATTCCTGTCTTTTTCAAACCCACAAACACTTTAAGGCAAAAATTGGTTCACCCTAAGGACAAAACTCTGAGCCATAAACTAAGTAATGTAGTCTACTCCATTCAGTGTAGTGAAGAGTGCAGTGAGCATTACATTGGAGAAACTAAACAGCTGCTCCATAAGAGGATGTACCAACACCGGCGGGAGAGTTACTCTGGACCCCAGTCCACCATGCATCTCCATCTTAAAGCCACTAACCACTCCTTTGAAGATAGTGAAGTTCAGATCTTAGCCAGAGAAAAGAAATGGTTTGAGAGAGGAGTTAAAGAAGCTATTTTTGTTAGGAAAGAGAATCCTTCCTTAAACAGAAATGGGGGCCTGAGACATAATCTCTCCCCCATCTACAACTCCATCCTCAGACCCAGAACAATGAGAACAATAGCAGGGTCGTTGGGCTGAATAGGGTAGTTTCAGCTGAAACTGGAGACAATAGCTGTTTACAGTTTCAGTGTAGTTGGCCCCTCCCCCCAGTTAGATTTAAAGGCAGTGGCCACCAGTATTCTGACCAGAACTGAAGAAGCGGCTTGGATGAGCAGCGAAACGTCTTCACTCCTACAAGATTTGTCCAGTTGACAGATTTAACTTCATTGTTTGCTAGACCTGGACGCTCAGACCTGGACGACTGAGGGTCTACACAGACACCCTGTAACCAGTGTAAATTCCACTCCTGCTGGTGCGGGATGCAGTCAGCCAACCTCTACATGTGTTTGGCATTATACAGGGGGTTGTCATTAGGGATGGGACGATATACGATAATATCGTTAATCGCGATAAAAAAGGTCCGCAATTAATCGTTCGTGGCATTTTTTTATAATCTCGATCATCGCGCACGATTATAATCGCCCGTACGGCACTACACTGCCTCATGTTTCCATTTCCAATCTAACGTTTAGATGTTAGTTCTGGTGTTTGCCCACTCTGACATAGCAATGACACTTGTAGCTTCTGTGCTTATCTCTGTCTGTTTATTGTTTATATCTGACAGAATATAGTTCAAAGTCTGATCCGTAACTCTCCACAGGAACGTACCAGTGCGCACCTCACCCGTGCGCACAGATGAGATGCTAATGTGTGCACATCTTAGATTTTTACCTACAATAATGCAAACTGCAGAATAAAACAACACCTTTTAAACAATAGACAAATTAAGTCTAATTCATACAGCTGAACACAATTGTGCCAGAGCACATGGTCCAAATGCGCACTATGTGCGCAGAAGCAATGCTAACGATTATACACGGTATATTTTACCTACAATTAAGTCAATAGCAGAATAAACCACGCTTACCGATCGAGAACAGCATCCAATCCATCAAAAAATAAGGTCCTTTACTCCTGAGTCCACTGTGGGATCTTTACTCTTTGCCATGAACCGCTCCAGGTCCATGATGCCTCTAGTTTAACTTGTACAAACATCCACAGTGTCCTCGATCACATACTCCCTTTGGCTTGTCCGTTTTGTCATGTTTAAAACGCAAAACAACAGTGCGTAAAATGCGCCATTATGCACACATTTCTGTCAGAAGTTTATTATGCCTGAAATCGACAAAAGAAAGGCAAAGTCATATTTGGAGTACTTTCCTGCAGCAGATTGGACATGGATCTTATTTTGTGGACATAATTTCTTGACTGGATTATATTCTCTGGACCTTTACGGAACAAATGAGACAACAGTGTGAGCACAACAGAATCAGAGCGCTCAATGGTAAGTGAAGTCCAGATTCAGACTTTGTGACTTTTCTGTAAAAACGTCTTTCCTGTCAGCACTGTGGTGATTGCAGTTGAAAATGTCCAGAAAGACAAGCACCGCAGCTTTCATTTGATGTGTAGATTGTTTGTGTGGGTGATGCAGAAGTGTATGTACATTGCTGTAAAGTTGTAAAGTAGGCCCGGGCCATCGGAACGTTAACAGGTTAATAATTATCGTGATAATATCGTTAATCGCGATTATTTTGGCCATGATAATTGTGAGTCTAAAAGTTAATATCGTCCCATCCCTAGTTGTCATGGGGTAGCTAAACCAAAGGGTCCAACTTCTTCTACTCGCTTGAACCACTAGTCCTTCGTTACAAATGGTAAACTAAAGAGAAAGCACTCACATCATCATGCAAGTTCTAATCAGAGGCAGCCATTGGAGCTGTTAAGTAAATTTAATATTCTTGACCTGAACGAGTTTCCATGTCTATCAAGTCACGAAGAGTAATTTCCATGTCCATAAAGATAACACAAAACTTGGAAAAGAAGGCAAAACGTCTCTGTCGCGACGTGTGATTAATCATCAGTGAGCTGGGCCTCAATTGGTAAGGAAATGGCGTCCTTTGCTGGATAAGACTGGTCCCCAGCTCATTGGTTCCTTTATGGTACATCATGTAGCTATCCCACAGGTTGAAACCCTGGAGCTCAGGTATCACACATAAATACCATGCTCACTGACACACTGTCCAATCATGTGGACATATCCACTGTGATAGTGCACATCGACTCCAGTGTCATTAAACTACAACAGTCTGAGGAGTCGCAGAGTGACTTCAAATCGTTTATAGACACGGAAATCAGGAAAACAAAGCATAGTATCTGGTCCAATTCCATCTCCCAGTTTTGGTGACATAAAGACTGAAGGTTTATTGCAATGCTCTAGGAATTCCTTTTGTGGATAAGTTTTGTGGAGTCTGTAAGAGGAATCATCTATTTGCGTGATTCATATGGTATTCATTTAAATAGGGCTGGGAAAAAAACTGTTGAGTGACTATCAAAGTGGAGTCTCCACCTAATACTGAGTGACTCCTTACGCATAGGATAAATAGCGTCTCATGTGACTCTTTGATAAAATAAGTGCCCACTGGCTTAGATTCCACAGTGTAACGTGGTTGATATCAATATTGCTAACAAACCTAATTACCAGGCATCAACTCAATCTTGGTCAATCTCAGATAGGCCTATTATCTCTAAAGAGTTAAGCCTATTTGTTTTGCAAAACACCAAGACAAGGACGGGACTGGGAATTATACATATGAATGTACATTGTTTCACATCTAAATTAGATTACATTAAAGTCTGGGCAAATCAAACATCCAGTTATATTTACATTTTCTGAAACATACCTATCAAATAAAATAACTAATAAGAAAATTAGTATTGAAAATAAGAACATTTTTCATAGCTAAAGGAGGTAGTGTTGTCATTTATGTTAAAGATTACCTCTCTGGGGACTTTCTATTCTCCTGCTCAAAGCCTAAATGATTTGAATACCTGTTTCTGTCTGTTGGCTATATAAATGGTCGCGATCAAACATTTGCTATTGCTGGTATTTATCGTGGGCCTTCAGCACCCAGAAATGCTCCTAATGATCTATTCATGATACTTTCTAAATTGGAAAATGAGGCCCTAATAATGGGCGGTAGAAATATGAAATGGCTGAGGAAAGAGTCAGAAACTTTGAAAGACCTGTGCTACGGCCTGAATCTCACACAACTCATTTCTGTTCTGCCTAGACCTGACCCTAGAAAATTAAGTAAAGGCTCACCCGTTGATATAATCTTAACAAACTCCATAAAGGCAAAAGGTGCTTTCCCATTGGATTTTGGCCACTGTCCAGTTGAATGTATTTGAAATACAAAGGCTAAAAAGACACATCCTTGTGTAAAACTGAGAAGATCATATAAACATTTTAATCCTTCATCCCTGACCTGTATAACAGTGAGTTAACAGTTATTGAGTTAACGTCAGCATTCCCTGACCCTGATATGACCTTCATTTTTTTCTAAAATATAAATAATAGCTATAATGAAATTTCAGATCAACATGCACCTAAAAGAGAAAATGAATGAAAAACTGTAACAATCCAGTTCAACACAGAAATCGCCTAGTATTTATACATCACTAACTCTGTACTACTAACTCTCTGCATGTGATGTTTTGGATAATAATGGTGGTCCTTCTGACGGTGATTATGTTGAATCTGAACTTCTGGAACATAGCTGTCAGATTTTCTCTTTAAGACCTTTCACTTACATGGAGGTCTTAAATGTTCTCCGCTCCATAGACCCAAAGAAACAACCGGGAGCTGATGACCTTGATCCAAAACTACTACTACCACTAGTTGCCACATATTTAATTCAATCTCTTTTGCATATTTTTGATTTATCAATTTAAATGGTAGTTATATCAAAATTATGTAAAACAGCATATGTTTTGTCTTTCCATGAAGGTGGGACAGCTAAAAATGTAAATCTTTTCCGGCCAATTACCTTGCCTTTAAGGTCTTATCAGTTGGGTTTCAAAACCGGCATAGTACTGTTACTGCAACCCCAGATGTTTTAATTTGCACTGCCCTTGATGACAAACAAGATTTTGTAGGACTGTTAATTGATTTGATTAAATCTTTTGATTTAGTGGCTCAAACAGAACCTAGGCAGTAGTAGCTGATGGAGTGCCCCAAGGCTCAATTTTGAGCCGTTACTTTTTACAATATTGATTAATTTCATTGGATGGAATTTCAGTAGAAACCTCACACATTTACATGCAGTTACTTATGCAAGTAACTGCATGTCCCTCGGCAGTCCCTCGGCTGATCACATGATTTTAGAACTTATTTGGAAGTACTGAGGATTTTTTTAAATTGTGAATTTAAATGTAAATTATAATATTTTCTTCCGCAGGTGACTAAAGTAAGAACCATCACCACCAATCCCAACTCTCTGAAGCAGGGTAAAGATGTGTCCCTGCTCCCAGTTCTCCAGAACGGCACAGGGGACATACTGTGGATAACAGAGATAGAGAAGTAAGTGGTAAATAACATTTTTACCTTTACTAAGGTAAAAACCTTAGTAAAGGTAAGGTTTTTACCTTTACTATATAACATTTATATAACAGGTACATAACATTTTTACTAAGGTAAAAATGTTATATAGTTTTGCTTTAACGTTACAGTTCAATGCTGAACATGAAACATCTCCTTCCTGTTTGTCGCCAGGATCTTTGGCTTCCCCAAACATTACACCGACGTGAGGAACATGAACCGTCAGCAGAGGCAAAAGGTCCTGGGCAAGGCTTGGAGCGTGCCTGTCATCCGCCACCTCTTCGCCCCGCTCAAAGACTACTTTGCCTGTGAAGAACTCCCCCCAGGGGCCACATCTGGTGCTCCTACCTCTAGCTCCTCCCCCTGCTCGCTGTCAGAGCCAGAGATCCTCCAGCTTAGATGATGACACTTTTATTATTAATTATAACAGGGCTGAATTTAGATTTAAACCTATGCATTTTTTTGGCAATTATTGGGTTAGCATATGCAATATACTGTATTTTTTTATTTTGTTTACAGTTTTAGTCTGTTTTAAACCACTTCATTCTCAGATTAACTTGCTCTATAATTGAAATATGAACAATAGACAATGTTAGTATTCACAAATACTAACCATGTATTCGGATAGCAAAAATGGTCGATTTACTGTATAATCTCACTTGTTGAGGTCTAAACAACAAGGTTAGAAGGATTTATACAGCCCACAAAGGTACATTTATATATTCCTCATTAATTTCAGCATGTAATAATAAGATCTGTGTACAACAGAACCTGGCTAGCTCACTGGTAACTACTTAGTTTCCAATGATATCTCTATGGAGTTTTTGCTGAGTTGCACTACAATTAATAAATACTGACAGATCATGCTGTAGACAAAGACTTGAGGGTGGATGTCATTGACAACATGTTAAAAACTTTACAGATGAGGTGAAAACTTCACTGAAAGAAACTTAATTGTTTATAAAGGTAGAATTTTGTGACTCAGTGCTAAAAAATATTAAAATGCTGCAAACTGAAGTCATTTACATATGAAAACATTTGGTTAGTCTTTACTTTACATCTAAAAAAAAAGTAAGTATAAAAGTGAGCATTACCTTTTAGCTAGCCAGAGCACTAATGAGCACAGAGCCTATTATACATTCATATCCCATCCATAAGAGTTTACTGCAAGAATGTCTAGTCTGTTAGCAAGGAGTGGACAGACAAGCTGCTTGACACTGGACACTTTGTCTCCTATGCTGTCATGGCCCAAGCAACTTATGCTCCACTCCAACCCCCTTCAGTGGAGCCACTAACACTTTGTATTGTCTGTGGAAAAGACTGCATTCTTTGTATAGTTTTTTACATGCTGCTACCAGTCACCTATCAATATGTGCCAGATCAGGTCATACATAACTAAACTATACTATTTATTTGCATGTACATTAATATGAGTTTTGATTTTACTTTAAGAAGTGTTTAAGGTCTTGTATTATGATAAATGTTAGGCTTGGGGCTCATAAAAATAGGGTCACAAATAAGTTTGACTAGGGTTGTTTTTTTCACTGATACATTTTATGAAAATTATATGAAATACCTTTTTTTTATTATTTAAAAATCTGAATAAGGCATAGGATCTTTAAACATCACTAACAAGACGTAAATTTGAATCATGTCCATTATACAGTGTAATGTAACTCTAGTTTGAGGTGTAATATGAATTTCTCACCATATGGATTTTTTTTCCGGCAAACATAAAAGGGTTGCATCAGTCACATTTTTTATTCAGGTAATAGAACTTTTATTGGTTTGCAAATAAGTGTTGTAACTTTAACTTTGAAAAGCTCAAGACCAAAACTGTTTAGGTAGGTGCCAAAGGAAATGATAATGTGCAGTAATTGTATATTTTTTAATTTTGTTTTTAAAAATGGTGCTACAATTTGTAACTGAAAACAAATGTTTTATTACCTCTCGTTTCATTTAATGTGCTTTGTATAGGTTTGTTTTCAATGTATACTGTATTCAGTGCTGATACTAAGTAATGCCATTCTTGCACATGAGCCAGCATTTTGATCAAGTTCTAATTGTGTGTGTGTGTGTATATATGTGTATATATGTGTATATATATATATATATATATATATAACACACACACACACACACACACACACTATACATATAAATATATAAGTATGTCAGAACTAAATGTGAAACAAATAAAAATCTATTCTGCATGTGCCCTGGTGCTCATTGTAGATCTCCGATAGTTTGCATCTTATTCTAGTTTTAGTTTTAAGACTAAAGTATTTTGTTAGTTTTAGTTAATGAAAATGTCACTCTAATTTAGCCAACTGAATTCTTAACAGTTTTAGTCAACCAGATTTTTTTTTTTTTTTTTATGGGACATACAGATGTTATTGGATGTAAAGTTTTTTATGGTTTGGTTTTGAGGCTCTGAAGAAAGCATTTTTATTTGACCACTGTAAACCTTGTTGTTTATTTTCTGAACCATAGGGCTGCTGTAGCTGTTTTGAAAGAGCACCGCAGTGAGGTTGATGTGGAAACTCAACCTCACAAAATCAAATCCGAGCAACAAACGAGGCAATTCAGGAGGTTACGAACTTAAGCGATACAATTGATCTGAGATCTTGAGATTTAAGAAAGAATGCAAACAACTGAAAGACAAGATGGATATGTTAAAAAGCCAGAGAGATGGTTTGTGAAAGGAGTTTGAGATCTTGAAATCTAAATTATCTTAAAGAGAAGACTGGAAACAGTACCACCTTGAGTTAGTAACTGATAATCATCATCATTTTGATGATGCCAAACATACTTGACAAAATATCAAGCATGACCCAGAAATTGGGTGCAGATAAGATTTTATAAAAGAAAAGAGAAGTGATGGCGATGCTGGAAGGTGTCTAAAAAAGAGGTTAACAAAACGTCTTTGAAAAATAAAATAATATCAGGCTGACAAGATAACAGTTTGAATACAAGCAAAGACACCTGCAGTTAATCGATCTTCAACGTGCTAATGCTATTATTCTGCAGGATATTGGAGATATGCAGAACCAAATTATAAACCTGAAAGCCTTATCCGATTGTTGGAACCACATTGACAAGGACGTAGCAACGACTGATGCTAAAAATTAGAAATTGACCGAGAAACAATAGAAACTTCTTCACAAACTGGTGAAGATTGCCGAGATTGAGAGATTGTGGAAATTACGGATGACTCAAATAACTTGAAGATGGAGAATACTAACTTGGGTCATGAAATCCACGCATTGAATCTGAAGATTAAAGATGCTAGCTGGGTAAAAGTTCATTTGAAAGCTCTAAAAAGTTGCTAATGGAAAGAAATGTCTGTAACGAGGGAGGTTTCGAGCCTAGTGAAGGTTAAAAATGAGCAGTCTGAGGGAACGATACACAGATGACAGAGAAGACATTTCAAGTTGAGAACTTCAATTTGCATAGAGAACTTCAGAAACCACATCAGGATATTGAAGAGGCTATCTTGATAAAAGTCAATTTGAAGATTACAAAAGAGCTAGCGATCTAAAAGTTCATTCAAATACACAAACAAATGAGAAAAAGAAGCTGATGCAAAGAAATGACCTTGTAACGAGGGAGGTTTCGAGATTAATTAAGGTTAAACATGTGCAGGAACCCTTAATGGTTGAAGGTAAAAATTTAAATTTGCAAGAAGATAATGAAGAATTACAAAATGAACACGCAGAGGAAGTTGCAGCAAAGAAGAGGTGATGATTTCAGATAATGCAATGAGAGCTAGTTTGCAAGAAGAGTTTGAAAGTTTTGAATCAAAACTGCCTCAAGATGGAGAGTGGGAACAGCGCCCTTTTGAGTTAGAAACTGAGAAAAATCGCACCTTAGAAGATATCGAATGTTTACACAAAAACATCGGGGATGACTCAGAAATTG
This sequence comes from Periophthalmus magnuspinnatus, assembly GCF_009829125.3. Lineage (NCBI taxonomy): Eukaryota > Metazoa > Chordata > Actinopteri > Gobiiformes > Gobiidae > Periophthalmus > Periophthalmus magnuspinnatus. The sequence goes on from NC_047132.1 coordinate 5,059,313, forward strand.
TCTGACAAAAAAGATGTGTGGACTTAGAGATGACGGACAGTGTCTTAAATGAGCAGTTGAATGACAATGAAAAAGTTACACCCAAATAGTTCAGGAGATACAGCGTCTGAAGAACGTTAATTACAAAATCCAGCAAGACACTGACAAACAGCAGAGCAAAATTCCAAGCAGCATGATATCTGATACTCATAAAGCTGAACTGATAAGGAATTAGGGATAAAGAAAACTTAAAACAAGGAATTGTTTAAGAAACAAGATCACATTTGCCACAAATTGCTCAAGCTTAGAGAGTCTGAGGGAGTGATACATAGATTTACATATTACATAAAAGGGAGAACTTCAGCTTGCATAGAAGACTTCATAAACTACATCAGTATATCAAAGCCTAGCTCGCTAAAAGTCAATTTGAAGATGATAAAAAAGTACAAAAATTGGCCTATGCAAAGAAATGACAACTTAAAGAAGGAGATATTAAGATTGGGGAATGTTAAGAAAAAACAGGAGATATTATTGGTCAAATATCAAAGTTGGGAATACGAAAATGTTGTTTGTAGTTCCAGTTGTACAAGTGCTGACGATTTTGGTTGACGTCTTAAAGGAAACCAGGACCAAACCAAGACTAAACCAAAATTACACCAGAACTACCTTACTAAATAACATTTCATCTGTGCCTAGAAGTGGGGCTATGTAAGCATTTTAACATACAATTAAAAACAGAAGTATACATACACTATATAAAAAGACACATGCACTTTTTTCCCACTGTCTGACTAAACCTTTCCTGTTTGAGGTCAGTTAGGATTACCAAAATATATATATATATCTTGACTGTGACTGACTGACTTTACGTCGGTACGCAACTCCTTTATCTATGACGTCAGCGCGTCACTTCTTCCGCTGCCGGTGACTGATCGTGAAGTGCCAACAAGAGCAGACGCAAAAAAGCAGAAGTTACAAAGGCACCGACAGCGTCTAGTGGCATTTTGTACAATACTATAAAATCCTATAAAATAAGACACCGAGGAAAACCGCAAATCGCGTGATCTATCACATTCAGGTAAGTTTAAAAGCTGTAACCTAGTTCTGTACCGGCATGGCAAGTGGCGGTAGCTAGCTCGGTCATGTTAGCTGCTCGTTTCAGCACACTTAAAAGTAGTGTATCGTTAATAACTACGTCGATCATGAATAAAACAGGGGCTCTAGATGGGCATCTTGACTAAAAGTATCGTTTGAACCGAATAAACCCCTATTTATCTTAATTTAACGTGGTTTTAAAAGTTTGAGGCTACAGAAGCTAATGTGCTAACTTGAGCTAGCGAAGGCTAGTGTTTGGAGTTCAGGGCGGGGAGAGCACACATTCCCCGTGAGACTAACGGATTACAAAGAGGACTGCGGGAGTGACTCATTTGGGATTTCGACCATATATGAATGAAATATGATCTGTTTGAAGACGTTTTAAAAGGCCTAAATAGTGATTGTGTCGGGCCTTATGGTTTATTGTTGTGGGTGCGTGTTTTGCAATAAAATCAGGAATTGACAAGACAAAACCGTACTTCCTTAAACAGATATGTTTTTATGCGAATACGTGTTATTTTAAGGTAGTTTCTAAGTCTTAATTTGCTTATAACAATAAATGATTGTTAATAGATTAGGATTTTGTCCTGACTACTATACCAGTGGTGGAAAAAGTACTGAAAATGAGCTCTGTAGTAAAAGTAATGTACTCAAGTTACAAGTACTTATGCTGCCAAATGTGTACTAAGTAAAAAGTACACATGAAAATCCATCCATTCTATCCAGCTAGTTACTTAACACATTTAGGACAATTAGGACTTGGGTTTATTAAAAATATCCTATAGAATTACTCAAAAATACTCTTGCAGTAACCTAATTATTTTGTAATGGTATTTCTTACTTTTCCCCCCTGCTACTCTTAACTGCTCTGCTTAACAATAACTCTCTGATTCAACTAGAATGTGATTGTGTCATACACTTAGATAGGGGCAAGACTATGTTTCCCTGTGGGACTGTTAAGTGTGACATCACAGCTTGTTTGGCTCCTGAAGGATAATGGCCATGTGAGGGGATTGAAACGTTTGGTTTTTTTCAAGTACAATTTCAAGTTTTTTGTTTGAGAGAAGGACTCAGACTGAATATGCAGGATTTGTGTGTTAAACATATGTGACTGATTGGATCTGTAAAATCCCTAATTTGCTACACAAATTTCCATATACACTATTAATTGTAGCTGTCCTCCATCTCCACTAAATATTATTGGTCTTGTGATGTCATTTGAAGTCCAGCAATATGCCCCACTGTCACCATATTTCCACAACCATGTATGAAGATCAACGAAAGAAATGACTACTTGTTTAGCACAAATCAGCTCACCTGCTGTAGTACCAGCTAAGTCGATCCCTTATGGTCAGATTGAGACTCACATTAAAGTCTAATTTAAGTAACAGAGATTCAGACATGGCAGTGCAAGACATAACACTGTTGAGTTGCAAAGTATCCATAATGCTCGTACATTAATACACCTTCCTTAGCTTTTATAATTTCAACCATTGACAAACCAAGTTCTATCATGACTTCCAATGAATCAGTAATGGACTTCAAAGCTTCTTTTTTATTGTCCAAACTAGACTATAACAAAGACTCTTTTATCTACAGGGTTAGAGTTAGGGTTCAATCATGAGGTTGTTTCCAGTTGTTACTCCCTTAAGGACAGACAGACAGACCCTGATTTCACCTCTGTTATGATGCAGTGACATATAAATGAGAAATTTATATTTATATTACAAGCTTTTATAGACCCTTTTTTAGATGGTAAGTCTTGACAGTGGATAGTCAGAAAATGCAATATTTGCTGAGTATCTTATTATCAAGAAGGATCTGGGTATTTTTGTTTATTTGACAAATCTAATACATAGCAACGTTTTTTTGTGTCTCCACTACATCCACAATTTTCCTTGCCAGACCAGCCCATCTGTTCTATATTTCGGGGTATTCTCTCAAATTCTCATATCATTCAAAACAAAGTGTATAACGTCATTTACCTGAGATAAATAAGAGTTTGGAGCTTTGATTGATGATTCTCTTCTGTTTCTCATTTTTAAATGTAAGCTGTCATCTTTGTTTAGATGCGAAAGTACCATTTGTTTCTCTGATTTGTTAATCTGCCTGTCAATCACACCCTCTGAAATCAGGGAGGCAGGATACAGTTGCAGACCCACTTGTCTTTGCAGAGATGTAATGCAGCGCGCTCCTTTGATTGATTTTCTGCTCAAGCAAAACTTAATGTATTTACTTTTAGTCAGGTGTCCATGTTAAACTGCTTTCTCCTTTGTATTTACAGGTGACCGAAAATGGCTGTGAATGTGTATGCCACCTCCGTGACGAGTGAGAACCTGAGCCGTCATGACATGCTGGAGTGGATCAACACGGCTCTGCAAATGAACTTAACCAAGATAGAACAGCTGTGCACAGGTAGGTACACTATTTTCTATGTAATATATCATTTTTATATTTTTGTAGCTTTCTACCATGTTATCACATTCCCTCATCAAAAGCATGCCTGAAGAGCTCAAAACTGAAACTTGTAAATCATGTCAATATGTTATTTTCATATGTTATTTTCATGGTGATCTAAATGTTAAGTGGTAGCAGTTAATACTCCTTCAATAGCTGCAATTGGCAAATCTCAAATGCTACTTTTTGAAGTGCCATGATTTCCTTCACAAATCACAAAATCTCCTGTTTTACTCTTGTACAAACTTGTATTCATCAGTTCATAGTTTAATCTTTTTATCAATTCTTCAAGAGGCTTTTATAATGTGAACTTTGAACAGAATCTTATTATTAAAACATAAAGTATATTATCAATGCTTTTCTGAAAAATGTGTAATTGAATCGTTTTCCCCAAGTCGTGAAGCCCTACTTCAGAGGGAGACTCTACTGAAGGGGCTAAAAAGGCAAGGGATGTGTGATTACATCTGTTTCAATATTGGTGATATTGGAGGCTTTCCCAGATATTTGCAATATGGAAAACTTGTAATTTGATGTTATAAGTCTATTTGTAGTTGGCCGAAAAATTATGTTTGAACTTTTATTTACACCAAACCTTCCAGCTGTTTTATTTATATATATATATATATATATATATATATATATATATATATATAGCGGACAGTGCATGTTGACCAACAGTAACTGTTTAACATGCCAGAATTAGCCAAGAGGCTAGTTTTCATCTGTTGTCCGTTGCCATGATGTACAGATGGCTCCTTGCAAATTTAAATAATTTACAGAGGACACATAGAATAAAATAAAAATAAATGTGCATTTACAGGTGTGGTAAAAAGGTAGAAAAGCATTAAGTCTTGAGCAGTGAATCATAGCAAAGACAAGCGAAGTGAATCATAGCGAAGACAAACGAAATAATTAAAACAGACAGGTTATTAAAAACAGCATGCAATTAATAACAGTAAAAGATTATGTTAAAAAAGCACAAGAAAATAAACAAAGGGCCAATAAAAAGATTTGTTGAAGCAGAATTACAGAGACGCACATGCAAAGGGACAAACACTAGATGGCAGCAGCAGGAGTTTGGTGTTGACAGGTCTGATTTGTTAAAAGCCAACGTTTAAATTGGGACTTAAAAGAGTTGTATGTGGAGCTCTCCCTGATAGTTGTAGGGATGCTGGTCCACCCTTTAGAAGCTCTAACAGAATAGGCTGATTGACCAAATGATGTCTTTCTGAATGGGATCAGACAGTCTCCTCTTGCGGCTCCTCTAGTGATGCGGGTTGAGCTTGATCTTAGGCTAACAAAGTCATTGAGTGGTGGAGGGGCGAGTCCATGTAGGATTTTATAAACAAAGCAGGCATCTGTGAATCTTATCAGATTCTCCCAACTTAAAATATTATATTTAGATAAAATGCTGCAGTGATGGATGTGGCTTCAGTTACTTCTGGAATAAATAACATAACATATGTATTAGTTTTGTCTTCATTTATTTCCTTTAACCAAAAATAACAGCTGATGCAAATTTCAGTCTCTGCACTGGTATCGGATGATATCGGATATTGGCAGATAGTTAATATCAGAACATATCAGAACTGAAAAAGCTGAAATGCTGCGTTCTAATTGATATAGGCAAATCTTGCTGCTATAGCTGATAAGCAATATGAATATTGGATATTGGTAATGGTATCAGCTCAAAAATGTAATTTGGGACCATCCCTAGAAAAGGATGTCTGTGGTATGTTCCGCTCTGCTTGGCAAAATGAACTAAGCTTATGAGAAATGCTGCATGGCTGTGTGATATTCATTGTGATCTATACAAAACCAATGATGCGATTTGGGTGAACAGGACGGGGAATGTGCCATAATTTTGCAATCCATAAGAAATGTGCTACATGCCTGTAAATGACTTGGTTGAGGTTCAAATGCCACACAATATGGAGTGCCTGGACTGTAAAATTAAACACAAAAGTGCGGTAATAATGTTGTTTACTTATTTAAAAGATTACATTTCAATAATTTTTCATTTCAAATTTTGAACAACCATCCATTTCAATATTTTCAATTTCCACACTTCTAATCATGGTATATTTTATGTATTTTCAGACCTCTGCCAACTTGTCTTGTCCTCTAATCCTAGGTGCTGCCTATTGCCAATTCATGGACATGCTGTTCGATAACTGTCTGCCTTTGAAAAAAGTCAAATTTGCTGCCAAGCTGGAACATGAGTACATTCAGAACTTCAAGCTTTTGCAAGTTGCCTTTAAAAAGTCTGGCGTCGATAAGGTAAGCAGGGGGAGCACAGGGTAACATGATGATCTAAATTCCCTTCCCTTTAAGTCAACCGGCATTACCTTAGAAAAGCACATGGTATAAAAGTTATTGTAAAGTTGGAGCTAGCAAGTGCTAACATTACTTCTGTGGTGTGGTGCAATGTGTAGAAGCACAGCACTGTTTGTGGACAAATGCAAGTACTGCATTTTTTCACATCTAAAATGGATTCTCTTCACACCTCCATGTTTACTTCTAAATTCAGATCAAATTGAGCCGAGATGTAACATTTTCCTGTATATGTATACTGTAGTGTATTTCAGTATACTGTGTGTATGTGTGCGAGTGTGTGTGTGTGTATATTTATATATATATATATATATATATATAAGATTAAAAATGCCAGCATAATATCGGTATTGAACTAAAAAATCCATATTGGTGCAGCCCTGCATTTACAATTAAACTTGTTGTTAATACTTGTTACTTGTATATCCTGATGTGTAATTTTTGTAACTTTTTACTATGCGGCCATCAGTGTACTTAAATGATTCTGTCTTGTCTCTCGTGTGTCTTTGTCTCTCTTCCCTCAGAACATCCCGGTCGACAAACTGGTGAAGGGCAAGTTCCAGGACAACTTTGAGTTTGTGCAGTGGTTCAAGAAGTTCTTCGATGCCAACTATGACGGAGGTCACTATGATCCAGTGGCTGCGCGACAAGGCCAGGACCCCGTCTCCTCCACTACCCCTGCAGTAGCACAGAGCAAGCCCGTCAAAAAGGCCGTCAGTCAAGGTACGGCATTTTGCTTTTCTGTTTAATTGTTTGGGATTCTGGGATTTCACCATTTGGAAGGTTAATGTCGATTTCATGTCTTAGGTCCTCAGAGGCCACCTGTTGCCAAAGTAGCCCCCAAAATGGTATCCCCTGGTTCCAGAAAGACGGGGGCAGAAGCACAAGAACAGCAGGAATTACTGCTGCAGGTCAGTGCATGGATATTGGGAGATCAAAATTGTATTGCAAATCTACCGGTACATGCAATTAGAAAAATCGCCTTTTATGTATTTTTTTTTAATCATGCAGCCCAAGTCTATATCCCCAACAAAATACACTGTTTTCGTATAGAAAATATGTTGTTGTTTAGACTTCTACAAACATTCCGAATAGATTCTTGTATTTTATCTGTTCATTTCAGTCTCAAATGTTAATGCTTCTGAATTCATGAACAACTCGGCCAAGACGCAGCATCACACAGGGATCAAACATTTTACATTTATGCTTCTCAGATTATTCATGGGACAGTACTTCTAGTCAAGATTTAAGAGTCTAAAGAGACCAGCTCTCAAATACACAGCTCATTTTGCAGCTGAATCTAGACTGCTTACAGAAGCTGGAGAAGGAGGAAGTCATTGATAGACAGCTATATTACAGACTCTGTCCTGGCGATTCCATTCCTTGTATTTATGGCCTCCCAAAGATCCACAAAGAAGTACCCCTCAGACCCATTGTGTGTTGTGTTGATTCCATCACATACAATGTGGGGAAACGTCTGAAGACCATCCTGGCTCCTCTGGTGGGCAACACGGAGCACCATATTGAGAACACAGCAGAATTTGTTAGCAAAAATAAACCCTCTCCAATTTGATTCAGATGAGACCATGGTTTCATTTGATGTGACCTCTCATTTCACGTGTATCCCCACATCAGTAGCGGTGGAGGCAGCAAAGAGGAGGCTACTGCAGGATACTAAGCTAAAAGAGAGAACTAAACTGACACTGGACCAAATCTGCAAACTGCTGTATTAATACCACATATTTCCAGTTTAGAGGAAACTTCTACAGGCAAATCCACGGCTGTGCCATGGGCTCACTGGTCTCTCCTGTTATGGCTAATTTATACATGGAACAATTTGAACAGGAGGCTTCGGCCTCATTTCCAGGTGCTCCACTCACACATTGGTATCAATATGTGGACCAAAATCTAAATTCCAGATCTGAAGCCCTTTACTGCACATATTAATGCTGTGGATCCAAACATCACATTCACAGGGGAAAAGGCCAAGGAGAACAAACTGGCCTTCTTAGATTGTGCTTTAACAATAGGAGAGGACCTGTGTCTCCAGGAAACCCACACACACTGACCAATACCTGCTGCTTGATTCACACCAATCACTGTAGCACAAACTTGGAGTTATCCGTACTCTACAACACAGAGGGAAAAGTGGAGGAACAACATGTGGAGAAAGCCCTCTCTGCTTGTGGAGATCCAAAATGGTCCTTCAATAGATCTAAGAGCTAAAAAACAGGGCAACAGCGAATCTGAACCCAGAAGGAAAGGTGTCACCATTCCTTACACAGTGGGTATGTCTAAAAACTTGAGAGAATTGTCAGACAGTATGAGATTCCTGTCTTTTTCAAACCCACAAACACTTTAAGATAAAAACTAGTTCACCCAAAGGACAAAACCCCGAGCCATAAACAAAGTAATGTATTCTACTCCATTCAGTGTAGTGAAGAGTGTAGTGAGCATTACACTGGAGAAAGCTACTCCATATGAGTATGTACCAACACCGGCGTGAGAGTTCCTCTGGACCCCAGTCTGCTGTACATCACTATCTTCAAAGGAGTGGTTGGTGGCTTTGAGATGGAGAAGTTCAGATCTTAGCCAGAGAAAAGAAATGGTTTGAGAGGGGAGTTACAGAAGCAATGTTTGTTAGGAAAGACAATCCTTCCTTAAACAGAAATGGGGGCCTGAGACATAATCTTTCCCCCATCTACAACTCCATCCTCAAACCCAGAAAAATGAGAAAAATAGCAGGGTCGTTATGGGCTGAATAGGGTAGTTCCAGCTGAAACTGGAGACAATAGATGTTTACTGTTTCACTGTAGTTAGCCCGTCCTTTCAAATAGATATATATAAGGCAGTGGTCACCAGTAATCTGACCAGAACTGAAGAAGCGGCTTGGATGAGCAGCGAAACATCTTCACTCCTACAACAGTTTGTCCAGTTGAGAGATTTTAGCTTCGTCTTTTGCAATGGATCAGACCTGGACGACTCAGGGTTTACAAAGGTATAGCTGGAATTGTGTTCATGTGCAATATGACTGTAGGTATGGGTGAAGGACAGAGTAATGCTTTATTAACAAACATTTGCCAATGAATGAAACAAAACACAAGATGTTTAGCTGCTTATCTTCAGTTCTGGTTAAATTACTGGTGGACACTGCCTTATATCTATCTGAAGGGAGGGGATAACTACCCTGAAACTGTAAATGGCTATTGTCTCTACTTTCAGTCTTAATGGCCTCCATTCAACCTTTAATGGCCCTACTGGCTTACCCTATTGTTCTTTTTTGTTTGCTTCTTTGAAGCTCAAAATGCTGTTTATGCTGTTTCCACCTTGTGATGTCATGAAGCTGTAGTTTAAGTTAATTGCTGCTTTTACCTTTAGTTCACTAGAGATTGACAATTCCAGGGCTGAAATTACCCAAATGATTCTCGTGAAGATGTATTGCATTTAAAAACACAGTATTACCACATGACATCACAAGGGTGTTTTCTGTTTCAGAGAAGAATCTAAATATGCAGGATTTGTGTGTTAAACATACAACTCCAGGTCTGTTTGTGATATAACATATCAATACAAGGCTATTTTCTGATCCATGTTATAATATTTATTTTAGTGTAGTTTTTATTTCCTCACTACACATTTAAATGTCTGAGTATTGCTTATTGATATTTCAGGTGTTTCCATGCCTTCTCAAGGTAAAATTTGCTCTGGAAAGTAGCCTTGATTGCCATTGCCTTTTCTCTGTGTCCTCTTCGTTCAAATTTGCAGCATCAATGAGCTTCATTTCACTGGAGCCAAATGCTATCCCTTGGTCCAATTTATATAGTCTATGGATTTGACTCCCTGATTGTTTTTAGGTTCAAGAACTTAAAGCGACCGTCATAGACATGGAGAAGGAGAGAGACTTTTACTTTGACAAGCTCAGGAGGATTGAGATGCTGTGTCAGGAGCAAGGAGAGGACGACCCCACACTGAGGAAGATCATCGACATCCTCTATGCCACAGATGTAAGTTCAGGACTTAAGGCACTGACCAACTATAGACAACATTTCTCATTCATGGGCAAATCTATATTGTCTATAGTTCAACTGTAGAATTTCATCCTCCAGCTCAATTTCAAAATAAGGGCAGTTTATAATGCATCACTTTAACCCAACCTATTGCACTCATTTTATGTGTCATTTTGATTTAAATTGAGCATTGTCTTGTAAGTACTGTTTGACCTTCTCTGCAAGTGGCTTCAATCAGGCCAAAACATAGGACAGACTGCTATCTGCCAATGCCAGTAATTAAAAGTAATGCTGAATCTGTCCACCATAACTTGCAGCCGTGCTACTTGATTTTTTTTTTCCGTAAAGCCTAACATCAATAAAACACACATATAAAACAATAAAAAATAGAAATGCAGACAGTAGCACTATATCCATACTGGGGTGAGACAAAGTTTGGTCAAATAAATAGGTGCAAAAAGGGTACTGAACTGGATTTTCCCCTATTTGCATATTATAACCACATTAATGTTTATCTGATCCTCCCTTATGCAGGAGGGCTTTGTCATACCGGGAGCTGATGAGCAGGAAGAGCAAGAGGAGTTTTAATTCTGAACAACTTACTTCGGTATTCCTGTTTTTTACTCTCACCTCAAGATCTCTTCTCACATAAAGCCTGTCCTAACACAATTCAGAAATCCTCTCCTGACAAGTGGTCCTCAAAATGTCCTCCTGCCAGAGTCCATTCTTCTGCCTATTATTTGAAGTTGCATCCTTCATAACAATCATACAATACAAGTCTGTTTTTTTTCCCCATCGCAAACAGGGTGGGCGGGGTCTTTCTAGTTTTGAAGATGGACTCCAGTGTGATAATGTGTTTATCTCTCTGTATGTGTATGTATGAGTGGCTGGATTTGTCCCAAGAAAAAAAAAATGAATTCATAATTTCCCAACACAAGGTCATATGCTGCAACTGCTGACGTCGCATTCGCCATTTGCACTTAACGTTTCTTCGCTAATATTACAGCAATGAAATTTGGTTAGCATTTTTTTTTTTTTACTAGTAGTCAATTGGGTTTGCTTTTAATTATTTATGACTTGGCAACTGTTCAATCTCCATGTTTTGTTTCATCCAAATCCAAGTTGTGTTTATGCTTTTACACATTTCCTTATGGCAAAAGACCTTTAGGATGCATAAATAGTACCTCGGTATTTGATTTCTTCCTCTTGCCTGGTTTAAAGGTGTTCTAACTTTTCTGACAGAAGTAGGACCTGCGACCATTTTGCCTAGAATATTTCACAGTATGGCATTAATCTTGTCTAGGTGACGTTGGGACTGTGGAGAGGCAAGTTTGCTCATAGTAAGAATGCATGTTTTGCAAGATGGTGGTTTTAGCAATAAACCCCTGTTATTGAATAAATGCATGGTGAATTTGTTTAATGCCATACTGTGGAACATTCCAAAGAAATTACATCTCCATGGAGATGAACAGTTAACAGAAAAGTTACTTGTTGCAAGTTTGAATCACCACATAATAGTTCTAGTTTTGGCTGCATACATTCATGAGGCCTGATTTCTGTCAATTAATTGAAAAGAAATATATTGAGAAGCTTTTGCCTAAGGTGGGTGATCTTTTTAAGGCATTTGCACTGTCTACACCAGTGGTCCTTAATATGCGCTAATGGACATAGCTCTGTGGTACACTGTGATTTTTGCCTTGTTAAAACCTATTGATGTCAAAACTGATATCTCATTCTCAGCTGTATACTGCCTTTGAACTTTTTGAAAATTTCTATATTAAAATAAAAAATAACAAACTTTTAACAGTAAAATGTGTTCAGTGTCAAGTGTACACAGCTCTTCTGCAATGGCCTTATTCATAACCTGTCCTCTTTTTATTCTATATTCTTTCATATTTTGGGCAAATGTTTGTATTGTAACTTTAAAATGTGTTAAAATAAACAAGTATTTGGACTAGTGTTGATTTTGAATTTACACATTTGATATAAATTTGCAAGCAGCTTTAGTTGTCTTGAAATACGATTCTACACATTTTCAGTTAGTTATGACTTATTTACACCAATATTTAAACCCTTACATCACTTTAGAGTCGCATATATCTCCATTTCATAAAAATAACAGCTACATGCTCAAAACCGTCCAATCTTGTGCTTAACATTGTATCTAATATCCCTGTTAAAGGCGGACCCCCCTCTTTGCTGACTAGTGTCCTCGCGCTCTCCTCTTACTGTCCCCCTATCCCATTATATTAACGCTTCATAAAAAATTGAAAATTATGGTAAAACCTATTTATTAGAATGTATACAGTATCCACACAGTTCACTGTCATTAAGTGTGTATGAAAATGCAAAACTGATCCACCCCTCCCAGTTGTTACACAGAGGGTTAGACCGTTGCTCCGGCTATGTGCACGCGGGGGTCAGGGCCGTACATTTGCTGTGATTTTTCGTGCCAAAGAGACACAAAATCGGTGAAAATGTGTCCGGCATTTATTTAGCTAATGCCAATATAGCCTCGGTGTAAGTATCATGCAGAAATTCAGTTTTTTTTTTTTGCTTTGTGTAAAACCTGTCACATATCTCAGTAATGTCCAAACATGGTGAAAAATCAGTGGATATTAGGTCATATTTCTGTCGCCAAAACGAGTTGAAGAAATTCTCCAGTGTGGGACTTTTATAGTGTCTCACAGTCAAAGTGTTGTGTTTAATAAGATCCACATTCAATATCCAAAATCCTCCTCCTTCAAGAAACCACAGAGTGAAATTGTTAAGTTATGAAAACAAAAAGCACGTGCTTAGCAGCGCTGTCTTTATTAGGCAAGGCAAGTTTATTTGTATAGCACAATTCATACACAAAGTAATTCAAAGTGCTTTACAGAATAAGAAGGACATTAAAATCACACAAATCAGAACATAAATAATCACACATAATCATAAAATTAACATTAAAACACAAGAGTGCAGAATAAAATGCACAGCTAAACAGAACTGTTTTGAGCCTGGATTTAAACATTGTCAAAGTGGAGGCCTGTCTCACATCTTCAGGAAGACTGTTCAAAGTTTTAGTTGCATAAAACTGAAACGCTGATTCCCCATGTTTAGTCCTGACTCTGGGCACCAGCAGGAGGCCGGTCCCTGAAGTCCTCAAATTGTGAAATGGTTCACATGGCTCTAACATTTCGGAGATGTACTTTGGTGCTAGGCCATGGAGAGACTTACACAAGCAGAGCTGCTTTAAAGTCTATTCTTTGAGCTACAGGAAGCCAGTGCAGAGACCTGAGCACAGGACTTATGTGCTCGTACTTCCTGGTTCTAGTCAGGACACGAGCAGCAGTGTTCTGGATGTACTGCAGCTGTCTTAAGGCTCGTTTGGAGAGGCCAGTAAGCATGCCGTTACAGTAGTCTAACCTAATGGAGACAGTCTCTGTCTCTCTAAGTCTGGCTTTGACAATAAACCTTTGATTTTTGCAGTTTTTTAGATGGTAAAAAGCTGCAGATGTTACTGATTTGATGTGGCTGTTAAAGTTCAAGTCTGAGTCCATTATTACCCGTAGATTTGTAGCCTGATTTGATGGTTTCAGAGAGAGAGACTGGAGGTAACTGCTAACACTTTCTCTATGTTTCTGTGGCCAAAGATGATGACTTCAGTGTTGTCTGAATTTAGCTGGAGAAAGTTGTTTTGCATCCACACACTGATCTGTTGGATGCAGTGGTAGAGTGAATCCACTGGTCCATATTCACATGTTGCCAGTGAGATATAGATCTGAGTGTCATCTGCAGAGTTGTGGTAAGACACATTATTGCTGTGTATTAACTGGCCTAATGGCAGCATATAGAGATTGAACAGGGGTCTCAGGACTGACCCCTGGGGCACCCAACAGGTCAGGGACATTTTATCTGAGACACATTTTCCAATTTCAACCAAGTACTCCCTGTTTTCTAGATTGGACTTGAACCAGTTTAGTGCCGTACCAGAGATGCCCTCCCATTCCTCTTGTCTCTGTAAGAGGATCCCATGATCCACAGTCACAAAAGCAGCACTCAGATCTAACAGGATTAAGACTGAGACTTTGCCTGTATCAGTGTTCAAGCGGATGTCATTTGTCACCTTGATAATTGCAACTATCCCAAGATCATGACCACCTTTACTTCACAACCACCTGCTTTGCAACCACTCCTACATCGCGACCACCCCTACATCGTGACCATCTCTACGTCACAACCACCCCTACATCGTAACCACCTCTACATCGTGACCACCTTAACTTCATGACCACCTGCATCACGACCACCTCTACATCGTGACTGCCTTTACTTCACGACCGCCTGCATCGTGGCTTCCCCTACATTGTGACTACATCTACTTCACAAACGCCTGCATTGTGACTGCCTCTACACCGTGACCATCTTCACTTCACGACCGCCTGCATCGTGACCGCCCCTACTTCACAATCCCGTGCATCGCGATTACCCCAAGATTGGGACCACCTCTAGTTCACGACCTCCTGCATCACAACCACCCCTACATCGTGGCTGTCCCTACATCGTGGCTGCCTCTACATTGTGACCATCTTCTAGATCTTACTATATTTCCATGATAGTGCTTTATAGTACTGTTTATGTTCAGACACACAAATTTACACCACATTGGAAAGTGTATATGTGGCAATCCAGGGGCTAACAATTTGAGATAGGAATAGGATAGGATTTGGAATCTTAAAACTTAGATTAAAACTCCTAATAACAAGTTTTAAACTCAGAATTAGGCCCATTCTAAATATTTACAAAATGGCTTGCAAGATAGCAGAGAAGTCCTTTAGAGACGGCTTTACAACTAACGAATTACTACGTTTACTTGAACATTCACATGACCAGTGAGCAAACACACACCTGAATGCATTTTAAGCAAGAGGGGTCTATATCACAGAAAAAATAAAACAAATGTGCTGAAGTGGCAGCTTTTATTAAACAACAACTGGAGTCATCGTCAGTACCATGGTTACCATGGTCAAATGCTGGGTAAACAATATTGTGACAGAGAAACTGTCTGTATTTTACTGTGTTTACTGAACAGTGAAGGTGCTGATCTGCGGTCAAGAAACAGACTACAAAGACGAATAAAACCACAGTTGGGACTCAAATTTTGTCTGGTATATAGATGGCTATGACAAACTCAAGCCATTTGGAATAGCGATCAGCGGGTGTATAGATGGTTTCTCCAGAATGATCATTTGGCTTGAAGCCTATAAAACAAACAATGATCCAAAAGTTATTGCTGGGTATTTTATGGATACTGTAATCACTGCAAATGGCTGCCCTGTGTAGTGGGATTGTCTGCTTTCCCTTTCTGTCCTTGAAAGTACTACTGTGGGCTCCACCCTTGATCCCGCCCTCCTAGTTAGGAACTATTTAAGCCACCTGTTCCCAATATGGCACTTTTTGCTGCTGCCACTCTGTCCGCTGCTGTACCTTGGCTTGGGTTGACTGCGAGGTAGGAAAGAGGCTCTTGATAGTGATGGGAAAATGAAGCGTTGTGAAGCAATGACGCTTGGGATCAAAACTGTATTGAAAACGGTTCACTACTCAAATTCATTCATGACAAGTCATGTGACAGGTGACGTCCAGCGCTTCATGTTACACAACACATACGTCACTGATTCAAGCGCGCGTCCGAAGCTTCAAATGAGAGGCAAAGCGCCCACCTCCTCGTGGGTTGTAGCCGTAGCGGAAAGCACAGAGCTTATTGAGGACTGAGACAATTTTCAGTGGCAATTACAGGCACAGGCCAATAATATAATGGAGCGTGGTGGCAAGCGCAAGCCATTCAGAGATGTGGCAGTACTTTGACATGATATCTGACACAAAGGTTAATATTGACATGATATATTATATTTGTATTTATAAGTAAGCCAGAACCAGTATCTACCCTAGACTACATTCTGCGGATATAGTGGGGAAACATTTTAATAAATGTATGTAGTACAGTTTGTTGTGGTAACTTTTAGCCATGCTTCTAGTACAGTATTTTAGTGTATTTTGCATCTCATATGTCTTATTCTTCTCAGGTTAAATGCTTGATTTGCTCAGCTGAACTGGCTTATAATGCAACATCCTCAATGCAGAGGCACTATCGTGCAAAGCACTGCACTGACCAAGCCAGCAGCAACGGTAGCCTACCATTTTCACAATTCGTGCTTTAATCTAAAGACTTGGACGCTGCACTGTTTCTGCAAAGTTGTTATGTAACTGTAGATTCACGGTTTGAGATTACTTTCTTTTAAACATGGGCCTTTGTCTTTCCTCTTATTGCATGATCTATTCACTATATACATGTTGATTGAGGGCAGCATTAATGGGTGAATATTGCCTCAGTCAGATTTAGGCTTTATACCGTAAAGATTTGTGTACTGGACCCACATGCATCCATGTCCTACATAGGCCTTCATTGAATAGTCCACATTATACATTATTAGTAAAGCCAGGGTTGATGTGAGAGAGGACACAGCAGTCTGCCTTACATCAGACATGTGGACCTCTTTGCACATGGATGCCTATTTAGCAGTGGCATACCATTTTGTTAATTCTGTTGGGTCCCTATCAACAGTTCTGTTGGGAGTGGGTCATTTTCCGCAGTCACATACTGCAGTTAACATCGCTGCCATGAAGACCTCCCTCATGGACTGGGGCATTAAAGAAAAAGTGAATTGCCTTGTCACGGATGGTGCACAAAATATGATTGCATGTGGTAGGGAATTGCAGATGCGGCACACCATTTGTATTGCACATGGTCTCAACCTGGTAGTAAAGAAAGCCATTGACCAAACAGAAGGGCTGGCAGTAATTCGAGAAAAAGCCAGAGAGATTGTTGGCTACTTTCGAAGCAGTACCCTGGCTAAAGAACAGCTTACCACCTGTCAGACCATGATGTCAAAGCCTCAGCACAAGCTAATCCAAGAGGTTGAAACACGATGGAACAGCTTCTATGACATGATGGCAAGGCTATATGAACAGCGGGAACCAGTTGGTGCGTCACTGGCCACACTCCACACCAATTTATTGCCCCTTTCCTCTGCTGACTACAACACAATTCAGGAGTGCCTGATTGTCTTGTCACCCATAAAGGCAGCTACTGAGGAGTTGTCTGCAGAAAGAACTGAGTGAATCCAAAATCATCCCCCTTTTTCGCATGCTCAGGCATAATCTGGCAAGTGTTACAGTGAAAGATGACAAGGCAGCACATCTCTGCAGATGCTTGCTTGATTTAATGACCGAGAAGCTCAGCTTCTATGAGGTAGCTACTCAAACATCTCTAGCCACACTCCTGGATCCAAGATTCAAAACAATCGGGTTCTGCAATCCCACCAATGCACAGAATGCTATAAAGAAACTCACAGCTGAATGTGCAGCAAAAATTAAGAGCCATGTCCCACCACCAGTGCCCACAACACCTGTGCCATCTGCTCCTAGAATCCCTGTGCAAAGTACATCTGTGCTGTCTACCCCCAGAACACCTTTGCCAACTACATCTGTGCCTACAACGCCTTTGCCTCCAGCCTCTGGTATGTTAAGTAGTATTGTATTATGGACGCTATATTTGACAAATAATGTAATTAACTGTAATGCCTCTGTTTCAGGGCCTGGACTTTGGGATCTACTGGATCAACAGGTGTCGGATTCAAAAAAAGTAAGGAGTGCCACAGCCAATGCAACAGTGGAGGTGCAAAGATATATGAGCGAAACAAATGTGGCCCGCTCAGAAGACCCTCTGCTGTACTGGGGACAAAACAAGGATCTGCACCCACATCTGTATGAGTTGGCACTCAAATATTTGTGTATCCCAGCTTCGTCTGTTCCTTGTGAACGTGTTTTTTCAAAGGCTGGGGAAATTGTTAGTAAAAAACGAAACCGTCTGAATCCTAAAACGGTGGAAAAGATATTTCTGAATAAAAATCAGCCATAAATCTTCAGCTTGACAGCATCCCTTACTTCCGGAGTCCACCACCGGGTTCGGGGATTGCCGCCGCGACAAGCACCGCAAACCTTACGACCACAACTACGAGCAATAGAGGTGGAGAACATGGCCCACTCGGGGTCTTCAACTCCCACCTCCGGGAGAGCTTCTCCCTGATCCCGGGGGAGGTTGGAGACATGGACTCCAGACGTCCAGACGTTCCCAGCAGACGTCCAGACGTTCCCAGCAGACCCTCACGATGCGCTTGGGCCTGCCAGGTCTGTCCGGCTTCCTCCTCCGCCAGCGGATCCAACTCACCACCAGGTGGTGATCAGTTGATAGCTCAGCCCCTCTCTTCACCCGAGTGTCCACGACACGCGGTCGGAGATCAGATGATACGACAACAAAGTCGATCATCGACCTCCGACCTAGAGTGTCCTGGTGCCACGTGCACCGATGGACACCCTTGTGCTTGAACATGGTGTTTGTTATGGACAAACTGTGACTAGCACAGAAGTCCAATAACAAAACACCACTCGGGTTCAGATCGTTGAGGCCATTCCTCCCAATCATGCCCCAGGTCAGGTGTCACTGTCATTACCCACATGGGCATTGAAGTCCCCCAGGAGAACAACGGAGTCCCCGGTTGGTGCACTGTCTAGTACCCCTCCCAGGGACTCCAAGAAGGCCGGGTACTCCGCACTGCTGTTTGGCCCGTAGGCCAACACAACAGTGACAGACCTGTCCCCGACCCGAAGGGGCAGGGACGCGACCCTCTCGTTCACCGGAGTGAACTCCAACACGTGGCGGCTGAGCTGTGGGGCAATGAGCAAGCCCACACCAGCTCGCCACCACTCCCCGCGGGCAACGCCAGAGAAATGGAGAGTCCAACCCCTCTCAAGGAGTTGGATTCCAGAGCCCAAGCTGTGCGTGGAGATGAGGCCGACTATATCTAGCCGGTAACGCTCAACCTCCCGCACAAGCTCAGGCTCCTTCCCCCCCAGCGAGGTGACATTCCATGTCCCCAGAGCTAGTCTCCATGTCCGCAGATCCGGTCGTCGAGGTCCCCGCCTTCGACTGCCGCCCAGATCTCTCAGCACCCGCCCCTCATGGCTCCTCTCGCAGGTGGTGGGTCCATGGGAGGACGGCCCCACGTCGTTCCTTCGGGCTGGGCCCGGCCGGGCCCCGTGGGGAAAGGCCTGGCCACCAGGCGCTCGCTGCCGAGCACCCACCCCAGGCCTGGCTCCAGGGTGGGGCCCCGGTAACGCTAGTCCGGGCGACGTAACTGGCCTTGTTGTTTTACTCTTCATGGGGGCTTCTGAACCGCTCTTAGTCAGACCCGTCTCCAAGAACCTGTTTGCCATGGGTGACCCTACCAGGGGCATGGAGCCCCCGACAACATAGCTCCCAGGATCATTCGGGTGCTCAAACCCCTCCACCACGTTAAGGTGGCGGTTCGGGGAGGGGAGTTACCTTCCACCACTGATAATAACAGATGGTCTGTAAAAGGTTGAAAATCAAAGAGAGCGAATGCATAAAAGCTATTGTAAAAGGTAATTTTACAAATGTACAATCTGGTGAATTTTCTATTACTGACTAGACACAATAATGTGTTGTATTACTATATTACAATAATATTAGTACTACTAAGTAATGATACATTTAAACAATACTAATTTTAGTTGCTCTTCATGTATTAAATTGGCCTATAGAATGTTGTGTCATGTGATTAATTTTCCTACTTCAGTTGTTTTTGTGTTATTTGAATTTGCTCGACGATTTGATTAAAACACACATAATAAATATATTGGTTGAAGTAAGTCTAGGCCTATAATTTGAAATATACGCTTATTTTTTTCTAATGTACCCTTAGACTTGCCTTTATAAACTATGGAGTTCAAAATGCTACTTGTGCATCATGATCCTTTGCGTTTAACACAGCGCTGCCAAAACGAACCACTTTCTGAACCACCCAAACACCCCTCTCGCATCTAGTGCTTCATGAACCACTGATGACGTCACATGCTGAAAACAACACACGCTCCGATACGCGCTTTGTGAACCAGGATCCGGAAAAACTCGAGGCGTGTGTCGAAGCACCGTTTCATTTCGTCCATCACTAGCTCTTGATATATGGTTTAAATTGTAAGTTAATCTAATTTATTCTCATTAGTCCTGCTCTGCACTGTTGGTCTGGGGGCGTCATACCATGGTAGATCTGCGACAGGGTTGGTTTAATTCCTGCTGGGCTTTGAAGGGTGGTAAGTTGGTTGTAAGGCAGAAGATTGTAATACAGGTGAGACTTTTTAACATTTTGTTGTTTTTCAGGCTAAACCTGCTGCTGTTTTGTAAGGAGTTTTGCAAACTGTTTTTGCACTCAGTTTTGTACATTGTCTTGCATCCCAACTGGAGTCTAATTATCTTATTTTGTTTCAGCGACGCTGGGTGCCCTCTGGTGGTTGGGCTAGCCACATTGGTGAGGTTCCCCCACCTTTGCATGTGATTTAGTGCACTGGGATCACGAGTTTAGTTTTATGCACTTTTCATTTTGTTGTGCCGTTTGCTGTGTCCATTGAGGTGAGTATGTGGTAGCACCCCTGGGCACACCCAAGATAGTCTGCTCACCACTGGTGGCCCCAGCTAGCTTATTTTGGTTCTTTTGGCAATTTTAAACTGTTTGTTTTATTCCTAGGCCTATTTGAAATGCCAACTTAACTGTTAGTTTGTCTTTGAAATAAAATTAAAACTTTTTATCTTTTTAACTTAATGTTGTAATGAATACATTTTCCTAAATTTAGTTGTCCTGCTTAGCTTTATTTTGTTTTAGTCATTTATTTGAATTTGATTTTGAATATTTGAAAGAAAAACCTTTTTAAATAATTTTAATCATTTGTCATGTCTCATCTTTTAATTCAGGATCTTATCTGTCTTTTACACTGTAAATTTGATTGTGACCCTTGGGCCTTAAGGGGGTGACCCGTGCTGCCACACTTGCAAGAGTGAGGCTTGATTTGGGAACAGAAAATGGACATATTGCAGAGCTTCAGCACTTTTTGCATCACTCTGGAAATCAAGCTGAAACAACCCCAGGACTCGTAACCTTTGGTCCTAGCATGGGAAAACAGCGAATTGAATGATGGTGGCTCACCCTGCGAAGTTGGTGTGTTCAATACTGGATGGAGCTGTTTGACAAACTTAAAGAATTTTTTGGACAAATTTCTGGATAAATCCTTGATCCAGTTGTTTCATGAAACAACCATCGCATCCATGCAGTAAACAATGCAAGATCACTTATGGAAGGCCCATATATTGTATGCTGTTCCACAAATACATGGTGGTCAAAATTATTTACATCCCATAACCATGGACAAGATCTCACTCTGCCTTGAGGAGTGCAGCTTCAAAGATTTTCCCTGTGATGAAGATGTGTTTAATACATGTGTGGACTTGATGTCTGAGCATATTGTCTTTTTCAAATGATGTGTATCAAACTATTGATCTTTACATTAGTTTACAAGAGCTCATCAATGATGAGTTGTAACAGCAATGAACAAATATATAACTGATCCTCAAAAAAACATTAATAATTAAGTAATGCTCATTTGTTTATTAGTCATGATAACATTTTATCTCCATTGTTCTTCTGAGAAATTATAATTGATAAAAGAGGGAATGTAACATTTACAAAATGTGAACCTTATCAATTTTGATTAAATTAATTTGATATTTTAATAATTTCCTCAATAAACTAGCAGGGGGTGTGACCAAACTGGCACTCTGCTCAGACCAGGGAAGACAAGCGCTCACAGACCCAGACCAGCATTTCATTAGCTGTAAAGCCATCTCTAAAGTACTTCTCTGCCAACTCGCAAGCCATTTTGTAAATACTTAGAATGGGCTTCCTGTTTATATACCCAGAAACTCATAATTACATGTTTTAATCTCCTAATTACGAGTTTTAATTTCCTAATTATGACTTTAAAACTTATAATTAGGATATATTTAGCTTACTGTCAGGATTTCTAGTATTGACAGGGTCACTGGTTTGCTGGGTATGATTGTCTTGATACCTGCCACGCAACTCTCAGCATAGATGATGTATCGTTGCTGTAAGACAACTCTTATGTGCAGAGCAAACACCACACCTACAAGCAATTGTAATCTTCAGAACCATTTAAAAATTAATAATACAAATCAAACATGAAAACATAAAATGCATGCCATAAACTGCATCATACCTTATTTGGTTGTATGGGATCAAAATGATCCCACACTATAGAACGTCGCTTATTGGTGTTACTCTCCATGAAACTTGCCAAATCTCTATCTCCTCACAACCTCATTTTGAAGCATAATGATACATCTCATATAGCCGGTATGGCGCCAAACCACGCAAATCTGTCATTGGCTCAGAATGCATTGAAACGCCATGAGCCAATGACACACACTGTAAGACTATGGTCAATAAAAAGCTTTGAAACATTTCGCAGCAATATATATATATGCACAGTATACTGCCATGACTACAATATATATGTTTTACATACTTCTTGATTTTGTTGACAGTTTCACAGGCTTTCTACAAAATGTCACACACTTCAAATTCATGCTAACTGATATTTTTGTGTCCAGTAGATGTCCTACTAGAGCAAATGAAGCTTCAAGAAGCTTTGTGCTGGAGTGAACCAATTGGAAGAAAGACCTCAATGCTTCATGAAGCTTCATCTGCCCATCACTAAAAAGAAGTGGTGATTTAGGAATTTGGATACTTTCATGAATAAAGGCCCGCCTGTGCTGCTGGGCAGCATGTGCTGCCGCATTAACTTTACCACATATAGTAAAGTCACTGTTAATTAATTTAGTTTGTCATGCCACTGGATTTGGAAGTCCCAAAGGAAAAAGGAACATGTTTCATTTCTCTCATTGGTTAACTCTACACTTGGAAACCTCATCATCATTTTCCTAGTGCATTCCTTGCATTTTGCTTTCACCGTAATGCTAGCAAAAACTAACTATGGTAGCAATGCAACTGCAATTACTTACTGGTTCCCAGACAATAAAAATGCTATGGAATTAAATTCAGACAGCACACAGTGGTCTCTGTTTTTACTTTACGTGAAAAAACTGGTACAGCTCCTTTTAATCACATTACTACAAAGCAGCACCAAACTGACATCCTCAACATACAATACAGTAGTGAAATGGCCAAGCTCTAATATTCTTCCCAAGTGGTACAAACTAATATTTAGGCAGGACCCAGTGATCAAACTCTGTGCAGTGGACTCTTCCATTTGAGACAAAAGTCAGTGATTCCCCTAAGCTGAAGTTCTTCTTCAACCTGGCCAAAACAAAACCAAATCTCAAACACAGGTTTAAACATTTATCTTTACAAAGAAAGTTAAGTGAACAATATTTACCTGCTGTTTTATTTGGTTGTGAGTTTCAGGCTCTGTAAGGTTAGCAGCAGACAGGAATTTCATCAAAATCATGGTTTCTTTAGTCCTAACGGCTGCAAATCAGTTAAAATAAAAATGAACATGCAGTTGGTGGTACACAGTTAAAATCAGTAGTTTTTATACTCCATATAAAAAGACACAAAAAATCTGACAAAACTTTTCCTGCTTTAGGTAAATTAGGATTACCAAAATTATTTCTATTTGCAAAATGCCAGAATAATGAGAGGAGGATTTTTTTTTTTTTTCATGAATGTAAATGCCATGATGAATGCCATGTGGAGAAAGCCCTCTCTGCTTGTGGATATCCAAAATTTGCCTTCAATAGATCTAAGAAAGCTAAAAAAAAAACAAGACAACAGGGAATCTGAACCTAGAAGGAGAGATGTCACCATTCCTTACACAGCAGGTGTGTCTGAAAAAACTTCAGAGAAGTTTCAGACAGTATGGGATTCCTGTCTTTTTCAAACCCACAAATACTTTAAGACAGAAACTGGTTCACCTGAAGGACAAAACCCCGAGCCATAAACAAAGAAATGTGGTCTACTCCATTCAGTCTAGTGAAGAGTGTAGTGAGCATTACACTGGAGAAACTAAACAGCTACTCCATAAGAGAATGTACCAACACCGGCGGGAGAGTTCATCTGGACCCCAATCTGCCATACATCTCCATCTCAAAGCCACTAACCACTCCTGTGAAGATAGTAAAGTTCAGATCTTAGCCAGAGAAAAGAAATGGTTTGAGAGGAGAGTTAAAGAAGCTATTTTTGTTAGGAAAGACAATCCTTCCTTAAACAGAAATGGGGGCCTGAGACATAATCTCTCCCCCATCTATAACACCATCCTCAGACCCAAAAGAATGAGAACAATAGCAGGGTCGTTAAGGGCTGAATAGGGTAGTTTCAGCTAAAACTGGAGACAATAGATGTTTATAGTTTCAGTGTAGTTAGCCCCTCCCCTCAGATAGATATAAGGCAGTGGCCATCAGCATTCTGACCAGAACTGAAGAAGCGGCTTGGATGAGTAGCGAAACATCTTCACTCCTACAACGGTTTGTCCAGATTTAACCCTAAACCTGTTGACAGATTTAAACTTCATCTTTTGCAATGGATCAGACCTGGGCGACTGAGGGTTTACACAGACTTGTACAACCACAGATTATGTAGAACAAGGGAGAGGTATTTTTCTGACATTATTGAAAGTTGCAGTAACAATCCCCATGTCCTGTTTGCAACAATAAACGGATTAACAAACCCTCCCGCTCCGCTGCCAGTAGAACTAATTTCCACATCTAAGTGCAATGAGTTTGTAGTATTATTTAATGACAAGGTTCAGGGTGTTGAAAATGCCATCAATTTCACAATGCAAATAACACCTCAGCAACTACCTAGACACTTAGAGCTGACTCAGTTAAAACCTGTAACTAAACTGTCCAAGAGATTGTCATCAGTCTGAGTTCATCTACATGCTGCCTCGATGTGTTACCCGCTAAATTTCTAAAGTCTGAGCTCAACAGTTTGCTGTCACCACTCACTCTTATAGTTAATATGTCACTTCAATCTGGAACATTCTCAAGAGCTTCGAAAACTGCAGTTATCAAGCCTCTCCTCAAGAAGAGCAGTGTCTTTATTGAACAATTACCGACCAATCTCAAATCTGCCATTTTTAGGCAAAGTAATTGAAAAGGTTGTTTACCAACAGCTTATTAACTTTCTCTAAATGAACAACTCCTTTGATGTTTTCCAGTCAGGTTTTAGACCCCACCACAGCACTGAGACTGCTCTTATCAAGGTGACAAATGAAATTCGCCTGAACACTGATGCAATCAAAGTCTCAGTCTTGATCCCCTTAGATAGTTAGTTGCCTTTGACACTGTGGATCATGGGATCCTCTTACAGAGACTAGAGGACTGGGAAGGCATCTCTGGTACAGCACTAAACTGGTTCAAGCCAAATCTAGAAAACAGGGAGTACTTTGTTGAAATTGGAAAATGTGTCTGAGAAAAAAATGGCCCAGTGTGGTGCCCTAGGGGTCAATTCTGGGACTCCTGTTGAAATGTGTGTAAACTTCTGACTTTGAAGAAAGTAATGAAAAATTTTAAAGAAAAAAAAATCCTTCTCTCATTATTTTTTGGTATTTAGCCAATATAAATAATCCTGATAATCGTAACTGACCTAAAACAGGAAAAGTTTAGTCTGGTTTCATGTCAGACAGTGGAAAAAAAGCGTATGTGTCTTTTTATATAGTGTACATAAACTTCTGGTCTCAACTGTGTGCATAGTATACATCATGTGGTGATGGAGTTTCGTAATAGTTTCTCTCACCTCGATGGCAGATGAATGGAAGTTTATCAATGCAGGGTACATCATTCCATAAATAAGTGGTCTGCTCCCGAGTACAGTGTTGGTTCTGGCCATAGCTATCAGGAGAGGTCGATTGCCAGTTTGTGAAATTGCTGTGACTCCCGTCAGACCACCTCCAGGGCTCTCTGTACAGGCCGATCCACACATGAGCACCTGGATAGAGGGAGGACACTGCAGAGTCTTCAGTCTCATCTTCAATCATGGCCAGGTCTGTGTAGTGCTGTCTGCAGTAGCTCCGTGCATCCTCCCAGGTCATTCTAATATTGACAAGGGTGTAGTTCTTCTGTCCTGGTAAAGCAGAACCTGTAATTTATTGTAAAGATCACTTAATTATATAATTCAATAACATATTACAAAATTAAAACACAGAAATTGAGCAAAAAATACTACACATACAGCCAAGCAAAAGACACAAAAATATAGATTAAACTAACAGAGTCTGTACCACAACTTGGACTTGATACCCAGATCACAAGATGGAAGAACATCAATTGACTAAACCGAGTCATGAAAAATCTAGCTTGGTTCTGAAGCAGTGGCTGGCTCCTAAATCCAACTGCACGTGAAGAAAGTGCATTGCAGAGGCCACAAGAATGCCAAATACTTACAAGTAACAAAGGGAGTTCAGGTAGTCCTCACGGAGACCTTATGGTCTATTGTGACCAGAGAGTGCAGTCTACCACTGGCTTTTTCCTATTTTAAGGGGTTATACATCATATGAACACATGGTCTCATGTGTGCAGCTTTCAAAGTGACTGCAACAGCACAACAGATCTTTGTGTGAGTGTCACACCACAATAAACGTACTGCTCCAACGGAGCAATCACAACTACTCCAAATGCAGTCTGAGTGAGGCACAAGTTGAGGCCATAACTTGGACTGGTGTAGTATTGAGTCACAGTGTAATGACTTCTGAAGAAACTGTTAGTATGGAGCTGACTAACTGAAATAGGGCTATAAATATAGGGTTGCTACTTGAACAAAACAGAACTACAATGTTTTGTCAGGATTCAAGTTTTTTCCTGTGTTTTCTGTGCTGTCTTCCCCCGTCTTTTCTGCCACTACACATTTGCAGCTGATCAGCAATCCAATCCAACTTCCCAGCCTGCCCTGACCTGTCCTGTCCCAACCTGTTCACTCTTGTCCTCGATGATTGCAGCTCCGCTGGACACAGATTTCCATCCATGTACCTTCTCGTCCCACCCCACTCCCCGCCTCGCTCCTCGCCCCGCTCCTCACTTCGCTCCTCGCCTCGCTCCTCGCCTCGCTCCTCGCCTCGCTCTTCTGCCTCAGAGGTCCCCTGGCCCTGTTTTCAGGACTATTTTCCCTCCTCCGGGCACCTTCCCGAGTCTGTTAAGGGTCCTTGGGACGTCCTAGGGAGCCGTCCCTCAGGGATTGTTTGTGTTGTCTCTCTCCTCCCTTCTGTGTCTATGCTCAGCAATCAATCCTACACCTCTGGAGTACAAAGAGCCTGCTGATTGCTACACATGTGGCCAGATTGTCAATGTATCTTCAGTGTATCCTCTGTGGTGCAGGTCTGCTTCTTAGTTCTATTCAGTTAGTTTGTTTTTCTCGTTTTTCACCAGATCCCATTTCTTGGACTCACCTTGCACCCTATGACTATGACTGGTTCGAACACCTCAGCCTCCAACCCAGCTTCCTACAACCAGCTCCCAACACCAAGCTTTACATTTTTTTGTCCGTTCATCTTTTAACCCGAGTCTGCATCTTTGATCCCCCAGTTGTTATAGCATGTTTAAAAAAATCATTGCGGAGTTGTTTTTACATTGTTCATTTGTTCATTGCCTTGTAACTCGCTGTGCTGCCTTATTCCACCTAATAACTCATACACCACTACTAATGTGGCTAAAACATAAGTTGCATAGTAAAAAAAAGTGTCGGTGCTCTTACCTGTGAAACAAGCAACTCGGCACAAAGATATGCAGTGACTGTCATACCAATATCCGTTCAGCACTGTTACACACTGATGTATCCCTTTATAATACTCTGGCTGACCCAATTCCCAGTTCTGGTACCTTCCAGGGTTGGTGTTCCCTGTGGCAGACCACCTCCAGGAGTTTGAGTCATTACCCATGACTCCCTTCCATGAAGCAGGATCATCGAACAGTCCGAACCAAGCGTACCCTCCATATCCACTTGGTCTCTCCACCCGATGCACATCTCCCAGGCTCCAAAAGGTGGCCAGGTCCGTGTAGTGCTGTCTGCAGTACTGCTGAGCTTCAGTCCAGTTTAATGCAATGTTAATTAAGGTATACTCATAGAGAACAGTGTGAAAGCATGAAGCTGCTCTGGCACCTTAGACAAGAGAAAATATAAATATATAAGTCTTGACTGATTTAAATTTTGCGTCTTTTTCAGAATTTTCATCTGTCCACAACAGAAGTGTAAAATGTCTTACCATAGAGCAGGAAAGTCAAAATAATGATATCCATCCAACTTTTTTTTAAATGACAATGTAAGATAATAGTTTTAGTCCTATTCTCTTTAGTGTCCACAAACTCAACAGCCACCCACCTCTGAACTTCACTTGACTGATGCAATTGATGAGACACATTCAAATAATATTTCCAATTCAAATCAGTTCTGAATTGAGAACTACCAAGACATGACTCAACATGAGTAAATATGTTCAACCTGACCAAAATGACAGTTAACAAATATCATGCAGTAAGAATAGAGCTGTGCAATTAATTCTTTTTTACATCAACATTCAATCATTTCTAATAGTCAGTGATCAGTTTGGGTCTTTTTACTGGAGAGATCTACAACCAATCCTCTGCCAGTAAAAGCATGTGATTTGTAGCAGAGTTTCAACTTTGAATGACTTTGAATGAAGAAGTGATCAATTTTCTCAATGTATAACACAATGAGGTAGTGAAATGGCCCAGCTATAATATTCTTCTCAAGTGGATTGCAAACTAATATCCATGTGCAGTGGTCTTTTCCATTTGAGGCGTTTATCAGTGATTCCCCTATGCTCAAGTTCTTTTCCTGATCAAAACACATCAAATCTCACACTCGGGTTTAAAAATTTACCTTTACAAAGAAAGTTAAGTGAACAATATTAACCTGCTTTTTTATTTGGTTGTGAGTTTTCATCACAATCATGCTTTCCATATTCCAAATCTCTGAAAATCATTTAAAATAAAAACATGCAGTTGGAGGTGTAACTACACAGTATAAATCATGTGCCGATGGAATTTTGTAATAGTTTCTCTCACCTCAATGGCAGATGAATGACAATTTATAAGAGCAGGATATGTCGTTCCATAAATATGTTGTCTACTCCCGAGCACAGGGTTGGTTCCTGCCACTGCTATCAGGAGCGGAAGAGTACCAGTTTGTGAAATTGCTTTGACTCCCATCGAGCTCTCTGTACAGGCCCGAGCAACCTCCCAGGTCATTCTACTAGTGACAAGGGTGTAGTTCTTCTGTACTCCATCCATCCATCCATTTTCTTCCGCTTATCCGGGACCGGGTCGCGGGGGCAGCAGTCTAAGCAGGGACTCCCAGACTTCCCTCACCCCGGACACGTCCTCCAGCTCCTCCGGTGGGACCCCAAGGCGTTCCCAGGCCAGCCGAGAGACATAGTCCCTCCAGCGTGTCCTGGGTCTTCCCCGGGGCCTCCTCCCGGTGGGACATGCCCAGAACACCTCCCTAGGGAGGCGCCCAGGAGGCATCCTGAGCAGATGCCCGAGCCACCTCAGCTGGTTCCTCTCAACGTGTAGGAGCAGCGGCTCTACTCCGAGCTCCTCCCGTGTGACCGAGCTCCTCACCCTATCCCTAAGGGTGCGCCCGGCCACTCTGCGGAGGAAGCCCATTTCAGCCGCTTGTATCCGCGATCTTGTCCTTTCGGTCATTACCCAAAGCTCATGACCATAGGTGAGGGTAGGAACGTAGATTGACCGGTAAATCGAGAGCTTCGCCTTCCGGCTCAGCTCCTTCTTTACCACAACGGACCGATACAGCGACCGCATCACTGCAGACGCTGCACCGATCCGCCTGTCAATCTCCCGCTCCATCCTTCCCTCACTCGTGAACAAGACCCCGAGATACTTGAACTCCTCCACTTGGGGCAGAGACTCACCGCCCACCCGGAGAGAGCAAACCACCTTTTTCCGGTCGAGAACCATGGCCTCGGATTTGGAGGAGCTAATTCTCATCCCAGCCGCTTCACACTCGGCTGCAAATCGCCCCAGTGCCTGCTGCAGGTCCTGGCTCGAAGAAGCCATCAGGACAACATCATCTGCAAACAGCAGAGATTAAATCCTGTGGTTCCCAAACCAGGCTCCCTCCGGCCCCTGGCTGCGCCTAGAAATTCTGTCCATAAATATAATGAACAGAACCGGTGACAAAGGGCAGCCCTGGCGGAGTCCAACATGCACCGGGAACAGGTCTGACTTACTGCCGGCAATGCGAACACAGCTCCTGCTCCGGTCATACAGGGACCGGACAGCCCTTAGCAAAGAGCCCCGGACCCCATACTCCCAGAGCACCCCCCAAAGGACACCACGAGGGACACGGTCGAATGCCTTCTCCAGATCCACAAAACACATGTGGACTGGTTGGGCAAACTCCCATGAACCCTCGAGGACCCGATGAAGAGTATAGAGCTGGTCCAGTGTTCCACGACCAGGACGAAAACCACACTGCTCCTCCTGAATCCGAGGTTCGACTATCGGTCGGATTCTCCTCTCCAGTACCCTGGAATAGACCTTACCGGGAAGGCTGAGGAGTGTGATTCCCCTGTAATTGGAACACACCCTCCGGTCCCCCTTCTTATACAGAGGGACCACCACCCCGGTCTGCCATTCCACAGGTACTGTCCCCGACCGCCACGCGATGTTGCAGAGATGTGTCAGCCAAGACAGTCCCACAACATCCAGAGACTTGAGGTACTCAGGACGGATCTCGTCCACCCCCGGAGCCTTGCCACCGAGGAGCTTGCCAACCACCTCAGTGACTTCAGCCAGGGTGATGGACGAGTCCGCCTCTGGGTCCCCAGTCTCTGCTTCCTCCTCGGAAGACGTGACAGTGGGATTGAGGAGATCCTCAAAGTATTCCTTCCACCGCCCGACAACATCCCCAGTCGAAGTCAGCAGCCCTCCACCCGCACTGTAAACAGTGTTGGTGAAGCACTGCTTTCCCCTCCTGAGGTGTCGGACGGTTTGCCAGAATCTCTTTGAGGCCGTCCGATAGTCCTCCTCCATGGCCTCCCCGAACTCCTCCCAACCCCGAGTTTTTGCCTCTGTGACTGCCCGAGCCGCAGCACGCTTGGCCCGCCGGTACTCATCAGCTGCCTCAGGAGTCCCACGAGCCAACAAGGCTCGATAGGACTCCTTCTTCAGCTTGACGGCATCCCTTACTTCCGGTGTCCACCACCGGGTTCGGGGATTGCCGCTGCGACAAGCACCACAGACCTTACGACCACAGCTACGAGCAGCCGCATCGACAATAGAGGTGGAGAACATGGCCCACTCAGAGTCCATGTCTCCAACCTCCCCCGGGATCAGGGAGAAGCTCTCCCGGAGGTGGGAGTTGAAGACACCCCTGACAGAGGGCTCCGCCAGACGTTCCCAGCAGACCCTCACAATGCGCTTGGGCCTGCCAGGTCTGTCCGGCTTCCTCCTCCGCCAGCGGATCCAACTCACCACCAGATGGTGATCAGTTGACAGCTCAGCCCCTCTCTTCACCCGAGTGTCCAAGACACGTGGTTCGAAGGTCAGATGACACGACAACAAAGTCGATCATCGACCTCCGACCTAGAGTGTCCTGGTGCCATGTGCACCGATGGACACCCTTGTGCTCGAACATGGTGTTTGTTATGGACAAGCTGTGACTAGCACAGAAGTCCAATAACAAAACACCGCTCGGGTTCAGATCGGGGAGGCCGTTCCTCCCAATCACGCCCCTCCAAGTGTCACTGTCGTTACCCACATGGGCATTGAAGTCCCCCAGGAGAACAACGGAGTCCCCGGTTGGTGCACTGTCTAGTACCCCTCCCAGGGACTCCAAGAAGGCCGGGTACTCTGCACTGCTGTTTGGCCCGTAGGCCGACACAACAGTGAGAGACCTGTCCCCGACCCGAAGGCGCAGGGACGCGACCCTCTCGTTCACCGGAGTGAACCCAAACACGCAGCGGCTGAGCTGTGGGGCAATGAGCAAGCCCACACCAGCTCGCCGCCGCTCCCCGCGGGCAACGCCAGAGAAATGGAGAGTCCAACCCCTCTCAAGAAGTTGGGTTCCAGAGCCCAAGCTGTGCGTGGAGGTGAGGCCGACTATATCTAGCCGGTAACGCTCAACCTCCCGCACAAGCTCAGGCTCCTTCCCCCCCAGCGAGGTGACATTCCATGTCCCCAGAGCTAGTCTCCATGTCCGGAGATCCGGTCGTCGAGGTCCCCGCCTTCGACTGCTGCCCGGATCTCTCCGCACCCGCCCCTCATGGCTCCTCCCGCAGGTGGTGGGTCCACGGGAGGACGGCCCCACGTCGTTTCTTCGGGCTGGGCCCGACCGGGCCCCGTGGGGAAAGGCCCGGCCACCAGGCGCTCGCTGCCGAGCACCCACCCCAGGCCTGGCTCCAGGGTGGGGCCCCGGTAACGCCAGTCCGGGCGACGTAACTGGCCTCGTTGTTACTCTATTCATGACGGGCTTCTGAACCGCTCTTAGTCAGACCCGTCTCCGAGGACCTGTTTGCCATGGGTGACCCTACCAGGGGCATGAAGCCCCCGACAACATAGCTCCCAGGATCATTCGGGTGCTCAAACCCCTCCACCACGTTAAGGTGGCGGTTCGGGGAGGGGTCTTCTGTACTCGTGCAATGGAACTTAAAATGCATTGACAATTTCAGTTAAAGGCGATGTACCTGATTTTTACGGTCTTAAAACAGGCGATGTACCTGATTTTTACGGTCTTAAAACAGGAAAAACTAAATCTGTTCATTGTAAATGGTTTGCAGTGATCCAAAGTTAACTCTAACCCCAAAACTAACACTAACCCCTAACCCTAGAGTGGTAAACCTAATAACAGCTAGCATGCTTACTGTGACCTTCTTGATTATCGGACAATAAAACATTTTATAATTAGATGCAAACAGAACCTACCTGTCTTATTTTTACCTCAAGAGCTGCTTTTTCATTGTATCTATATTGTGGCAAGACAAATAAATATAAATAGATTAAAGTTTAATAACATTTGGTACTAAACATAGAGCCAAACACAACAGGGATTAACCTAGACAAAAAAGCTAACGGAAAATCAGTATGGACGGACTAGAAACTAGAGCCTGGACACTGGAGGTAGAACCTTGACACTGGACGTGGCAGGTCAGTATGAGGCGGATTGAAGGAGCAGTGTTCCCGTCTGATGGAACACTGTTGTAGCTGTAGGAGCACATAGGCTAGTCGGTCTGTTGCCTCAAAACGTGAGTGATCCCAAGACATTTAAATATTCCCAAAAATTTCCTAACCAAATGGGTATGTCAGCCTGTTTTGCAACTACACTACTTTGATGGAATCAGGGATGTGACTTTCTCTCGGATCAAAAGTTATATAGAAAATAGATCACAATATGTTCACATAAATGGAGTTGATTCAGAGCTCCAAACAGTGACCTGTGGCCTCCCCCAGGGGTCAGTGTTGAGCCCTTTCCTTTTTATTCTTTATATTAATGATATATGTTTGGTTCCAAAAGCTTTACACCTTATATTATTTGCAGATGATACAAATATAATACATTGTGGTAATGATTTAGAAACAGTAATTGAGGAGGTAGAAAAATAACAAAAATTGCTGAAAAGCCTGTTTGACTCAAATACATTTATTTTATATCTAAAGAAAACTAAATTCATAGTATTTACAAATCGCCAAAAATCTGAGCAGGAATGTAATTATTTCCATGCAGTGATAGAGCAAATAAATTAATACATTTTTTAGGGATAATAAGCCAAAACAAGCTAAATTGGAAAAGTCACATACAATTTATAAAGACAAATTTATGTAAATCTTTAGCAATTATATCGAAAGTGAAAGAATGCTTGAATGAAAAAACTTCATTTTGTACAGTTCGTCGATATGTCCTTATATGATCTACGACGTGGAGGTGTAGGGCAACACATATCAAACAAATACCATTCATATTGCTACTGTCCAAAAATGAGCAATGTGAATTGTGAATAAAGCCCCTTACAGGGCTCATACTAATACATTTTTATCCAAAAATACAATGAAATTAAAGGACCTTGTAGATTATAGAACCACACAATTTATGTACAAAAAATTAAGAATAAACAATTACCATTTCATATCCAAGATCTGTTTAAAAATTGAGATGGTGTTTATAATCTTCGAGGGCATGAGGTATTTAAAAAATCAAGGGTTAGAACAAATGTAAAACAGCACTGTATTTCAGCTACTGGAGTAAATGTGTGGAACAGGTTAGATGAAGATATTAAAGATTGTAGAACTTTGAGCTGTTTCAAAATTTTGTATAAAAAGAAAATTATAAATTCAGAAATAAAGTCATACTACTACTACTGATGAGATGATATTGAGATGCACAGTAAAGGGGCAAAAGCCAGATTTTCCTATCCATTATACCTTATACTTTGCCATGAAATATCGAAAAGATAAAAACACAATTATTGAACCTGATCATTTATATTTGGACTAGAATATTTTGACCTGAAACTCAGCAATCTCTTTAATTTTACAAAGCAGACTTATTAAGGATATCAGATTTTCTTTATGGGATATTATTCCACATCCTCAAATCTATCACATTCTTGCTGCTAGGAGTATGAAGATTATTAGGTTCAGTTCTATTCAAGTTTATTTGTATAGCACATTTAAAACAAATTCAACTGACCAAAGTGCTTCACATAAAAGTAAAATAAATAAATAAATAAAAAATAGAAAAATATATAGAAAACACATAGGAACAGAACAATAAGATACCAAGATATCCTGTCTAGCAAGTATTAAATGCCAGAGAGAAGAGGTGGATTTTCAGTCTAGTCTTAAACTGTGTTAAAGCCTGGGAGGATCTGACGGGCAGAGGGCGCTATTCCATAGTCTGGGCGCTGCCACAGAAAAGGCTCTGTCTCCTCTGGTCTTGAGTCTGGCTTTGGGCACAGCAGCAGGAGCTGGTCAGCTGACCTCTGACCTCAGGGCACTGGGTGGTATACAGTATAGGGCTCCAGTAACTCCCTCAAATAAAGAGGACCCATAAAGTGCACACATTTAAACACAATCTGTAACATTTTGAATTGCACCTGATATTAAACAGGGAGTCAGTGCAAGTTGCATAGCACTTTTTGCACAGTCTTTTAGTTTTTGTCAGCAAACGAGCTGCAGCGTTCTGAACATTGTGTAAGTGATGCAGGGAGCTCTGGTACAGCCCCAAATATAAAGAATTACAATAATCCAGATGCAATGTTGGGTGGATTGCTTTTTCAAAATCTACATGTGGAAGGTAGGATAAGGAGTCTCAGCTGAAAGATGCTGGAGACAGCTAATGTGCTTGTCCAGTTTGAAGTCTAGGATCACCCCAATATTCCTCACTGCAGGGCGACAATAAGAGGACAGACGACCAAT
Source organism: Periophthalmus magnuspinnatus (assembly GCF_009829125.3). Taxonomy (NCBI): domain Eukaryota; kingdom Metazoa; phylum Chordata; class Actinopteri; order Gobiiformes; family Gobiidae; genus Periophthalmus; species Periophthalmus magnuspinnatus. The sequence continues at coordinate 5,094,563 of NC_047132.1, forward strand.
CACACAGTCATACCGAAGCAGTGGGTTAGTTTGGCCAACACAATCTCAGTTTTATTTTGATTAAAGTTCAGTGATCCCTGAGACAGTCCTGCGGAGCTTTGATTATGGTATGGCTGTCTTTGTCGGTCACTGCAAAGCAATTAAAAGTGACATTGCGCTCTCTACCCAGGGGGACCATGTACAGAATAAGCTACATTATGACATTAAACCTCTATATCTCCATGAAGGTTATGCCACCAGGACTAGTTACAAAAGTCTTAGGAGGTATTTTTGAGTAACAGTGACGCCTGTTATTGAATAAATGTAAAACTAGTAATGAGTTTAAAGCCATAATATGAGACTTAAATCTCTGTAGGACTTGGGGGCAAGGATGTCGGCTCACAACTGACCCTCCTCACCCTGAACATGGGCTATTTGAGCCTTTCCACTCAGGCAGGAGGCTACAGAACTTTTTACCACAAGAACAGATTCTTCCCCTCTGCTGTTGGACTCATGAACACTCTATAACACCTGTCACTATAACACCAGTCACTATAACACCAGTCACTGTATAACACCTGTCACTATAACACCAGTCACTATAACACCAGTCACTCTATAACACCTGTCACTATAACACCTGTCACTATAACACCAGTCACTGTATAACACCTGTCACTATAACACCTGTCACTATAACACAAGTCACTATAACACCAGTCACTCAATAACACCTGTCAATATAACACCTGTCACTCTATAACACCAGTCACTATAACACCTGTCACTCTATAACACCTGTCACTTTATAACACCTGTCAATCTATAACACCTGTCACTATAACACCAGTCACTATAACACATGTCACTCTATAACACCTGTCACTATAACACCTGTCACTCTATAACACCTGTCATTGTATAACACCTGTCACTCTATAACACCTGTCACTTTATAGCACCTGTCACTATAACACCTGTCACTCTATAACACCTGTCACTATAACACCAGTCACTCTATAACACCTCTCGCTATAACACCTGTCACTATAACACCAGTCACTCTTATAACACCTGTCACTCTATAACACCAGTCACTCTATAACACCTGTCACTTTATAACACCTGTCACTATAACACCTGTCACTCTATAACACCTGTCACTATAACACCTGTCACTCTATAACACCAGTCACTCTATAACACCTGTCAATCTATAACACCAGTCACTCTATAACACCTGTCATTCTATAACACCTGTCACTCTATAACACCAGTCACTCTATAACACCTGTCACTTTATAACACCTGTCACTCTATAACACCTGTCACTATAACACCTGTCACTCTATAACACCTCTCACTATAACACCTGTCACTCTATAACACCTGGCACTATAACACCAGTCACTCTATAACACCTGTCACTATAACACCAGTCACTCTATAACACCTGTCACTCTATAACACCTGTCACTATAACACCAGTCACTCTATAACACCTGTCACTATAACACCAGTCACTCTATAACACCTGTCACTATAACACCAGTCACTCTATAACACCTGTCACTCTATAACACCTGTCACTTTATAACACCTGTCACTATAACACCTGTCACTCTGTAATACCTGTCACTATAACACCAGTCACTCTATAACACCTCTCACTATAACACCTGTCACTATAACACCAGTCACTCTATAACACCTGTCACTCTATAACACCAGTCACCCTATAACACCTGTCATTCTATAACACCTGTCACTCTATAACACCTGTCACTCACTGAGTGTGCTGCAGGGGACAGTTCTGTGACTCCTAAACTTCTCAGGAAAAGAACGACCAATAAAACATCTGTAACATATTTTAATCAAATGCACAGTGAAAGACTCAAAGTATTTACATTAGAGACATGATTGTTTTCAGTGGTTGGAAAGTAATGAAGTTCAAAAAGCAAAATACTCAACTTAAAAAGGGGGTATTTTACTTCTATGGGGTATTAACTGCTAACCTGTAAGTAGATCATCACATTACCTTTTATTGTTTGGGAAATGTTATATTCACTGAAAACAATGTATTAACATGTTTTATAAGTTTCACTTCAAGTTTTAGATGCTCTGAGTCTCCTCTCCCTTTGCTCCCCATGTTAAGTCTCTCCCGCTTAACCCTCTAACCCTTACCCTAAGAAAAATACTGTACTTTACTTCAGTGCAGTGAATACTTTTTACTTTAACTTAACTACATTTAAGAGTAGGTGCCTGTACTTTCTACTTCACTTACTTCACAAACAACACAATCTCAGTTTTATTTTGATTAAAGTTCAGTGATCCCTGAGACAGTCCTGCGGAGCTTTGATTATGGTACGGCTGTCTTTGTCGGTCACTGCAAAGCAATTAAAAGTGACATTGCACTTTCTACCCAGGGGGACCATGTACAGAATAAGCCACATTATGACATTAAACCTCTATATCTCCATGAAGGTTATGCCACCAGGACTAGTTACAAAAGTCTTAGGAGGTATTTTTGAGTAACAGTGACGTCTGTTATTGAATAAATGTAAAACTAGTAATGAGTTTAAAGCCATAACATGAGACTTAAATCTCTGTAGGACTTGGGGGCAAGGATGTCGGCTCACAACTGACCCTCCTCACCCTGAACATGGGCTATTTGAGCCTTTCCACTCAGGCAGGAGGCTACAGAACTTCTTACCACAAGAACAGATTCTTCCCCTCTGCCGTTGGACTCATGAACACTCTATAACACCTGTCACTATAACACCAGTCACTCTATAACACCAGTCACTCTATAACACCTGTCACTATAACACCAGTCACTCTATAACACCTGTCACTATAACACCTGTCACTATAACACCAGTCACTATAACACCAGTCACTCTATAACACCTTTCACTATAACACCAGTCACTCAATAACACCTGTCACTCTATAACACCTGTCACTCTATAACACCAGTCACTCTATAACACCTGTCACTTTATAACACCTGTCACTATAACACCAGTCACTCTATAACACCAGTCACTCTATAACACCTGTCACTCTATAACACCAGTCACTCTATAACACCTGTCACTTTATAACACCTGTCACTATAACACCTGTCACTCTATAACACCTGTCAATCTATAACACCAGTCACTCTATAACACCTGTCACTTTATAACACCTGTCACTCTATAACACCTGTCACTACAACACCTGTCACTCTATAACACCTGTCACTATAACACCTGTCACTATAACACCAGTCACTCCATAACACCTGTCACTTTATAACACCTGTCACTATAACACCTGTCACCCTATAACACCTCTCACTATAACACCTGTCACTCTATAACACCTCTCACTCTAACACCTGTCACTCTATAACACCTGTCACTATAACACCAGTCACTCTATAACACCAGTCACTCTATAACACCTGTCACTTTATAACACCTGTCACTATAACACCTGTCACTCTATAACACCTCTCACTATAACACCAGTCACTCTATAACACCTGTCACTCTATAACACCTGTCACTTTATAACACCTGTCACTATAACACCTGCCACTCTATAACACCTCTCACTATAACACCTGTCACTCTATAACACCTGTCACTATAACACCAGTCACTCTATAACACCTGTCACTATAACACCTGTCACTCTATAACACCAGTCACTCTATAACACCTGTCAATCTATAACACCAGTCACTCTATAACACCTGTCATTCTATAACACCTGTCACTCTATAACACCAGTCACTCTATAACACCTGTCACTTTATAACACCTGTCACTCTATAACACCTGTCACTATAACACCTGTCACTCTATAACACCTCTCACTATAACACCTGTCACTCTATAACACCTGTCACTATAACACCAGTCACTCTATAACACCTGTCACTATAACACCAGTCACTCTATAACACCTGTCACTCTATAACACCTGTCACTATAACACCAGTCACTCTATAACACCTGTCACTATAACACCAGTCACTCTATAACACCTGTCACTATAACACCAGTCACTCTATAACACCTGTCACTCTATAACACCTGTCACTTTATAACACCTGTCACTATAACACCTGTCACTCTATAACACCTGTCACTATAACACCAGTCACTCTATAACACCTCTCACTATAACACCTGTCACTATAACACCTGTCACTCTATAACACCTGTCACTCTATAACACCAGTCACCCTATAACACCTGTCATTCTATAACACCTGTCACTCTATAACACCTGTCACTCACTGAGTGTGCTGCAGGGGACAGTTCTGTGACTCCTAAACTTCTCAGGAAAAGAACGACCAATAAAACATCTGTAACATATTTTAATCAAATGCACAGTGAAAGACTCAAAGTATTTACATTAGAGACATGATTGTTTTCAGTGGTTGGAAAGTAATGAAGTTCAAAAAGCAAAATACTCAACTTAAAAAGGGGGTATTTTACTTCTATGGGGTATTAACTGCTAACCTGTAAGTAGATCATCACATTACCTTTTATTGTTTGGGAAATGTTATATTCACTGAAAACAATGTATTAACATGTTTTATAAGTTTCACTTCAAGTTTTAGATGCTCTGAGTCTCCTCTCCCTTTGCTCCCCATGTTAAGTCTCTCCCGCTTAACCCTCTAACCCTTACCCTAAGAAAAATACTGTACTTTACTTCAGTGCAGTGAATACTTTTTACTTTAACTTAACTACATTTAAGAGTAGGTGCCTGTACTTTCTACTTCACTTACTTCACAAACAACACAATCTCAGTTTTATTTTGATTAAAGTTCAGTGATCCCTGAGACAGTCCTGCGGAGCTTTGATTATGGTACGGCTGTCTTTGTCGGTCACTGCAAAGCAATTAAAAGTGACATTGCACTTTCTACCCAGGGGGACCATGTACAGAATAAGCCACATTATGACATTAAACCTCTATATCTCCATGAAGGTTATGCCACCAGGACTAGTTACAAAAGTCTTAGGAGGTATTTTTGAGTAACAGTGACGCCTGTTATTGAATAAATGTAAAACTAGTAATGAGTTTAAAGCCATAATATGAGACTTAAATCTCTGTAGGACTTGGGGGCAAGGATGTCGGCTCACAACTGACCCTCCTCACCCTGAACATGGGCTATTTGAGCCTTTCCACTCAGGCAGGAGGCTACAGAACTTCTTACCACAAGAACAGATTCTTCCCCTCTGCCGTTGGACTCATGAACACTCTATAACACCTGTCACTATAACACCAGTCACTCTATAACACCAGTCACTCTATAACACCTGTCACTATAACACCAGTCACTCTATAACACCTGTCACTATAACACCTGTCACTATAACACCAGTCACTATAACACCAGTCACTCTATAACACCTTTCACTATAACACCAGTCACTCAATAACACCTGTCACTCTATAACACCTGTCACTCTATAACACCAGTCACTCTATAACACCTGTCACTATAACACCAGTCACTCTATAACACCAGTCACTCTATAACACCTGTCACTCTATAACACCAGTCACTCTATAACACCTGTCACTTTATAACACCTGTCACTATAACACCTGTCACTCTATAACACCTGTCAATCTATAACACCAGTCACTCTATAACACCTGTCACTTTATAACACCTGTCACTCTATAACACCTGTCACTACAACACCTGTCACTCTATAACACCTGTCACTATAACACCTGTCACTATAACACCAGTCACTCCATAACACCTGTCACTTTATAACACCTGTCACTATAACACCTGTCACCCTATAACACCTCTCACTATAACACCTGTCACTCTATAACACCTCTCACTCTAACACCTGTCACTCTATAACACCTGTCACTATAACACCAGTCACTCTATAACACCAGTCACTCTATAACACCTGTCACTTTATAACACCTGTCACTATAACACCTGTCACTCTATAACACCTCTCACTATAACACCAGTCACTCTATAACACCTGTCACTCTATAACACCTGTCACTTTATAACACCTGTCACTATAACACCTGCCACTCTATAACACCTCTCACTATAACACCTGTCACTCTATAACACCTGTCACTATAACACCAGTCACTCTATAACACCTGTCACTATAACACCTGTCACTCTATAACACCAGTCACTCTATAACACCTGTCAATCTATAACACCAGTCACTCTATAACACCTGTCATTCTATAACACCTGTCACTCTATAACACCAGTCACTCTATAACACCTGTCACTTTATAACACCTGTCACTCTATAACACCTGTCACTATAACACCTGTCACTCTATAACACCTCTCACTATAACACCTGTCACTCTATAACACCTGTCACTATAACACCAGTCACTCTATAACACCTGTCACTATAACACCAGTCACTCTATAACACCTGTCACTCTATAACACCTGTCACTATAACACCAGTCACTCTATAACACCTGTCACTATAACACCAGTCACTCTATAACACCTGTCACTATAACACCAGTCACTCTATAACACCTGTCACTCTATAACACCTGTCACTTTATAACACCTGTCACTATAACACCTGTCACTCTGTAATACCTGTCACTATAACACCAGTCACTCTATAACACCTGTCACTATAACACCTGTCACTATAACACCAGTCACTCTATAACACCTGTCACTCTATAACACCAGTCACCCTATAACACCTGTCATTCTATAACACCTGTCACTCTATAACACCTGTCACTCACTGAGTGTGCTGCAGGGGACAGTTCTGTGACTCCTAAACTTCTCAGGAAAAGAACGACCAATAAAACATCTGTAACATATTTTAATCAAATGCACAGTGAAAGACTCAAAGTATTTACATTAGAGACATGATTGTTTTCAGTGGTTGGAAAGTAATGAAGTTCAAAAAGCAAAATACTCAACTTAAAAAGGGGGTATTTTACTTCTATGGGGTATTAACTGCTAACCTGTAAGTAGATCATCACATTACCTTTTATTGTTTGGGAAATGTTATATTCACTGAAAACAATGTATTAACATGTTTTATAAGTTTCACTTCAAGTTTTAGATGCTCTGAGTCTCCTCTCCCTTTGCTCCCCATGTTAAGTCTCTCCCGCTTAACCCTCTAACCCTTACCCTAAGAAAAATACTGTACTTTACTTCAGTGCAGTGAATACTTTTTACTTTAACTTAACTACATTTAAGAGTAGGTGCCTGTACTTTCTACTTCACTTACTTCACAAACAACACAATCTCAGTTTTATTTTGATTAAAGTTCAGTGATCCCTGAGACAGTCCTGCGGAGCTTTGATTATGGTACGGCTGTCTTTGTCGGTCACTGCAAAGCAATTAAAAGTGACATTGCACTTTCTACCCAGGGGGACCATGTACAGAATAAGCCACATTATGACATTAAACCTCTATATCTCCATGAAGGTTATGCCACCAGGACTAGTTACAAAAGTCTTAGGAGGTATTTTTGAGTAACAGTGACGCCTGTTATTGAATAAATGTAAAACTAGTAATGAGTTTAAAGCCATAATATGAGACTTAAATCTCTGTAGGACTTGGGGGCAAGGATGTCGGCTCACAACTGACCCTCCTCACCCTGAACATGGGCTATTTGAGCCTTTCCACTCAGGCAGGAGGCTACAGAACTTCTTACCACAAGAACAGATTCTTCCCCTCTGCCGTTGGACTCATGAACACCCTATAACACCTGTCACTATAACACCAGTCACTCTATAACACCAGTCACTCTATAACACCTGTCACTATAACACCAGTCACTCTATAACACCTGTCACTATAACACCTGTCACTATAACACCAGTCACTATAACACCAGTCACTCTATAACACCTTTCACTATAACACCAGTCACTCAATAACACCTGTCACTCTATAACACCTGTCACTCTATAACACCAGTCACTCTATAACACCTGTCACTTTATAACACCTGTCACTATAACACCAGTCACTCTATAACACCAGTCACTCTATAACACCTGTCACTCTATAACACCAGTCACTCTATAACACCTGTCACTTTATAACACCTGTCACTATAACACCTGTCACTCTATAACACCTGTCAATCTATAACACCAGTCACTCTATAACACCTGTCACTTTATAACACCTGTCACTCTATAACACCTGTCACTACAACACCTGTCACTCTATAACACCTGTCACTATAACACCTGTCACTATAACACCAGTCACTCCATAACACCTGTCACTTTATAACACCTGTCACTATAACACCTGTCACCCTATAACACCTCTCACTATAACACCTGTCACTCTATAACACCTCTCACTCTAACACCTGTCACTCTATAACACCTGTCACTATAACACCAGTCACTCTATAACACCAGTCACTCTATAACACCTGTCACTTTATAACACCTGTCACTATAACACCTGTCACTCTATAACACCTCTCACTATAACACCAGTCACTCTATAACACCTGTCACTCTATAACACCTGTCACTCTATAACACCTGTCACTTTATAACACCTGTCACTATAACACCTGCCACTCTATAACACCTCTCACTATAACACCTGTCACTCTATAACACCTGTCACTATAACACCAGTCACTCTATAACACCTGTCACTATAACACCTGTCACTCTATAACACCAGTCACTCTATAACACCTGTCAATCTATAACACCAGTAACTCTATAACACCTGTCATTCTATAACACCTGTCACTCTATAACACCAGTCACTCTATAACACCTGTCACTTTATAACACCTGTCACTCTATAACACCTGTCACTATAACACCTGTCACTCTATAACACCTCTCACTATAACACCTGTCACTCTATAACACCTGGCACTATAACACCAGTCACTCTATAACACCTGTCACTATAACACCAGTCACTCTATAACACCTGTCACTCTATAACACCTGTCACTATAACACCAGTCACTCTATAACACCTGTCACTATAACACCAGTCACTCTATAACACCTGTCACTATAACACCAGTCACTCTATAACACCTGTCACTATAACACCAGTCACTCTATAACACCTGTCACTTTATAACACCTGTCACTATAACACCTGTCACTCTGTAATACCTGTCACTATAACACCAGTCACTCTATAACACCTCTCACTATAACACCTGTCACTATAACACCAGTCACTCTATAACACCTGTCACTCTATAACACCAGTCACCCTATAACACCTGTCATTCTATAACACCTGTCACTCTATAACACCTGTCACTCACTGAGTGTGCTGCAGGGGACAGTTCTGTGACTCCTAAACTTCTCAGGAAAAGAACGACCAATAAAACATCTGTAACATATTTTAATCAAATGCACAGTGAAAGACTCAAAGTATTTACATTAGAGACATGATTGTTTTCAGTGGTTGGAAAGTAATGAAGTTCAAAAAGCAAAATACTCAACTTAAAAAGGGGGTATTTTACTTCTATGGGGTATTAACTGCTAACCTGTAAGTAGATCATCACATTACCTTTTATTGTTTGGGAAATGTTATATTCACTGAAAACAATGTATTAACATGTTTTATAAGTTTCACTTCAAGTTTTAGATGCTCTGAGTCTCCTCTCCCTTTGCTCCCCATGTTAAGTCTCTCCCGCTTAACCCTCTAACCCTTACCCTAAGAAAAATACTGTACTTTACTTCAGTGCAGTGAATACTTTTTACTTTAACTTAACTACATTTAAGAGTAGGTGCCTGTACTTTCTACTTCACTTACTTCACAAACAACACAATCTCAGTTTTATTTTGATTAAAGTTCAGTGATCCCTGAGACAGTCCTGCGGAGCTTTGATTATGGTACGGCTGTCTTTGTCGGTCACTGCAAAGCAATTAAAAGTGACATTGCACTTTCTACCCAGGGGGACCATGTACAGAATAAGCCACATTATGACATTAAACCTCTATATCTCCATGAAGGTTATGCCACCAGGACTAGTTACAAAAGTCTTAGGAGGTATTTTTGAGTAACAGTGACGCCTGTTATTGAATAAATGTAAAACTAGTAATGAGTTTAAAGCCATAATATGAGACTTAAATCTCTGTAGGACTTGGGGGCAAGGATGTCGGCTCACAACTGACCCTCCTCACCCTGAACATGGGCTATTTGAGCCTTTCCACTCAGGCAGGAGGCTACAGAACTTCTTACCACAAGAACAGATTCTTCCCCTCTGCCGTTGGACTCATGAACACTCTATAACACCTGTCACTATAACACCAGTCACTCTATAACACCAGTCACTCTATAACACCTGTCACTATAACACCAGTCACTCTATAACACCTGTCACTATAACACCTGTCACTATAACACCAGTCACTATAACACCAGTCACTCTATAACACCTTTCACTATAACACCAGTCACTCAATAACACCTGTCACTCTATAACACCTGTCACTCTATAACACCAGTCACTCTATAACACCTGTCACTATAACACCAGTCACTCTATAACACCAGTCACTCTATAACACCTGTCACTCTATAACACCAGTCACTCTATAACACCTGTCACTTTATAACACCTGTCACTATAACACCTGTCACTCTATAACACCTGTCAATCTATAACACCAGTCACTCTATAACACCTGTCACTTTATAACACCTGTCACTCTATAACACCTGTCACTACAACACCTGTCACTCTATAACACCTGTCACTATAACACCTGTCACTATAACACCAGTCACTCCATAACACCTGTCACTTTATAACACCTGTCACTATAACACCTGTCACCCTATAACACCTCTCACTATAACACCTGTCACTCTATAACACCTCTCACTCTAACACCTGTCACTCTATAACACCTGTCACTATAACACCAGTCACTCTATAACACCAGTCACTCTATAACACCTGTCACTTTATAACACCTGTCACTATAACACCTGTCACTCTATAACACCTCTCACTATAACACCAGTCACTCTATAACACCTGTCACTCTATAACACCTGTCACTTTATAACACCTGTCACTATAACACCTGCCACTCTATAACACCTCTCACTATAACACCTGTCACTCTATAACACCTGTCACTATAACACCAGTCACTCTATAACACCTGTCACTATAACACCTGTCACTCTATAACACCTGTCAATCTATAACACCAGTCACTCTATAACACCTGTCATTCTATAACACCTGTCACTCTATAACACCAGTCACTCTATAACACCTGTCACTTTATAACACCTGTCACTCTATAACACCTGTCACTATAACACCTGTCACTCTATAACACCTCTCACTATAACACCTGTCACTCTATAACACCTGGCACTATAACACCAGTCACTCTATAACACCTGTCACTATAACACCAGTCACTCTATAACACCTGTCACTCTATAACACCTGTCACTATAACACCAGTCACTCTATAACACCTGTCACTATAACACCAGTCACTCTATAACACCTGTCACTATAACACCAGTCACTCTATAACACCTGTCACTCTATAACACCTGTCACTTTATAACACCTGTCACTATAACACCTGTCACTCTGTAATACCTGTCACTATAACACCAGTCACTCTATAACACCTCTCACTATAACACCTGTCACTATAACACCAGTCACTCTATAACACCTGTCACTCTATAACACCAGTCACCCTATAACACCTGTCATTCTATAACACCTGTCACTCACTGAGTGTGCTGCAGGGGACAGTTCTGTGACTCCTAAACTTCTCAGGAAAAGAACGACCAATAAAACATCTGTAACATATTTTAATCAAATGCACAGTGAAAGACTCAAAGTATTTACATTAGAGACATGATTGTTTTCAGTGGTTGGAAAGTAATGAAGTTCAAAAAGCAAAATACTCAACTTAAAAAGGGGGTATTTTACTTCTATGGGGTATTAACTGCTAACCTGTAAGTAGATCATCACATTACCTTTTATTGTTTGGGAAATGTTATATTCACTGAAAACAATGTATTAACATGTTTTATAAGTTTCACTTCAAGTTTTAGATGCTCTGAGTCTCCTCTCCCTTTGCTCCCCATGTTAAGTCTCTCCCGCTTAACCCTCTAACCCTTACCCTAAGAAAAATACTGTACTTTACTTCAGTGCAGTGAATACTTTTTACTTTAACTTAACTACATTTAAGAGTAGGTGCCTGTACTTTCTACTTCACTTACTTCACAAACAACACAATCTCAGTTTTATTTTGATTAAAGTTCAGTGATCCCTGAGACAGTCCTGCGGAGCTTTGATTATGGTACGGCTGTCTTTGTCGGTCACTGCAAAGCAATTAAAAGTGACATTGCACTTTCTACCCAGGGGGACCATGTACAGAATAAGCCACATTATGACATTAAACCTCTATATCTCCATGAAGGTTATGCCACCAGGACTAGTTACAAAAGTCTTAGGAGGTATTTTTGAGTAACAGTGACGCCTGTTATTGAATAAATGTAAAACTAGTAATGAGTTTAAAGCCATAATATGAGACTTAAATCTCTGTAGGACTTGGGGGCAAGGATGTCGGCTCACAACTGACCCTCCTCACCCTGAACATGGGCTATTTGAGCCTTTCCACTCAGGCAGGAGGCTACAGAACTTCTTACCACAAGAACAGATTCTTCCCCTCTGCCGTTGGACTCATGAACACTCTATAACACCTGTCACTATAACACCAGTCACTCTATAACACCAGTCACTCTATAACACCTGTCACTATAACACCAGTCACTCTATAACACCTGTCACTATAACACCTGTCACTATAACACCAGTCACTATAACACCAGTCACTCTATAACACCTTTCACTATAACACCAGTCACTCAATAACACCTGTCACTCTATAACACCTGTCACTCTATAACACCAGTCACTCTATAACACCTGTCACTTTATAACACCTGTCACTATAACACCAGTCACTCTATAACACCAGTCACTCTATAACACCTGTCACTCTATAACACCAGTCACTCTATAACACCTGTCACTTTATAACACCTGTCACTATAACACCTGTCACTCTATAACACCTGTCAATCTATAACACCAGTCACTCTATAACACCTGTCACTTTATAACACCTGTCACTATAACACCTGTCACTCTATAACACCTCTCACTATAACACCAGTCACTCTATAACACCTGTCACTCTATAACACCTGTCACTTTATAACACCTGTCACTTTATAACACCTGTCACTATAACACCTGCCACTCTATAACACCTCTCACTATAACACCTGTCACTCTATAACACCTGTCACTATAACACCAGTCACTCTATAACACCTGTCACTATAACACCTGTCACTCTATAACACCTGTCACTATAACACCTCTCACTATAACACCAGTCACTCTATAACACCTCTCACTCTATAACACCTCTCACTATAACACCTGTCACTATAACACCAGTCACTCTATAACACCTGTCACACTATAACACCTGTCACTATAACACCAGTCACTCTATAACACCTGTCACTTTATAACACCTGTCACTCTATAACACCTGTCACTCTATAACACCTGTCACTTTATAACACCTGTCACTATAACACCTGTCACTCTGTAACACCTGTCACTATAACACCAGTCACTCTATAACACCTGTCACTATAACACCAGTCACTCTATAACACCTGTCACTCTATAAGACCTGTCACTTTATAACACCTGTCACTCTGTAACACCTGTCACTATAACACCTGTCACTCTATAACACCTGTCACTATAACACCTGTCACTATAACACCAGTCACTCTGTAACACCTGTCACTATAACACCAGTCACTCTATAACACCTGTCACTCTATAACACCAGTCACTCTATAACACCTGTCACTCTATAAGACCTGTCACTTTATAACACCTGTCACTCTGTAATGCCTGTCACTATAACACCTGTCACTCTATAACACCTCTCACTATAACACCTGTCACTATAACACCAGTCACTCTATAACACCTGTCACTCTATAACATCTGTAACTTTATAACACCTGTCACTATAACACCTGTCACTCTGTAACACCTGTCACTATAACACTAGTCACTCTATAACACCAGTCACTCTATAACACCTGTCACTCTATAACACCTGTCACTCACTGAGTGTGCTGCAGGGGACAGTTCTGTGACTCCTAAACTTCTCAGGAAAAGAACGACCAATAAAACATCTGTAACATATTTTAATCAAATGCACAGTGAAAGACTCAAAGTATTTACATTAGAGACATGATTGCTTTCAGTGGCTGGAAAGTAATGAAGTACAAAAAGCAAAATACTCAACTTAAAAAGGGGGTATTTTACTTCTATGGGGTATTAACTGCTAACCTGTAAGTAGATCATCACATTCCCTTTTATTGTTTGGGAAATGTTATATTCACAGAAAACAATGTATTAACATGTTTTATAAGTTTCACTTCAAGTTTTAGATGCTCTGAGTCTCCTCTCCCTTTGCTCCCCATGTTAAGTCTCTCCCGCTTAACCCTCTAACCCTTACCCTAAGAAAAATACTGTACTTTACTTCAGTGCAGTGGATACTTTTTACTTTAACTTAACTACATTTAAGAGTAGGTGCCTGTACTTTCTACTTCACTTTTTTTATTTTTTTTTTTAGCAGAACTGAAAAGTAAAAAGTACTTTTTCATAGAACTTGAGAGACTGATTTTAGCACAGTCATGGTAACTTCCTGGCAGAGCGCGTATGGGTAGGTGAGCAGGCATCAATATTTAGTCAATAAAAATTTAATAAACAACATTGCATATTAGTATATTTGTTTTGTTTTTTTTTACCAACATATTAAATGCATATATACTGAGCCATTTTGGATTGTTAACTGGAGTTGTGTTTTGTTTCATTCACACATGTTTAACAGATTTAGACTTCTTCTCTGAAACAGAAAACACATTGTTCCACCTTGTGATGTCATGTAGTAATACAGGAAGTGCTCCACAGTGTTTAAACTCTATACAGCTTCACTGGAATCAGATGGATGATTTCAACCTTGAAACTGCCAATCTCTACTACATTAAAGGTAAAAGATAAATGTTAACTTGAAGGTGGAATAGAGCATTTTGAGCTTTGGAGTAACAGACTAATAATAAAGTGTTACTCAAACACGTGTGAATGAAACAAAACACAATTCCAGATCTGTTTTTAGGACGCAACAGCATTGGAACATAGTTTAAAGCTCATAAGAATTAATTTTGTGTAATATAGGACCTTTAAATATTCTTGGTCTATAAATTGTTTGGCTATCATCTGAAACCCAACTATTTAAATAGTCTAAAAACAATTGAACATCTGGATAAGAATACTCTACTGAACTGTGGTTGTGTGGCTCCTCCTGCAGGCCACAGCCACCAGCTCTTCCACATGTGCCATCCTGGACTCCTTCAGGACTCCTTAAAAACTCACCCGGGACTTAACATTCTATTGCACCCACATTTGAAATTGTTTGCTAGCTTCAACAGGAATCCTCCAAAGGGTTCAGTAAAAACTTTAGTTTGAATTGGAGTTTTTTTTTTTAAATTAAATCAGGCATTTTACCTTTAGGCTTTGTACCTAGAGCCATTCCTGAACTCAACTTGCAGATTTTCATGTTTTTAATGTTTTAAAGTCTGATTACTGAAAAACAAAGTGTATTCTTTCACCTGTATGCAGTATCCAGCTGTACCTGCCTTTACTCCCCAATGTTTCCTCTTGCCTGGAATCTCTCCACAGCTGCCTCTCTGATATAAACCAATGACTAGCCAAAAACTTTCTCCATCTGAATGAACGTCTTTTTACTTAGACAATGACATAAAACTTTAACTAAACTCACATTTTTGCTTTGTTTTTGTGTTTATTGGGGTGTAAAAGTAGAAAATTGAAACTCTTGAATGCAAAGTAATGTGTGAGTGTAAGATGATAAATAATAATTAGTCAAATCTGCAGGGTTTAACTTGTTTCCCTGAGTTGATTTTAAAAACTTTAAGCTTTTTATGCCAGTCTATTTGAAAGACAGGCTGCTATTCAGACAAGTCATTTGGATTGGAAATGAAGTGTTCAAGTTTATTTGAATGTTTGCTCATCTGGAATAATAATGAAATCAGCTTTAGCTTATTGTCTGGAGACTGGCTGCATCTTTTATACTTAACACTAACACTTAAAAAAATACAAAATGAATATCACCTTTTAGTAATAAAATTTTTATGTTTAATTGAAATAAACATGTAAGGGGGTGACGTGACGATTTATTTGCATTGTTTCATTGCACCATTGTTTTTATTGCCTTGTTAAGTTGACATACTTTATAGCTGACCATCATACACCACACATAAAACAAATTTCTCATAAGTTACATCATAAAAAAGTACAATGCATTTAATTTGTGTCAGGATTGACTGAAACCACTGACCCGTGTGTCACATGTCGTACTCAAGTCCAGCAGTATGCCTACCAAAGCACTCTTACATAGGGAGACCAGATATTCACAACTAAACACTGAGACACAATAATAAGGTAATAATAACATTGTGAAAGCAGTCTAGGGCCTAATTAAGAATATTATTATGCACTCAGTCCATTCTCAACTCACTTGTGATGGAAATGTATCTGTATTAATGTCGTGAAGAAAATATTCTTATCATATATCTTTGTGTAAATGCATCTGTCAGACCCAGACCTCCCTGTCTTCTAGTGTAGAAGTGGAATAACACATGAATAGATGTGACCCTGCTTTTGTAATGTGTGTAACTTTGTAATTCTTGTATATTCTTGTATAAATACTCAGAGCTCAGAGCTATCCGTTGTAACAAAAAATAAAGCTTTTTGTATTTAATAACTCACCAGGTTTTGCAAATGGATTTTTCACAATGAGTATAATCTGAGAGACTATCAGTGAGTGCACTTTTTGGCCTTGTGGCAATTTTCAAGCACAGTTTTCTGTATTTAAACAACAACATATGACAATATATTCCCCTCTTTACTGATGGTGGGTATCAAACTGGTCAAAAATAGGGACAGTTGGGACACGTCTTGTATAAAATTGGGATAAATCTACTGGGACAGGGGACAAACTGGGACTGTCCTGGTTAAATAGGGACATCTGGTCACCCTATTCTTATAGCCATTACAGTTGACGTACCCATTTTTAGTTGAACAACATTTACAGATACAGCTATATTCTAAAAGCAGATCTTCAAAATGTGATCGCTGTGTGACGTTTTATTGCGCATGACAAGGAAGTGCACTGTTAGCATGCTAATTGTTGTCAGCTTTACTGTGACGGCAAAATTGTACTGGGCTCTGAAAGTTGTGAAATGAGCTTATAAACTTGTCGTGATTAATAATTAGGATGTGTGATGATAAATAAGTTTGGATGGTTTCTTAAGACAGCAAAAATGAGGTTTATTTAACTTTTATTATTCTTTGCACTAAATGTGTATATAGTTGCTTCAGTAGTTACTTCTGTCAAACTTTACTCCGTATCTTCCTCCACTTAATATTCACATCCGTCAGGCCCATCTTCTGAAGTTCCCCTTTCATCTAATGGCAGAATTAGATGGAATGGAAAAATAAAGTCAAACAAAACTCTATAAATTATATAGGTGTGTCAAATTACCTTTTGCTCCAATTGACTTGATATAGCTGGATTTGACAGGTCTGCCCCAGTCTGGAGCTCAGTGTTTGTCAGACTAGTCTTCCTGTTATAAGCTTCAACAGGACAAATATTAGTTGTGAAATTTAAAGCCCACCAATTATCATTACAGCAGAATACCTGACAAATGCACATTTCTTAAATAAGACAACACAATCCAATATGCCAGTTTCATTTTGATATAAGAAGCTTTTCATCTCCTCTAAAGAAGTTTACAAAAAGAAATTCTAATTGGAGAAAAGCAGGTTCAAGAGATTCAGAAAAAGTGCTTTTGGACAAATCTGGTTCATCGAGTAGGTCAGATACGGAGCACAGTGAATGTTCACAGGTGCTCACAACACTGACAGCATTTAGCTCAAAACAAAGATTGTTGAAGGGTCAAATATATCACCATAAGGGGTTGTTGGTTTAACTTCTAACTTTAAATGGGTGTATGTGTAGCTAGTGTGCTGGTGTGTTAAATTTGCTTTTGTGTGATTGTTGCTTTTTCACATCAACCTGTCGAGGGACTGAAAATAGAAATTACCCATTTTAGCTACAAAATTTAAGTATGTAAATATGGACTATGTGCTGTCCCTTTACAAATAACTAAAACAAGAAAAAAAATATTATTGAAAGCATACATTTCCCTCACCTTTGTGACAGATGACTCGAGCCAGGTCTGAACTTGAAGCATCATCCCACTCATGATTGTTATTTTCCCAAACATAATGCTGGATTTGTAGACTGTTGTCTGGTCGACCGACTATCCAGTTTGTAAAATTGCTGGTGCTACCATCAGACCATCTCCACATTCTCCTGTACAGGCCGATCCACGTGTTAGTGCTTGGATTGAGGGCGGCCACTGCAGTGTTTTCAGTCTCATCTTGAATCATGGCCAGGTCTGTGTGGTGCTGTCTGCAGTAGCTCTGTGCATCCTCCCAGGTCATGGGGGTGGTGACAAGGGTGTAGGTCTTTGACCCAGGCTCAGTTAAACCTGTAAAAATAATACAGCTTCAAACCTAAAAGCATTTTCTTGTTCATATGAAGCCAAATTTGAATGCAGCCCATTACTTCCTCTCACCATTAACCCTTCCCACCAAAATACTCTCATATGTTGCATTCTCAGTAGGTCTTTCCTTCCACATCTTGAGTATGAGAGTCCTTGGCTCCTTCCACAGTGACAAAATCACCTGGGTACATATCACCAGTCCAGTACTCAGCTTATCCAGACATGACACCTGACCTGTCCCCAGCAGACACAGTCTGGGCGACCTTGTCGCATGGTAACCAGCCCTAGAACTTCATCCATAGCAAGGACACCAAAGGGTAGGGCCATAAACCATATCACACTAAGCATGCATCAGTGTATCTGTGGCATTTTGACACTTCCAACATATCTCATGGGCCAACAATCATAGGAGGACAAGCCCCTACATGGGATCCACCACCGGGACATAACTGAAGTCGCTGATATCAAGAAATCCCACATATGACTTGAGAGAGCTGTCTGAAGGACAGCACAAAGGCTCATCCTGGCTGCACAGGAGTAAGCCTAGAACACCAGAGCGACAGATACCCAGATCTAAAACTCATCCATGCATTTGTTACTTCCAGACTTGATTACTGTAATTCTCTGCTCGCCGCCTGCCCCAAAAGTACTATAAGGAGCCTCCAGTTGGTCCAAAATGCAGCGGCCAGAGTCCTAACAGAAACTAAAAGAAGAGACCATTCACATACACACATTCAAAGTCCTCCTCCTGACATACAAAACCCTAAACGGTATGGCCCCATCCTATCTGCAAGATGCTATTGTCCCGTACCAGCCAAACAGAGCACTCCGCTCTCAGAATACAGGACTATTAGTGGTTCCTAGAGTGTCCAAAAGTACGGTGGGAGGGAGAGCATTCAGTTACCAAGCTCCTGTGCTATGGAATCAACTCCCTGCTGATGTTAAACAGGCCCCCACAGTCTCTGTATTTAAGACCAGGCTTAAAACCTTCCTCTTTGGTATAGCTTATGACCAGGTTACTTAGTGAGGGAGTTAGGGACATTAAAACCTGGGATAAGATAGGCTGCAGTAGGAGATAACTAGCTGGGGGAAGTTTGGCAACCTGAGCACTATCCTCTGCTTTGTCCTATTTTCTCATCAGCAATGCTATTCACATGTTGTCCCCTGTCCCACTCCCCCTGTGAGGTGTAACTCTTTCAAATGCCCCGATGACAGCTGGACCCTCTCCTCCTCCCCGCCTGGCCCTCCTCCTCGCCTGGCTCTCATCCTCCTCGCCCGGCTCTCCTCCTCCTCGCCTGGTCTTCCTTCTCCCCTGGCTGATTTTTCTTTCTTTTCTTTTCTTTTTTGTCTGATTTTTCCTGTTGTTTTGTTTTTGTGTGTAGGCAGCACGGTGGCTGAGTGGCAACACTCATGCCTCACAGCAAGAGGGTTTGGTTCGATCCCCGGGTCGCCCAGGCCTTTCTGTGTGGAGTTTTGCATGTTTCTCCCCGTGTCTGGATGGGTTTCCTCCGGGTACTCCGGTTTCCCCCATCAACCAAAACATGAACGCCCTTCGAGACAACTGTTGTTGTGATTTTGGGCGTTACAAAAAATAAATGAATTGAAAATGAATTGAATTGAATCTACCACACCAGACAAGATCCAAGGTGTAGGCTGTGCGAAGAGGCCCCTGAGACAATCCAGCACATAACTGCAGGGTGTAAGATGCTGCAGGGAAACCATACATGGAGCGGCATAACCAAGTGTTGGGCATAGTGTACAGAAGCATCTGTGCAGAGTACGGACTGGGAAACACCTCCAAAGGTAGTGGAGAATGATTGAGCAAAGATCATGTGGGACTTCCTGACACAGACTGACAGAATGGTGATGGCGAACCATGGTGGTGAAGGCCTGTGGTCATCAGAGCAGTCAGGGCAGTGGCCCTTAAATTGGAGGAGTGACTACAGCAGACCCTAGGACAAACATTACAGATCTCAATCCAAAAAAGTGCAGTACAAGGAAAATCCCTTGGAAAAAGGATGAAACCAGCTGACTCTGCCACATGTTCATCACTGGACCGAAAAGCTTTTGTTGGTCGTGTGCTCCACAGTCATGGATGGCTTGTTCTCCTCCCACATATGCTTCTCTTCTTAACTGCCTGGACTTTCTGCACTCTGGCATGGAAATTTCCCCAGAATAGTACGGAGGGAACTGATCATTGACATGACCCAACAGCAAATCAAGTTGCTTCCGTTTTGCTGTTACTTTCAGCCTTCTCCAGTGTGCCAACTTCAGGAAGGCTACGTTCCCAGAAAACTTTATTCATAATTAACAACCCTAACTCATAACCCTTAATTACAGAGGGGGTATGACACTTCTTGGGGTAGTAACTACTAATACATATTTAGATCAGCATACCTTTTGTTGGAAAACAATGTATAGTAAGTTTAATTCAGAGTAGCATTTGACGGTCTGTCTCTGCCGCTCTGTTTTGTGAGGGGATGGCTGAGCAGGAGGGGCTGTGTGGTGGGACTGTGAGGAGTCCTGCAGAGAACTTCCTGGATATGTGGGTGGAGCCCTAGACAAGTGATGTGGCATTGTGTGGTTAGTGCCTAGGAGAGGCCACAAGATCACTGAAACATGCATGAATGATTAAAAAATACTCTTAATGAGAGAATGGTATAACAATGTAAAATGCTCCAAAAAGTTGATTTAGCATAATACCCCCTCTTTAAGTAGGTACTAAGCCTGAGTTATTCTTAATAAACTATTTGTTCATTATGAATTAAGTGTTTGTTCACGTTGTTAAAGTGTATTATAAAGTGCTACTTTATTGATAATTTACCTCAGATACAATGGCTCTCTATGATATTAAAACAACAGTAAAAAAAAGTCTTACCTGTAAAGCAAACAAATGGTAAATGGAGCAAACAGCGGGCATCTAACCAAAGTCCTGCGTACATGAACACACATTCTTGATTTCCACCGATGTTGTTGGGTTCACCACCGTACCAGTTTTGGAACTGACCCATGCTGGTGGTCCCAGTAACAGACCATCTCCAGGAGTTGGAGTCATTACCCATGACTCCTTTCCATGAAGCAACGTCATCGAACAGTCCGATCCAGGCAGCTCCAGTGTATGTGCTGGGTCTGGTTAGTTTGTCCAAGTCCTCTGTGTTGTGGATGGTGGCCAGGTCAGTGTAGTGCTGTCTGCAGTACTGTTGAGCTTCAGTCCAGGTCATTGCCACGTCGATGAAGTGATACATGTAGATCACTGTGTGGTAGCACGAAGCCACAGTAAAACCTGGTTTACAGAAAAATATTACGATCAAATCAGGCTATATATAGTGTATATACATATTAAACATAACTAAAACATAAACTAATGTGGAAGCTGCTGGATGAATATAATGAAAAGAACTACAAAGGTCTTACCGTAGAACAGAAAAATCCCAATCATAACAAAAACGTCACCTGCTACAAGTACCAAACAAGTCACATTTCTCAAAGTAGGTGTACGATAAATCTGCTGTCAATACTCTATTGTAGGTCTGCTGCGAGAACATAAAAGATCCTTGTAATATTCAAATAAACACAAATCAACTTACCATTGACTAAAAGTCTTGCAAATAGTGTTGACGTTGTCAGGGATATTCTACTAACACGCTTAACCAACACTGTAGACAAGTAATCTATGATATATGTCCATAATACAGATACTTAGCACACATCAGAAAATAACCCAGTAATATAACTAGTATAATTCCATTTTGCTGTTAATTAACTATAAATTAAATGTAATCCTTTTAAAGGCATAGTATGTAGCCTGCTCTCTCTCTGGTTGAAAAAAGTACCGGTAATGACAATCACATTCTGAGTAAATCAACAGGCCATTCTTCATGTGAAATAATGTGGAATAAGTCACTCACTGAGCTGCAGAGGCTGCACTAGCATAGATTTAGATCTGTAGGGTGCAACAGTCTGTGGATCACACATTAGCATGCTGATTGCGTTTTGGGGCAAAACGCCCCACTGGTGTCTGAGAGTTATGAAAAGCACTTATAGACTCATTGCATCATAAAACAAGTGAGAAATAACTTTAAACCACTGCAAACCGTTGAAAGGCCAAAAAAAAAACAACTGTGCCAGAGCCGACTCCACCCATAAGCAAATTCCTAAAAACTGCAACAGAGTGGTCAGTTCCCGGAGGACTGACAGAGCGGGGCTGTGAGTGTGTTGTGTGGGCTCTGGACTGGTGATGGACAGGTGTCAAACTATGCAACATGGTGCGGACCACAGCGAGAGTCTGCTACAACTGGAGTGGATATCTGTGTTGGATTATGCCTTTTCCCTCACTTCCAGGCACCGACGGGCATGGTGGTGCTCAGTGGCAATCAGCAGAGCCTGTACTGTTGCTGTCAGCGCTTTGCCTGGACCAGAGCCGGACTGGCCGAGTTAGTGACTGCTCAAGTGGTGCTAGCATCGGAGCTAACAGCTAATATTCTATCAAATCAAACTCTTCAGAAATAACCGCAGCATTTTTTTCATAACAACTCCCTGACTTCTACAAATCATAATTTAGTATCACATAAACAGTTATTGTAAAACCCAAGCTTCAAACAAGAATAAATTTATTGATTTGACAATTCAACAAAACATTTATCACATCTATCCTCCCTGAGCAGGGAAGCCCAGACTTCCCTTACCACACACATTTCATTTCCGGGTAGATCCTGAGGCGTTCCCAGGCCAGCAGAGAGACATAGTCCCTCCAGTGTGTCCTGCGTCTTCCCCAAGGCTTCTCCTGGTAGGACATGACAGCTCCATGTAAAAAAGTTTTGTGGTCCTGCAATCGCTTTCTCCAGCCCAAACCCAGTGGAGGATGGCACAGCATTATAGCCCAGAGAGCGATAGAGCCCACAGTCCCAGGAGCAGTGTTTGAGCCTCCGGGCTGCAGCTTTATAGTGAATAGTGCTGAAGTGTTCTGCGGACCTTATCAAGTGTAACATTAGACGGCACCGAACACTACGGTTTCTTTCCCAGTTCAATCGGTAAAATA
This sequence comes from Periophthalmus magnuspinnatus, assembly GCF_009829125.3. Taxonomy (NCBI): domain Eukaryota; kingdom Metazoa; phylum Chordata; class Actinopteri; order Gobiiformes; family Gobiidae; genus Periophthalmus; species Periophthalmus magnuspinnatus. The sequence goes on from NC_047132.1 coordinate 5,118,319, forward strand.
AGATTTATGTCTCTCTCAATGTAGTAACGGTAACACAACCTTTATCAAAGAAGCAGTTTACCATATATTTTCCATCAAATAGCCTTTCTCTAACGAGTCATGTCAGTGAAATCATTTAGCTTTTAGCACATATAGTGTCTTCCCTTAGCAAAGCTGTTGAGTCCACACTGGGAACTGAAGAGGGATCATCAAAACTACCACAGGTAAGGTGTAGTCGTGTTTGCTAGTGGCCGTCCTTCCCCTCCAAAGCTGTGACATCGTCTTGGTCAAAATTGTGTGAGATAGATGCAACCTTTCAACAGCAAAATTCATATGTGCTGTCTACAGAAATGTCAGAGAGTCGGTACAGGCGCCATTTTAGACCCTTAAGTCCATATTAAAACAAGTTTGCTCTAAAATGTCACAATAACACCAGGAATGTTTAGTACAGAATATACAAGATGAAAAAATGAGATACAGTGAGAGGAGTTCAAACACGAAGAGGAAGTAAAGCTGCAGAATAAAACAGGCAGATGGATGATGCACAAGACAAACTCATCTGTCTGTTGTATTCCTTTCTCAGATTAGTTAAATGTATACATAAAATATTACTGGTGTTGAAACATACAATGACATGACTCTTTCAATCAATGTATTTAGTGTATAAAGATTTGTAGCTTACACATCACTTGAATGTTTTTTAGAAACATCATATATTTTGCATTCAATGGATTTAATAAAAATCTTGCTGCAGTTTGAAAATGCATCATCTGCATATAAATGTACGAGGCTTTCTCTTTAATTCCAACCAATGGCATTATTAAATATGGTAAAAAAGTAGCGGGCCCAAACTTGAGCCTTGGACCACTCCTTTGCTTAAAGTAACAAAATTTGATTTGGGCCATTGGCTACTACTGCAGTGTGTTCTGTTTGAAAGATAATTCAGAAATCTAATATCTTTCAGATGCTTCGAGGGGATTTTATGATTTACTCAATAAAAAAAAGTTAGTTAAGTTTAGTCAAATCAATAAACATTGCTACACAATCTTGTTTGAATTTTGTGGTTACAGTGACTGTTCTGCCCCCAGTGGATAAAATATTTTCTGTTTTGAGTTGATGTGTTTTGTCCGTTCAGAGCTTCTGTAGCTGCCATTTTGTTTCAAACTTCAACAGTTCAATTATTCTTCACTGTGTTCGAGGATTGTCGTTTGACCCCGTGTAAATATCTGTCTTTTACAAAAATCCACTCCATTAAATGTGCAATACAGCAAGAGGCTTCCTGGGCGTTATTGGAGAAATTGTTCGCTATCTGTGGAACTAGTTCATAAACACAGGTGGAGGCAGAATAGTAAAAAGACATGCACGACGGGAAGTCAAAGGACCACGCATGCTACTTCCATCTTCACGCCGCAAGACAACACTGCAACACAAGAAAGGAACATGGACGAACGATGGGAAACCAGATCACATTGTGCCAGTGCTTCATGGTCCAGCCAGAGTTCCAATGCAAGTGCTCTCACAACAAAAGCTCGCACCAAAGCAGAAGCAGCAGGAGCACAAGCATCATCTGCTGAAAAAGAAGCAGAGATGATTAAGGAACAAGCGCACATTGAAGCTGAAGCTGTGCTACCCTCCATACACTATGACTAAAAGGTGCAGCTGCAGCAGCCATCGCCGAAGCTGAGGTACTGGAAGCTGCTGCTGAGGATGAAACTGGTGACATCTGTTTTCCAACCAAAGAAGCCATGCAGCACCTGGTAACTGATCCACCAGTTGGTTACCAACTTGCTAATGCTCATGTCCCACAAGCTCCACCAGCACGCCAGCAAACAAAAGACAGTGGTGAGTTTGCTCAAAATGAAGCTAAAGAATACAACACACCAGTCAGTGAGGTCAGTGAATATGAGTTCAAAGAGTTACCAATAGAAAAATCTCCAAAATACAACTCAAACAATGTAGCAGACTACTCCCATGCCCGAAGATCATTTGAAAATGCCAGATTCATGACACAACCACACTATACGGACTCTGCTACTTATGACAAAAGATTCCATCCACTCGATAACAGACAGTCACCCATGAAAATCCAGCCCAAGCAGTCACCTGTCCTTAGTGCCAGTGAGTCCGGTTCCTCTCCTGCATCAGCCAAATACCTAATTCACAGAGAATTAGTCAGCTCAGGAGTCCTAATGTTTGAAGACAATCCTGAAAATTACTGGGCCTGAAACGCATCTTTCCATAATGCCACTGAAGAACTCACACTGAAGTCTGAAGTCTCACACCAAGAGAGGAGAGACCTTTTCTGTAAATGGTTAGGCCCCAAATCATCAGAGCTGGCAAAACACATTTGGGCCGTGCATATCCATGATGCCACAGGTGGTGTCAGAGTGTTGTAGCAAAGACTGGAGGACAGCTATGGGTCCCCTGAAGCAATAGAGAATGCCTTGCTGAAAAAGCTTGAGGATTTTCCTAAAATCACAAACAGAGAAAATCACAAACTAAGAGAGCTAGGTGACCTCCTCATTGAACTTGACACAGCCCGCCTAGATGGGTTCTTACCTGGTCTCAGTTATCTTGACACATCCCGCGGCATTACCCCTATTTTTCAAAAACTCCCATATCATCTCCAAGAAAGATGGATCACTGCAGCATCCCACTACAAAGAGCAATACAAAACTACTTATCCTCCATTCCCAGTCTTTGTAAAGTTTGCGTGTGACAAAGCCAAAACACTCAATGACTCAAGCTTTGCCTCCCTACTCTTTACTAGTGGTCCAAATGTTTCTAAGCCAGGGAGACTGAAGAAGGCAAAATTCAAACCTGCAGTGTCTGTCTGCAAAACTGACACGACTACTCCAGACAGCAGTTGCGACCTCCCCAACAAGGTGGTCGACCCAGGCAACCAATGCCCACAACAAACCACACTCCCTTCGCAAGTGTCGTGGTTTCAGAGCCAAGACTCTAGATGAGAGAAAAGCAATCCTCAAAGAAATGAACATTTGTTACAAATACTGTTCCCCTGCCAGCCACAGAGCAGACTGTAACACAAACATACAATGTATCAAGTGGGGCCTGTCAGAGAGTAGGTTATTACATTTACATATTACAACATAAACATGTCATGTGTTGAATGTTTTGAGATGAAAAACTAGGTTTATATTTATTTTCTAAACTTTTCCCTTTTTTGTGTTCCAGAATGTCTGCATTTCCTTAAATCCTGCCTGGCCGAAAACCCTAATGACAGGCCCTCATTTGAGGAACTTCTGCGCCACCCTTGGCTCATCTAAACAAGTGGAGACATATTTATTTATTTCAGGGACAGTGCATATTAATCAACATTTTTGTAAATATGCCAGAATTAGCCAAAGGCTATTTTTCATCCGTCGTCCCTTAGGTACTGTCCGTCCAGATACTGTCCACCATAAGCTTCTAGTTTTATACCGTTTTGAGCAATGATTTTACTTAAATTACTTTTTTAGACAATATGACAATTCAAATTTAACAATAAGTTTTATAGCCATTTTTAAATACTTTTTTAATTCTGCATTTTTTAAATCATTGCATTAATAAATTTGAAATCATGTCAGCCTACACTTTTCCTTTGTACATTTCCCCTCTGTATATACTGTACATCTCTTCCTGTTTGAACCAAACAGGGAAATGGCTTTACAACGCTTTTCGGTCAGAAAAAATTCACCTGCTTGACCTGCACCTAATAAAATACAATATGTTTAGAAGGTAAGGAGTACTGTGCACAGAGCTACAGGGCTGAGGGTCACTAGCTGGGGATTCACTATGGAGGAGTTTGCTGGAAGAGATTCAGTTTAAAAAGAAAAGTTAATACTGATCTGAAGGTTGGCAGTTCAATTGACCAAAAACCCAGAAACACAATACAAAACCTTTAATGTGCAGACCACCCTTTGACCTTCTGTTTGGTCTGAGATTGAGTAAATAAACATTTCAACTCTCAACATTTTTAAGAAAAATACAATAAATTGGTATATTCTAGGGGCCTGGTTGGGTTTAAATACAGGATGGTGGAAGTTGGCAAAAAGAGATGACAAAAGTGTCCAAGTCTCTGCTTTAATCAAAACTGCAGCAATAACATCCAGCAATAAAGTGCTCCACTGCTGTCACTCAAATATATTCTGTGTGTGAGACTATGATTTTAGTGTCCACCACAGTGAAAGATAATATACATTTTGGGACAGCATCCAACTGCACATTCACTGCCCACTCCTGCCAGTGCCATGGATCTCATATAGTCTACACATAGATAGGTGCCACTTCAATAACTACAGCTTAATTAGCCTTTAAAACCTTAAGTTCAAACCCATTATTATACTTTAAAAGATAATGAATGAACTATTTGTGCATTATGATTATGTTCATAGATGTATTATGTATTTGTTTTAATAATAATAATAATAATACATTTTATTTATAACGCACTTTACATTCGAACAACAAATCTCAAAGTCCATGTATCTGAAATTTTACTGGAGTGTAACAAAAAAGTTAGTTTGTATTCATACATGACAATTTCAACTGCTCACTAGCGGTCTTCCTCAGAGTGGTCACATGATGCTGTGATGTCTTCCAACCTCTGGAGGCAGGATGACAACGCCATCTGCAGTGTGACTTCTTCAGGACAGTGTTTCCAGGTGTATGAGAGTAAAAAGTTCCCCCTCGTCCTGGTTTAAAGTCCTATGGGCAATCCATCAACGGCTTTTTTATTCTCACACACCTGGGATACTGTCCTGAAGAAGTCACACTGCAGATGGAGCTATTGTCCTGTCTTCACCGGACAGCTGACCGGACACGTCAGAGGAACATCACATGACCACTCTGAGGAAGACCACTAGTGAGCAGTCCAACAGTAGTCAGGAATGAAAACAACTAAACCTTTTAATAAGTTATATACCAAGGTAAATTGCCACATTGCTACGCCAGGATCCTGTTTGTGGACTTCAGCTCTGCGTTCAACACTATCCTCCGTGCTCTGCTCCAGGACAAGCTCGCTTAGCTCACCGTGCCTGACTCCACCTGCAGGTGGATCACTGACTTCCTGACAGACAGGAGGCAGCGCATGTGGCTGGGAAAGAATGTCTCAGACACTCGGACTATCAGCACAGGATCTCCACAGGGCTGTGTACTTTCTCCCCTGCTCTTCTCTCTGTACACTAACTGCTGCACCTCCAGCCATGACTCTGTCAAACTAGTTAAATTTGCGAATGACACCACCCTCATTGGACTCATCTTGGACGCCGATGAGTCTGCCTACAGAAAGGAGGTGGACCGGCTGGTGTCCTGGCGCAGCAGCAACAACCTGGAGCTTAACGCCCAGAATACAGTGGAGATGATCGTGGACTTCAGGAAAGTCACAGCCCCCCTGCCTCCCCTCACCCTGACAGACTCCAGGGCAGCCATTTTGCTGATGTGGCCCTCGGTGAAAATGTGTTTGACACCTCTGCACTAGACCTTTATTCATGCTTACATTTTCAATGGGACACATTAAATATTTCATATGGGCTTGTTAAAGTAGATTTTCAGAAATGTATAGTAAAAAGTACTGTTTAAGGTAATATGGGCCAATTCACCTGGAAGGTTGAGGGCCAAAACAAATTGGTCTGAGGGCTGTATTTGGCCCCCAGGCCACAGTTTGGGCATGACTACACGAGTGTTAACAAGTTTTTCCAGAAAATGACATGTTAGCATTAGCTAGTGTCTTATGCTAGCTGACTTTTACCACTAGCACAATCAGTATAAAAACATTTAAGGAAGGCGAATGGACATTTTTTTATTGGTTTCTGGTGCATTTTAAATGTGACTAAAGTGGGGTTACATTTATCAATTCTTTGTGTCATAAAATGCAGAATTGGATAAAGTAGCCAAAGGATGTACTTAAGCAAGGGTACACTTACTTCAAAATCATATTTCTCAAGAAGTACAAAGTAGTGCTCCAGGTTAAGAGCTGCATAAGAGAAACAGACTGGACATAACATCAGATTTATAATCATCAAATCATTTGGAAGGACTGAACATTAAATAAGAGGATTTTAGGCATGGATGTTGTGATTCCACGTAAATGCTCATATTAATCAGTAGGAATGCAGAGATACCGATACCAGTATCGGGTACCAGTACTCATACTCATCAATGCACTGTCGATACCAAGAGCCGATACCACTGTAGCTGTTCTGCCTCTTGTTTGACGCTCACAGCTCATCTCTGCAGAGTGCTGCTCAGAGGCCATAAAGCTGCACATTCACTGTTCTGCACATTAAGGGCAGCTGTAATCACATGTGACTGTCACATGAAATGTACAAATATTTAGGACTCAGAGGATATCAGCTCAGTGCTTGTGTTTATGATAGTAGCATGCTAACGTTGCTAATTAGCTCTGGCGATTATTTGCTTGTGCTGTAATGTAACTTATTGTGATTAACAAACACATTTAGCAACTGATTAGAGCAGGTTCAGAGCTTTTAAAAGAGAGAAAAGAGAGTATAGCATGTCCATACTCGTCAAAGTGTGGCCCTGGTAAAAATAACACAACAGTCACTGTTATGTTAACAGTGGCTTGTTAGCACTTAGCTCATTAGCAGTTAGCTTGTTAGCAGTTAGCGGGGAGCGCGGTCTACAAAGACAAAGTGGTAAATATTCAAGTCAGGTTCTAACTACAATGATTTCAGTAGATAAGATAAGAATTCTAAGTTGAAAACAGGCTATACTATAAAATCCTATGAAATTAATTAGATTTACCACTATAATAAAACACCAGTAAAAATAATGTCTGGAAATGTACAGTTAGTCCAATAAGTATTTGAACACCCTGTGATGTTGCAAGTTCTCCCACTTAGAAATCATGGAGGGGTCTGAAATGTTCATCTTAGGTGCATATCCACTGTGAGAGCCATAATCTAAAAATAATTTGCTACATGCCAGAATAATGAGAGAAGAATGTTTTAGACAATTTTTCATTACTTTCTTCAAAGTACAGTGAGGCAAATAAGTATTTGAACACCCTGTGATTTTGCAAGTTCTTCCACTTAGAAATCATGGAGGGGTCTGAAATGTTCATCTTAGGTGCATGTCCACTGTGAGACACATTGTAGACACAAATAATTTATTTGTATGTTACTGCTGCAAATAAGTATTTGAACATCTGTCTATCAGTGAGAATTCTGACCCTCAAAGACCTGTTAGTCCACCTTTAAAAAGTCCACCTCCACTCCACTTATTATCCTAAATTAGAAGCACCTGTTTGAGGTGGTTAGCTGCATAAAGACACCTATCCACCCCATACAATCAGTAAGACTCCAACTACTAACATGGCCAAGACCAAACAAATGTCAAAATGCACAAGAGACTAAATTGTAGACCTCCGTAAGGCTGGAAAGGGTTACGGGGCAATTGCTAAGCAGCTTGGTGAAAAAAGATCCACTGTTGGAGCAATTATTAGAAAATGGAAGAAGCTAAACATGACTGTCAATCTCCCTCAGACTGGGGCTCCATGCAAGATCTCACCTCGTGGGGTCTCAATGATCCGGAGAAAGACTTTAGACTTTAGATTTTACTTTATTGTCCCCGGGGGGAGATTCCTTTCCACATACACAGAGCACGTCTGACATATACACAGATAAACACCAAACATCACACTCACATAAACATACATTACAAAAACAGACATTATGCCTCAGCGGGGCCTTCACCTGATCGCCCTGTACCTCCGTCCTGATGACAGAGGGATTAGATGGTCCTGGAGGGGGTGAGTGGCGTCCTGTGTTATGGCGAGTGCGAAGCGTCCAATAGCCCGATTATTTAGATCTGTGAGATTGGGTGTGGAGAGTCCTATGATTTTAGCAGCTATGTGTGTTACTTTTATGAGTTTGGTCTGGTTTTTAACAGTAAGCATGTTATAGAAGCAGGTGGAACAGTACAGTAGGATGGGCTGAATGATAGATTTATACAACAGTAATAACAGATGTGGAGAAACAGAGTCCTTTGAGTTTTCTTATTACTGATAGTCTTTGTTGACTTCTTTTATGAATGTCCGTGATGTGATGTTCAAATGTAAGTGAGTTGTCAATTGTAACCCCAAGGTACTTGGGGAGGGGGGAGGGAAAGGGGGGGGGGGATCAGTTCCTTTGTTTTACTGACATTGAGGTGCAGATGGTTATCAGCGCACCACTGGGTGAAGTGAGTGAGTGTGTCCATGTAATCCAGTACAGAGGTGTTGTCACTGAGCAGGGCCAGGACAGCAGTGTCATCAGAGTATTTGAGATATGTGATGTTTGAGGTTGGGCTTGTATTGTCGTTTGTGTATAGTGTGTAGAGAAAAGGGCTCAGCACACATCCCTGTGGTGCACCGGTGTTTATGGTGAGGACAGAGGATGTGGTCAGGCCCAGCCGTACTACCTGATGTCTGTTGCTCAGGAAGTTGTGGATGAGATGGATGAGTCTGGTGGAAATGTTGAGTTGTTGCAGTTTTTGGAAAGGTGAGGAATCAACCCAGAACTACATGGGAGGAGCTGGTCAATGACCTGAAAAGAGCTGGGACCACCGTTTCCAAGGTTACTGTTAGTAATACTCTAAGACGTCATGGTTTAAAATCATGCATGTGGAAGGTTCCCCTGCATAAACCAGCCCATGTCCAGGCCCATCTTAAGTTTGCCAATGACCATTTGGATGATCCAGAGGAGTCATGGGAGAAAGTCATGTGGTCAGATGAGACCAAAATAGAACTTTTTGGTTTTAATTCCACTTGCCGTGTTTGGAGGAAGACGATAGACAGTACAATCCAAAGAACACTATCCCTACTGTGAAGCATGGGGGTGGAAACGTTATGCTTTGGGGGTGTTTTTCTGCACATGGGACAGGATGATTGCACTGTATTGCACTGAGAGGATGACCGGGGCCATGTATTGCGAGATTTTGGGGAACAACCTCCTTCCCTCAGTTAGAGCATTGAAGATGGGTTGTGGCTGGGTCTTCCAACATGACAATGACCCGAAGCACACAGCCAGGATAACCAAGGAGTGGCTCTGTAAGAAGCATATCAAGGTTCTGGAGTGGCCTAGCCAGTCTCCAGGCCTAAACCCAATAGTAAATCTTTGGAGGGAGCTCAAACTCCGTGTTTCTCAGCGACAGCCCAGAAACCTGACTGATCTAGAAAAGATCTGTGTAGAGGAGTGGGCCAAAATCCCCCCTGCAGTGTGTGCAAACCTGGTGAAAAACTACAGGAAACGTTTGACCTGTGTAATTGCAAACAAAGGCTACTGTACCAAATATTAACATTGATTTTCTCAGATGTTCAAATACTTATTTGCACCAGTAACATACAAATAAATTATTTTAAAAATCATACAATGTGATTTCCAGATTTTCTTTTTAGATTATGTCTCTCACAGTGGACATGCACCTAAGATGAAAATTTCAGACCCCTCCATGATTTCTAAGTGGGATAACTTGCAAAATCACAAGGGGTTCAAATACTTGTTTGCCTGACTGTATTTTTACTCAGTATCGGTGAGTACTCAAAATGAAGTACTCGTTTTGCATAAAGTGGTATCGGTGCGTCCCTATATGAACCTTCACAGCATTCAGGAGTCGTTCACAGGTCGTTCTTTCGTCCAGCAGATGTAACAGACGTTTCTGCCATAATCAATGTTGTTAATCTGACACAGGAGCAGTGACCTGCTTTAACTACACTCACATCATCTGATGTTTAGAGACAAAAAGATGAGCCACAACCAAAAACAGTCAGTGTAATAAACAGACTCAACTGGGTGAGGGGTTCTTCACACCTGTGTAAACATGTAGCTGTTCAAACCAACTTCTCATTTAAAAAATGTAGGCAGCACATATCTTGCTACTGGAAATAAAACACATCTAACTGATAGAAATGTAGACTAGTATAAACACCCGAGTGCCATTTAGTTTTTAGAAAAAATCACAATCCCAGTCATTATTTTCAATATAAATGTATGGACTCTTGGGGGCCCTCTAGTGGCCTTGGGGCCCTAAGCAACTGCTTAATCTACTTATAGGCTGGGCTGGGACTGCTCACCTGTGAAGCAGGTGGAAGACCAACTGCACAGTTCCAGTCTAACTACAGCCCAGATTGCATGTAAAAATATTCTTCAACTGACTGGGTTCACCCAATGCCCAGTCAGGTACTGACAGGTGCTGGTGGCCCCAGTAAGAGACCATCTCCAGGAGTTGGAGTTACTGCCCATGACTCCTTTCCATGAAGCAATGCCATTGAACAGTCCCATCCAGGCCATTCCACTGTATAAAGTGGATTATTTTAGTCAGTGACATGCACCCACCTGGAGATGGCAAACCACCTTTTTCCAGTCAAGAACCATGGCCTCGGTTTTGGAGGAGCTGATTTTCATCCCAGCCACTTCACTTTCGGCTGCAAACCGCCCCAGTGCCTGCTGCAGGTCCTGGCTCGACGAAGCCATCAGGACAACATCATCTGTAAACAGCAGAGATGAGATCCTGTGGTTCCCGAACCAGACCCCCTCCGGCCCCTGGCTGCGCCTAGAAATTCTGTCCATAAATATAATGAACAGAACCAGTGACAAAGGGCAGCCTTGGCGGAGTCCAACATGCACCGGGAACAGGTTTGACTTACTGCCGGCAATGTGAACACAGCTCCTGCTCCGGTCATACAGGGACTGGAAAGCCCAGAACAAAGAGCCCGAGACCCCATACTCCCGGAGCACCCCCCAAAGGACACCACGAGGGACACGGTCGAATGCCTTCTCCAGATCCACAAAACACATGTGGACTGGTTGGGCACACTCCCATGAACCCTCAAGGACCCAATGGAGAGTATAGGACCCAATGGAGGATTGGGTCCTCCTAGGAATTTATTCTCAAATACATTTTCAATTTATATACCCTCTGTTTTTATTGGTTATTCTGGGTTGGTTTTATGGTTTTCTAAGGTCATTACTTTGGTTTTGTTTAGATTTAATGACAATTTATTTGTATGCATACATTGTTTTATTTTATTTATTTCCACATGTACTGTGTCTACCAGCTCATTGTAATCTAAACTACTATAAAACATGTGTCATCAGCAAAGAGAATTAGTTTTAATGATTTTGATACATCAAATATGTTATTTATATAGAGACCGAAAAGCACATATCTTTTAAGTTTGTTTAGCAGGACTGAATGATTCATTGTGTCAAATGCTTTTTTCAGATCAATAAAGATACAAACAGCATGCTTTTTTTGATTCAGTGCATTGGTGATTTCTTCTACTGCTTCAATTATTGCCATGGAAGTCGTTCTTTTTGCTCTGAAGTCTAGTCCAGAAATGAATTATTTTTCTAGAATTTTTAAAGGAAGTAGTGAGATTGGTCTATAATTTGTAAAACAGTGTTTATTTACATTTTTGAATAGTGGTATCATGTTTGCAATTTTTATTTTGCTTGGAAAACAGTTAGACTGAAGAGATAAATTAGAAGTATGGATTAGAGGTTTTACAATGTCATCTATACATTTTTAAAACAATGACACGTCAATATCATGAAAGTCTGTGGAGAATTATTTTTTACATTTTTGAACTACATGTTTGACTTCTTGTTCATTGGTTGCTGAGAGAAAAATTGAGTGAGGGTTCCTCATCATTGTTTCGCTACATTGAGTTTTAGCTTCGCCTGGGACTTCAGCAGCTCTGGGCCAATATGTACAAAAAAAATGTTTAACTGTATTTTTCATATTGTGTTTATCACCATTTATATCATGTAAATAGTTGGGATACTTGGGATAGCTTTTGTTGATCAATGTCTAATTACACTATTTAGTATGTCCCAGGTTCTCCTTATATACTGCATTTTCCGGACTATATGTCATTCTGAAGTAAAAGTCAAAAAAATGCATAATAATGAAGAAAAAAACATAGACTATAACTCACATTCATGGACTATAACTTGCATTTTTTGGTGAAATTTATTTGACAAAATCCGAGACCAAGAGCAGAGATTTTATCTTTAAAGGCAAGTTATAATAACAATAAAATAGAGAACAACAGGCTGAATAGCAGTACAGCACGCAAACGTAACATATAGAACAAACTTAATACGTGTCTGTTTTTACGTAAGATATTAACAGTTAATCAGACATGCTACGCTAACGTAACATATGCGCCTTGTCCACAAACATGAGAGACACGAGAGTTATTTTCTCTGATGTTTACTGTGGTCTTACTTCTTCATCACTGTTCACACCGTAGAACAAACACATCAAATATAACATAAGCTCTGGCTCACATCACATATACACACAAAACTGCACATGAACACATGGAAACCCATAAATAACTAAACAAATGGGTAAAGTTATTTATTGCTTTTTAGTTGACTATTAGCTCTACTGCACCACAAATAAATGTGTTGTTTTTAATAGTTGCTGTCCCTGGGCTTTCAGCTTTACTGTAGGTAACATTTATGTTCCTGGGTTGTCCTTGGGAGAGGTTTAGCCCATATTCAGTTTGCACTTTGAGTTTTTAAGCCTTATTGCTGTGACTGTGTGGCAGCATTTTACGTTTTGTTCTTGGGTGGGGCTATCCCCTCTCAGGTCGTCCTTGTTGGTTTATTTCTACATTTTTACAAACTTATCTGTGTCCTGGGTATTTTCAGCAGTTTTTATGATTTTATCATCTGTACCTTTGGTCACACAAAGACAAAACAGTTTGAGGCTATAACTCCTCCCTTTGAGGGCAGGACTAATATACAGTTGTTTTTTACACATGCAGTGAGTTAGTTTTTGGTAAGAGTGTCCTAAATGTGCTTAAAGGAGGAAAAGAGAGAAGAGTGAGTGTCTTTGTAACCATAGATGGAGATAGCAAAATCTTGTGAGAAGTGGTTTGCTGCCCTTGATTTCAGATGATCTCAGTTGGAATGATATTTTCAACCACGTGTTTATAACTAAAAGTAGAGGATTGTGATGGGAAAACAATCAGTTAAATGCACTATGTTCACTACTTTAACAATAGTCACTGATGCATTGCTAATACTTAATAAGGCACACAAAGGAGCTTTTCCAGAACAAAAAAAAAACCCCAAAACGTTACAAGATAAATAAGCAAATTTAGCAATACATTTTAAACAGTGTTACTAAAGTCCATAAATGGTCATTTTTGGTGTATTCTTCCACCTAACCTTCAGGTGTGATGAGCCCATCCTCAGCAGTTCCTCTTCGATCTAAAAGCAGAATCAGGTGTGTAGATCTTCAACTAGAAACGGCCTACCACTGTAACTGAAATGTGTTGAATTACCTTGTCTAACAGTTCACTCCACATATCTGGATGTGACAGGTCTGCCCCACTCTGGAGTTTCATCGGCATCAGTAGTCTTTTCCCATTAACAGCTTCAGCAGGAGTGAAATATGAGATGCATCAGAGTAAATATATGTACAAGTATACATATATTTACGGTACATTTACAACATTTTCCTCACCTCTGTGACAGAAGAATGGATACAAGCTGGAACATGAAAAATCATTCCAATCGTGATAACTATTTTCCCAAGCACAATGCTGGACTCTTCCATAGTTGTTGGGTCGATTGGTTGCCCAGCTTGCAAAATCATTGGTGCTGCCATCAGACCACCTCCAGGGCTTTCTGTACAGGCCAAGCCAAACATTTCCTGAAGCGATGGAGGCCACTGCAATGTTTTCAGCCTGATTTTCTATCATGGCCAGGTCTGTGTGGTGCTGTCTGCAGTATTTCTGAGCATCCTCCCAGGTCATTGAGGTGAGGACAAAAGTGTAGTTCTTAAAGCCAGGTTCAGTTAAACCTACAAACACAAATACAATGTTCCTCAGTGTAGAACATACTAAAATAGAAAAGATGTCCATGTTTTCAGACAAAGTACTTGAAAGTTACAACTAATTCACTAACCCAACGCCAAGTACAAACACTACGCCACTCATTTACATGTTTGTTTCCATAAAAAAACAAACCATATGCACTTGTTAACAAATGCCCTTGAAAATCCCATATGGGGATGGCATGCAATGTGAAAGTGACAGAAAACAGACGGTCTGGGTAGAAAAGCTCTTGCATCACGTATTTTTGTATGAATACATAATGCAAATCTTCTGTTTGAAACGTTTGTCTAACAATGCAGTTTGGATCAGTTTATTATCAGCAAGACCTCTGTCTGCTTTTTAGGTGCATTATGAACTTGATATATTAATATTCTAAAATGTGTGTGAATGTCAATAATCTTTGTAAAAAATGTGTTTGTAAGAATGCTTCATGCATAAAGCCCAATGAGCAAATATGAGTAGTTCTCAAAAGTGCAAATGTGGCCCTTTAGTCAAGTAGGCTAAATACATGGGAACACAGTGGTGTGCGAGATGGCCTGTCTCAAGGGGCTTATCCTCTAAATAAATATTTCATCTGTAGTGAGTACTACAAACATAGCCATACATTGGACCAGCTGTGCCGCTGCCATGCACCCACCATTAGTCTTACTGAAGATTATAATAATTCTGTTACTTTTTATATGTAAAACATTATTTTTAAATTAATGCTCCAAAAATAGAATTAACAAATGGATCTTTTATTTATAAGTCATGACGTAAGCTGCTAAAGGTTATGACCCAGTCATAAAAAAATACAAGAAAAATCTCACCTGTGAAAGAAACAAAGTAAAGATGAACTGCACAGTTGCCATCAAACCACAGGCCAGAATTCATGTACAAGCATTTTTCAACTGCACTGTTGTAGTCGGGTTGACCCGATGCCCAGTTCTGGTACTGACTGGTGCTGGTGGTCCCAGTAACAGACCATCTCCAGGAGTTGGAGTCATTACCCATGACTCCTTTCCATGAGGCCACGTCATCGAACAGTCCGATCCAGGCATCTCCAGTGTATGTGCTGGGTCTGGTTAGTTTGTCCAGGTCCTCTGTGTTGTGGATGGTGGCCAGGTCAGTGTAGTGCTGTCTGCAGTACTGTTGAGCTTCAGTCCAGGTCATTGCCACGTCAATGAAGTGATACGTGTAGATCACTGTGTGGTAGCACGAAGCCACAGTGAAACCTGGTTTACAGAAAAATATTACTATTAAAGTCAGGCTAAAGCCAAACTATAGACGCACAGCAATTTAAATCATGTGTAAAACAGCATCTATTTTCGTTAAATGCATGTTTAGAAGATGATTTGGGCTAAATCATTTTAAACATAACTAAAACATTAACTAATGTAGAAGCTCCTGGATGAATATAATGAAAAGAACTACAAAGGTCTTACCGTAGAACAGAAAAATCCCAATCATAACAAAAAAGTCACCTGGTACAAGTACCAAACAAGTCACATTTTACTTTACTTCAAAGTAGGTGTACGATAAATCTGCTGTCAATACTCACAGCTGTTTTCAAGACAACAGGCAAAAGATCCTTGTCATATTCAAATAAACACAAATCAACTTACCATTGACTAAAAGTCTTGCAAATAGTGTTGACGTTGTCAGGGATATTCTACTAACACGCTTAACCAACACTGTAGACAAGTCATCTATGACATATGTTCATAATAGAGATATTTAGCACACATCAGAAAATGACCCAGTAATATAACTAGTATAATTTCATTTTGCTGTTAATTAACTATGAATTAATTGTAATCCTTTTAAAGGGATAGTATGTAGCCTGCTCTCTTACTGGTTGAAAAAAGTACCAGTAATGACAATCACATTCTCAGTAAATCAACAGGCCATTCTTCATGTGATAATAATGTGGAATAAGTCACTCACTGAGCTGCAGAGGCTGCACTAGCATAGATTTAGATCTGTAGGGTTCAACATCATGTGGATCATACATTTGGATATTTCTTTCAGTTAATCTCACAAAGAGTTATATAGGCCTTTTCCCTCCATCTGACAAATTCTAAAACATGAACACAACCGGAGGGACATTTCATCGGAGTTGATCAACCTGTTTTTGTTTTTATTTATTACACTTTTAAAAATTTTGCCCACTATAAATGACAGTTACTGTTTTTATAAAAAACAATATAATTTGAATAATATGAAATTGCCCCAGCATCGTTTATTAATCTTTACAAAATGATTATTACTGTTATTATAATGTCTTAAAGGTCCTATACACCATTTTTTCCATGTATTTTAGCAAACTGTGTCTTACCCCAGTACAGATATATTGTAGAAGCAGCTCTTCAGGTCAGAATACATCAGTTGCATGGTGCCTGCCTCTAATTATAAAGCATTTTATTGTCAGATAATCAGGAAGTTAGCATGCTGATTGCTCTTAGCTTTACTGTGAGAACAAAACGCCCCACTGGTGTCTGAGAGTTGTGAAAAGCACTTATAGACTCATTGCATCATAAAACAAGTGAGAAATAACTTTGAACCACTGCAAACCATTGAAAGGCCAAATAAACACCTGTGCCAGAGCCGACTCCACCCATAAGCAAAAAACTAAAAACTGCAACAGAGTGGTCAGTTCCCGGAGGACTGGCAGAGCGGGGCTGTGAGTGTGTTGTGTGGGCTCTGGACTGGTGATGGACAGGTGTCAAACTATGCAACATGGTGCGGACCACAGCGAGAGTCTGCTACAACTGGAGTGGATATCTGTGTTGGATTATGCCTTTTCCCTCACTTCCAGGCACCGACGGGCATGGTGGTGCTCAGTGGCAATCAGCAGAGCCTGTACTGTTGCTGTCACCACTTTGCCTGGACCAGAGCCGGACTGGCCGAGTTAGTGACTGCTCAAGTGGTGCTAGCATCGGAGCTAACAGCTAATATTCTATCAAATCAAACTCTTCAGAAATAACCGCAGCATTTTTTTTTGATAATGTAGTGAGTGGGGTTATCTATTTTCCCCTGCTGCCCTTGAAAGCATCCCTTTGGGCTCCACCCTTGATTCCGAGACTCCTAGTTAGTCACTGTCTCTGTCGAGGCTTTGAAGTGTGTGTCGAGTAATCAGTAAAAATTCAGGCGAGGTGTGGTTCGGAGTGTGGTTTGATGATGTAAGCGATGACGTTCGAATCTTCCTGAAGCACTGCACCACGTGACTTCCATTCAGGAAGTGGTTTGCTGGTTTGGCGCGTGAACTGCGTGTCATTTTAAATATAAAGGCACAGCAAAACGCAACAGAGTCGACACACACATATTGTGTTTGGTGTTTGGTTATGATTTGGATATAAAAGATGGAACCAGTGAAAAACAGAAAGTTTTCTCCCGTTTGGGAGTACTTTGACTTGATTACTCCTAACAAGGTTTGTCTTATGTAGTAATTATAAAATTACACAATGTCTGCTCAGGGCTCACAAAGTATAAACCATTTTGTGCGTGTGTGAGATTGTGATGCAGAGAAACTATTGTCGAGGGTTTTCTCCTTTGATGGAGGTGGGACCAATACTGGAGTAAAGAAGTTGGTATTGGTGCTGCAGTTGGAGGAGGCACATCCCGAATTTTTGAATTATAGCAAATCCTGAAAATGAGGATGTTAACGCGATGAGCAGGAAGGGTGGCATGAGACATGAATGGCATGAGTGTGATGAGATGAAATGAGCATGATAAGCAAGAGCTGTACTAGAGTGGTAGAGAAAGAGCCAAGGAAGCAACAAGTGCAGAGACAGCATGAGCTCACATGACACGAGAGCCAACACAGAATATGTGAGACAACAATGTCATCGCATGAGCTAGCAGGAGTTAGCTAGAGACGAGATGCAAGAGCATCACCTGAGATGATGTAGTAAGCCAGAACAATGAAAATACCTTAAGACCATGCATGGACTATAGGGGCCTCAAAAATATAACTGTCCATTGCCACTCTTTGACTCTGCTTTCACACCGTTCCATGGGTCCACTATCTTTACAAAACTGGATCTCAGAAATGCTTATCATTTGGTATGCATAGGGGAAAGGGATGAATGGAAAACAGCTTTTAAAACTCCACTGGGACACTTTGAGTACTTAGTCATGCCTTTTGGTTTAACCAACGCTCAGGCCTTTTGCCAAGCTCTTATTAGTGATGTGCTACCAGATTTTCTTAATCGTTTTGTCTTTGTGTATTTGGACGATATTCTTATTTTTTCTAAGACCCCACAGGAACACCAGGAACATGTGCACCAGGTCCTTCAGAGACTCCTCGAGAACAAGCTCTATGCGAAAGCACAGAAATGCGAATTCCACTCCAATAAGGTCACTTTTTTGGGCTTTATTGTTGGGAGTGGACAGGTTAAGGCTGATCCGGAGAAAGCAAAAGCGGTGACTGATTGGCCGATGCCCAGCAGCAGAAAGCAGTTACAGAAGTTTATTGGATAAGCAAACTTTTACCGATTTAGAGAGGAGAGGTAAGTTTAGTCAGGGATGCCATAACGTGACTAAACAGTTTTGTTAGACCCCAGAACCTCAGTCTGCCTTCACCCAGCTGAAAGACATGTTTACTTCTGTTCTAGTCCTGCACCAGCCCAATCCCTCTCTCTAGTTTGTCATGGAGAAGGATGCTTCAGAGACGGGAGTTGGGGCAATACTCTCTCAAAGGTTTGACCAACACAATCATTTGTACCCTTGTGCCTTTTTCTCACGATGTCATGACTGCACCTCCTGAGGTTAATTACAATGTGGGGGACCGAGAATTGTTATTGAAACCTCCCCCTGGAGGAATGACACCTCTGATTGGAGGGGGCTGTGCATCCTTTCCTGGTTTGGACAGACCATAAAAATTTGGATTATACACAGTCCACTAAACATCTGAACTCACAGGAAGCTTGCTGGTCACTTTTTTTTCAGCAGATTTAACTTTATCCTCACTTATCGTCCAGGGTCCCATAATGTAAAGCCTGATGTGCTCTCACGCCAGTTCTCCCAGGAAGACACTCCTACTTCTACTTCTGTGGTCGCTGCTGTAAGCTGGGACATTGAAAATCTGGTGTGGGAGGTTCAACACACTCAGCCTGACCCAGGTAATGCCCCACATCTCCGAGCTTCTCTTTTTATTCCAGATCAGGGGTCGGCAACCCGGCTTTGGAGCCGCATGCGGCTCTTTCATCCTTATACTGCGGATCTCTGTGGCTTGGGATAATAAATAAAAAGTATTTAATTGAAGTGTATTTTATTTGTGTTAGTTCTTTTTTATTGTAGTTTAAATTTGAAGATTATTGTGATCTTGAAATATAAGCGTGACACTTGCAGAAAAACGTTATGCCTCACAGACACAGCTCACAGTCCTGCGTAAAGACACAGCCCCGATTTTCAGACGCTGTGCAGAGGGTCAGGAGCAGGAGGATCTTCCCCGAAGTAACTTTTTCCCATCCCTCATGACACACTAATAAGCTTGTCCGCAGATATATAATGAAAATCCTGAGAAGAAATCACCACAGGAATCCATTTAATATAATGGCGAGTATATTATATCTGTGCTAGATCTGCTCTTGTCTCCGCAATGACGTATCATGTATAACACATCAGACACGTCGCACAAAAGTAGAGCCACAAGCCAGTGAAAATGAGCAAAAACAAAAGTCTTTGGAGAAGTTGTTTGCAGAGGGGAAAAGGCCAACTGAGGAGCCAGAAGAGGAGACTATGCCCTCCAAGAAAAAGAAAGATAAATTTAACAGACAATACCAGGAGTCCTGCTTAAAATATGGGTTTGTCGCTATAAGTGAGTCTCACGCGCCGAGTCTCACGCGCCGAGTCTCACGCGCCGAGTCTCACGCGCCGAGTCTCACGCGCCGAGTCTCACGCGCCGAGTCCGCTCTGTGTCATATGCGGGAAAAGCAAATGAGGCAATGAAACCTTCAAAACTACTTTGGCACATGGAGAGTAAGCACCCGGGATTAAAAGATAAGCCTTTAGAGTTTTTGGAAAGAAATTGCGGAGCAGACTGGACATAAGAAACACAATGCGGGAATCATTGTCTCCCATCACTTTTAGATGGGACCAACTCATCGCAAAGCAACAAGCGCAGGGCTCCCACTGATTCAGCAGTATAGTGAGTTGTATTTTTAATGCACTTAACTTATTTTTGCCATATTTATCTGCCATGCGTAGAAGGCTGGTCTGTGAAAATAAAACTTATATTATTCTGGTCCATGGTGCAAAAAAGGTTGGGGACCACTGTCATAAGCACACTATAGTTGTTTACACAGAGCGTAAAAGTAAAAAAACAAAACAATATATACAGTGTTACCTTCATTTTAGATGTCGAAAAATATTTGCAGCTCCCAGTGTTTTTTTTTTCCGTGGAAACCGGGTCCAAATGGCTCTTTGGGTGTTAAAGGTTGCCGACTCCTGTTCCAGATGCTGCCTGCTCTAAGGTACTGGAATGGGTCCATCAATTCACCTGCCATCGCTACTTCTGGTGGCCAACCATCGACAAAGGCACTAGAGCCTATGTTTTAGCCTGCCAAGTTTGTGCCAGGGGCAAAGCCTCCCACTCGCTGCCCTCTGGTCTGCTCCAACCGTTGCCTGTTCCAAAACTCCCTTAGTCACACATCGCAGTTCGGAACCGGCCTCCCTCCATCTCGAGGTAACACTGTAATACTCACAACTCCTCAACATCAGCCAGGTCAGTCAGTCTGGTTATCCTCAAGAAACATTCCACTTAAGACTGACTCACAGAAGCTCTTTCCTCACTTTTTCGGACCTTTCAAAATCACCAAGGTCATAAGCCCATCTGCTGTTCGCCTTCAGTTGCCTCCTTCCCTTCGCATCCACCTCACTTTTGACCTGTCACAACTCAAACCTGTTCACTCCAGGGATCTGTGCTCTCCAGCCGAACCGCCTCCTTGTTTAAGGATTAGCACCCGGCTTTCTCAGTCCGGCGACTCATTGACGTTCATCGGCGGGGCAGGGGGTTGCAGTACCTGGTGGACTGGGAATAGGTGGAAATGGTCCCAAGGAGCCTAGTTGTGTGCCCAGGGCTCATATTCTGGACCCTGATTTGGTCAGAGACTTTCAGTTGGCCCATCCTGACAAGCTGGTGGAACCCCAATTATGATTTACCCTACAAATTTATAATACTATGAAAGTCTTACCCTTGAGCAGGAAAATCACAGTCATATCAACATAAATCTTCCATAGATACTATTGACTATTATGTCAAGTCAACAGCATCAACATTAAGCTTGCTGCTCTGAGCACCACTTCACAGACATTCAAATCAACACAAATATGCGCAAACCATATCTTACAAATCCATTTACCCTTTGTGTCCTTTTTAAGAATTTCTTTAATAGAAAATCAGTTATGTTTTTTTTCAATAGGCTTCTCAGGCAGGTGGCCCAGGAACCCCAAACCAAGTTATTATAGTAATCTTTGTTGTCAGGAATCACGCAAACATTTTGGTTTCCAGAATTAACTCTTTGTGGGATTTTATGTATTTTTTTTTCATAGAAAATCTGTGATTTTTTTTCAATAGCTTCTAAGTCAAATAACCTAAGAACCCCCAAGCCAAGTTATTATAGTAGTCTTAGTTCTCAGGTGTGCGTGAAGGCAAGGCAAAGTAAGTTTATTATGCTTTTTTTGTATAGCATAATGTTTATTCAAAGTGATTTACAGAATAAGAAAGACATTAAAATCACAATACAACAAATCAAAACATACATAATCACAAATAATCATCATAAAATTCACATTAAAAGAAAAGAGTGCAGAATAAAAATCATTCACTCATGTGCACAGCTAAACAGAACTATTTTGAGTGTGGATTTAAACATTGTCAAAGTAGAGGCCTGTCTCACATTTTCAGAAAGACTGTTCCAGGTTTTAGCTGCATAAAACTGAAACGCTGATTCCCCATGTTTAGTCCTGACTCTGGGCACAAGCAGGAGGCCGGTCCCTGAAGTCCTCAGAGATGGTTCATGTTGCTCTAACATGTGGGAGATGTACTTTGGTGCTGGGCCATGGAGAGAATTATTCACAAGCAGAGCTGCTTTCAAGTCTATTCTCTGAGCAAGAGGGAGCCAGAGACCTGAGAACTGGACTTATGTGCTCATATTTCCTAGAGAGAGAGAAAGAGAGAGAGGGAGAGAGAGAGAGAGCTCTGGCTGCAGGGGTGTTATTTGTGTTGTGGAACTGATGACATTTTTAATGCCCTGAATCTCGTCATTAAAGAATTCTGCAAACTCAGAGTTTGCAGTGGAGCAGTGGAGCTAGAGGGTTTGTTAATCTGTTAATCTGTTGTTACTGTTGCAAATGGAACATGAGTCTAGTAATGTCCAAAAAATACCTCTCATTGCTCTACATAAACTGTGGTTGTACATGTGGATCTTTTCTCTCTAAATCTCATAATGAACCTGGAGCTTTGACTTGCACCATTCCCGCTCGGCCTTCCAGCACTCCCTTTTTCATGCCCTGACCATCATTCCTCCATGGCGCTTTCCACTTATCTTTAATATTCCTTTGGTAAGCTAAGGGCTCTTTGTTGGTTTATTGTTTTCACATTTTTTGACTGGACAGTAATTATTATATAGAGATACAAATGTGTTAAAGAAGTGTCGGTCTACATTTGTTTTGTAAAAATTGAGGTCCAGTCCTGTTCCTTTAAACTATTGTCAAAAGCATTCATGATCTCTTCAGTTCTCATATGTTTATAAGTCACCTTCTTGTCCTCTTAGATTTTTTTTTTTTTATTCAGTCATAGAGGGTAAACCCAGGTAAGTGATCAGTGATGTCACATATTAACAAGCCATTAGGTGTTTGGTTTCCCATAATATTAGTAAAGATGTTATCAATTATTTTTGCACTGTGTGACATTATTCTCTCTGTAATTACAAACAAAGGCTACTGTACCAAATATTAACATTGATTTTCTCAGATGTTCAAATACTTATTTGCAGCAGTAACATACAAATAAAGTATTTTAAAAATCATACAATGTGATTTCCAGATTTTCTTTTTAGATTATGTCCCTCACAGTGGACATGCACCTAAGGCAGTGGTTCTTAACTTGGGTTCGATCGAACCCTAGGGGTTCGGTGGAGGTCAAGACACGCACCCGACTCATATGATTCATGGACTGCGAACGTCTCCAGACGCTGGCCGTGTCCCAATTCGACAAATGCACGACATAAAAATGACATAAAAATGAAGAAAAGGAACAGACTTTGCTGTGAAAATAACATGAGGGTGGCCAAGGTGAAGCCATGCATTTCTGAACTGGTCTCTCAAAGGCAACAGCAGAAGTCACAATGATTTCCAGTAAATATTCATTATTATTCTAGCCTGATGGAAATTACTTGATGGGTGTGTGTTAAAATGTTAAAAATTATAAATAGCATAAATACAATAAGTTGATTATTGGAATACATAAGGTTAAAAATTAAAATAATTTCAGTGTGGTAGTATTAAAAAAAAGTCATGTCTTTATAAAAAGGTATGTATGTAATTTGTGAGTTCATGCATTGTATTGGTTTTATTCTTTGAACACAGTGATGTTAATGCATGGTTCATTTTGTGCACCAGTAAAACATTCATATGTCTTGAATTTGAAAAAAATATATTTTATTTTTCAATAAAGAAGGGTTCGGTGAATGTGCATATGAAACTGGTGGGGTTCAGTACCTCCAACAAGGTTAAGAACCACTGACCTAAGGTGAAAATTTCAGACCTCTCCATGATTTCTAAGTGGGAGAACTTGCAAAATCACAAGGGGTTCAAATACTTATTTGCCTCACTGTATTTTTACTCAGCATCGGTGAGTACTCAAAATAAAGTACTCGTTTTGCATAAAGTGGTATCGGTGCGTCCCTTTATGAACCTTCACAGCATTCAGGAATCGTTCACAGGTCGTTCTTTCGTCCAGCAGATGTAACAGATGTTTCTGCCATAATCAACGTTGTTAATCTGACACAGGAGCAGTGATCTGCTTTAACTACACTCACATCATCTGATGTTTAGAGACAAAAAGATGAGCCACAACCAAAAACAGTCAGTGTAATAAATGGACTCAACTGGGTGAGGGGTTCTTCACACCTGTGTAAACATGTAGCTGTTCAGACCAACTTCCCATTCAAAAAATGTAGGCAGCACATATCTTGCTACTGGAAATAAAACACATCTAATTGATAGAAATGTAGACTAGTATAAACACCCGAGTGCCATTTAGTTTTTTTTAGAAAAAAACACAATCCCAGTCATTATTTTTAATATAAATGTATGGGCTCTTGGGGGCCCTCTAGTGGCCTTGGGGCCCTAAGCAACTGCTTAATCTACTTATAGGCTGGGCCGGGACTGCTCACCTGTGAAGCAGGTGGAAGACCAACTGCACAGTTCCAGTCTAACTACAGCCCAGAATGCATGGAAAAAAATATTCTTCAACTGACTGGGTTCACCCAATGCCCAGTCAGGTACTGACAGGTTCTGGTGGCCCCAGTAAGAGACCATCTCCAGGAGTAAGAGTTACTGCAGGTCCAGGCATCCCTGCATCTGCAAACAGCAGAGATAAGATCCCGTGGTTCCCGAACCAGACCCCCTCTGGCCCCTGGCTGCACCTAGAAATTCTGTCCATAAATATAATGAACAGAACCGGTGACAAAGGGCAGCCTTGGCGAAGTCCAACATGCACCGGGAACAGGTCTGACTTACTGCGGGCAATGTGAACACAGCTCCTGCTCCAGTCATACAGGGACTGGACAGCCCTTAACAAAGAGCCCGGGACCCCATACTCCCGGAGCACCCCCCAAAGGACACCACGAGGGACACGGTCGAATGCCTTCTCCAGATCCACAAAAGACATGTGGACTGGTTGGGCACACTCCCATGAACCCTCAAGGACCCAATGGAGAGTATAAGACCCGATGGAGGATTGGGTCCTCCTAGGAATTTATTCTCAAATACATTTTCAATTTATATACCCTCAGTATTTATTGGTTATTCTGGGTTGGTTTTATGGTTTTCTAAGGTCATTACTTTGGTTTTGTTTAGATTTAATGACAATTTATTTGTATGCATACATTGTTTTATTTTATTTAATTCCACATGTACTGTGTCTATCAGCTCATTGTAATCTAAACTACTATAAAACATGTGTCATCAGCAAAGAGAATTAGTTTTAATGATTTTGATACATCAAATCATGTTATTTATATAGAGACCGAAAAGCACATATTATTTAAGTTTGTTTAGCAGGACTGAATGATTCATTGTGTCAAATGCTTTTTTCAGATCAATAAAGATACAAACAGCATGCTTTTTTTGATTCAGTGCATTGGTGATTTCTTCTACTGCTTCAATTATTGCCATGGAAGTCGTTCTTTTTGCTCTGAAGCCGTATTGGCTCATTTATTATTTGATGTTTATTAACAAACTTTTCTAGTCAAGAAATTAATTATTTTTCTAGAATTTTTTAAGGAAGTAGTGAGATTGGTCTATAATTTGTAAAACAGTGTTTATTTCCATTTTTGAATAGTGGTATCATGTTTGCAATTTTTATTTTGCTTGGTAAACAGTTAGACTGAAGAGATACATTAGAAGTATGGATTAGAGGTTTTACAATGTCATCTATAACTTTTTAAACCAATGACATGTCAATATCATGAAAGTCTGTGGAAAATTTATTTTTACATTTTTAAACTACATGTTTGACTTCTTGTTCATTGGTTGCTGAGAGAAAAATTTAGTGAGGGTTCCTCATTATTGTTTCACTACATTGAGTTTTAGCTTGGCCTGGGACTTCAGCAGTTCTGGGCCAATATGTACAAAAAAATGTTTAACTGTATTTTTCATATTGTATTTATCACCATTTATATCATGTAAATAGTTGGGATACTTAGCTTTTTTTCCCCTCCCCGAACCGCCACCTTAACGTGGTGGAGGGGTTTGAGTACCCGAATGATCCTGAGAGCTATGTTGTCGGGGGCTTTATGCCCCTGGTAGGGTCACCCATGGCAAACAGGTCCTCGGAGACGGGTCTGACTAAGAGCGGTTCAGAAGCCCATCATGAATAGAGTAACAACGAGGCCAGTTACGTCGCCCGGACTGGCGTTACCGGGGCCCCACCCTGGAGCCAGGCCTGGGGTGGGTGCTCGGCAGCGAGCGCCTGGTGGCTGGGCCTTTCCCCACGGGGCCCGGTCGGGCCCAGCCCGAAGAAACGACGTGGGGCCGTCCTCCCGTGGACCCACCACCTGCGGGAGGAGCCATGAGGGGCGGGTGCGGAGAGATCCGGGCAGCAGTCGAAGGCGGGGACCTCGACGACCGGATCTCCGGACATGGAGACTAGCTCTGGGGACATGGAATGTCACCTCGCTGGGGGGGAAGGAGCCTGAGCTTGTGCGGGAGGTTGAGCGTTACCGGCTAGATATAGTCGGCCTCACCTCCACGCACAGCTTGGGCTCTGGAACCCAACTTCTTGAGAGGGGTTGGACTCTCCATTTCTCTGGCGTTGCCCGCGGGGAGCGGCGGCGAGCTGGTGTGGGCTTGCTCATTGCCCCACAGCTCAGCCGCTGCGTGTTGGGGTTCACTCCGGTGAACAAGAGGGTCGCGTCCCTGCGCCTTCGGGTCGGGGACAGGTCTCTCACTGTTGTGTCGGCCTACGGGCCTAACAGCAGTGCAGAGTACCCGGCCTTCTTGGAGTCCCTGGGAGGGGTACTAGACAGTGCACCAACAGGGGACTCCGTTGTTCTCCTGGGGGACTTCAACGCCCATGTGGGTAACGACAGTGACACTTGGAGGGGCGTGATTGGGAGGAACGGCCTCCCCGATCTGAACCCGAGCGGTGTTTTGTTATTGGACTTCTGTGCTAGTCACAGCTTGTCCATAACAAACACCATGTTCGAGCACAAGGGTGTCCATCGGTGCACATGGCACCAGGACACTCTAGGTCGGAGGTCGATGATCGACTTTATTGTCGTGTCATCTGACCTTCGACCACGTGTCTTGGACACTCGGGTGAAGAGAGGGGCTGAGCTGTCAACTGATCACCATCTGGTGGTGAGTTGGATCCGCTGGCGGAGGAGGAAGCCGGACAGACCTGGCAGGCCCAAGCGCATTGTGAGGGTCTGCTGGGATCGTCTGGCAGAGCCCTCTGTCAGGGGGGTCTTCAACTCTCACCTCCGGGAGAGCTTCTCCCTGATCCCGGGGGAGGTTGGAGACATGGACTCCGAGTGGGCCATGTTCTCCACCTCTATTGTCGATGCGGCTGCTCGTAGCTGTGGTCGTAAGGTCTGTGGTGCTTGTTGCGGCGGCAATCCCCGAACCCGGTGGTGGACACCGGAAGTAAGGGATGCCGTCAAGCTGAAGAAGGAGTCCTATCAAGCCTTGTTGGCTCGTTGGACTCCTGAGGCAGCTGATGAGTACCGGCGGGCCAAGCGTGCCACGGCTCGGGCAGTCACAGAGGCAAAAACTCGGGGTTGGGAGGAGTTCGGGGAGGCCATGGAGGAGGACTATCGGATGGCCTCAAAGAGATTCTGGCAAACCGTCCGACGCCTCAGGAGGGGAAAGCAGTGCTTCACCAACACTGTTTACAGTGCGGGTGGAGAGCTGCTGACTTCGACTGGGGATGTTGTCGGGCGGTGGAAGGAATACTTTGAGGATCTCCTCAATCCCACTGTCACGTCTTCCGAGGAGGAAGCAGAAACTGGGGACCCAGAGGCGGACTCGTCCATCACCCTGGCTGAAGTCACTGAGGTGGTTGGCAAGCTCCTCGGTGGCAAGGCTCCGGGGGTGGACGAGATCCGTCCTGAGTACCTCAAGTCTCTGGATGTTGTGGGACTGTCTTGGCTGACACGTCTCTGCAACATCGCGTGGCGGTCGGGGACAGTACCTGTGGAATGGCAGACCGGGGTGGTGGTCCCTCTGTATAAGAAGGGGGACCGGAGGGTGTGTTCCAATTACAGGGGAATCACACTCCTCAGCCTTCCCGGTAAGGTCTATTCCAGGGTACTGGAGAGGAGAATCCGACCGATAGTCGAACCTCGGATCCAGGAGGAGCAGTGTGGTTTTCGTCCTGGTCATGGAACACTGGACCAGCTCTATACTCTCCATCGGGTCCTCGAGGGCTCATGGGAGTATGCCCAACCAGTCCACATGTGTTTTGTGGATCTGGAGAAGGCATTCGACCGTGTCCCTCGTGGTGTCCTTTGGGGGGTGCTCTGGGAGTATGGGGTCCGGGGCTCTTTGCTAAGGGCTGTCCGGTCCCTGTATGACCGGAGCAGGAGCTGTGTTCGCATTGCCGGCAGTAAGTCAGACCTGTTCCCGGTGCATGTTGGACTCCGCCAGGGCTGCCCTTTGTCACCGGTTCTGTTCATTATATTTATGGACAGAATTTCTAGGCGCAGCCAGGGGCCGGAGGGGGCGTGGTTTGGGAACCGCAGGATTTCATCTCTGCTGTTTGCAGATGATGTTGTCCTGATGGCTTCTTCGAGCCAGGACCTGCAGCAGGCACTGGGGCGGTTTGCAGCCGAGTGTGAAGCGGCTGGGATGAGAATCAGCTCCTCCAAATCCGAGGCCATGGTTCTCGACTGGAAAAAGGTGGTTTGCTCTCTCCGGGTGGGTGGTGAGTCTCTGCCCCAAGTGGAGGAGTTCAAGTATCTCGGGGTCTTGTTCACGAGTGAGGGAAGGATGGAGCGGGAGATTGACAGGCGGATCGGTGCAGCGTCTGCAGTGATGCGGTCGCTGTATCGGTCCGTTGTGGTAAAGAAGGAGCTGAGCCGGAAGGCGAAGCTCTCGATTTACCGGTCAATCTACGTTCCTACCCTCACCTATGGTCATGAGCTTTGGGTAATGACCGAAAGGACAAGATCGCGGATACAAGCGGCTGAAATGGGCTTCCTCCGCAGAGTGGCCGGGCGCACCCTTAGGGATAGGGTGAGGAGCTCGGTCACACGGGAGGAGCTCGGAGTAGAGCCGCTGCTCCTACACGTTGAGAGGAACCAGCTGAGGTGGCTCGGGCATCTGCTCAGGATGCCTCCTGGACGCCTCCCTAGGGAGGTGTTCTGGGCATGTCCCACCGGGAGGAGGCCCCGGGGAAGACCCAGGACACGCTGGAGGGACTATGTCTCTCGGCTGGCCTGGGAACGCCTTGGGGTCCCACCGGAGGAGCTGGAGGACGTGTCCGGGGTGAGGGAAGTCTGGGAGTCCCTGCTTAGACTGCTGCCCCCGCGACCTGGCCCCGGATGAGCGGAAGAAAATGGATGGATGGATACTTAGCTTTTGTTGATCCATGTCTAATTGCCCTATTTAGTATGTCCCAGGTTCTCCTTATATACTGCATTTTCCGGACTATATGTCATTCTGAAGTAAAAGTAAAAAAAAGCATAATAATGAAGAAAAAATCATAGATTATAACTCGCATTCATGGACTATAACTTGCATTTTTTGGTGAAATTTATTTGACAAAATCCGAGACCAAGAGCAGAGATTTTATCTTTAAAGGCAAGTTATAATAATATCAATAAAAAAGAGAACAACAGGCTGAATAGCAGTACAGCACGCTAAGGTAACATATAGAACCCACATATGTGTCTGGTATGTGTACGTAAGATATTAACAGTTAATCAGACACGCTACGCTAACGTAACATATACAAACACGAGAGACACGAGAGTTATTTTCTCTGATGTTTACTGTGGTCTTACTTCTTCATTACTGTTCACACCGTAGAACAAACACATCAAATATAACATAAGCTCTGGCTCACATCACATATACACACAAAACTGCACATGAACACATGGAAACCCATAAATAACTAAACAAATGGGTAAAGTTATTTATTGCTTTTTAGTTGACTATTAGCTCTACTGCACCACAAATAAATGTGTTGTTTTTAATAGTTGCTGTCCCTGGGCTTTCAGCTTTACTGTAGGTAACATTTATGTTCCTGGGTCGTCCTTGGGAGAGGTTTAGCCCATATTCAGTTTGCACCTTGAGTTTTTAAGCCTTATTGCTGTGACTGTGTGGCAGCATTTTACATTTTGTTTTTGGATGGGGCTATCCCCTCTCAGGTTGTCCTTATTGGTTTATTTCTACATTATTACAAACTTATCTGTGTCCTGGGTATTTTCAGTAGTTTTTATGATTTGATCATCTGTACCTTTGGTCACACAAAGACAAAGCAGTTTGAGGCTATAACTCCTCCCTTTGAGGGCAGGACTAATATACAGTTGTTTTTTACACATGCAGTGAGTTAGTTTTTGGTAAGAGTGTCCTAAATGTGCTTAAAGGAGGAAAAGAGAGAAGAGTGAGTGTCTTTGTAACCATAGATGGAGATAGCAAAATCTTGTGAGAAGTGGTTTGCTGCCCTTGATTTCAGATGATCTCAGTTGGAATGATATTTTCAACAACGTGTTTATAACTAAAAGTAGAGGATTGTGATGCGAAAACAATCAGTTAAATGCACTATGTTCACTACTTTAACAATAGTCACTGATGCATTGCTAATACTTAATAAGGCACACAAAGGAGCTTTTCCAGAACAAAAAAACCCCAAAACGTTACAAGATAAATAAGCAAATTTAGCAATACATTTTAAACAGTGTTACTAAAGTCCATAAATGGTCATTTTTGGTGTATTCTTCCACCTAACCTTCAGGTGTGATGAGCCCATCCTCAGCAGTTCCTCTTCGATCTAAAAGCAGAATCAGGTGTGTAGATCTTCAACTGTACCTGTAACTGTACCACTGTAACTGAAATGTGTTGAATTACCTTGTCTAACAGTTCACTCCACATATCTGGATGTGACAGGTCTGCCCCACTCTGAAGTTTCATTGGCATCAGTAGTCTTTTCCCATTAACAGCTGCAGCAGGAGTGAAATATGAGATGCATCAGAGTAAATATATGTACAAGTATACATATATTTACATTTACAACATTTTCCTCACCTCTGTGACAGAAGAATGGATACAAGCTGGAACATGAAAAATCATTCCAATCGTGATAACTATTTTCCAAAACACAATGCTGGACTTCTCCGTAGTTGTTGGGTCGACTGTTTTCCCAGCTTGTAACATTGCTGGTGCTGCCATCAGACCACCTCCAGGGCTTTCTGTACAGGCCAAGCCAAGCCTTTCCTAATGTGATGGAGGCCACTGCCATGTTTTCAGTCTGATTTTCTATCATGGCCAGGTCTGTGTGGTGCTGTCTGCAGTATTTCTGAGCATCCTCCCAGGTCATGAGGGTGGGGACATAAGTGTAGTTCTTAAAGCCAGGTTCAGTTAAACCTACAAACACAAATACCATGTACCTCATGCATTTTTTAGACTAAAGTCTAATGCAATTATTTCTTCTCATCAACATTCTGTTTAAAACATGACCCAGTCATAAAAAAATAAAAAATCTCACCTGTGAAACAAACAACGTAAAGACGATCTGCACAGTTGCCATCAAACCACAGGCCAGAATTCATGTACAAGCATTTTTCAACTGCACTGTTGTAGTCGGGTTGACCCGATGCCCAGTTTTGGTACTGACTGGTGCTGGTGGTCCCAGTAACAGACCATGTCCAGGAGTTGGAGTCATTACCCATGACTCCTTTCCATGAAGCCACGTCATCGAACAGTCCGATCCAGGCATCTCCAGTGTATGTGCTGGGTCTGGTTAGTTTATCCAGGTCCTCTGTGTTATGGATGGTGGCCAGGTCAGTGTAGTGCTGTCTGCAGTACTGTTGAGCTTCAGTCCAGGTCATTGCCACGTCGATGAAGTGATACATGTAGATCACTGTGTGGTAGCATGAAGCCACAGTAAAACCTGGTTAATACAAACATTAGTTTAGATTAAGGCAAACTGCACACCAATTGCAATCTTCAATCTGGTGAAAAAGTACATGTATTTAATAACTGTTATACATCTGAATATTACATATGGAAATGCAATTTATTGGTAATTCTCCAAAATATT
Organism: Periophthalmus magnuspinnatus; assembly: GCF_009829125.3. Classification (NCBI taxonomy): domain Eukaryota; kingdom Metazoa; phylum Chordata; class Actinopteri; order Gobiiformes; family Gobiidae; genus Periophthalmus; species Periophthalmus magnuspinnatus. The sequence continues at coordinate 5,150,127 of NC_047132.1, forward strand.
GAATAGTTCTTTGTTACCATGAGATTACTTTTTAAATTGTGGAGCAAAGTGCCCTTTGCAAACTTAACCATCCATCCATTTTCTTCCGCTTATCCGGGGCCGGGTCGCGGGGGCAGCAGTCTAAGCAGGGACTCCCAGACTTCCCTCACCCCGGACACGTCCTCCAGCTCCTCCGGTGGGACCCCAAGGCGTTCCCAGGCCAGCCGAGAGACATAGTCCCTCCAGCGTGTCCTGGGTCTTCCCCGGGGCCTCCTCCCGGTGGGACATGCCCAGAACACCTCCCTAGGGAGGCGTCCAGGAGGCATCCTGAGTAGATGCCCGAGCCACCTCAGCTGGTTCCTCTCAACGTGTAGGAGCAGCGGCTCTACTCCGAGCTCCTCCCGTGTGACCGAGCAAACTTAACCAATTGTCTAATAAATGGGATCAAACCCAATATCACATAATATCACATCACAACAAAGAAATTCCTATATTTCACTAGGAATATTTAACTTCAGAATTACTCAGTGTGTCTGTAATTACCATCTCATCTGACGTACACGTGTACTAAGCCTAATTTATAGGTATATTAATTAAATGACAACAAAACTTGACAAAAGCATTGGCCCTTACCATAGATCAGGAAAATCAAAAACATGATAAATGACATCCCAATTAAAAGCTTTAGATGATCAGTAAACGGGAAAAGTCTGACACTGAGTTTTTGTGGCTGCGAGTGCTTGTTATCTTATCTCACTCAAACATATTCAAATAAACATTAATACAGTCAAATTAGAGGACTGACCAGTGTCCAGTCCAAACAATGGCCTTATCAATACAAGTGTTATTTAGCTAATTTCTTTGAAAATGTATATATATATATATATATATATATATATATATATATATATATATATATGATATATATATATCATTGCCATTGTCATGTTGTGGAATAAGTTTCATGTCAGTTTTGATGCTCTAAGTCCCCTCACATTGCTCACTCCCCCTTCAGAGCACTAGTTTTCACAGTTGAAAACTTTCTCCAGATCCGCAAATCACTTTAGGTGAACTTTTAAATCCTTGAAATAAAAAAATAAAAAAAATACTTGAAATACACAATTGTGAGCTTAGCTAAAAGAGCTTTACCTATTTGTCATGCCCTGGGTTAACAGCTACTGACACGTACTTTGTTATTTCAACATCTTGGATTCTGACAATGCACACTTTCTCTGGGTGGATTGAAAATGGTTTTGTACACGTTATTGCCCCTGTAAAGAAATTTTCCCTTTGCATTTGACCCATCCTTCAATGCAACATCTCCTCAGGCACAGTGAGCACTTGGCAAGGCAAGTTTATTTGTATAGCACAATTCATACATTTTTTTATTCTGCTTTGCAGAATAAAAAACCCCCATTAAAAACACACAAATCAAAAGATCACAAATAATCATCATAAAATTAACATTAAAACAGAATGTAGAATAAAAACCTTTCAGTCATATGCACAGCTAAACAGAACCATTTGGAGCCTGGATTTAAACATTGTCCAAGTAGAAGCCTGTGTCACATCTTCAGGAAGTCTTCCTGGTTCTAGTCAGGACCCAAGCAACAGTGTTCTGGCTGTAATGCAACTGTCTTAAGGCTCATTTGGAGAGGCCAGTGAGCAGGACGTTACAATAGTTTCTCTGTCTGGTTCTGACAGTAAGTGCTGGAGAAAGTTGTTTTGCATCCACACACTGATCTTTTGGATGCAGTGGCAGAGTGAATCCACTGGTCCATATTCACCTGCTGCAGTGAGACACAGATCTGAGCGTCATCTGCAGAGTTGTGGCTTGAGGCTTTTTCAAAGTGTATCATTTCCATGAGCAGTGCATTTGTGTTGTCATCGTGTCATGTGTGTCATCATGTGTCTCATTCAAACAACTGGAGGAAAAACAGACGGATCAAAGAAGACACAGAAATGATCAGACAGAGCAACATCCACCACATTAACATTTGAAATATTTACTCCTTTTGTAATAAGCAGGTCCAGAGTGTGTCCACTTGTTGCAGTGTTGACCTTTGGTCCATGTTTTGGGTTGATGAGAGAAACCAGAGTGCACACAGAGAAACATCCATTCCACAGAGAAAGGCCAGCGTGACCCGGGGATTGAACCCGGAGTCTTGATATGAAGTGTGAGTGCTAACCACTCAGCCACTGTGATGCCATGTATAGACCTCATTTGCTATCAAGATCAGCAACCCTATGCAAAATTACATAACCAAATGGAGGGTACAATTAATGGCGGAACACATGGCAACTTCTTGAATAAGGTCAATCCATGCAGCAGCAATCTGAGTCCAAATACAGCCATTCAGTTTTCCAGACATGCATGTAAATATTGTGACTCTTCACCTGGTTGAGGTTGATTTGATGAAAAGCTACCCCCAGGTCTTGACATAGGCTAAAATCCACAAGGCTTTTGGACTGTTTGAATTCGATACCAGTGCAACTTTTTGCAGCTTTTTTCATATTATAATGGTCTTCCCTCACCAAAACATGCCTGAAGTGGTTTTCTAACATTCAGTCCTTAAGCCTACGTAACCAGAAATCCTTCTGCAGCGCTCCCACCACATGGCCCCTCTCTTCTCACCTGTCCATTCACAGAACAGCATGTAGCAAAGCAACTGTGTGAAAAAGAAAACTGAAACTAATTAAAATTGTGTGTTATGTGTTACCCCATAAAAGTTTAATACACTGCCTTTAAACCTTACCAGATGGCAAATCACAAAAATCTGTTTTAGACTTGAGGCCCCTATTTATAGCTTCTGAAATAATATAGCTATTTGCATAGTAATGTGTGTGAAATACATTTGGTTTAATTGGCAACTCCTTGGTCTGGTTTGTATAACCTTTGAACTCCTTTCACTTAGACAACTGGTTTGAAATGCTAATGCACATTCAAATACAGTACATTTGAATGTGCTTGGGCTGAAAGGATAATATGTTCCTGTGCTACAATTGTAATGAGAACTATAGCAAAAGAAAAACATAAAGTCTGTCAACTGGAAAAAAAAAACAAAAAACAAAAAACTTTGTAGGAGTGAAGACCTTTTGCTGCTCATCCAAGCCTCTGCAGTTCTGGTCAGATTACTGTACTTCTGTATTTTGCGTTTGTGGGGGGGATACAACAGATGCTCTGCTTAAGCTTCAACGAAGTGATTTGTATAGACAAATATTTGCAAACCACCCTGACCTCATCTGGTGAGCGAGTCCCTTCTTACAACATTATTAACAACAGCAGACATGGGCAAACTATGGCCCAGGGGCCACACATGGTCCTTTGGGCTTATTAATCCGGCCTGCCGAACGTGACCAAATTATATTATAATAGGTAAGGGTCTGCTGTGTTTATTTAATAAATTAATTATTAATTTAATTCATTAACTTGGAAAACAATTTGTACAATGAGCCTTGTATATTCATGCTTTGCTACATGTTACAGACCAAATCTCTACTGTAATAAATACATCGATATATCCTGGCCCAGCCCCTTTGTCACATTTTAGAACCCACTCTGTCCCGTGTGTCAGAAATTTGGCCCACCCTGGTCTAACTTATGATCATAATACATATGAATATATTCAATTTTTGTGTGTTGTCACACAAAGCCACAGTCAAACCCGGTTTACAGACAAATATTACTATTGAAGTTTAGATGGAAACTACAGGATCACAGCAATTTTAATATTGTGGAAAAGTAAGTGTACAAATGGTTAATTTCTTCAAGTGAGACACAGGAATATGCAGATATAGATGGATAAAGCTTGTAGCCATACTCTGCCGCCTGTATGTCTCCATGGAGATGTTAATACTTTGCCAGAAATGTTTCATTGTATGGCATTAAACGTATATTTATTAACTGACAGCTATTTCAATTGCAACAAAATACAATTTAACACAAATAACTCAAAAAAGAAAAGGAAAAAAAAAGGAATTCTTCTTCTTCTAGAATGTCCACAGATCTGACCTGTAACTTGGCCTGTTGACCTCACCAGCTTGTCTTTATGGTTATAGACCAGTTTAATGCCATATTGTGCAAAATTGCTGGCATAGCAATTACATCTTCACTAAGACAAGTAGATGGCAGACACGCTGATCAGAAAAGTTGAATTTTTTTAATTAATTTTTTTTTTTTTACATTTTTAAGGCAATATATCTTATACTGTAAACAATTAAAGCATACTAGTGAAAGAAACATGCCCACACCAATGTGTTTTTGAAGGATAGTAGCCTATTGGTGGAATTATGGTGGAAAACACTGCATTTCCATGGTACCTGCATGAAAGACAGACTAGAGTTACCTACAAAAATGGAGTATCCATCTTGCAAAGATGGGGAACAAACGGTTTTCATGCCTTCTTAAAAATCATGACAAAGTAACTCAGTCCTCACTTACCGTATGAATTATGTGAAAGTGCTGTACAGTTTGTCCCTCACTATATCGCAGTTCACCCTTCACGGCCTCGCTGTTTCGTGGATTTTTTTTGGTGCAATTTTGCATGCTTTTTTACAGCATATGAACGTGCATTGTGTTCTGCGTCCTGATTGGCTAAGGGACTGTAGACCATTGTCCATCAGTCTCCTCCATGCCATGTCTCCTGTACAGTACAGAATGTTCAGACAAATTTACATAAATGTTGGATCGCAGTGTGACTCTGAAGTGCTGTATGCTTGCAAGTTTTCTCCCCGACAAAACCCACAATGTCGATGAAATGTTCTGCACCGACAAAGACACCTGCGAAGGTTTGAACTTTGAGAGTGTTTAAACAAGAGAGAAATGTGAGAAAATGTTAATGTCTATGTGAGAAAAGTGTATAAAGTGTGTGGTGAGGGGCTTTACAGCTGCAAAACATATAGAATAAATGTAAAAATCAAAGCTGACTACTTTGTTGATTTCACCTATTGTGTTTTTTTTTAGAATGTAACCTCTGCGATAAACGAGGGACCATGAGGGATCTGTCATTATCATTCAGTGCAGTGTAGCAGTCTTATACCCAAACCTGCCTCAGCATTACCATGAGGCATCTGAGGACAATATAGCAGGGACAATAAAGAGAGGTACAAATGCAGTGGGTTGCTAATTATTGAAGACTGAAAAACCACCATCCCACTAATGAAAAAATTACATCAAGAGATGTTATTAAAAACTTGGTTAGGTACCCAGCTTTGTATTGTCGGATTTGTGTAGTCGGTAAACCTTGAACTTCTTTTGCTAATATAACTGTTTTGAATTGCTAATACAGCCATTCAAATACAGCATATTTGAATGAGCTTGGACTGAACAGGGGTAATATGTTCCAGTGATTTCTTACTAACAGCTACTTTAATAAGAAAAAAAACAACAACAACAAAACAATTCACCATAGTTTTCCATAAAATGTCTATCTAACTTAAAACCAATCAATCAAACTTTATTTTAGAGCACGTTAGAACAGAAAATACCAAAGATGCAAGGACATTTAAAAACAAACACTGAAATACTCAAATATAAGACACAATACTTCCACAACGAAGGAATAAAAAAGCAATCTGATAGTTCTGTGCAGAGTTTGCATGTTCTATATATGGGTGGGTTTCCTTTGGGAGGACCTATAAAATCAACCTATAAAATGCATACAACATTTTCAAGCAAGGTGGTCCTGACTGAGACTGGCTCCAGAGCTGCAGTTGGGTCCTGAGCACTGCACACTGCTCCTGACAGATTGTCCCAGCAGCATTGAAGGATGGGTCAAATGCAGAGAATGAACAGCCCTCCTGAAGTATGCCCCTCACCTGGTCCCTCACCCAAACTCACCCCTGCTCGTCCTTCACTGCATTCCCCCAGGGCTGTTATCACTGACAGCTAGCACACATCTACAGTTACACCACGTAGAACAGAAGAACAGTTAGCCTGTCCAATCAGAGACATTTAGTTCACATGCCCTGTGAGAAGATAAGATCCAGTCCTACTAAATAGCTAAGTTTATCATCTAGGGCTTGAAAAAAAATGAATTGAAAGACCCATTGATGCACCCCCATCTCTTGTCTCACATCTCTTAGTTCTCTCAGTAATGCATTACTAATTTCATTCATGCTTTCTTTTCAGATACAAGAACGCCCTCTGAACATGGAACTCGTTGATTAAAAGGAAAAAAAAACTGAAATGGGCTACAGCAAAAAGAGGGAAGGGAAGACATCAGGACCTGGAGATTTATTATTGGGCACTTTAATTGAGATTTGTAGTAAGCTGTGGTAGAGTGAGATTTTTATGGAATGAATATGTATCTGCAGGATTTGTACCTGTCTGTTATTGTCATGGCATGTATTTATACACTATTTCAGCTATTTTGAGTAGTCTATGTACTGTACATACATTGATTCATTTATATTATATATATATATATATATATATATCACTCATGCCTCACAGCAAGAAGGTTTGGTTCGATCCCCAGGTCACCCAGGCCTTTCTGTGTGGAGTTTTGCATGTTTCTCCCCGTGTCTGGATGGGTTTCCTCCGGGTACTCCGGTTTCCCCCATCAACCAAAACATGAACGCCATCCATCCATCCATTTTCTTCCGCTTATCCGGGGCCGGGTCGCGGGGGCAGCAGTCTAAGCAGGGACTCCCAGACTTCCCTCACCCCGGACACGTCCTCCAGCTCCTCCGGTGGGACCCCAAGGCGTTCCCAGGCCAGCCGAGAGACATAGTCCCTCCAGCTTGTCCTGGGTCTTCCCCGGGGCCTCCTCCCGGTGGGACATGCCCAGAACACCTCCCTAGGGAGGCGTCCAGGAGGCATCCTGAGCAGATGCCCGAGCCACCTCAACTGGTTCCTCTCAACGTGTAGGAGCAGCGGCTCTACTCTGAGCTCCTCCCGTGTGACCGAGCTCCTCACCCTATCCCTAAGGGTGCGCCCGGCCACTCTCATTTCAGCCGTTTGTATCCGCGATCTTGTCCTTTCGGTCATTACCCAGAGCTCATGACCATAGGTGAGGGTAGGAACGTAGATTGACCGATAAATCGAGAGCTTCGCCTTCCGGCTCAGCTCCTTCTTTACCACAACGGACCGATACAGCGACCGCATCACTGCAGACGCTGCACCGATCCGCCTGTCAATCTCCCGCTCCATCCTTCCCTCACTCGTGAACAAGACCCCGAGATACTTGAACTCCTCCATTTGGGGCAGAGACTCACCGCCCACCCGGAGAGAGCAAACCACCTTTTTCCGGTCGAGAACCATGGCCTCGGATTTGGAGGAACTGATTCTCATCCCAGCCACTTCACACTCGTCTGCAAACCGCCCCAGTGCCTGCTGCAGGTCCTGGCTCGAAGAAGCCATCAGGACAACATCATCTGCAAACAGCAGAGATGAAATCCTGTGGTTCCCAAACCAGGCCCCCTCCGGCCCCTGACTGCGCCTAGAAATTCTGTCCATAAATATAATGAACAGAACCGGTGACAAAGGGCAGCCCTGGCGGAGTCCAACATGCACCGGGAACAGGTCTGACTTACTGCCGGCAATGCGAACACAGCTCCTGCTCCGGTCATACAGGGACCGGACAGCCCTTAGCAAAGAGCCCCGGACCCCATACTCCCAGAGCACCCCCCAAAGGGCACCACGAGGGACACGGTCGAATGCCTTCTCCAGATCCACAAAACACATGTGGACTGGTTGGGCATACTCCCATGAGCCCTCGAGGACCCGATGAAGAGTATAGAGCTGGTCCAGTGTTCCACGACCAGGACGAAAACCACACTGCTCCTCCTGAATCCGAGGTTCGACTATCGGTCGGATTCTCCTCTCCAGTACCCTGGAATAGACTTTACCGGGAAGGCTGAGGAGTGTGATTCCCCTGTAATTGGAACACACCCTCCGGTCCCCCTTCTTATACAGAGGGACCACCACCCCGGTCTGCCATTCCACAGGTACTGTCCCCGACCGCCACGCGATGTTGCAGAGACGTGTCAGCCAAGACAGCCCCACAACATCCAGAGACTTGAGGTACTCAGGACGGATCTCGTCCACCCCCGGAGCCTTGCCACCGAGGAGCTTGCCAACCACCTCAGTGACTTCAGCCAGGGTGATGGACGAGTCCGCCTCTGGGTCCCCAGTTTCTGCTTCCTCCTCGGAAGACGTGACAGTGGGATTGAGGAGATCCTCAAAGTATTCCTTCCACCGCCCGACAACATCCCCAGTCGAGGTCAGCAGCTCTCCACCCGCACTGTAAACAGTGTTGGTGAAGCACTGCTTCCCCCTCCTGAGGCGTCGGACGGTTTGCCAGAATCTTACCCCCATGAACGCCCTTCGAGACAAATGTTGTTGTGATTTTGGGCGTTAGAAAAATAAAATGAATTGAATATTGGAGCCACTTATTTGATGTAAAGCTAGTGACAGTAGCTCAGTAGAGTGGTAGAGTGTTTGTCCACTGATTCAAAGGTTGGCAGTTCAAATCCCGCTCTCGACATAAACATCATTGGTTGAGCAGTCAGATCCACTGATCCATAGGTTGGCGGTGTGATTCTAACTCACACAGATGAATGCTGTCGTTGTGTCCTTGGGCAAGACACTTAACCCACCTTGCCCTCAGTGTCTGCGTACACTGGTGTGTGAATGTGTGTGTGTGAATGGGTGAGTGGTTCCTTGTTGTAAAGTGCTTTGAGTGCCTTGAAGGTAGAAAAGCGCTATAGAAAAATGTGACCATTTACCAAAACCAGAAGTTGCCACACACTAAAGATAACACTTTCTGACATGAAATCAGACTAAACTTTTCCTATTTAAGGTAAATTAGGATTGGCAAAATTATTTTTATTTGCTAAATTCCAGAATAATGAGAGATGGATGGCATTTAGAAAATGAAAATCATTTTGGTAATCCTAACTGACCTAAAACAGGAAATGTTCAGTCTGATTTCATGTCAGACAGTGAGAAAAGTGTATGTAAACTTGTAGTTTCATTTTGAAAATGTTCTTTGTTTGAATTTAATATTTCTAACTGATAAATTTTTTGTTAAATATTAGTTCTTTACTTTTGTCGGTGATGATCATGAAATGATGATTATTCTCAAAACTGCCACTTCCCGAGAACACAGATGTGTGTGTCTTAGGAGTGTGTTTATCTCCAGAAAGGCTATCCACTCTCCTGATGAGGCTCTTTCAGTGATGTTGAGTCACCATCTGGTGGATGTATTTTCCTTATCTGGTAATTTACTAATTACAGTTTGTCTGTTCACACATGACACTGGACTAAACTCTGTCACTTTCAATATAGATATTCAATATATAACAGGAAAAAAAATACAATTTATGAGCACCCAAAATCTAAAAACAAAGGATTTCACTCATGAATCAAACAGGCAGAAGGTACAGACTGTACAAAATAGAGACATCCCATATTAAAGTGCGCAGGACAGATTTATATGATTTTCAAATTTTGACTTAATTTGGTTTGATTAGAGCTATTATACATATGCATGATAGTTTAACACCAATCAATAAGCAATTTGCAAAGAAAAGTTTGAAATATGATGTTTAAATTTACAGGAAGTAGAGAGTTATAACACATACCATACTGATGACATCACACTAGGGAGAATTCTATCCAAAAGTTAAACACATTTTTTCTGATACCTTAAACATGATTTCAACAAAATAAAGGCATTTTCTTCTATTTGTTTCAGATGATTTCAGTGTACATTAGAGGAGTTTTGCCAGGGAACAGTTATAGAATTCCCCAGTGTGACGTCACAATTTCCAACTGGCAAGTAAAAACTAAAAAAATGGCCAAATAGGGAAACAAGTGTGAATGCTTTTTGTAAAAATCTTAAATATGATCATCTTAATTGTGTAAAAAGAGTAGACTAACCTGTCTTAGGCACTTTATGTATATCCAATGTAAAGGTGTGGTCTGATTGCACTTCTGTGTAGCTTTCGTGGGCCACAAAGGCTGTGCCAAAATGGGACAGGCCTAGACTACGGAGTCGCTCCTCTTCCCTAGCAACCCGAGACAACTTAAGTATGGAATATGAGGCAACGCAATCTGACTAGAACCGGAGAAGCGGATTGGATGAGCAGAAAACGTCTTCACTCCTACAACGATTTATCCAATTGACAGATTAAACTTCGATTTTTGCTATGGATCAGACCTGGACGACTGAGGGATCACACACATCTTCTCAAGAACTGCAGGCCTACCACCTTCAAACTGGTAAGAGAGCTGGAAAATATTGCCAAGAAATGCAGAAAAAAGAATCCCTTACAGTTTAACCTCAGATGTCGACATAATCAGTTAATACCCGAGGTATCACAGAAGAAGGCACCTGAACCAGGGAATAGAGGCAAGACAAGTTTATTTGTATAGCATTTGTACACAAAGTAATTCAAAGTGCTTTACAGAATAAGAAAGACATTAAAATCACACAAATCAAAATATAAATAATCACAAATAATCATCACAAAATGTCCATTAAAACAGAAAATTATAAAAACCTACTGCAGTCATCTTAACTCAGCGTTACCTTAGGAAAATGCTTGGCCTTTTATATAGAAATCTTAAAAAAACAAGGTAGCCACTTTAATCCCAGAAGAAATAGCTCAAAGGATTAGCAATTTCATAGCCATAGGGCAGCTGAAAAGACACAAGTAAACCAAAAAACGTCCCATAAGGAAGTTTATGAAACTCTAAAAACAAAGGAATCAGAGAGACAGGAGGAAATGGGATGGACTCGGCCATCCTGTGAACAGAGAATACTGGGTCAAAATCCACATTACAGCAGCAGAAACAGCCATTAGAAACAATAAACTTACAGAGACAGAAGCTGGAGACCTTAGAATGAAAGTAACAGCTGCACTGAGCAGCTCCAATCCTCCTGCCTCTCAGATAACATCAGAGGAAGGAAGTCTAGATGCTACTCTAGAAAAGGGCCACAGCATCAACATTTTGCCAGCTGACAAAGGGAGATGCACTGTGATCCTGAACTCAGCGGATTACGAGGCTGAGGTGAACAGCCTCCTCAGTGACACTGCCACCTATGAATTGCTGAAACAAGACCCTAGTGAGCACAAGAAGATCTTATTCTGCTCACAGAAGCTGGAAAAGGAGTAAGTCATTGATAGACAGCTGTATTACAGACTTGCACCTATGGCCTCCCAAAAATCCACAAACAGGGAGTACCCCTCAGACCCATGGTATGTAGCACAGACTCCATCATGTACAATGTAGGGAAACAACTGAAGACCATCCTGGTTCCTCTGGTGGGCAACACCATATTGAGAACACAGCAGAATGTGGGTATGCATTTAATGCAGTTTATAGAAAAAGATCTCTCCTTTGAAAAAAAAAAATAAAAAAATTATAGAATCAGAAGGAACTTCTGGAAATATTTTGGCAGTGTTCATAGTTAAAACGTTTACAAACAGAAAACACATTATGAGGTTGGTAACTGTCGGTTTCTGTTCTGTTGTCAGAAGAACAGGCGCAGAGGCTCGGGAATTGTTCTGTAGATTTTTATTTTACAGCCGGGTTAAAGGCAGCGTACAGCAGAATCAGATGCAAAGTCCATGTAACATCAAATGCAGAGTCTCACAATTTGCGATTACATCAGTGTTTTTAATCATCTCAGGGTGGGTGTCACTCGTTCTGTATCAATGAAACTATTATGAAGAAATGAGAAATGTGGCCTTGGCCAAAATGTAACATTATGTCTGAGAGTAAGAAATGACACCGTCTCGTGGGAAACAGAACATACTGTAATATATTTGTATATTGTTCACATAACAAACAGCTGTATGTCAGTGTACTCTAAAATTGCATTACCTTTTTACAGAAACATGTGACAATCTAAAACAAACTCATTATTTTTGCAAAATGTGGTCAGGTGGATTACTACTGCTTAACTGCAGTACATTCTTATAGTACATGTAATTAGTTATAATCAAAAGAGACATAAAATAACTGGCACATTTCACCATAAATCAAATGTCAGTACAAACTGAAAAAAATATTATTAAGACAAACTCAGTATAAGCACATTCTATGTTGGACTTTTAAAGTTTTTAGTTTTGTCTCAAGCACTTGTTAAAATCATATAAAGCCCAAATTTATCATATTACACTTCCTCAATAATAAAGCTATTCAGAGCATCTTCACCTGCCATTATTCTAGGTTTGAGACAGCTGTAGATTATTATTGCAAGAAATTAGAAGTTAAACTTTATGGACACAGCACTGTTAGGACATGTGAGATTAATGTTTCATGTAACATGATATTATTATACTTGATATATTATACTTTGACCTGTATGTTTTTGTGGGTGCCAGTGTGGCACGATGATGTCATAATGTACTTGGAACATACATGGACGTGGAAGTGCTATGTGCATTTTTGTACCAAAACGTGCAAGACGTGTGTTTCTTAAGAAAGACCAGATCAGCATGCTGACTTTGTCTTCATTGAACCCAGATAACATGTACATGTTAGGAGATGAAGAGATCATGATGTTGAATCAGTTTGAATGATGCCTGTGCCGAAATAAAGAACCTGGTTTATGGATCTACTTGAGCCTACTGGACTTTTGTTTGCGGTGTGCCTCCGGGAAAAGCTGACAGTTTGGTGACCCCCGACGTGATAATCCTGGAGGCACAGGCAAATCATCTCCTCCACAGAACGCCTGAGAAAGACATCGCAAAAACGAGCTCTCCAGAAAGACGGTACGACAGAGGCCTTTTTTCATAGAATTTCTGTCAATTGGTTTAATGCTAAATTAATGTGATGGTTTTTTTTTTTGGGACGTTGTGTGAAATTAATTAAGTTATAACTTTAATACTATGTAAAATTTGTAATTATTTCCGTGTTTATGGCTTAGCACGAAGAGATAAAAAAAGCACTAGAATTAATAATAAGTAGCAAGTTTACACTTAGATTAGGTAAAGTGTAATTAGAAACAAATTTAATCATTTCCGTGTTTATGGCTTAGCACGAAGAGAGAAAAAAAGCACTGGAATTAATAATAAGTAGCAAGTTTAGACTTTGATCAGGTAAAGTGTGATTAGAAAAAAGTTAATCATTTCCGTGTTTATGGCTTAACACGAAGAGAGAAAAAAAGCAAGTTTTATAAAAAATACACTTAGTGGTTAAACTTTACACTAAAAAGAAAACAAAACTTTTAATCAAGTTTACATAAAAATGTGGTACCCAAAAAACTATATGTAACGCTAGCAGCAATTTTTATCAACATGATAAGATCACAAGGAAACGAACCTGTCCAAATGAGTTACACCCAGAATGGACATGAATTATCTTGCCACTGTAAAATTAAAACAGTGTCCGTCAAATTTAGCAAATATCACTAAAATATTAAAAGATCTAAAAGAAGAAGGGAAGTGTTATTTACACTTTGGCTGCATTTATTGCTATCTTTTAAACTTTAGGATCCATATTGGTCATGGCTATATTGTTGTGTTTGCGTTTGGCAGGGAACGCTAAGGTCATGACCTTAAATCCTCCTGTTTCAGCCTCTACCTCGAGTTGGGATGTTGAAACACAAAATAGAGAAGACAGTTGAAATGATTAAATTAGGATAAAATTGGATGGCATTTATTAGTGACTGTATCTTGTTGTGGCCAGATGGGGTATAGTTCTTATAAAGTGTTATTCATATAAATAAATTGACTAAATAAATAAGAATTTAGAAAACAGTTGATATCATTAGATGTTATTAGAAGATATAGATAAATGCTTAATAAATGTGAAATAAAACTGTTATTAAGAAAATACTAAGCTTGTTAAATTTATAAAATAAATAATAATGCATAAATAAAATTAAGAAAATATTAAGATTGTTAAAAAAATAATAATAATAAAAAAAACTTAAATAAATAAAATAAATAATCTCAATTAAGAACTATAATAAGGCAATGCTGGCTCCTAGATAGATTTCGCACGCTATCTAAGTAAACCGTTTATTAAATAGTGACTCATTCTATAAAAATCATAGACTCTACGTCTTGAATACAATCAAAGCAATATCCAAATTGTTATACAGCAGCTGAGAAGGTAATTTAACAAAATACTAAAATATCACAATGTCCCAATTAAATCACATTAAACCAATTAATAGAGCTCTGGAAAATAAGGCACTTCACGAAGAAACAGAATCCAAAGAAGGCTCGAGAAAACCAGTCCATCATTCAAGACATAATCAAGAAGTGATTACTACTACAAGGAGAAGGGGTGATCTTAAAGGAAGAACTTCTGAGAGAACCTGTTGTGGGAATATATCCAACTCTTGAAGAAAGAACTAGCAGTAAAACATCAAAGAAAAGCAAAGGTCATGAAGCTGGAATAAAGACAACACAGATGCTGATGTTGACATCCTGGTACTGTGTTCCACTCCCAAAGACAGTGATAGGATGACTCTTCAGGTGGCCTACAACATGGAGGCCCCAAAGCTATGCTGTTTGAGTTCAAGTCCCCCGCTGTCCTGTCCTCTCTGTAAAGCTTCACTGATAACAACCTACTGATAAGCAATGTGCTGGAGTGGAGAGACACTATTGTGGCCAGAATCAATGAGGCCTACAACACTGACATTAACTACGACGTCCAGCTCAGCCAGCTCTTCATCTTTTTCCGCAACTTCATTGTTGAGTTCCAGAAAAATGTCCAAGCTTTTCTGGATGCTGCCATCAAGGTGCTCAGGGAGACCCAGTTCCGTCTTCCTGGCTCTGAGGAGATGACCACCCTGCCTGTTGTTCTGAAGGATATGACCACCAGCATTGCTACTGTTCTTCGCACCACCATCCAAGTTGTCTATGACAACATGGAGTACTACTACAATGCTTTTGTGGACACTTTTAGCACCGTGGAGCTGCGCATGCCAATCGGAGATGTGATGACCTTTTAGTCAAATCATCGACAATGTCGAAATAACTGGCAAAGGCATCTCTGACCAAATGTGGACTTCGTGAACAACATGGAGAGCCTGGATACTACGCTGGTCAAGATCAGCGAGACCCTGAAAGCGGTTGTAGACAAAACTCAAGAGTTTGTCGTTTTCCATCAACTCTGACTATCTGGATGGTCTTTTGGCCAATGTGAACACAGCATACAGATGAGTTGTGACTGCTGTGAAGGACATTGCAGACCGAGTGTCCACCCTGGATATGGAACAGCTGAACCCTGTCTTTGAGTCTGTTGTAGATATGTTTATTTACGTCATCGACCAGTTCAATGTGACTGTGCACAGCACTGTGCAACAAGTGTCTGAGGAGGCTCAGAGATATGTGAAAGCCAGCACTGGCTGCCTGGAGATTGAGCTGCCCCTCCCTTGCTTCAGTGAGGAGCCTAAACAAACATTACTACCAACACACAAAGAAGGAGACTGAAGAACAGAAAAAGTGGGGACTAACTACTGTGAAGTTGCAATTGCAAAAATACCAAACTGAACTTAAAGAAGAAAGCAGTCAAACACCTAACTGCTGATGTTTTTCCACAATTTGGAATTCCACAAGGCATAAGTCAAGGAGTTGTGAACGAATAAATGCCACTGTCAAGAGAACACTTGTGAAGGATGAAGAAAGTCGACCAAATCCGGACATCACTGGACACGGTGACTCTGAGGAGCAACCCCGACCACCTGCTACCACTAGGGCTCCAGAGAAGGAGGAGAAAAGGGGGAGAAGAAGACGAAGGAAAAGAGAAGAAGACGAAGGAAAAGGAGAGTATAGGCCATATTTTTTGAAAAATGTTTTGAAAATTTTCCATGTGTATTCTTGATTATGCTAATTATGCTAATTTCTGTTGTTCTAGTGTTGTACGTTCCCCTTATTCATTGAAGTGTTGAGAATGGCCTCGGACAGCCAACAATCAAAATGGCAAGCCTCGATTAAACCAAGCTGACAACCAATAATACAGGTAAGAGACAATGGGCACTGAAAAGAGTAAAGAGAAGGACACCAAAACTTGTAAAATATTGTTATAAGGGACAAACTTGCAACATACTATTCAATCTACAGTATGTGAAGTGCTAGACTGTGTGCGAGATGTACCCGCTATAGATCATGCAATAAATGTACAAGTTGTCTGTAAGGACACATGTCTGACAAAAATAATGTTTACGATGATAAAGTTATAGAGATCGCCAGAGTTATAACCAGCACCAATGGACAATATAATAAAGAGAAAGATAATTTTGAAACTGACTTACAACAGAGAATTACTTTAAAAAAAAATAGGAAAATTATGCTTCTTATCAAACGAACCTAAAACATTGTAGAGGGCGCAAATCAATTACTCAACGATGCAATCCTTTAATATTATCTATCAAAAATCCTACATTTTATGACTCTGGAATATTCCATGGGATTCCAGTGTTCCAAATTTGATACTGTACCTGCAATAGAAAAATAAAGTTAAATTTTGAAGGCTACATCTAAACAACAATTTTGAACCTAATAAACCTGTTCCAGAAAATGATTTAACCAGAGAAATAAAATTGAAACAAACAAAACTGAAATATGTCATGAATGAAAATACTTGGCTAAAATGGGTACAGTATACTGCTCAAATATACTACATCAATACCATATTCTAATGAAAAAGACCTGACCTGTATACTTAACCTCTTCACTAAAAAATAATTTGATAAAACTGAATGCTATCACTTACATAATAAATTACCAGCAGTAGCTTTAAAAGATGTACCATCTTGGACTATGGGAATGGCTACTTGTGTCCTTAAAGATGCAGTTATACATATAGACACAAGAAGTAATGATAAAAATGAAATGGAAAGTTTTACTAACGATTTCTGTTATTAGACTTTATCTTCTGATAATTATGGAGAATTTGCTTTTAACTGAACACACTACTGCTTGTGCAGATATTTGGTGGTTATGTGCAAATTTACGTTTGTATGCCATTCTATCAAAAACATGGTCAGGTGTTTGTGCATCAATTATGTTAATTATTCTATTCACTATAAGGTGTAGCAAATTCACTAAATTTGAAACAAATTAAATTGTCATACAGAGTTAACTCAAGAAATAATCATGCATTTAAGAGGTCGTTGTCTTATCAATCTAAACCCAAACCCAAAGGATTGCCTTAGATATGTTACTTGCCAAAGAATAATAAATATGTATCAAGTTTGAAGCAGAATGCTGTACTTATATACTAAATAATACCTCTCCTGATGGGAGTATTACAAAGGCTCTGAACCACCTTAAGTCTTTGTCCATGGAATTTGCTAAAATCCTGGCGCATCTGAAAACACTTGGTCAAATTGGCTCTACAAAATGTTTGTTATCTTAGTCATAATTGGATGTTGTGTCATGCCATGTCTTAGATTGCTGGTAGAGATCGAAGACATGTGCAGGGCCACTGTCCTAATGAAGAAGTTCCCTCGTCACAAATTTCGTTATTCTCCGTAAGGTCTCAATTCTCATGTCCTGAACCAATTGACTAAGTTTGGTCAAAACTATGTAGATTGATCATTTGTTTTAAAAGATATAAAATCCAAATTCTGAATCCTAGTAAGTGCTCCTTGTTTCTTATTTGCTGTCCGAGAGTCATGTGTTAATTTATGTGTTATGTTAGCCTAAGGGCTGGGATGTGTTATAATGCAGTGACTAAAGCTAATGCTAATATTTTACTCATTAGGGGAACTTTAAGTTGAATGCATTATTATGTGAAAGTAGTGTTTTGTTTTTAATTTTGGTGTGATCACATGTTTTTAATGTGATCAAAAGGGGGGATTGTGAGATTAATGTTTCATGTAACATGATATTATTATACTTGATATATTATACTTTGACCTGTATGTTTTTGTGGGTGCCAGTGTGGCACGATGATGTCATAATGTACTTGGAACATACATGGACGTGGAAGTGCTATGTGCATTTTTGTACCAAAACGTGCAAGACGTGTGTTTCTTAAGAAAGACCAGATCAGCATGCTGACTTTGTCTTCATTGAACCCAGATAACATGTACATGTCTGTATATTCTAAGCTAATCATTAAGAGAATGTGACGTGTGCTACTAGTATATAGAGCCCACTCTGGAGATGTAAAATTAGGAGATGAAGAGATCATGATGTTGAATCAGTTTGAATGATGCCTGTGCCGAAATAAAGAACCTGGTTTATGGATCTACTTGAGCCTACTGGACTTTTGTTTGCGGTGTGCCTCCGGGAAAAGCTGACAGACACATTAGGGACAGCAGCAAACAGCACATGTACGAGGATGGCTTGATCCAACCATAGATGCCCCACAGCTCCTCTGCAGTCTTCACCACCACCTCCCCAGCGACTCAGGGGACAGTGGAGACATGACAGAATGTACTTAGTCCACTCATTATGATGCATCTCTTGCACCAAGTCAAGATTATGAATCTTCTTACAGAACACTGACTTAACACAACTTAACTCCTTATTTCTGGTTGGTTGAAAGTCCTGTCCTGGAGAGCCAATGCCTGTAATTATCTACATATTAAGAAAGTTATAAAACTATTGAAGGTTGACCTGAAAATTAGGTTCACATTGCATGTCTTAATTACATTCAGATCCATAGGCTAAATTAGCTAAATGAATACACATTTCCCACACATTAGAGGTATGCTTATTTTCACAATTTAAATTGTGATTCATTTTGCAGGCCTCATTATTACTAAAGGTTTCAATGGGCAATACAACATGCTTCATACTTAATTAGTAGCAGTAGTTTTGTTTCTTTGGAGAAGTAGCAGGTCAGCACCCCTCCAGCACAGTGTTAGGGTCACTTTAGTGTCATCTGCATTTGACTTCCCGATGACTTCATGAATCATGATTGCATGATTCATGAGATGATTCATGAAATAGTTTGCATGATGTAAATGAATCAAGAATCATTTGCATCTTACCACCCACATTTCTGTGACCCCAGCAGTGTGTCCTGTCCTCATACAGGAGGCTACAGATGAGAAAGTAAAATGAATATGAAACATTTCAAACAGTTTTTTTAATTATTATACTATTAGGTGTGATAGGCAAAACAGATAGACACATGTATCTAGTATCTACATCTCTTCATTACATTCTCTTCCCCTAAGAGTAAAATCATAATTAGTGTTTGATGGAAATCTATCTAGTTATGAAAGTTTGAGTGGACTTTTCACAGTGTTAGCTTCAGATCAGTAGCCAAACTCTCAGCTCAAATCACAGACTCACACAAAGTTAAAAACAAACTTCTTTGAGAGATTTGTAGCTGCTATGTCATTATTTTAAAACAACAGTGATTGATTTGATGATTTCATAAAGGTAAAAGTGTGTTCGTGGGCTGTGTGAAATGGGATAGCCCTGTCACGCCAATTGTGACAGAACTGACCTGCAAATGAAACCCTCGAAAGATGCAGCTGATGAATTGGGACACAGCTCAGGTATTGCAAAATTTGTGTTGATGTATCTGCTATTCTGACATTTTTCTGTGTTTGACAAAATACTGAAAAATACATTTAGTACAATTTTTATAAACTGTTTATAAATACATGGCATATATTGACTGGTTTTGGACAAGAACACAGCCCCAGATTCATTGTGTAAAGCGGGCATACCCAAAGTCCGGGGGCCAATTGCGGCCCGTGTACAAATTTTCACTGGCCCTCAGCATCTGGAATAAAAATAATTATGTGTGGCCCATCAGCCCTGTTGACCAGTGTAAAATACATATGTTCAAGCTCGCTGATTTTTATCGCCAACTGGATAAAGACAAGTTCAAAGAAATTCAAACCTTTGCTAAGAAAATGCTGAGTTTGTTTGGTTATATTTGTGTGAGAAGACATTCTTGGTTATGAGCTTTAACAAGAACTGTGTGAGGACAAATCTAACTGACTCTCACCTGTGTGACACTTTGCGCATCAAAGCCACTGTCTTTCAGGCAGACCTGGTTTATTTACTACACTCCAGATCTCAGTTTCACCCTTCACATTAGCGCAAGTTATTTGTTCTCCTTCTGAGGTGAATAAATCCTAAAATCTCAGTGAATTTATTTTATTGTGATTATCTAAACCACAGTTTAAATGTTTACTTTTTACATTAATTTTGTTTTTGAAAGGTAAAAGCCATTTGCAATAAAAAGAAAAAAAAAAAATTAAATAATTAATTTGCAGTTAATATTAATGGTTCAAAGAATGATCAGACCGAATGGTCGGCCCCCCAAACACTTTCACCTCACCAAATCTGGCCCTCTTTGTAAAAAGTTTGGACCCCAATGGCAGACTACACCAGTGACTGGCCCAGTCCAATTTAAACCGATTTATCAAAATGCATGTAAACCAGGTGCGTTTGAGGTGTTGTGAAAGAAATGTCAAAGATCCCAATAAAACATCTGGAGAAACTGATGTGTCCGGTTTACATCAAGCATTAACTAGGAGAGGTATTCAACTGCATGAGGTAAAAGCAGCAAATATTAGACATGTGTTTGGACGTTTACTCACTCATTTCAGATCAGCAGTGATTATTGTTTTGGTCCGCTACGTTACAATTGAAAACAAAACCTACTGGAGCTTCAAGTGAGTAACACAGTTTGAAGCATGTCTGAAAATCAAATGAGACATAAATGAGATCTTGATTATCTCTTTCTGTCAAAAGTGTGGTTCTACGCATGATGGCCCTTTTATTCGCAGTTATATTTGTAAAGCTTTAGTGCCAATGCTAAATTACTAGACCCCCCTGAACATCTTATAACCTGCTGTAGACTGGAACAAGGGTTTGTTGATCGGAGTTCTCTGCACAGGTAAGGATTCTGAGCTGTGGTGTCACATGAATGAGCATATACGGACACATGACCAAAGTTTGACAGTATTCTATTTGGAATTTTGTTTGAGGAGTTGAAATAAATGTATTTCACTCGCTTTAACATTAAAGTCAGTCTGCACAGATTTCAAAATCTGTCACTCAGGGAGGAAACTCAGTTCATGTTTGTACAGCATTATATCATCTTCAACCCTTAACTTTGATTTGACTTGCTTCAATGCCTAAAACATAATTGTGGCAATGTGGCCTGCATGCGAGCCTTGCCAGTTTAAAAGACTGTACCCATTGGCTAATCGTGATAGCTGTAAATCAACAAATAGCGCTTCCTTTCTGTCACTCATCCTCTGACTTATACACTTCCTGAAGTTCCTCTACATCCTCCGCTCTCCGGTATTATCCATGTGTTTGTTAATTCATTTTAATAACTTAGTTTGATCCTAACACGATTGTTTTTTTTAGTGATGTGGCCTGTGACCTAGCGCCTCATGTTGTGCTTTGTATACGTGATGGCTCATCCAAGGTAGTTGTGGTACTGCTGTCAAAGCCCTGCAATGCACATTCCTGTGAGACAAAAATTGTATGTTGGAACTACAGATCTTTGTTGCTAGTTTAGCTTAGGATTAGCTGTAGCTTCCTTTTTTATTTCTAGATATGACTCCTAGGAGCTGCCCTTGTAAATGTGGGCCATTGACTGAAAGAGTTTGCCTTGTTCATCTTTTGACCCATTCACATGGGCCCAACCTGTTAAGCCCAATGTTTTGCCACCACGACAGCTCGAGCCACGGCACGCTGGGCTCGCCGGTACTCATCAGCTGCCTCAGGAGTCCCACAAGCCAACAAGGCTCAATAGGACTCCTTCTTCAGCCTGACGGCATCTTTTACTTCCGGTGTCCACCACCGGGTTCGGAGGCTGCCACCGCGACACGCACTGCAGACGTTACGACCATGCTGGCAATAGAGACAGAGAACATGGCCCACTCGAAATCAATTTCCCCAGCCTTCCCTGGTATCTGGGAGAAGCTCTTCCGGAAGTGTGAGTTGTAGCCCCCCGCCCTGACAGAAGGCTCCACCAAACGTTCCCAGCAGACCCCATCTCTTCATCCGAGTGTCCAAGACACGCAGCCGGAGATCAGATGAGACAACATCAAAGTCAATCATCGACCTCTGACCTAGGGTGTCCTGGTGCTACGTGCACTGATAGACTGCCACAACAGTGAGAGAACTGTCCCCGACCCGAAGAGGACCGCACATCACTTCTTTGGGCTGAGCCAGCCAGGCCCTCTGGGGAAAGACCTGGCCACCAGGCGCTCGCTAGCGAGTACCCACCCCAGGCCTGGCTCCAGGGTGGGGCCCTGTCAATGCCAGTCCTGGTGACGTAACTGGACTTGGTCGTTTACTCATTATGTTTGCCATGGGTGGCCCTCAAAAACATAGCTCCACATATGCAATTATTTATCATATTATTATTATTTTTTTAAAAGACCTTGCCTCTGTGTCTTTTTCTGTACACAAAACACAAAAGACACGAGACACAAAAGACAAAACAAAACACAAGAATCACAATATGAAGATATTTTAGACAGACATAGAAGTACTTCTGTACTACAAACCTGTGTGAACCAGGTTGCCACTCAGAGACTTAAAGATCCAAGTCTGACTCAGTTCATGTACAAATTGTTAAAAAGGACAGATTTTGCAAATTTCTACAGCATATGCCACACCTTCAAACCAACAGAAACCATGTGATTCTCTTTCTGTAGAGCTCTAACTCTAGTTAGACACCTATAGAATAACTATAACTAGTTTTTCTCTGAATTCTCTCGATTGTCTTGATGACAGTTAGGTAGGTTTATAAATCTGACTGTTCATATTTTAACCATAAACTTTGTCACAGCAATTTGTAGCATCCTGTTTTGTGTGAATAGTAAAACAAAAAAAAACATTTTTTTTTGTTTTTTATTCTCCAACAAGCAGATAAAATTATATCCACGTACCTATACACAACATGTCTTTAAATGTTTGATGGGCATTGGAGCATCTCATTTGTTTTGTATATAAATATATTTGAATGTCTAGCGAGCAGTGTAAGCTGCATGAACCAGTTTGACTGAGGAACCAAGAGGCTGTATTCAACATTTGTGAGTATGTATTTTTAATACTTTTGATATTCTTTAAACCAATATATTATGTATAAGGACATTATATTCATACAGTATATGCAAGTTTAATTTAATTTATAATTTTCCTCAGTTGACCGAACACAAGATTATCATTTTGTGGTGTTTTTTTACTGAAGACTCAGCATTCATAGCGACAAAGTGCCAATGGATTCTTTTGTCTTTTTCTCACTCTATGGTAAAATGCCACATATATTTAGACATTACTCTCACTTCTCACATTATTCAAAGTTTTATTACTATTTAATCTACAGCATTTAGGGTGGTGTTGGGCTTCCATGAGGTTTATATGGATTATTACTTTATCAACATACAGCTGAGCTGGTCTGATGCCCAGCAGTACTGCAGAGAGAACTACACTGATCTGGCCACTATTTCATCAATGGAGGATATGAGCAGACTGAAGAAGCCCAGTACATACACCAAAGACACCTGGATCGGAATCTTCAATGACCCTGCTTCATGGAAAGGGTTTATGGGTAATTAATTTAATTTCATTTTATTTTTGTAACGCCCAAAATCACAACAACAGTTGTCTCGAAGGGCGTTCATGTTTTGGTTGATGGGGGAAACCCATCCAGACACAGGGAGAAACATGCAAAACTCCACACACAAAGGCCTGGGCGACCCGGGGATCGAACCAAACCTTCTTGCTGTGAGGCATGAGTGTTGCCACTCAGCCACCGTGCTGCCTACACACAAAAACAAACAGGAAAATCAAACAACAGGAAAAATCAGATGAAACAAGAAAAATCGGCCAGGCAAGGAGGAGGGAGGGGGGGCGGAGGAGGGCCAGGCGAGGAGGAGGAAGACCAGGCGAGGAGAAGGAGAGCCGGGGGAGGAGGATGAGAGCCAGGCGAGAAGGAGAAGGAGGCGGGTGGAGGAGGGCCAGGCGGGAAGGAGGAGACGGTCCAGCTGTCATCGGGGCATCTGAAAGAGTTACACTCCACAGGGAGAGTGGGACAGGGGACAACATGTGAATAGCATTGCTGATGAGAAAATAGGACAAAGCAGAGGATAGTGCTCAGGTTGCCAGACTTCCCCCAGCTAGTTATCTCCTACTGCAGCCTATCTTGTCCCGGGTTTTAATGTCACTCCCTAACTCCCTCACTAAGTAACCTGGTCATAAGCTATACCGAAGAGGAAGGTTTTAAGCCTGGTCTTAAATACAGAGACTGTTGGGGCCTGTTTAACATCAGCAGGGAGTTGATTCCATAGCACAGGAGCTTGGTAACTGAATGCTCTCCCTCCCACTGTACTTTTGGACACTCTAGGAACCACAAATAGTCCTGCATTCTGAGAGCGGAGTGTTCTGTTTGGCTGTTATGGGACAATAGCATCTTGCAGATAGGATGGGGCCATACCGTTTAGGGTTTTGTATGTCAGGAGGAGGACTTTGAATTTGATTCTAAGCTCGACAGGAAGCCAGTGCAGATATTTTAGTAAAGCACTGATGTGGTCTCTTCTTTTAGTTCCTGTTAGGACTCTGGCCGCTGCATTTTAGACCAACTGGAGGCTCCTTATAGTACTTTTGGGGCAGGCGGCGAGCAGAGAATTACAGTAATCAAGTCTGGAAATAACAAATGCATGGATGAGTTTTTCAGCATCGTTTTTAGGTAAAATATTTCTAAGTTTAGTTATATTTCGCAGGTGAAAGTATGCGGTTTTACAAGCTATGTTTATATGGGCTGTGAATGAGAGATTTTGATCAAATAGGACTCCAAGATTTTTTTACAGTAGGGCTAGAAGCAATACTCACATTGTCGAGTGAGATTATCTGGTCCGACAGAGAATCTCTTTGACCTTTGGGACCAATGACAATGACCGCTGTTTTTTCAGGATTTAAGAGCAGGTAATTCAAGGTCATCCAGGTTTTGATGTCCTTCACACAGGCACTGAGTTTATCTATTTGATCAGTCTGATTTGGTTTCATTGATAAGTACAGCTGAGTGTCATCAGCATAGCAGTGAAAATTAATGCCATGTTTTCTGATAATGTTACCCAATGGCAACATATACAGAGTAAATAGGATTGGACCAAGCACAGATCCTTGTGGAACACCACAGGCTACTTTAGAACAGGGAGAGGTGCTCTGGTTTATACTAACAAACTGGTACCTATCTGATAGATAGGATTTAAACCATTTGAGGGCTGTCCCTCTGATTCCAATGTCACATTCTAACCTCTGCAGTAGAATGTTGTGATCAATGGTGTCGAACGCTGCACTGAGGTCCAGTAGGACCAGGACTGAAGCCAGCCCGTTATCAGCAGCTAGTAGTAAGTCATTTGTTACTTTAAGCAGTGCAGTCTCTGTGCTGTGGTGAGCTCTGAATCCAGATTGAAATTTTTCAAATATATTATTGTCCTACAGGTGGCGGCAGAGTTGTTTCACCACCACTCGTTCTAGAATTTTTGAGAGGAATGGAAGATTAGAGATAGGTCTATAGTTGGCTAGTTCATCAGGATTTAGGTTAGTTTTTTTTCAAAAGGGGTTTAATCACAGCATACTTAAAGGACTGAGGAATGTAGCCATTTTCTAACGACATATTTATTATGTTATTGTATATATATATATATATATATACACCCCCCCCCCCACACACACACACCCACACCCCCACCCACACACACACACACATAACAGCTGTGTATATTGTTTGTCTGCAGCTAAAGAGAGGAAACTGGTTAAGATCATGCTTCAGGCTGCTGTTGATCTCTCTGACCCTTCTATCTCCATATTAAACCAGTTACTATCAGGGACATTTAGGTCGTATTCACACTAGCACCGGTTAGTACGCTTTAATCAAACTCTAGTTCTTTTGGCCACAAAGTCTGGTTCATTTGGTCAGGTATGAATGCGCAATCGAACTCTGATACGGTCCAAAAAAGCGAATTCTGGTCTGCCAAAAAACCTAGGTCTCGGTCCGGTTGAAGTGAACTCTGGTACGGTTCGAATGCATATGTAAACGCCAAGCGGACCACAGGCCGCTCCAAAGACAGGAAGCGGATTACATGCAGAGCATTCTGGGTAAATAAAACCAAAACAAACACGGGTGCAAAGCTAGCGGGGCGGAGAAATGGCTCGTGGTCAGACGTGGAGTGAAGAGGAGGTAAAAGCCCTCATAGAAATATGGTCTGACGAAAATATATGTCAGTTACTCGTGACCACGCACAAAAACAACGAGGTTTATAAATTAATAAGTGAAAAAATGAAAGCAGTAGGATTCCCCCGCACTGTAGCGCAGTGTCGGACAAAAGTAATTTTGTTTACATTTCCCTGCGGAAAAGAAGTTGCGTTGTATTGACCAATAGACGAGCGGCGTTTCTTCTTCATGGTTTTTTGTCTCGTTTCCTTCCATGGTTTTTGATACAGCGCCACCACATGTGAAGGATTAGACAAGCTTCTCAAAAGGTTTGGTTCGTTTGACAAAAAGCAGTGTGAAAGCAAACCGCTCCAGTTGAAAATGTTAACAATGTTTCAATTTTGGTCCCGAATCGAACCGAGTCTACTGGACTATTAGGTGTGAAAACAACCTTAATTTACAATAATTCATTCTTCAATTTATTCTTTTTTTTCAGATCCAAGGACAGCTTGGGAACATGGGACTTACTGATTTTAATGTCAAGTGGAAAATTCCACCTAAATTACATACATAGAAATATTAGAAATAGGCAAGTGACATGTACTTTTTGTCAAATCATATGTTCTAATGTCTGTGTAATCCCTCGGTCGTCCTGGTCTGATCCATAGTAAAAGCCAAAAGTAAAATCTGTCATCTGGACAAACAGTTGTGGGAGTGAAGACCTTTTGCTGATCATCCAAGCCACTTCTTCAGTTCTGGTCAGCTTACTGCTGAACACTGCCTTATATCTGTCTGAAGGGAGGAGCTAACTACAGTGAAACTGGAAACAACTACT
Source organism: Periophthalmus magnuspinnatus (assembly GCF_009829125.3). Lineage (NCBI taxonomy): Eukaryota > Metazoa > Chordata > Actinopteri > Gobiiformes > Gobiidae > Periophthalmus > Periophthalmus magnuspinnatus. The sequence continues at coordinate 5,177,006 of NC_047132.1, forward strand.
GTTTAGTTTCTGTATGTAGGCTAGTTCTATTGAGCACCAATGGGTGTTTTTCACACCTATTGGCAACCTGGGTATTTCTATGGTTCTCTTTAGCCTACAACCAGAAACTGTAAACAATAGCTGTTTACAGTTTCAGTGTAGTTAGCCCCTCCCTTCAAACTGATATAAAGCAATGGACACCAGTAATCTGACCAGAACTGAAGAAGCTGCTTGGATGGAACGTCTTCACTTCTACAACTTTTTGTTCAGTTGACAAATTTTACTTTTGATTTTTACAGATATTGTAATCATGATTGTTATTAATATTAATAAAATAATACTTGTTGGGAAGACCTGGAGGCACCCTGTTTATTTTGTCTTGTGATTGCTCAGTTTTGTGGGACCTATTACAAGGGAATGCTTTAACTGGAGCCTAACAAGATAGATTTTCAAGAGAACTCACAAAAATCACAAAAAATTATTTTGCAGGTAAGGGTGATGTAGGTTTGGGATCAATTTGACAGATAAGACACCACAAGTCAGGCTAAATGGCATTCTTTCTAAGGCAAAATCTTGTAACACTGGAGTGTCACCAGGGGCAGACAGCTTGGCCATTCTCTTTACACCAGGGGTCACGAAACTTTTTGAAACTGAGAACTACTTCATGGGCACTGAGTCATACAAAGGGCAAACGGTTTGATACACTCTTCTGAAATAAGATTTGCTCAGTTTGCCTTTAGTTATACATTATTAATAAAGATGAATGATAATCATTTATGTGAAGACGCTGATCACGTTAATGATTTCTCACAATTATTAACAATAAGCAAGGTGAGAAACAGATACCAGTATTCAGCACTTTACCTTTATTAGTTAATTAAAGTAACTGTCCCATTTTCACCAGCCACCAACAAACCTTTTTAACAAAACATAAACTATGTTGCACCATGTTTCAAACAGTTATCAATTATGTAATGTTAAAGAAACTTACATATTTTTAAATAAACCTCAGTTGCTTTTTGTGACTTTTTCACCGGTCTTGTGAAAAAAGACTCTTGTTTGCCCAAAGCTGCCTTTAGCTCATGGGCTTTTTCTGCCCGTCCCTGTGGGTAGTTAGCCTGGGGCTTTTGTGACACATAGTGAAGTGTCTCTCCACATTGTGCCGCTTTGCTGCTGCCACAGTCGCCCTGTAGATAAGACACACGCAGGTGTCATTTACAGACATAAAACTGCATTCAGCTCGAGTGCTGGTTTTGTCACAAGCACAATACTAACCTTTGAACTGAGTAGGTCAGACTTCACCATAACTTATCTAAACTTCAAGTACAATGAACATATTTTTAAGACATTGTCATTTTAAAATCTATATAAATGCAAGGGTGATTAAAAAATAGCAACAGAATAAAATACAATTTTACTTTAAGCTCATTAGTGGGCTATTTTTAAAACCGGCCTGCGTGCGACTCCTGCTTTACACTAACAATTGCCAACCGAATTGGAAACTTTTCAGATGAGACAATTATTAAGTCTAGTATCTGCAGCAGACAGCTGATCAGTCTACTTTGATGAGGTGAGCAAATTTCAATCTTTGCACGAGGATCATCAGCTGCTTCTAAAGCCTGAAAAAACAAGACATCATAAAGCTAAGAATGTAACTAAGCATGATCCTCTTTCAACTGACAGCAAACAGATTGAAGCAGTGAACTTCATTAAAACATGGCTGGGTCTTTCAGCTTGATAATGATCCCTAGCCAGTCTCCAGATCTCAACCCCATAGAAAATTCTTTGGAGGTAGTTGAAAGTCCGTGTTGTCCAGCGACAGCCCCAAAACATCACTGCTCTAGAGGAAATCTGCAGAGGAATGGGCCAAACTACCAGCAACAGTGTGTGAAAACCTTGTGGAGACTTACAGAAAATGTTTGACATCTGTCATTGCCAACAAAGGGTATATAACAAATTATTGAGATGAACTTTTGTTGTTGACCAAATACTTATTTTCCACCATAATTTGCAAATAAATTCTTAAAAAATTAGACACTCTGATTTTCTGGATTTTTTTCTCATTCTGTCTCTCATAGTTGAAGTGAACCTACGATGAAAATTACAGGCCTCTCTCGTGTTTTTAAGTGGGAAAACTTGCACAATGTTGGCAATGTTTGCCCCACTGTACTTGAACCAGTCCAAATGGAGGGTCTTTGTGAGAAACTGGCCCTTACTTCTTGTGGAGGATGAGGTTGTTTGGTGTCAGCTCAAAAAGAATGATCACTTTTTAAAATACACCGTTGGAAAGCCTGGTGAAGTATGTCACGGTAGCCTGGTTTGCTGCATTAACTGTAAAGGACAAAACAAAACTTCATAAATTCATCAATGTAGCAATGACAATTATTGGGTGTAATGATAAACAATCTCTGCAAACTAATTTTGAGGAAAGTACCCTGTGGCTCGTGAGGAGGATCTCCAACAACCCAGAACTTTTTTTCCCCAACAATTTGATCACTTATCTTCAGGCAGATAAGTCAGAGCCATAAAATACAAAACAAACTGCTACAGGTTCACTTTTGTCCCAACAGTGGTATAACAAACACTCATAGTGATCATTGGTGTAGATTTAAGCATACAGACCTTTGTAACCTAAATGATAAAATACATATTTATAGCTTAAGTGTTTGACTGTTTGATAGCTATTGAACAATAAATCGACTTTTTAAGTTTCCTTGCATGTGGGCATAGCTTTTAATATAATCTCTATGATGAATTGTTTATAACTTAAACTTATTAAAATGATTAATATTTATGGCTGTTTCTTATTAAACTTCTTTGTATTGTATAGTTTTGATGGCTGTGACGGGGATTATGAACTGTAGATTTGTACAGTTTGTAACAAGACAGCGGATATTGTATTGAGCTAGATTTAATGTATCTGTGTATTGTGTTTGGTTGTGTTGAATTTTATATCATGCAGCAGGTGTCAAGGGCCCAGGACCAATTTCCTCTAGGGGACAATCAAGTTTACCTTACCTTAATTTAATATGTACCATATTGTACATCTGTCCTGAAACTGGACAAATGTATTGGATTTTTTGTGGTCCTGGTGCGGATCTGTTCTGGTGGCGCCCCAAACAATCCAAATGTTCCTTAGGTCAGTTATGGATCCAGCACGAATGTCACTGCTGTCTGGGGTGACTCATTTACTCGCTGCCAAATATAGGAAGAGGTTAAAGGTACTATGTTTGATTACAAGAATTCATTATAGCAACTCCGCAGCCTGCTTGTTCACTCTATTGAGCATCACGTGTGCTCGCATATGCACAGGACTCAGCATTGAGCTTTTAATTAAAACTTTATTTTCATTGTAATGAATTACTTTTTTTACAGTTTTATTTCCAAAATGTTTTGATGGCAAAACTTGCTTATGAAAGATGATTGATCAATTTTGGATGTTTTGTAGAAATACAATTTTATAAATCTGATGATTGTGTTTATATTTTTAGCATTAAGTTTGTAGTATGAATGTCGTATTTGGTGGGACCAAGCCTCTGTTGTGCAAATCTCAAGTATCTGGCCTCAAGTCAAGTCCCAAATCAAGTCAAAGACAAGCCAGTTCAAGTCGAGTCAAGTCTTAATATTTAAGTACCAAATACATACAAATATAACTGTTTTTGCATATATCATATATATATATATATATATATATATATATATATATATATATATATATATATATATATATATATATATATATATATATATATATATATATATATATATATATATATATATATATATATATATATATATATATATATATATATATATATATATATATATATATATATATATATATATATATATATATATATATATATTAACTATTCTACTCAAAAAAGTCATGGTAACAAAAAAGGATGTAACAAGATCCAAACCTCAAGTATTGCGATATTTTGGAGACTGGAGAGGCAAACAGAATATACTACTACTTTACTACTACTACTACTACTCCTTTTTAAATGCCTTGACAAGTACTTGGTGAGAATCATTACTGTAATAATCAAGAATTCAGATTAAAATGTATTTAATCACAGTTGTTTCTTCATGCTGTCTGCACTGAAATGAATTTTCTAAAAACTTTTTTAAGAAGAAGTCCATTTTATCTAAAGTACTTAAAATTCTGACTCAAGTCTGACTCGAGTCCAAGTCCTTTAATGAATAGTTTTAGAAAGTATGCAAAAGACATTCAAGACTTCAGAAAATATGCTTAACTGAATGTAAACTTGTATCCCAAACACAGCAGATAAATTCTGCCCACTTGCCTTTACACAGCAATGATGTCTTTTTCAAAATAAACGATTGTTCAGATTCAGATAATAAATACAACAGAAATAATTAATTATTTCTTGGACGGCCGGTGGCCCGGTACCAATTGATCCGGCCCGGTGGTGGCGTTACATCTCATTTGTTTTCTACATAAATATATTTGAATGTCTAGGGAGCAGTCTGTGTAAGCTGTGTGAACCAGTTTGACCTTAACTGAGGAGCCAACAGGCTGATACTTTTGTTGTTGTATATATATATGTATATATATTTCCTTCCTGCTGCTGTCAGACTGTACAATGAACACTGTTAACACTGAACATGTGTCATTCAACTATACCCATGTGCAATACTGAATACCATGTAAATCTACTGAAGTCACTTTACTCAGATTTATTCTGTTTATATGCTGCACTGTTACTCTTATTGTACATAATAAGAAACAGTGTGTTACATTAGAGTCTATTTTTGGTTTATTTTTCAATTATTGTAAGCTATTATCTATTATCTTGTTTTATTGCATGTACCATTTTCCTGCTGTTCTTGAACTGTGTGGTGCAATACTGGAATTTCCCCACTGTGGGACTAATAAAGGCATATCTTATCTTATCTTATAATGTAATAATAAAAAAAAAAAAAAAAAAATAAAAATAAAATATATATATATATATATATATATATATATATATATATATATATATATATATATATATATATATATATATATATATATATATATATATATATATATATATATATATATATATATATATATATATATATATATATATATAAATAAATAAAATGTACTGTTTTTTGCTGTTTGTTGTTTGTTTCCTCATCAAAAAAAAAAAACTGGAGTTCTGGACATGTGACAGTGTGACTGGTCTAATTATATCCACACAAACTCCGCCCCCACAGCCAGGTGTTTGTAATCAGAAACACCTGGCTGTAAGTGGCTACTGGAGCCAGGACACAACTATTTTTATACATGATTTACCACAAAGGTACAAATATATCTAGTTTGCACTAAAACTGCCCAAAAGGACTAGGAACAGTGGATAATGATATTTAAACCCCATCTACACAGTTTAGTGATGAAAAGGTTGTTAAAGTGGAACTGAACACTGCATCACACAAACCCTGTATATTCAATAAGATATGCTGACTATGTAATATGACTAATGGCAATATGAAACTTTTTCTTCACAGACAGCCTCAGTGTGATGATCTCAGAGTCTCAGAGGACTCCGTAGGATCTACAGGAGGTCGCAAGAGGAGACAGCCCCTCCACTAGACTGCAGTGGAGAGAGCTGCTAAACTGAGCAGCACCTGGAGATCTAAAAGAAGAGAGTGAGGGTGGAAGGGGGTATAAGGAACATTGTGATTGGCCTAACAGGTGTCCACACTTCAAACTCACCAGCACAAACTCAGATTTGGGCTTTTTGGACCAGAAAGCTGCTAATTTGCCGAGCTACATGATCCTTCAGTATTTAATGAATTTAGTGCAACTCTGCAAAAACCTCAAAGAGATTACATTAGAGCGGAAATGATTTTACATATGTCCCTAGAGACCGGAACGAAGCCAAAGCTAATATTAGGGAATGATGCTTAAGTATAACACCTTCACGAACAGTTATTTTATATTAGTAACGAGTAATCTAATTGATGACTCTTTGACAGTAACTCTAAAGCCGGTATAGTTACTGTCAATGTAAATGGACTCGGTCTTTTTCTGTGAGTCACAGCAGAGAGGACAGATCAGACTCTGTTGATTTAGTGGTTTTGCATCTGCTCCATCTATCCAAGAGGAAATGTGCAGCATACAGGTGGATTTAAGGATCTATTTTGTTATTGGGAACTCTTTATGATGCAGAACAAACAGATCCTCCTGAAAAAACAGAGGTCATTGTCGTTGGTCCCAAAGGTCAAAGAGATTCTCTGTCAGACCAGATAATCTCACTCGACAATGTGAATATAGCTTCTAGCCCTACTGTAAAAAATCTTGGAGTCCTATTTGATCAAAATCTCTCATTCACAGCCCATATAAACCTAGCTTGTAAAACCGCATACTTTCACCTGCGAAATATAACTAAAATTAGAAATATTTTACCTAAAAACGATGCTGAAAAACTCATCCATGCATTTGTTACTTCCAGACTTGATTACTGTAATTCCCTGCTTGCCGCCTGCCCCAAAAGTACTATAAGGAGCCTCCAGTTGGTCCAAAATGCAGCGGCCAGAGTCCTAACAGGAACTAAAAGAAGAGACCACATCAGTCCTGTACTAAAATATCTGCACTGGCTTCCTGTCGAGCTTAGAATCAAATTCAAAGTCCTCCTCCTGACATACAAAGCCCTAAACGGTATGGCCCCATCCTATCTGCAAGATGCTATTGTCCCGTACCAGCCAAACAGAGCACTCCGCTCTCAGAATGCAGGACTATTTGTGGTTCCTAGAGTGTCCAAAAGTACTGTGGGAGGGAGAGCATTCAGTTACCAAGCTCCTGTGCTATGGAATCAACTCCCTGCTGATGTTAAACAGGCCCCCACAGTCTCTGTATTTAAGACCAGGCTTAAAACCTTCCTCTTCGGTATAGCGTATGACCAGGTTACTTAGTGAGGGAGTTAGGGTTATTAAAACCCGGGATAAGATAAGCTGCAGTAGGAGTAACTAGCTGGGGGAAGTATGGCAACCTGAGCACTATCCTCTACTTTGCCCTATTTTCTCATCAGCAATGCTATTCACATGTTGTCCCCTGTCCCACTCCCCCTGTGGAGTGTATCTCTTTCAGATGCCCCGATGACAGTTGGACCTCCTCCTTGCCTGGCTCTCCTCCTCCTCGCCCGGCTCTCCTCCTCCTCGTCTGGTCTCCTGGCCGATTTCTTATGTTGTCTGATTTTTCCTGTTGTGTCTGATTTTTCCTGTTGTGTCTGATTTTTCCTGTTGTGTCTGATTTTTCTTGTTGTGTCTGATTCTTCCTGTTGTTTTGTTTTTTGTGTCTTGGCGGCACGTTGACTGAGTGCCATCACTCATGTCTCACAGCAAGAAGGTTGGTTCGATCCCCGGGTCACCAGGCCTTTCTGTGTGGAGTTTTTCATGTTTCTCCCCGTGTCTGGATGGGTTTCCTTCGGGTACTCCGGTTTCCCCCATCAACCAAAACATGAACGCCCTTCGAGACAACTGTTGTTGTGATTTTGGGCGTTACAAAAATAAATGAATTGAATTGAATTGAATAGATGAGAGCAGTGGCAGTGTCACTTCTGTTTGGAGATTACAGATCTCTGAAGAGACGTGAGCCAGTCCAGTCTGGACCCAGCCGTCTGCTTACACTACCCATCAGAAGTGCAGTTACTTCAAAGGGGGCATTCTATAAAGTGAGATTAAGACAAAGCCTGGTTTATTTGGCCAATCCAGGCTTATCAAATCCTCACTTGTTACTAGTGATGCACTTGTGTTACTTATAGCAGTGCTTTTAATTAAATAAAGAGAATTAAACCCCAATATTTTTCATTGTTTTTTATTCAAAAAAAGTAGTTTCTCTAAAGAGTCAGGACTAAGGCGGTTCCGCTTTTTTATGAGGATTTCTCCTGCTTTGGAAAAAATCCTCTCACAAGGCACAGATGAAGCTGGAGTGCAAAGGTTCATGACAGCCAGTGTGAATACATTTGGAAACTTATTGTTTTGCTTTCTCCAGTACTGCATTGGGCCCTTCTGTCTATGTTTGGCTCTGCCAGGTATTTCAGTACTTCGATTTGCAGGTGTTTAACATGTTGTCAGCTCTCTGTCCGCTGCCTGATCTATCTGGATTTATTGACTTTAGCGCAACTGGAGGCAAAAAACCTCACAGACATTACATTACGCCTGAAATGTTCGTGCAGACTGGCAACAGCCATCTTGAGTTGAGGAAGAGCAAAATTTGAATAAAAAATAATATAAAACAAGGCCAGAAAATACAATGTTTAAAGGGTTTAAATAGACTATAGGTTTCCATAGTGATGATCTTTGTAGCCCTTATTAATGCCTCATTGAGGTGGAGCAACTAAAGACCCAGACACTTTTAGCAGAGCCACTCACTTTCACTTTTCCCTTTGCCACTTAGCACTGACATCCGGCTCCTGACATCCGGCTCCTGACATTTGTCTCTCAGCGTTCTTAGCCCTATTATCATTTAAATGTATTGTGTTTTGGTTCTACATTAAATGATAAAATAAGTTAGAATTTATTTTAGTCTGAAATATGGTCAAATATTCAGCTGGAAAATAACTTTTCATTTCTGCGTGTGAGTTTTGCCTGCGTTAAAGCCTCAGGTTGGAACTTTATGGTGGTGGAAAGTCACCTGTATGATTCCATGGAAAAACCGTTAAAATCATTCTTTGGAACATTGTCCATGGAGATGGAGAGCTTTTATTACAGCCAAAGAAACAGCATTTCCATGGAAACTAGCAGGAGGAGGTCCTCCTCTAGGCCAAACAAGAGTCAGGTTTGTGGAGAGTCAAGCCCGCTCACAGTAATGATGCATGTTTTTTTTCTGTTTTCAGTGCAAAAAACACAACCATAATGGAAGAAAAAAAAACCAAAACATGCTTTTATTGTAGTCTAATTTTGGCAAAAATTACATACTGAGGCTTTAAAATGACAATTGAGCAGTCTCTCCATAGTCCCTCACCTTCAGTGACTAGACACTGCAATAAATCCAACTGTGAGATTCAACTATTTGAAATATAGTTTCCAGTGGCTCACGTGTCTTCTATTAAGTCGTTTTAGATGAACGGTGCAATTTAAAACATCCAAATTCTAACATAACGATCCACGAGTCACAGTTTAGAACTACAGAGCAGGCACAAGCACAAAATGTCTTATTTAACTTTCCATTTCTTATCATAATGTTGTATCGACCTGAAAACATCAGCTGTATTAAAAAGCCTGTATTAGGTAAAATAATGGAGCTTTCATTTAGAAGATAGCCCTGTAGAAAAGAGGATGGCCCACATAAGGCCTTCTGTGTGGTATTTTTAAACATAAGAATAATGAGTCCCCACAGCGCAGGTGGCAGAACAGGTGCAGATCTGAGCCAGCACTCTGTTCACAACAATGCTTTTCATTCCCTTTGTATGTTTAGCTATATTTTTAAACAGTTTGCAAGTAAATGTGTGTTTTCTTTTTCACACAGTGTGTATTGTCACAAACACGTCTCTCAGCAGGTCGGCTCTGGTGGTTCAATTGTCTAAAATTCTAACTATGAGAACAGTTTTATTTAGACCTTCAGTAGAGTGGAATGAGCTGTTTGGGAGGTCACAGGTTCAGGTCATAGACTGTAGAAAGACGAGGACTACTGTAAGTGAGTGCCATGTCACACACAGTTATAGGGGTGAATTTGGAGTCGAGTTACATATTTGGAAATTTGACTACGAGTATCATAGCAACCAAAGTGCTGATCTGGAGCGAGGCTGTTGAAGATAATGCCCCTTTCCCCACAGAACAGGCGCTTAGCAACACCATCCCTGCTCCTCCTGCTACATCCTTATGAGCTGTCCTTATGGTTCACTGCAAGATTCTGACCAAGGCTCCGCCCACAAGCCTACGTCACCCATGCCCCTCCACGACAATTCTCCATAAATACACAAAAACATGATACAAAACTGTACACAGCAACCTGATAAACCAGAGGAGATTTATGTATAAAACCTTACACCCTATTACCAATAAAATAACATTTTAATCTTCATTGTGTAATTGTATTGAGTATTGAGTGAATTCCTTACACTATTACCACAGCCCTCCAACCAAGAGCAGCTCCGCCCCTCTCTGTGTGCGGCATCAGGGCTGGAACAGTGGGTTTGAGTCTGACCCCGCAGCCACTGGCCTTAATGTCTTTCCTCTTGTAACCAAAATAATCTGTAGTGATGTGGTCTCTGTGTCAGACTGTTGTGGTGAAGACGGAGCTGAGTCCAAAGGCAAAGCTCTTGATTTACGGGTCAATCTACATTTTACTCTCACCTATGGTCAAGAGGTTTGGGTAATGACAGGACAAGGACATCAAATCAATGTTTTTTTTATTTATTTCTATAGCACATTTAAAATACAACTTAAGCTTAAAGTTCTTCACGCAAAAGTCAACAAAAACAGATAAACAGAAAATATGACAGTAAACCATAACAATAAAACACCAGTACGTCTTGTCTAGCCAGTGTTAAATGAACAGGTGCACATTCTCCCCCCTCAGCTGATAGAGTACAGTTTTAACCATTTTTAAGTATTTCACGCAGTTTGAGTTTCTTATAAAGCTTCAGATGTAGAGATTTTGATAAAGATTTGGCTGAAAACAACTGAAGCGATATTTTTATTCCAGCTGTTTTAATTCGTTTATGTGTTATAGTTTTGTTTGCTCAAATTATGAATGTGTTAAAGGTTCTATAATACGCAAAATGTACTCATGTGAACTTTAAACCACATCATAATGCTTTTACCTCCTCAGAAGCATACCTGGAGTGTTTTGTTTTTCCGTTCACAGGTTTGAGTGATTCTTTATTATTAGTCTGTGTCGTAACGTCTAGGGGATCAAAGATACAGACTCAGAGGAAAAAGATGAACAGTTTGTGAGTTTATTACAATCAAGAGAATGGGAATAATGATAATAGTTAAAAAAAAATTAGCTTCTACTGAAAAGACATTGTATTATTATAACAAACAATTACCCAACAAATGTATGAATCTATGAAGGTGATGAATGTGGCATGTGTGAACTCGCTTTGGTTTAAGGCGATAATTAACATGTGAAATAATGATGTCATTTCATTTTCTGGTCCTGTATGTCTCAACACAAATCTTGAGCTCTTCTGTGTAGGTGGTGTAATTGTGTTTATGTGAATGGATGCACACTGTGAGTATTTTGTGGTAAGATCACACAAGCCCAGGAAGAGTAGCTGTTAGAGTGCACTGCAGACACCAATACACAACAGTACATAATGTGACAGTAGCCTTTTGTGTGTGACCTAAACCTGTTCTGCTGAGGTCCTATGTTACGCAAACTTGACTCTTTTGATGCGTTTAGTCATGTTATAATGTGTTAACTCCTCAAAAACATACCTGGAGTTGTGTTTCGTTTCCCTCACACGTTTGAGTAACTTATTATTAGTCTGTCTATATCTCCAAAGCTCAAAGTGTTCTGTTCCATCTTAGTTAGTTAGTTTTCAAGTTAACAGCTCCTTTCACCTCAAAGTTTAGTGTGTTGCTCATTGAAACCCACTGAGACACAGAGAAACATGCAAACTCCACACATAAAGGCCCTATGTGCAGTGTACACAAATGATACAACAGTGACCCCTAAATCAGGAAAATCAGGTAATGGAAGTTAATTTATTAATGAAACTTGTAACTTTTCTATATATTTCACAAGAAATATAAATAAAGTGCATTGAACACAAAGGACAAAAACTGTGAACTTTATTTTAAGTAACTTTATTTATTCTCTCAAATGGCATTTGGCAAAACTCACAAAAAACAAAAACAATTTAATTTAATTTAAAAGTTTATTGATTTTAATGTATTTTTTTGACATTTATTTAATTTGAATGTTTTAGCTTGATATTTAATTTAAATGTATTATTTTGATATTTATTTAATTTGAATGTTTTAGCTTGATATTTAATTTAAATGTATTATTTTGATATTTATTTAATTTGAATGTTTTAGCTTGATATTTAATTTTAATGTAATATTTTGACATTTATTTAATTTGAATGTTTTAGCTTGATATTTAATTTAAATGTATTATTTTGATATTTATTTAATTTTATTATATATATTTTTTCAGTATCGATAATCAGTTGGTTAAAAAATATCTATAGTTTAAATGAGGATTATATTGTTTATGAATTTTAGGGAAATTGATGCGTTTTACGTATTTTCTGTTACAGATTAAAAAACAATGTTATTAAAGTAATTTTTTGTTGTAAGTTGATCGATATTTCTTTTTTTTTTGTTTTTTTGTTTTGGGCCATCCGTCTTTCTCCATCTCTGCATGGGGGAGCTTGGTCTGGTCTGCTGCAGGAGGAGCCCTCGTCACCACCAGCTCTGTAAGAACAAACACAAGAAGAGGAGGAGCAGAAAACACAATATCTGATCCTTAACATCTTATTTATGTTGTTTTTTTGTTTGTTTAACACTAAAGCACAAGAACCACACTATTTACAACAGAAATAACACAATGATAACTAAAACACACAGCACTATACTAAACATCTGTCATATTTTGGCAGATAAAAAAAAAAAAGGGTTTTTTTGTGTGTTTTTTTTGTTTTTTTGTTTCACACTAAAACACAACAATCACACTATTTACAATCGATTTACAACAGAAATAACACAATGATAACTAAAACACACAACACTATACTAAACATCTGTCATATTTTGGCAGATTTCTAAAAAAAATATTTTTTTTTTGAGTTTTTTTGTTTTTTTTGTTTCACACTAAAACACAAGAATCACACTATTTACAATCGATTTACAACAGAAATAACACAATGATAACTAAAACACACAACACTATACTTAACATCTGTCATATTTTTTTTTATATATATATTTTTTTTTTTTTCAAGAACCACACTATTTACAACAAACTACAGATTTTTTTTTTTTTTCCCCCCCACACCTATGTACAATATAATGTGTGTCATAGTTAGTTCGGATCTGTGGAGTGCCAGGGCAGAAATGATAGAACATGGGAGATGAATGGTCTGAAGGCCCTGGCAATAGCAGCAGCAAAAGGAGCAAAGAGGGACTTAGCAGGAGGAGCAAAGCGGGGTTTAGCAAAAGGAACAGGGTGGGGCTTAGCAAGAGGAGCAGGGCAGGGCTTAGCAAGAGGAGCAGGGCGGGGCTTAGCAAGAGGAGCAGGGCGGGACTTAGCAGAAGGAGCAAAGAGGGACACAGTAGGAGGAGCAGAGGGTAGCTTTGCACGCCTAGCGATAGAGGGAAAGAGGGGCATAGGAAGAGGATCCAAGAAAGGCTTAAGAGGAGGAGGAGGAGGAGGAGGAGTGAGGAACTCAACAAGAGGAGCAGCGAGAGAATTTACACGAGTAGGAATGATGAGCTTAGGTCGAGCAGGAGAGGGGTACTTTGGTCTCCTAGTTGGAGGAGCAGGAGGGAGCCTGAGCCGCCAACGAGGAGCAGAGTAGGGCAAAGCAGGAGGAGCAGGGTCGGAGAGAGAATGAGAAGTAAGGAGTGGCATAGCAGGAGCAGCAGAGGTGGGCAGAGCAGGAGCAGTAGGGAGAGGCTTAGCAAGAGGAACAGGGCGGGGCACAGCAGTAGTAGCAGGAGGAGCAACGCAGGGCTTAGCAAAGGGAACAGGGCGGGCCTTGGCAAGACGAGCAGGGACAAGAAGAGGAACATTGCGGCGCTTAGCAGGAGGAGCAGGGAGAGGCATAGCAGGAGCAGCAGGGAGGGGGATAGCAGGAGTAGCAGGGAGGGGCATAGCACAAGGAGCAGGGAGGGGAATAGCAGGAGCAGCAGGGAGAGGCATAGAAGGAGCAGCAGGGAGGGGCGCAGCAGGGAGGGGGCTAGCAGGAGGAGCAGGGAGGGGCATAGCAGGGGCAGCAGGGAGAGGCATAGAAGGAGCAGCAGGGAGGGGCGCAGCAGGGAGGGGGCTAGCAGGAGGAGCAGGGATGGGGGTAGCAGGAGCAGCGAGGGGGATGGCAGGAGGGAGAGGCACAGAAGGAGCAGCAAAGGTGGGCATAGCAGGAGCAGTGAAAGAAGGAGGCAGTGTGTGTGTTTGCATGAGTGGGTGAGTGTATGTCTGTGTGCTTATGTAGGTGTATGTTTGCCTAAATGTGTATACGAGTGTGTCCATGAGTGTGTGAGGACTTAGCTCCAGATATGAGGACCTGTGCAGGAGGTATGGACCTGTGCAGGAGGTCTGGACCTGTGCAGGAGGTCTGGACCTGTGCAGGAGGTCTGGACGTGAGCAGGAGGTCTGAACCTGTGCAGGAGGTCTGGACCTGTGCAGGAGGTCTGGACGTGAGCAGGAGGTCTGGACCTGTGCAGGAGGTCTGGACGTGCGCAGGAGGTCTGGACCTGTGCAGGAGGTCTGGACGTGAGCAGGAGGTCTGGACCTGTGCAGGAGGTCTGGACGTGTGCAGGAGGTCTGGACCTGTACAGGAGGTCTGGACCTGTGCAGGAGGTCTGGACCTGAGCAGGAGGTCTGGACGTGAGCAGGAGGTCTGGGTTTTGGCTCACACAGATCTGTGGAGAGAAACATTTGTGTCAGACATTGATGCTGCAAACAGGGCTCACATACAAGAATACAGCAAATGGAGGGGTCTGAAATGTTCATCTTAGGTGCATGTCCACTGTGAGAGACATAATCAAAAAAAATCTGGAAATCACATTGTATGATTTTTTAAAATAATGTATTTGTATGTTACTGCTGCAAATAAGTATTTGAACACCTGTCTATCAGCTATAATTCTGACCCTCAAAGACCTGTTAGTCCACCGTTAAAAAGTCCACCTCCACTCCACTTATTATCCTAAAGTAGAAGCTCCTGTTTGAGGTCATTGGCTGCATAAAGACACCTGTCCACCCCATACAATCAGTAAGACTCCAACTACTAACATGGTCAAGACAAAGAATTGTCAAAATGCACAAGAGACAAAATTGTAGACCTCCACAAGGCTGGAAAGGGCTCCAGGGCAATTGCCAAGCAGCTTGGTGAAAAAAGATCCACTGTTGGAGCAATTATTAGAAAATGGAAGAAGCTAAACATGACTCCGCTAAACAATCTCCCTCGGACTGGGGCTCCATGCAAGATTTCACCTCGGGGGGTCTCAGTGATCCTAAAAAAGGTGAGGAATCAACCCAGAACTACACGGGAGGAGCTGGTCAATTATCTGAAAAGAGCTGGGACCACCGTTTACAAGGTTACTGTTAGTAATACACTAAGACGTCATGGTTTAAAATCATGCATGGCACAGAAGGTTCCCCTGCTTAAACCAGCACATGTCCAGGCCCGTCTTAAGTTTGCCAATGACCATTTGGATGATCCAGAGGAGTCAAAGTCATGTGGTCAGATGAAACCAAAATAGAACTTTTTGGTCTTAATTCCACTCGCCGTATTTGGAGGAAGAAGAATGAGTACCATCCAAAGAACACCATCCCTACTGTGAAGCATGGGGGTGGTAGCATCATGCTTTGGGGGTGTTTTTCTGCACATGGGACAGGACGACTGCATTGTATTAAGGAGAGGATGACCAGGGCCATGTATTGCGAGATTTTGTGGAACGACCTCCTCCCCTCAGTTAGAGCTTTGAAGATGGGTCGTGGCTAGGTCTTCCAACATGACAATGACCCAAAGCACACAGCCAGGATAACCAAGGAGTGGCTCCGTAAGAAGCATATCAAGGTTCTGGAGTGGCCTAGCCAGTCTCCAGACCTAAACCCAATAGGAAATCTTTGGAGGGAGCTCACACTCCGCGTTTCTCAGCGACAGCCCAGAAACTTTACTGATCTAGAGAAGATCTGTGTGGAGGAGTGGGCCAAAATCCCTCCTGCAGTGTGGTGGTGAAAAACTACAGGAAACGTTTGACCTCTAATTGCAAACAAAGGCTACTGTACCAAATATTAACATTGATTTTCTTAGGTGTTCAAATACTTATTTGCAGCAGTAACATACAAATAAATTATTTTAAAAATCATACAATGTGATTTCCAGATTTTTTTTTTTTTTTTTTTTTGATTGTCTCTCACAGTGGACATGCACCTAACATGAAAAATTCCGACCCCCCCATGATTTCTAAGTGGGAGAACTTGCAAAATCACAAGGTGTTCAAATACTTATTTGCCTCACTATATATATATATATGCTTGGCCTCACAGTGTCTGCAGTACTAGATCAACAGTGGTTTTGATCAACAGTATTTTGATTGATTTATCTAACTTATGTATTACTCTGAACTAATAAAGTGAATTTGTCATGTTTTAAGGTCAACTATATTTGTAGAGCGAAGACATGTTACACATGTTACAATGCTTTTATGCACAGAGGTACCCAATTAGTGATTGCATCTCTATTTCAACATACACATTCATTTGACACACTGTGTGGGCCTCAAAAGTGTCCTGTGCAACACTTTATTCTCAGCCACTGAAAGGCAACAATGCAAAAAGCAGCAGGTGAAAACATATGGTCTCCTGGGAGTCTAAGGTTAAGTCCAGAAGGTTAATAGTTTTTTTTGAAAGGACAAAATTTTGAATCCATAAAATCTGGTATTTTCAAATGAAACAAAATCACATTTGAAGGAGTATTGCAAGAAAGACAAATGTTCAAACAATGTAGTACTGCATTGCCAACAAAAGCTTGTAATCTTACTCACTGTGAGAAACTTTTACTCAAGTAAGAGTACTGTTACTTCAATAATAAGCGATTACTCAAGTAAAAGTATGCTGGTAGAAAAGCACTGTGAAATAACAAAAATGTCTTTAAAAAGTTACTAGAGTAAATACAGTAGTCTGCTGTATTTGGTTACTGAGTACTGTCAGCTTCTGTGGCCTATACACACAGCCTGATCATTTTCATTTAGTATGAAAAGGAAATCATAAACACACAAAAGTGTATATTTCTTTGAATAAACTCACTGTAAACATGATCTGGGGTTTTGTTAAAATGTAATTTTGATATATTGGTTGTATTCTGTATAATACCCCTTAAGGACTAAGTCAACATGGAAAGTCACAAACCTCACGTTTTTTCCTCACAAAAGTCTCGTTGTTTGAGTCAGGGAGCGGTCAGTAGAAGTCTGGGTCAAAATGTCCCAAAGTTATGTCTCTTTTCCGAAGAAAACGTCGAATAATGTTCACAAATGCAGGTTTTAGGCGCAGCCAAAGTTTGCAAAGTTTGCAATGAGGCGTTTGAAAGATGCGCTTAGCAACAACAACAACTACAGGACGCACGTGCGCGCTGACGTAAGCACGCACGCCGCACGCACGTGTCTTTACGTGGCCTATAATCCACAGCCTATAAAATATGATCATAGCCATTTAGCTTTTTTGTTTTTTTCAATCAAACTAAGATGACCTGTAAATAGCAGCAACAGTAATCCTATGATAACTGCTGCTAGCCTGTCTGACCACTTCCACACTACTGCACTTTGCTCCAGTAGGCCCAGGTGACAGTGGCGCAGACACATGCCCCAAAATGGAATAAATATGATCAGGATTATATGCATCCCACACAGATACGGCCTGACTGACAACCTGACACGTGGGCGCATAGAGAAGCTAATAATAAATAATAATTTGAATAAACTCACTGTAAACATGATCTGGGTTTTGTTAAAATGTAATTTTGATATATTGGTTGTTTTCTGTGTAATACCCCATAAGGACTAAGTCAACATGGAAAGTCACATACCTCACGTTTTTTCCTCACAAAAGTCTCGTAGTCTGAGTCAGGGAGGGTCAGTAGAAGTCTGGGTGAAGTGTGGGTCCCAAAGTTCTGTCTCTTTTCCGAAGAAATCGTCAGATGAAGTTCACAGATGCAATTTTTGGCACAGCCAAAGTTTGCAATGAGGCGTTTGAAAGATGCACTTAGCAACAACAACAACAACTACACTACGCACGTGCGCGCTGACGTAACCTATAACCAGGGGTGGATGAAATACTCAGTTTTGTTAATTAAGTAAAAGTCCACATAGAGGAGCAAAGAAAGTACCTGTTTAAGATGTACTTAGAGTAAGAAGCAATGTTGCTTCAAATGTATTGATTTTGATTGATAAAGATTTGTGCTGAATTTTGTTTAATGGAAACGACTGAATCTAGCTGTTTTTATTTGTATATCTTTGTTTGCTCAAACTAGGAACGAGTGTAAAAAAAACCCTCAGCCTTTTCAGCAGGTCTCTAATAATAATAATAATAATAATAATTATTATTATTATTATTATTATAAAAATAATACTTTTACTTTTCAGCCCAGTTCAAAAATGTAGTGGAGTAGAAAGTACAGATACTGCTCTCAAATAAAGTGAAATAAAAGTAAAAAGTATCTACTTTAAACTTTACTTAAATAAAGTAGATACCTAAAAGTACTTTACTTTACTACTTTTACTCTGTTATGTTCCATCAGTGTATATAACCCACAGCCTGTTAAATATGATCTATAGCTCTTTTTACTGACGCAGCATCATAGGCCAACCCGTCTCGATGTCGGGACAGCAGACTCTCTGTGACAATTTGCTGAATGCCCCTCTGTTCAAAGTCCACTAACCTAAAATATCCAGGCGAAATTAATAAATGTGTCAGATTTTTAATATGGCCTGTTGATCCTTTTTTTTTTTTTTTTTTTTCCCAAATAAAGATGATCTAACTAAATTCCCTGTAAATAGCCTACTGACAGATTGTACTTTGCTCCAGTAGGCCCAGCTGACAGCTGTGCAGACACCTGATCTGATGTCCTGTAGTGCTGTGGACACCTGTGCAGACACATGTCCCACAGTGGAATAAATATGATCAGGATACAGAAGGTTTGTATGCAGTCATTCTGAGGTAGGTTATATTTGCTAAACTGAAGAGAATGAATTAGCTCAACAAATGAATTCATTAAAACTAAATTACTCAAATAGTTGTAGAAAGAAAGGGTAAAAAGCAATTGGCAGAAATACTAGGCTACTAAATGAACTGTTTGGAGGCAACATCTGAATTACAGTTTGCACGAGACAAAACGGCAAATCGGTAAGAGTGATGCAGGAAAGCAAGAACCATTTACAGAATGTGGTGCTCCAACAGTGGTGCTAGTTCATATGGGTTGTAAGGTATTTTTTTTAACAATGTAATGCTACCCTCAGATGCCTGTAGCCCTACTCACCAAAGACCCCCACCCTGAGAGGGTCGTAAAGCAATCTACAGCACTGGGGCCAAGAAGATAACACCTAGGACCAGGGCCACTTCTTATCTGTGGCCCTGTTCACCAAGGTCTGAGTGCCCCCATCCTGTGAGGGTCATAAAACAATAAGATTGATTGACTTAAAAACGCACATTCAGGGATTTTGCCAAAAAGGTTTTTAATGTGTAATCACATGCTGCCGAGAGGAAGACCCGCCTCACACACTGGGAGGCCTATAAAAGCTGGAAAGACAAACATCTCAGGACTCTCTTCCTATCCTTTCCTGAGAGTCCGGTGCTCCATTGTTAACTTTACCTGTGATGAACTCATTAAACCCTTCTGACTTATATTTCAGTCTCTTTCTCCTCTTTGACGCTTGCATCAGAAACGAACATTTCTATCAATTTGGTGACCCTGACGTGATTGGTGTCAAGTGATCTGGAGGACCTTTGGACATATCAAGGTGAAGTCTGATGACTGAGTCGGTGACAACCAGGGTGCCCCAAAATAAGGTAAGCAGAAAACCTTTTTAATAAAATTTCTGCATAGGTTAGTTTATTCTTTATTAGGGTTGTCACTGTCACATGAATCTGTAATTCTTTGTCTTGCAAATTTAGAATATAATTGGGTGGGCTATCTAGTCCAGTTTGTTCTTTCACATGTAAAGTTACATGAAGCACATTTACTAACACATAGGGACAGATCAATGAGCCGGTATTAGAAATCCTGGTCCGGGACCAGGTGGCGCTAGGCCCGGTTGAGAGACTGCCAGCAGACCAGGTTCTACTGGAAAGCCAGGGCTGGACCCTGAGGGCAACTAGTTAAATTCTTAATCAAATTACCTCTTGGAATAGAATCTGACGAGAGTCTATTGAACGTAGTCACTGCTAAGAAACGCACGAAGCCCTTGTAACCAAGACGGCTGGGACCGTGTTAGGGGGAAAATCCTGGTCCGGGACCAGGTGGCATTAGGCCCGGTCGTCTGACAATAGACTAGGTTCTATTGTTGGCCAGAGTTGGACTCTGAGGGTGTTGAGCGCCCTATGACCAAGGCACGGTTGGACCGTGTAAGTGGGGTGTGGAGCCCTGGGTCCGGGACCCACTCAGCTGAGCACGATTGAATAAACCGGTAGGGACAGAACTTCTTCTTCTTCTTTTTGGGTCACTGTGGGTGGCTTGGGTCTCTGACTCCTCATTTTTAGCCTTTATCACATAGAGTATTGGCTGGAGTAGAGACTGCGTAGGCTGCATTTGGGGGTGGAGAAAATAAAGGCAAACAGCCCGGGGTGTAGGAGTGTCGGGTCTTTAAAACTAAAATCACATATCCTGCTAGAACCCCCACCCCGCACAGACGCTTCGGCCTCTGCGTAGAAGGATGGGTGATAAGGGTAGATCTAAAGGGATCTCTGTGGTGAAAGGTTTGGATCCATACATTAGGCTTATGTAAACAGGTTTTATTAACATTTTCATTCCCAATAGACCAAATTACAGGTGTGTAAAACAGACTTAGTGACAAACAGACTGACTGACTGTGGTGGAAAAGCAGTTGCGGGTTTACTCAATTAGAATTCTGACTATTTGCTCTCAAATAAATTCTAAGTGAATAGTTCCTTTAGGGTGAGTCTTATCTCTCCTGCCTATCATACTCCCTTACTCAGCTATACATCCCCTCCTTTCTTCAACCCTACCCCCACTATCTCCCTTCAGCATTAGCCTGTTTCCCTCTCAACTGAAGGTCAAATTGAGAACCTTTTCCACCACTAGACAATGGACGATACAGGGACGAAGTTTACTCCTGCTACGACGAAAGAAGCGTGTACTAATGCCTTAGATATACTTTTGTTTGGGACAGAGGATAGGAAAAAGAAGAAAGAGACAGAAAAGTTTGAGATATGGGTAAAAGACTTGCAAATGAGAGGTTTGATAGGACAGGACACATCTCCAAATCCTAGAAAAGAACAATTGCTGAATATTCAAACGGTTGTCCATGCTGCTTGTGAGTTCACTGCGAAATGGCAAAAAATGTATAGGGGAGTTTAAAAAGAGAGTGGATATAGCCAGAAAAAATAAAGTTCTTTGCAATGCATACCTCCCCCACTTAATGAGGGGGGCAGGTTTTAACATAACATACACCACAGTGACGCCACAAATACAAGTGGTGCAATCTAAAACTGAAAGGGAAATGACCTTAGATAAGAAGGGGGAAGATGCATTTCTCCCTCCTCCTTTCACCTTATAGCGAGGCCCATAAATTACTAACTCAAGCTACTAATTCACAAACTTGGGCTGTTACACCCCCACTGATAACTAATGACTCTAACACCACGACACTACAATGTCCATTGGTATTAGTTAAAGCAGGATTAGTAGACATAGTAGAAGAACCTACCACAATTGAAGCTATTAAAGTAGTAAACACAATGCTTGATGAAAATACAGAAGCAATCAGTGATGACAGTGCAGCAGGAGCAACATCTATGGCAGGGCAACTGATTGACCCAGATGATGTTAAAACACTGAAATTTGTTAATGTGAAGGGCATTAACACTAAAGGCTCAAGAACTCCTACACCTACTGAATCAATAAGAAAAACAATACAATTTGGAAGTGATGGTAAGCATTCTCAAAGTTCTACACTAGAAAAGGTGTCTAGTAAAATAAAAAACAAAAATAGATAAACCATTGTATGAGACTTCATTTACAACTGATATTAAACCTAAATCTACAAGGCCAAAAGGTTTATATATTAGTGATCTACCAAACACAGGTTATGATAGAGTTCCAACTGACCTTTTGACCCCTCCTACATGGGTCAGGCATGAGAGATCACCATACTCTCAGAATCCTGCACTCCCTGAACAGTTTACTCATCAGAAGTATGCATATAAAAAGAAAGAGCAGTATGTTTTAAACTCATCTGACAGTAATGATTTATTTGAGCATTCACATAAACTTTAGAATATTTTTTGTTTAATTAGATCATGCTGAAATTTAAGTAAACAATTCAAACCATGTCTTTATAATTATTGAAAATTCCTCACTTTAACTTTAGGATATTGTAAATATAGATACAGATTTCTTATGCAAACTGTTCACACATTTTTTGAGGTGAAAATGAACAACTTGTCCATGCAAGTTGGAATAGACTTTAAATAGATTTTAGTTTTGACTGAAGTGGATTTGAGATGGGTCTTTGGCCTGTTGTGTCTGGGTGGGCATGGTCCGAGTGCAGTGGCTCTCTGGGTGCATCGCTCCAGCTCTGAACTGAAAGGTCACATGACCTGGACTGGCTCTGCTGTCTAAACATGGCTGCTGCGTCACTGAGAAACATGAACTGAACTAAAACCAAAGAAAGTCCTGCTGGCTCTGAAACTCGTCTGTGGACTGGGCGCCTCCACTACTGGTCACATGACAAATGAATGAACTGAATCAAAACCTTCAAGTGCTCTGCTGCTCCTCTAAAGGCCCCATAAAACTGTCTCTGCTGCTGCGTTTGGGCTGTGTTTGCCTGGGCACTCATGACTGGAGCCTGTTCTCAGATCCACATAGTCAAATATTTTGTTTTTAACCCAATTACAAAATTTAGAAGTGTATTCATTTAATTGAAACATTTTTGCTCCATTCCTGAAAATAATCATTTACCAATATAACATTATTTAGGCTATTTCTTTTCATTGTACATCAGAGCTGTTGCACTGGGGCTTCTACATAATGCATATGCAACATATTTGAAACGACATTCAAAATGGCCACAGTTAACAAAATTAGAAACAAAAGTTTGGAAATAGTATACTTTACTACTAGCCCCATTAAGAGCACTGATAACTGAGGCAGGACCAACTAACCTTACTGCTCAATTAAACTGGAATATTGAGGCAGAGGAAGCATTTATTTCCTTAAAACAACAAATGGCACATTCATGTGACTTGGCTGTACCAGATTATACCATACCTTTTCACCTAGATGTGTATGAGAAAAATGGAGTTGGCAATGCAATACTTTATCAGAAAAAGGGGGACGGTGTGGCAGGTCAACGTAAAGTGCTGATGTATCATAGTGCTAAATTAGACAATATAGAAAAAGGACATCCACCATGCACGCAACATGTAGCAGCTATATCTATGGCCATAATTAAAACAGCACACATAGTGAAATGTCATCCTCTAATCATACATACACAACATGGAGTAGCAGCCTACTTACAATCAGTAGCTTTTACACTCTCAGAACGACGCACAGAAAAAATCAAACAAATACTAGATCAGCCACATATTGCATTTGAAGGCACAACCATCAATATGGCAAATGATCTAGGGACAGGGACACCGCACAACTGCGCTGACATAGTGCAACTAGACATGACTCTAGTACCAACATTGTATGCAGAACCACTGCAGAACCCACAACTAATGCTGTTTTGTGATGGATGTAGCTATAGAGATAACACAGGGAAAATTAGAACATCATATGCAATAGTGAAAGCTACTGGACAAAAGTTTGAAATCATGGAAGCTAAAGAGATACTTATGCCAGGGGCTTCAGCACAATTTGCAGAAGTAATAGCTTTAACCAGAGCATTGCAATTAGCTAAAGATCAAACAGCAAATATATATTCTGATTCTGCTTATGTAACACATGAAATACACATTGATGCCCCTCATTGGATGCGTAAGGGATTCATAACCAGCACTGGACAACCTATTAAACATCTCAAAGAAATGACTGAATTGATAGAAGCTGTTAAATTCCCATCTGAAGTAGCTGTATTAAAATGCAAGGGCCATGCAGAGAGAACAACACTTATAGCTAGAGGGAATGAAGCAGCAGATGCAGCAGCAAAAAAGGCAGCAGGTTATAAGGGACCTCCAAGTAAAAAGTATGTGTGTGTGCAGATGGATGAAGAGAAAGATTCAGTGAAGTTGACAGAGCAGGATATTATTGACTTACAGACTCACGCAGGACCGTATGAACATAGTGTTTGGACTAATTTAAGGACGAAGAAGGACTTTGGTGCTATCATGACGGACGTTTAGTTGCACCTAACTCTTTCTCAAGATGGGTTGAAGTTACCCCAGTAAGGAGAGAGACAGCTAATTCAGTCATTAAGTGGCTGACAAGAGAATTTGTTCCTAGGTATGGGTTTCCCCGTACCATCAGATCTGATAATGGCACACACTTTTCTAACAAAAATATGACAGCAGTGTGTGAATATTTTGGAATAAAACAACATTTTGGAACAGTCTTTCACCCACAATCCCAGGGCCTGGTTGAAAGAGCAAACCGCACATTGAAAAGCTATCTAGCTAAAATCATGAACTCCACCAAAATGACGTGGCTGGATGCCTTGCCATTAGCGCTGATGGCAATGCGATCCACACCATAT
Source organism: Periophthalmus magnuspinnatus (assembly GCF_009829125.3). Taxonomy (NCBI): domain Eukaryota; kingdom Metazoa; phylum Chordata; class Actinopteri; order Gobiiformes; family Gobiidae; genus Periophthalmus; species Periophthalmus magnuspinnatus. Next base: position 5,201,554 of record NC_047132.1, read on the forward strand.
AAACATCTCAATCTCTCTCCACATGAGATCTTAACTGGAAGGAGGATGGACACTTCTCTCCAACCTGATGTGTGTGTACCTAGAAATGACCAAGATCATGAAATCTCTGACTATTACAAAGCATTAACTAATTTAAGTTTAGTTCTCTCCCAACAGATCCTGAACCTGGAGAACTCCTCTGAGTCAACTTTGGAAGACCCAATCAAACCTGGTGATTGGGTACTGGTAAAAAGTATTAAACCTAATTGGACTGAACCCAAATTTGTTGGTCCTTACAAGGTACTTAACAGTCACTCAAGGGCTATTAGAATCGAAAAAATTGACAAAGCCCACAAAAGTAAAGTGAGCCACTGGATTCACATTACTCATTGCGTCAGAGCCCAACCTCCTGAACGCACTCTGAAACAAATTAGAACTGATTTGGCCGAAATTGATTCTTCTTAATTATGACTGTGGCATTGTATGAGTACTCTCAAAGAGATACTACATTAATTGTAATGCGGATGCTGCATAATTTTTTTTTTTTTTTTTTTTTTTTTTTTCCTTTTGCATGTTCCTATGAAATAATCACACAATAACAACACTAACAACTAACCAATAACAGTTTTGGGCTTCACAAAATGTTTATTTCAGCAACAGTAATTTGACTGTTCTCTTGCAGCAGAAGACAGCGAATAAAAAGTCGACACATGTATATATAGATATATAAATGTGTCAAAGGGGGGATATTACAAATTTAATTTTAATTTTCAAAACTGGATTGTGTGAAAAAAGGTGTTATCATTTAGAGAATGTTCCATTAACTATAATATTGCTAACCAAGTTGCTGCAGGTTTCGAATCTATTCTTTGTTGGTGGTGTACCATTAATAAAAATGTAGATAGAATTAATTATATTCATTACAATGTTATGTATCAGGCCAATCTAACTAGAGCTGCTTTACTTCTATTACAAGAAGAACTACATGCTAATACGTTAATGACCTACCAAAATCGTATTGCTCTAGACATGCTTTTAGCTGAAAAACAAGGTGTATGTTCACTCTTTGGTGACCAGTGTTGTACAATCATACCCAATAACACTGGCCCTGTTGGGCCTCTCCAAGAACTTTTAGATAAAATGAAAGATCACTCAGACCAGATGCTTACTGCCTCTGGAATTAATGATGTAATAGGTGATTGGTTCTCTAATACCTTCGGTAAATGGAAAACTTTATTTCTCTCACTTTTCACTTCACTTAGCATAATTCTAACCATACTGATGGTCTGTGGCTGTTGTTTCATCCCTTTTGCTCGTACTATGGTTGAAAGGTGTGTGACTACAGCTTTTTCTAAAGAAGTTACTGCTGCAAAACAAATGGCACTACTTCCTATTTCTTCTAACACCCCTCCTCCTATGTACATCACAATTATTTCTGACTCTGAGACTGAGGACATTCAGTGTAAACATGCTGTATAATGTTGTTTTGGGAAATTCATGTTTTTGATTTTGGGTTGGTTTAATAATAGCATAATCATGTACAGTACTGTGGGTATATGTGGTGTCTTCGGACGGTTGCCGGGAGCGGGGCCACAAAATGTCTTTTCCCATTTAAGTCAGAAGGTGAAAAAATGACAAAACTATAATAAATGGGTTTTTAGATTTTGTACCCATAAATCCACGTACTTTAATTTAGAAAAATTATTTTCATTTATTCTACTCATGAATGTGTATGCTTTTGTTATTATCCTTAGTATTATACTTGCTTAAATTTTTAATTTCTTCCATTATTATCACTTGTTGTAAACATTACTTTTTATTTTTCATAGTTGGGTTCACACCATGTAGCATGGTGTGAAAAGGGGGAATTGTAAGGTATTTTTTTTAACAATGTAATGCTACCCTCAGATGCCTGTAGCCCTACTCACCAAAGACCCCCACCCTGAGAGGGTCGTAAAGCAATCTACAGCACTGGGGCCAAGAAAATAACACCTAGGACCAGGGCCACTTCTTATCTGTGGCCCTGTTCACCAAGGTCTGAGTGCCCCCATCCTGTGAGGGTCATAAAACAATAAGATTGATTGACTTAAAAACGCACATTCAGGGATTTTGCCAAAAAGGTTTTTTAATGTGTAATCACATGCTGCCGAGAGGAAGACCCGCCTCACACACTGGGAGGCCTATAAAAGCTGGAAAGACAAACATCTCAGGACTCTCTTCCTATCCTTTCCTGAGAGTCCGGTGCTCCATTGTTAACTTTACCTGTGATGAACTCATTAAACCCTTCTGACTTATATTTCAGTCTCTTTCTCCTCTTTGACGCTTGCATCAGAAACGAACATTTCTATCAGGGTCTAGGCCTAGTACCTAATCTAGCATTTGGAGAAAATGACAAAAGACCATTTTAAAACACAAATATATCCATTTTAAGTTGAGAAAATACAAAAAGAAACTGTGTACAATCTATGTACAAACATTTTGTACAAGACAATATCATTATCAGCAGATTATATTTGACAGAGTCAGGTAGAGCAACTCAGCACCATCAAATAATCCATGAATCCATTACATTTTGAACACATCTAAACTAATGACAGCAATGACACAACTCCAGTTTGCTGTGGTGAGAGACGCTGTGCAGACAGATCCTGTTTGTGGTTTAAGTGGTGCCTGAACTATACTCTACTGATAGGCAGCCAAAAAAAAAAAAAAAAAAGAAAAAAATTAAAAATAATAATAATCAAACTGCTGAATGCATAATACAAAAAGTCACTGACAGTTGAAAAACATTCATACATTTTTTGTTTCTAAATATTTTTCTTTTATTTTTTCAGAGCATTTACTCTTCTGAGATTAATATGAGCAAATATATAGAACCGAGGAATGAACTCTCATTGTACAGTGGTACTTTGAGTCGCATGGGTCAAATTCACAAACCCAGCAGTGTTACCGTTGGCATTTTAATACCAGAGATGCCCCAAGTGTAAATGCCATTACAGGAATAATGAGTTGTTTTCAAAGACAGGGGACAGTATGTGATCTCCACAGACCTGACTAGTCCCGATTTCTTCCTCTGGAGCGATCGTAAAGAAAAGGTGTTTGTGAATAAACCTCAGACAAACAACTTAAAACGCAATATCAAGGATCAAATAAGAGAGAAATGTCATGCAGAGTGCGTTGGATCGGGCTATTCAGTGTGAAACTGAAAATGGTGGACACTTAAGAAACATTATTTTTTTTAAATTAGGTAATTTTTACTTCCCCTAGTTTAAGCACTGATAAGTTCAAGTGTAAGTGAACAATTATAACTGTATATATTTCCAAAAATATCGTAAGGTTCAGTTTACCTACTGCTAATTTGGTGAGTATAACTTAAGGATTATAGGAGATACTGAAGATTTAAAAGTGTCAGTGACTTTTGGGCCACCCTATATTAAGACTTGATACCCACTCCCCATCCCATAAGTTTACAACTTTCCATTACTATCCCAATAAATAAGTTAAATCTTTCCTTTAGAGCAAAACAAATCAACAAAAAATAACAGTAGAACGCTTCACTGTCTTTGATTTAAGAACACATGATCCCAGCGCATCGTTCTGTCATCCAATGAAACTCTGCCTGACCTTGAGATGTTTCATCCTGATGTCACTTCTCGCTTTAGTGGGACTTGGCGGGCCCTCCACTTGACCCCTTGGCTCTGCCTGGCACGGCGCTGGCACAAAGGCATTGATGGCTTGGATGTTCTCCGTACCAGCACCCGGCGCGGTGTTCTCAGTGGAAAACGACTAGGACCATGCATGTTCGTGATTTGACAAATGCACACTACCGTTTGAAGTACCCAGCCAAGAAAGGTACTCCTCTGTGCAGCCTCTAAAATGGGACAGGCCTATAGGAATGGGAGTGTTCTAACTGTTCATTATCTAGGCCGATTCCTCCTAAGTCAGGGAAGCAGAATAGACCTTTTTTAATCCATACTGTCACAAACTTTAATTGTGATGCCCTGTGACATAATTGGAAATTTTGAATACCAAACCCCCCGTTTTTGGATGGGCAGCTGGAGTAAGGCAGGTTAAGGTCAGTATCAGTGTGACTTTATAATGGAAGTGTAACTATGACTTTATAATGGAAGTTAACAGAAAATATTTTGTGATCAACAAAAGTCTAAACTTACAAAAATTAAGTGCAAATAATTTAAAAGAGTAGAATGCAGAATAACATGCGCAGCTAAACAACTGTTTCGAGCCTGGATTTAAACATTGTCAAAGTAGAGGCTTGTCTCACGTCTTCAGAAGACTGTTCCAGGTTTTAGTTGCATAAAACTGAAACGTTGATTCTCCATGTTTAGTCCTGACTCTGGGACCAGCAAGAGGCCGGTCTTCATATGGCACTAACATGTCAACAGCATTTTATCAGTGTAGGTTTTATGCAAAGGTTATATGCAAGGCTGGGATTCAGACGGCAATTTGGTTTGGAAAAAAATATTTAAATGTGTGTCTCGCACACTCACATAGTTTGTCTCGCACACTCACAGTTCATCCCGCACACTCACACTCACAGTTCATCCCGCACACTCACACTTACAGTTTGTCTCACACACTCACACTCACAGTTCATCCTGCACACTAATACATACAGTTCAACCCACACACTGACAGTTCATCCCACACACTCACAGTTCATCCCGCACACTAACACACACAGTTCATCCCGCACACTAACACACATAGTTCATCCCACACACTCACAGTTCATCCCGCACACTAACACACACAGTTCATCCCACACACTTACAGTTCATCCCGCACACTAACACACACAGTTCTACCCACACACTCACAGTTCATCTCGAACACTCACAGTTCATCCCGCACACTCACACTCACAGTTCATCTCGCACACTCACAGTTCGTCTCGCACACTCACACTCACAGTTCATCTCGCACACTCACAGTTCATCCTGCACACTCACAGTTCTTCTCACACACTCACAGTACATCCCGCACACTCACACTCACAGTTCATCTCGCACACTCAGAGTTCATCTCACACACTCACAGTTCGTCTCGCACACTCACAGTTCATCTCGCACACTCACACTCACAGTTCATCTCGCACACTCACAGTTCATCTCGCACATTCACAGTTCATCTCGCACACTCACAGTTCATCTCGCACATTCACAGTTCATCCCGCACACTCACAGTTCATCTCGCACACTCACAGTTCATCTCGCACACTCACAGTTCATCTCGCACACTCACAGTTCATCCCGCACACTCACACTCACAGTTCATCTCGCACACTCACAGTTCATCCCGCACACTCACAGTTCTTCTCGCAAACTCACAGTACATCCCGCACACTCACACTCACAGTTCATCTCGCACACTCAGAGTTCATCTCACACACTCACAGTTCATCTCGCACACTCACAGTTCATCTCGCACACTCACAGTTCATCTCGCACACTCACACTCACAGTTCATCTCGCACACTCACAGTTCATCCCACACACTCACAGTTCATCTCACACACTCACAGTTCATCTCGCACACTCACAGTTCATCTCGCACACTCACAGTTCATCCCGCACACTCACAGTTCATCTCACACACTCACAGTTCATCTCACACACTCACAGTTCATCTCGCACACTCACAGTTCATCCTGTACACTCACACTCACAGTTCGTCTCGCACACTCAAAGTTCGCCTCGCACACTCACAGTTCGCCTTGCACACTCACAATTCGCCTCGCACACTCACAGTTCATCCTGCACACTCACACCCACAGTTAATCTCGCACACTCACTTTTCATCCCGCACACTCACACTTTGCTGCATCTTTGTCCAGTGCTGCCCGAGCCACTATTTCCTGTTGTGCTGATCATGTAAGCAGGTTTTACACAATATTAAACACTTATTTTGATTGTTCATTCTACACTATTACTGTTTGATAAATCAAGAATATGCCACAAGAGTTTATTGTGAAATAGTTTATTCCTAAAATGATTTATATATAGGGCTACTGCTCAAAGGGAGGACCAAGTGGGGCATAAGGGGGACTATGGCTGTCAGTCTGGCACCTGGTTCAGAGCAGGTAACGTGGGTGCGCTGTGTGTGATCTAAGCTGAATTTAAATTGGGACCTTAAAGGGAGATCTGAGTGGAAGTTGAACTCATCCTATTTTCTGTGATGTATTAATGTTATTACACACAGCATGTAATATTTTCATGACACAGCAGGATGAACTGTTTCCTAATTGGGTCATCTTTACGGCAAATTTTATTTTGTTGTTATGCTACATTTACCGTTTTTATAGAAGTTAACATTAGACTTGACACCCAAAGCTGTACCTTTCTAAAAGCAGAAGTGTCCTTCAGTGAGAGTGTTTTACATGTTGTCATTTACATCCACTTGCTTCTCCCTGTCCTCAGCCTGATCTGTCAGGATTTATTGATTTTAGCATGCCTTTGCAAAAACCTCATAGACATTTTCTTTTGCTGGAAATGCTCGTGCAGACTCCATTAAAAAGGCCCAGGCTGACCATTGAATATTAGAAATGACTGAATGTCGATCTAAAAAGCTCTCTTCTTACAGCATGACTTTTGTTAATTGTTATTTTGGTCAGGTTGAACAGATGAAATGTTTATTCATCTTGAGTCGTGTCTTCATAGTTCTCAAAACAGGTTGACGTTATTACTGATTTGAATGGGAAATATTATTTAAATGTGTCTTGTCAATTGCATCACTCAAGTGAAGTCCAGAGGTGGGTGGCTGTTGAGTTTGTGGACACTAAAGAGAATAGTAGGACTAATACAGTTTCTAATATTTTCTTACATTGTCATTTAAAAAAAGCTGGATGGATATCATTATTTTGACTTTCCTGCTCTATGGTAAGACATTTTACACTTCTTCTAATGTAGACAGATTGGAATTCTGAAAAAGCCGCAAAGTTTAAATCAGGCCAGAGTTAAATATTTATAATTTCTCTTGTCTAAGGTGCCAGAGCAGCTTCATGCTTCCACACTGTTCTCTATGAGTATACCTTAATTAACATTGCATTAAACTGGACTGAAGCTCAGCAGTACTGCAGACAGCACTACACGGACCTGGCCACCTTTTGGAGCCTGGAAGATGTGCATCGGGTGGAGAGACCAAGTGGATATGGGGGTATAGCCTGGATCGGATTGTTTGATGACACTGCTTCATGGAAAGGAGTCATGGGTAATGACTCAAACTCCTGGAGGTGGTCTGTCACAAGGAACGCCAGCCCTGGAGGGTACCAGAACTGGAGATTGGGTCAGCCAGACTATTATGCAGGGAAAGATCAGTGTGTAACAGTGCTGAATGGATATTGGTATGACAGTGGCTGCACAGGTCTGGCCCGGGTTGCTTGTTTCACAGGTAAGAGCACTGACACTTTTTTGTATGCCACTTGTGCATTATGCACCTTGCAAGTGAGGATGTGTAGGTCTTATTTATCTAAGACATGGCTTTTGAAAAGCCTTAAGGAATATGGCCCGTTTAAGGCAGTATCAGTACAAAATAACATATTGTTGTTTTTTTACTAGCACCCTTAGTATCTAGGCGATTGAGATTTCACTCTCATATCTGTTTAGTTTGTCCAGATTGAACATCCATTAGTTAGGCCAAGATCATAGCACAGTCCCTGTGCTGGCCTCTTTGAGTTATGCTTTTTTGTCTCGATTAAACTCTATTTTTGTGTGTTACGTAGTACTAGTTGTTGTCTATTTTTATATATTGGATTATACATTTAAGTACTATTTTTTTTTTTTTTTTTCAGGTTCTGCTCTACCAGGACAGAAGAACTACACCCTTGTCAATATTAGAATGACCTGGGAGGATGCACGGAGCTACTGCAGACAGCACCACACAGACCTGGCCATGATTGAAGATGAGACTGAAGACTCTGCAGTGTCCTCCCTCTATCCAGGTGCTCATGTGTGGATCGGCCTGTACAGAGAGCCCTGGAGGTGGTCTGACGGGAGTCACAGCAATTTCACAAACTGGTACTCTACTGCTCCTGATAGCGGGCTCCAACCCTGTGCTCGGGAGCAGTCAACATATTTATGGAACGATAGACCCTGCACTGATAAATTGCCATTCATCTGCCATCGAGGTGAGGCAAACTGTTACAAAGTTCCCTCTGCATACAATGTATACTTTAGGCGAACCACCAACTGCAAGTTTGGTTGTTTTTTTTTACTGATTTGCAGCCGTTAGGACTAAAGAATCCTTGATTGTGATGAAATTCCTGTCTGCTGCTAACCTTACAGAGCCTGAAACTCACAACCAAATAAAACAGCAGGTAAATATTGTTCACTTAACTTTCTTTGTAAAGATAAATGTTTAAACCTGTGTTTGAGATTTGGTTTTGTTTTGGCCAGGTTGAAGCAGAACTTCAGCTTAGGGGAATCACTGACTTTCGTCTCAAATGGAAGAGTCCACTGCACAGAGTTTGATCACTGGGTCCTGCCTAAATATTACTTTGTAATCCACTTGGGAAGAATATAAGAGCTAAGCCATTTCACTACATCGTTTTGTTATATCAGGGGTGCCCACACTTTTATCATGTATGAGCTAATTTTCCATTTGTCAACCCCAGACAATCTATTTGGAGCAGATCAGTGTATTTTAATTAATTCTTTTCTATATATGTGGAAATAATATAATAAAGTGATGGCAACACCACCTAGGACACAGTACTTTCACCACACACTACTGACCCTTTCTCCCTACATCTCCTGATCATGTGGCTGTGCTGTCACAGATGGCAGAAATGAGTGAAGTTAGTATGCAAGGAGCGCAAAACTGATTGATTGACTATTATTTCTCAGCGATTGCAATTATTTTTGTCAATTTAACGATGGCTTCTTCTAGTGCTTGTTAAATTGTTGCTGAAAGTGGGGGCTCAAAAGGGGATTATATGGAGAAATTAGGCTACAGATCGCCAGCAAATCTGATCTATTCTCTCTCATACCATGTTCACTGATTTCATCAAATCGCCAGCTTTACCTGAATTCATCCACCATAATTGAATTTTCGCTGGCCTGTTAATGTGATCACATACAGTCACATAAGCCTATGAGGAGGGGGTATTTGCAATTCATATGTTTATTCACAAATAAAAAGAGTGTTTTTTTTAATGAATACTCAGACCATAGAGGTATGTGGCAATGTATGTACAATTCATAATGTAGAAGTGCATTTTCATCATCAATCACTTGGCAGTCTGTAAATGTATAACCCATGATGCTTTTATATGAAATGTCATACATACATTCATTACATTGGGAATTGGGATTAATTAGCAATTATATATATATATATATATATATATATATATATATATATATATATATATATATATATATATATATATATATATATATATATATATATATATATATATATATATATATATATATATACACACACACACATATATATATACACACACACACACACACACACACACACACACATCATGCCTTGGAGTAATGTTTCCCACAAGATGTCAAAGATTCCAGAGAGCAAGAGTCCTTTCCTCAAAAGACTCGCCCAGGGAACCGGCAGGTTGAAGTATACAGAAAAAAGGCAAGGCTTCCTCCCAACAGGAGGCAACACCACCCGAACATGCCCACACACTTGACGCTTTGCAACAGTAGTGTTAGTGCTTCTAACTGTGGTCCACTCAGGGACCACAGTAATAACAAGGGTTAGTAATAATGTTGCGTCTAAAGTTGCAGAGACCTACCAAAAGCAACCAAAAAACAAAAAAAACAACTCGCCTGATTTTAGTCTATGGTTCTCTCTGCTATTGTCTTGGGCTTTGCAACCGACTCCCACTGTCTCTGAGATCCATCTATAGATCGCAGTTGACATAATGGGCAAAAGTGATTTTTTTCTCATTTGTAAGCTGTCTGCTTTTTCATGTGATAAAGTGACATTTTTTGTGCACCAGTAGAGATATACTGTAAAAACAGCTCTTCATGTCAAAATGAAATAATTGTGGAAACTGTTTTTATTGTAAACGATGAAAGTGCAGCTGTGCAACCTGCACTCATGCTGGCTGCTAGTTATTGTTGGCACCGCAACATTTGTAAAAAAAAACCCAAAACAAACCAAACTAAAACAAACAAACATTACGTATATCTTCCAACGTGTGTAATCTTATGTCTTAAGGCTGGATAATATGATACAACATAAGTGTCAATTCAAAAAAACAAAACAAAACAAAAAAACAACAAATATGCAGGCTCTATGAGAATAAAGTTTTAACATTTTGACATTAAAGTCGTAATTTATACGAGAATAAAGTCACAATTTTAAGAGAAAAAAGTTGTAGTCAAAGTAAAGTCATTCTTTTTTTCAGATTTCGGGGCTGACACTGTTAAAACGCAGAAGAGGAATTTGCCATCACGACCAGAGTGCAAAATAATGGCCCTTTATGTGAGTTAAAAAATCTACGTATGATGGAAGTATAACTTTATATTGCTGGCTGTTAAAAATTTAACAACTGTTGAATCATTTCGCCAGGAATGACCCCCATGCACCTCTGCACATAACTGATCACTCCTGGGCAGGACATCAACCGTGCTCCAATCCACAGCCAAACACAGGTGTAGGAGTCTTTGCACGATTTTCACCAAATCTGCTTCCTTAACTTTGAGCTTTCTGCACTTGTTCACACTTGTTAGCGGGCTTGTGGAGCCAATGGCAGCTCATGTTTACAGAGTCTATCTGGAGCATCCATGGATACAGAGTGTACGCAGTGCTCCAGACCCTGCACTGGGGAACAGCGAGAAGAGTATGCTGTGGTCAGTTCCACATAAAGAATTTGGGGTCAGGGATTGAAACCAGTTTCATCTCAGTGCATTGGATTAAACTATTCACATTTGGAGACAGAAACAGGCCATACAGTGGCAATAGAGATTAGGCTACATTATAAGCAGTAGTAGGCTTTTTCCAAGGAGGAGTCCGGTCACACCACGGGGAGAAAATGTAGCCTACTTCATTCAATAGTTTGTGATTGATGCGTATGAGTGGAACAGTGACAGCTGAACCGTGATGAACATTTCAAAGTTTGACCTCCTTTATAGGCATTCATGTAAGCTTATACTTATGTCAGCCTGTGTTCGCTTCGATTTGGCATCAAGCCTTAAATCATTAAATGTCGACTTTAGTTTTGGTAAAATTATGTGGAGCAATTATCTGGAGCAAAAATGCCAATGCCAGCATTCTCTGCTTAGATTTCAGCTAAGTTTTTAAGACAATCCTGCCATGGCAGCTGGCTGAAAAGATGGAGGTAAATAGTCCATCACAACAAGTACAGGATCTCCTTAAGGCTGCGTCCTCAGCCCTCATTTCTTCAGCGTGCTCACTCAAGACTGCATTGCCACACTCGGGAACAACATCATCAAATATGCTGAAAATATGACTGTGGTGGTGGAGCTGATCAACAATAATAATGAGGTCAGCTACAGGTCACAGTTGATGCAGCTGACGGAATGGTGCAGGTTGTACAACATGTTCCTTAACGAAGGCGACGAAGGAGATGCAAAGAAGGACACACGAGAAGTCCTTATGTCCCCCAAACACACTCCTGACACCAAGCAATATCCACACACTCATGCCACAGACATGAGCCACATTTATAACTGCTAAAAGGAATGGAAGTCAATGGGAGTTCTGCAGGAGAGCCTGATGTGATGGTGAATTCACTATTTCCCACGTGACATGTAGAATGTCAAGAGCTTTCATGAAACAAATATTATTAGGCTCAAGAAGAAGCTGGTGAAGGCCTATTAGTATCATAAGGCTGTGAAAGCACGCTAAGAGCAGTGTTTTCATATCAGAATATCAATCTTTCTTCCCTCTCATTAAGCCCGAGCTGAAAATTGCAAAAAATATGCAATAAATAAAAATATAAGTAAACAAGAATGGGCATGCTCCTCACCCTATCTCTAAGGGAGCGCCCAGCCACCCAGCAGAGAAAATCCATTTCGGCCGCTTGTATCTGCGATCTTGTTTCGGTCATTACCCACAGCTCATGAGCACCGGTGAGGGTAGGAACGTAGATCGTTGACCGGTAAATCGGGAACTTTGCCTTTTGACTCCGATACAGCGACCACATCACTGCAGATGCTGCACCGATCCAACTGTCAATCGCTCACTGTCACGCTCCAGCCGTCCCTCACTCATGAACAAGACCCCGAGATACTTGAACTCCTTCACTTGAGGCAGAGACTCCCCCCCACCCGAATAGGGCAAGCCACCTTTTTCCGATCGAGAACCATGGCCTCAAATTTGGAGGAGCTGATTCTCATCCCAGCTGCTTAACACTCAGCTGCAAACTGCCCCAGTGCCTGCTGCATGTCCTGGATCGATCAAGTCATCAGAACAACATCCTGATGAGATCCTATGGTTCCCAAACCAGACCCCCTCCAGCCCCTGACTGCCCCTAGAAATTCTGTCCGTAAATACAATGAACAGAACCGGTGACAAAGGGCAGCCCTGGTGGAGTCCAACATGCACCAGAAACAGGTCTGACTTACTGCTGGCAATGCGAACACAGCTCCTGCTCTAGTCATACAGGGACTGGACAGCCCTTAGCAAAGAGCCCTGCACCCCCCAAAGGACACCACAAGCGACACGGTCAAATGCCTTCTCCAGATCCACAAAACACATGTGGACTCGTTGGGCAAACTCCCATGAGCCCTCGAGGACCCGATGGAGAGTGTAGAGCTGGTCCAGTGTTCCATGACCGGGACAAAAACCGCACTCCTAGTTACCGATAGTTCGACTATCGGTCGGATTCTCATCTCCAGTATCCTGGAATAGACCTTACCAGGAAGGCCGAGGAGTGTGATTCCCCTGTAATTGGAACACACCCTCCGGTCCCCCTTACTTATCCAGAGGTACTGACCCGACCTCCACGTGATGTTGCAGACATCTCAGCCAAGACAGCGCCACAACATCCAGAGGCTTAAGGTACTCAGGACGGATCTTGTCCACCCCAGGGGTCTTGCCACTGAGGAGCTCACCAAACACCTCAGTGACTTCAGCCAGGGTGATGGACGAGTCCGTCTCCGGGTCCCCAGTTTCTGCTTCCTCCTTGAAAGACGTGACAGTGGGATTGAGGAGATCCTGAAAGTATTCCTTTCACCGTCCGACAACATCCCCAGTCGAGGTCAGCAGCTCTCCACCCGCACTGTAAACAATGTTGGTGAAGCACTATTTCCCTCTCCTGAGGCGTCGGACGTTTTGCCAGAAAAAAAAAAAAAAAAAAATCTCTTAAACACATTTTTTTGATGGGAAAAAGCCAATAGAGTGACTGTGCAGATTCAATGTGACAATATGCAAATCAAAACTCTAACAAAATGTCTCTCTAGCACCCTCTTAATATTTTACTTGGACTATGGACTTGTAAAACATCTACAGGGAGCTTTTTTGTGATGGGGCACAACGTGAGAAACTCACATGACTCTAGCTATTTCCCTTATAGGAGAAAAATAATGTTTAAAAAAAAAAAAATCTATTATTTTTTGTTATTATTAGGCCTGAGCCTGGGACTCCGTCCCGGCGAGGGACTCATTAAAACCGCATCCAGAGCATGGAAAATGGCAAAAATCAAGTAGTAAACACACCCGACATGGCAGTGAGTGGTGTCAAAAATTAGAACGCGACGAGCTCTAATTGTCACAAAAGACCCCGAGAAAAAATAAAGAAAGACGACTTGGTAGCGCCACCTCAAACTTTGAATTTCATGGGGCCAATGGGAGCCCAACTCGGAAAAAAGTCAACGTAAAAATCCGAAACTCACAGCAAAATATAGTACATGTCGGGACATGACAAAAATGATATTATGGCCCCGCCCTAAAATGTACAGGAATTCGGCCATATTGGATCAAACCCGGGAATGACAAAAGTGCACACCCTCGCATTCAGGACATTTTCTCGCAGTTTTCATCACAAACACTTCAAATTTAGCCAAATCCCATTAAACCCATGTGTGATTAAAGATTATCAATTACATTTTGATTATGACTTCGGGTGTGGTCATGGTGAATATTCAACAAAATCGCAAATTTTGGAATATTTCAAAAAAATATTTCTCTTTCACACATTTTTTGTTGGGAAAACGCTAATACAGTGTTTATGCACATTTGTTACCTGAACGCAATGATATGCAAATGAAGGCGCTCTCTCATAAAATGACTCTCTAGCGCCCTCTTCAAATTTCATTTTCAAAAATTCGTACAAGACAATCGATTTGTCATGGTCGTTTGAAAAAATTCACAGGGGCCTTATTTGTGATGGAGCACAATTTGAGAAAGTCACATGACTGTAGCTGTTATGGTTTAGGAGAAAAATAATGGGTGGAAAATGCGTTTCCATTATTATTATTATTCTTTATTATTTCGGTGGCTGGATTGAAGTCACTTTTGACCCCCTGAACGTTAATGAAAAGTCAATTTTATTGAACCCAAAATTCAAGGTTGGTGAAAAATTTATTATTTTGATGTTCAAAAAAATTTCAAAATGACTCAATAGCGCCACCTCAAAATTTGAAATACATTGCGTCAATGAGAGACCTTTTTCATCATAGACAAATGAAATTTGGTACAAACATAGAACATGTCAAGACAAGTAAAAAAAATTATTATGACCCCACCCTAAACCCTACAGGAAGTCGGCCATTGTGGGCGGAACCCCATTTTTTCAAAATTTTACCTCTCACATTTGAATTTTTTGTGCCTCGGATTTTCATTCAAGAAACATGCAAATTGGTCAAAATGAACTAGACCCATGTGGGATTATAGGGAACTCTTTTGGAATTTTCTAAGTTATAAAATGTGGGTGTGGCCAGCCCGCAAATAAAAAAGCAATTTTTAAAAGTTTTTAAATGCGTGTAACTCACACATTTAGTGTCCTATGTCCCGGCAGGAATATACTTTTTTTTTTAAAAATGTTGATCTGAACGCATAGATATACAATTTACACAAGTCAGACATTATATTGCTCCACAGCGCCCCCTTGAACGTTTGAATTGGACCAAAAAAATTACTTTGACATAAATATTTGAAATTTGGCATGGACATCCCTATTGACACACTGAACAAAAAAAGACAATGAGAACATACCTCTATTTTCAAAGGTGTTGCCATGGCAACGTCTAACATTTCTCATTGAAATACATGGGTTTTGGTTAACTGGGATGAAAAATATTTACTGTGTCATAGACCATTGAAATTTGGTACACATATTCCTCTCATCATACTGAACAAAAAAGCCAAAAAAGACATACCTCTATTTCCAACCGTTCAGGTGTGACAATGTGATAAATGGTCTCATTGGAATGAATGGAGTAGTATTACTGAGACGCTGATTTTGGGGGGAGGGGCAATGTAAGCGGGAACGAAACGCAGGATGTTCATGATAGCGTGTACCCCGCGGTCGCAAGGGGTGGCAAGGGCCTTTATCACTGCTTGCAGTTTTAATTGTCATTGTTATTATTTTTTCGATTGTATTGAGGCCATTTTGACCCTCTGAACATTAAAGAAAAGTCAATTTTATTGGACCCAGTTTGCAGGGTTGGCAAAAAATTATGTATTGTGCAATTACAGACCTATCATTTCAACGTTAATAAATGGTAAAATGTGGGTGTGGTCAACCTTCAAAGAAAAAGGCCATTTTAAAAAGTATTAAATCATGCGTAACTCTGACATGCAGTGTCCTATTGCCCTGAACACAATAATATACAATGTACAAAGCTATAACATAAAACTGCTCTGCAGCTCCTCCTTGAAAAATTGAATGGAGCCTAAATATTTTGTTTGTTGTAGACAGTTGTAGTGTGATTTGTCATAGACCACTGAAATTTGGTACACGCATTCACCATTTGCTATGCATTTATTTATCATTCATTGGAGAAGGTAAAATTATACATGCATTCACCTCCAGAGCAGCAGTGTTTTGTATTTCTCTCATTGATTATGTGCAGTTTGAAGTCTAAATTGCATGATCAAATAACACTAAGTAATCCTTTGGTTTTAGAAAAGTAACTGTATTCTGAATACCACTAAATGAAAAAGTAACTGTACTGGAATATAGTTACTCAAAATTAGCATTATGAATACGTACATGTATTCAGTTACTTCCAAACACTAGGAGTGGGTTATCCAAAATTATCTACAAGTTATTTTTGTACGGCACAGCCACACACTTTGCCCATAATTTAGAAATTTGTAAAAATGCCCCCATTTCTGTAATGACAAACCATCCCATATTTGTCACTTTTGTATATCCACTTAATGTTCCTTTCTCTGTTGCAAATATGGACTTCATGTTGTAAATAAAAAAGTACAGAGGACTGATTATTCTTCTGTATGTGCATGCGGTAGTGGAAAAAATTGAAATTGGGTGAACCTTTTTAAAAACAGAACTGTTCACAGTTCTGTTTTTCATCTTCTTAAGACAGTAAAACTCTGGTACAGCGCCTTTGTATCATCACCAAGTAAGTAAAGAATCTGATGCTTCTCAGTTAGTTTTACTCACAATTATTGTATTATGAACACTACAATCAAATGTAACAATGAGACTTTGGTTAATAAAATCTGTGTTTGTTAGTTGGATAGCTTTTTCACAGTCTTTTTTATCAACAAACATTTTTTTTCTTCTACAATAGTTAAACACATAAACAGACATTTGTGCATTTCCATATAGGTCCTTGGCTTAAAATGAATAAACACAAAAGGTGCATTCAGTGAAACAAAAGTCCCTCTTATAATTAAGTTAATCTTCAGGACTGTTGTAGTCTGGTCTGAAAATACTATGACTTCACATCAGAGAGTTCTTTTAAAACATAAATGTGACTCAGGGCCCAGAAGACATGCTCCACCAGAATCCTCAAGTGAACTGAAGAAATAGTATCCTTGTGTAGAGATGGACAATAATGAGACAAATGAATATATCAATATGTATATTTGATTATCCCAAGATTGATAATCAGACAATATGTTTGTATGGTATTAAAGGTGCACTGTGTAATTTTTAATGTGGACGGTTGTCCCACAGGTTGCTTCTTTGGATATGTTATTGTGTTGCAATGCACCATAGTAACGTAAATAAGTCCAATGCCATACTGTGGAGGCATTAAGGAAAAGTACTCTTTATTGTGAGATCTCCTGCAGTCTCAATAACGTGTTACACAATAGTTTAAGCTGCTGCATCCAAGTTCAGTTGCTGGTCCCAATCATTTCTCTTCTTCTGTGTTTCGGGCTCACATCTGTCCTGTTGGATGAAGTCTACACAATGTTTTTTTTTTAAAATTGCAGTGGTGTACTTGTTTCTTCCCTTTGGTTGGGGACTTTGTAGTTTAGGTTCATGCACTGCTCAAAAAGTCGCCAAAAAGTTACCACTAATGTGCATAAATGTCTCTTTTACCAAAAGTCTGTAGCTTTTGTTTGTTAAAAAACTAAATAAAGAAATAAATTTTAAAAAAAAATTAATTCTTCAGAAATAAGTTCAAATCTTCAAAAATGTAGAAATGTCACTTAAACCAATGAAACCAATAAAGCTTTTACTATTGGCAGTTTTTATGGTTTCAAAAATGTGTAACAAAATATTCAATTTATTACTGAAAACTACATATTCTAAAAAAAAACCAACATGTCAGATAATATTCCTCCCGCCTCTGTCTTGGTTGAGTTTTTATGCCAGGGAGTAGATGCTGTTGAGGCCTCCACTAAAGTCCAGGTCCCGTACGTCCCTCCTGGCTCCTGTGTACTGCCCAATGAAGGAGCCATCCTCGTTAAAGGGGTTCTCTCCTCCTTCACTGTAGTCCACTAAACTGTCATCACTGTACGAGCGCTTCATCATGGACTCCAAAGATGGCTGCCCTCTCTGAATCCCTCGTTCTTCCTCCCTAAAGAAAAAAAGTAAACACACATGACATTTGTGTTCTCAGATAAAAAGGTAAACATTTTGTAATATTGTTTTATCCAAATTACAAACATATAGACACGAAACAGAGCGCTACAGTTATTACACGGTTGAAAACATTTATATTTAAACTGCACACAGATGGGATTTATTCTTTATTAATTTAGCTGTGAAACGAATAGAACCTTACCGTCGAGGGTGATAAGGCAAAATTGCCACGCGGGTTATTCTGAAATGAGAACATTATGAAAACTAATGCAATATTTAAACTACACATAGAGATTCAACTATCCATATTAAGTCTTTATACCTTTCAAGATTCCTTGAGTAATATGGCATGAAAAGATCAAGGTGCAGGGTGTAAAGAGAGAGGAAAAACACCATGAATTAAAACAGGAAAAAATAGATTAATATTAACATGGAGAGAATTAAAATCATGACATGACATAAGATTCTATCTTACATAGTTTGTCTGAACCATAAACCTAAGAAACTATTTGTAACTCAGCAATTTTTTTCCTCTTTAACTGCTTACCTATAATCAAATGATCCTTCTGGTTCTTTGTTGTCAACTGGCTCCAGAGAAATGTCTTTCTTTTCTCGAACTGCAACCAAACAAGCTGGTCTCATCAACATCTTATATACAGCACAAGGTTGCAAATACATAAGTAAGCAAAACAGACTTATACGTTGTAGTTTATGTAATTAGAAGAACAAATAACAAGAAGTTAATTATTTGACAAATACCTGGGCCGCAAAATTAATATAACAAAAACTTTGACGTCAATCTATTGCTATGACATTTCTCATATTATGCAGTTCTGTTATAGTCCTCTAAGGGGTTTACCTGGGTATTTTCCTCCTCGGCTCCTCTTGATGAAGCACACGATCAGTAAAATGAGAACAAGCAGCGCCACAGCACACATGATCCCGATGAACCAGCCCTGAGTCGTGATGTCCACCTGGTCCTGAGCATAAACTGAAAACACAACACACAATAGGGCCCTCCTGTTTAAAGGAGCTCAACAGTCCACTACGAAGTCTGCTCTGGTCCCAGAAGTCAATTTACTATTCATTTTTCCCATTGAAAATCCAAATGTTAGGAGTTTAAAGACATGACAGAGGCTAACCAGCTAATAACACTGTAGTTTTAAGCCAAAAAAGCATGTTTAAAACACAAGATTAGGGAAAATGTTTTAATAAACCATCAGTTTATAAAGTTTCTCAAACAGATTTTAAATTAAATTATAGGTCTTGTGGTCATTAGTTTCCACATATCTGATTAGCCCTGACTTTTAATATAATTTTTCAAACTTTTAATATATTTTTGGGGGGGAAAATTGTTTGGGAATTGAATGGGAAATTACTTATTATTTCCAGAACCGGGGGTGAGTGGTCACTGTGGAGCTCCATAGCTGCTGTAATTTTGCTAAACAATTTTGGAAATATGGGATTGGAATTTTTTCTGAGAAATAATATTAAATTTTCCGACTTGAAAATTCTTGTTGTTCCTGTAGCTTAGACCTCTACAAACATGATCTGAAATTCATGGGATTCTTGTATAGTATTAGTGTAGATTTTGAGTTACTTTCAGTGGTGTAGTGGGGCGACTCCTCCGTGTACCATTCCCCGAGCCCAATCCGAGTGCGGGCTGCGATGGAGAAGCGGTAGCGTGTGTAACGGTCAAAGCGACGAATGGAAAAACTAGTGACATTTGGAGGAAACTCCTCGACCCGCAGCTCCTCTCCTCTGGTGGCGTTCACTGTGAAGAGAAAGCACGTTTCAGTGAGCAATAAGGGCCCTCAGAAAGGCTAAGTGCATTAAAGCGCTGTTTTAAGAGCCCTATCTCCTGCAGATTGCATTCTCAAGTGTTTATTACCCTCTTGTGATACTTGTGATACTTTTTCAGGTGAGATCTTGTATTTTCAGTATTACAGCTGTTACATCTTACTCAAGCAGACCATTGTGCATGCAAGGGTAAGCCTGTCACAATAATTACTATATCGACTTATACAATACATGATAGATGGAACAATTATTTTTGGGGGTCAATATTTAGTGGGAAACTTTTTCTTATTTTTTACACTTTTCTAATGATTTGAGCAGTAAAGGGTAAAATCAATAAATTCTATGACTCATTAAGTGTTTTGTTGATATATTACAGATCATGTTCATTAAAAATACTGTACATATACAGTGGGGCTAAAAAGTATTTAGTCAGTCACCAACTGTGCAAGTTCTCCCACTTAAAAAGATGAGAGAGGCCCGTAATTTTCATCATAGGTTCACTTCAACTATGAGACAGAACGGAGGGAAATAATCCAGGAAATCATATTGTAGGATTTTTAATGAATTAATTGATACATTTCTTGATAAAATAAGTATTTGGTCACCTACAAACAAGCAAGATTTGTGGCTCTCACAGACCTGTCACTTCTTCTTTAAGAGGCTCCTCTGTCCTCCACTCGTTACCTGTATTAATGGCACCTGTTTGAACTCGTCATCAGTATAAAAGACACCTGTCCACAACCTCAAACAGTCAGACTCCAAACTATGGCCAAGGCCAAAGAGCTGTCAAAGGACACCAGAAACAAAACTGTAGACCTGCACCAGGCCCCGAAGACTGAATCTGCAATAGGTAAACAGCTTGGTGTGAAGAAATCAACTGTGGGAGCAATTATTAGAAAATGGAATTGCATTGCAGATATCAAGCTGTGGTTAGGACAAAATTTTCTGCATTTAAATGAAGAAAAAACAGAATATATTTTGTTTGGTGATTCTGCCCCCTTAAATCTTGGCTCACTGACCTCAAGGCTCAGACCAACTGTTAAAAATCTCAGGGTCATTCTTGACAACGCTTTTAAATTTGACAAACAAATTGACAGCGTGGTCAGAGCAAGCTTTTTTCAGCTACGTCTTTTAACAAAAGTTAAGCAATTTTTAAACTGCAATGACCTTGAGAAAACGATTCATGCTTTTATCAGCTCTAGAATAGATTATTGTAACTCACTTTATGTTGGTGTCTCTCAGTCGTCCCTGGGTCGCCTCCAACTTGTGCAAAATGCTGCAGCACGATTTTTAACCAACACATCCAGATGCCAACACATCACCCCAGTCCTTTATTCACTCCATTGGCTTCCTGTTACTTTTAGAGTTGATTTTAAAATTTTACTTTTTGTTTTTAAAGTTCTTAATGGCCTCGCCCCGCCCTACTTGGCTGAACTGTTGGTGGTCCGAAATCCAAACCGGGCCTTGAGGTCATCAAATCAACTCCTTTTGGAAGTTCCAAAAACTAAATACAAACACTGGGGTGATCGGGCCTTCTCTGTTGCTGGGCCCAAACTCTGGAACAAACTGCCTCCTGATGTGCGCACCATTACTGACTTCAGTCTTTTTAAATCCAGGCTTAAAACATATTTATTCAGACTGGCTTTCAACACTTAGTAATGTTGTGACACATTATCATTATTTATAATTTGTTGTATTAATGTATTTTATTCTATTTTATTCTCCTATTTTACTGTTTTAGTATGATTTTAACTTGTTTTAATTTGATTTTACTGGAAAGCACTTTGGTCACCTTGAGTGTTGTAAAGTGCTCTATAAATAAATGTTGATTGATTGATTGAATGGAAGACATACAAGACCACTGATAATCTCCCTCGATCTGGGGCTCCACGCAAGATTTCACCCCATGGGGTCAAAATGACCACAAGAACTGTGAGCACAAACGGAAGGGGGGGCACAGTGATAAAGTACAGTAATACACTACACCACCAGGGTGCAGTGCCAGACGTGTCCCCCTGCTTAAGCCAGGACATGTCCAGGGCCGTCTGAAGTTTGCTAGAGAGGATTTGAATGATCCAGAAGATTGAGAGAATGTCATATGGTCAGATGAAAACCAAAATAGAACATTTTGGTAAAAACTCAACACTGGTGAACACTGTTCCTACTGTCAAGCATGAGGGTGAAAACATCATGCTTTGGGCCTGTTTTTCTGCAAAGAGATCAGGACGACTGATCCGTGTAAAGGAAAGAATGAATGGGCCCGTGTATCATGAGATTTTGAGTGAAAACCTCCTTCATCAGCAAGGGCATTGAAGAAGAAACGTGGCTGGGTCTTTCAGCATGACAATGATCCCAAACACACCACCCAGGCAACGAAGTGGCTTCGTAAGAAGTATTTGAAGGTCCTGGAGTGGCCTAGCCAGTCTCCAGATCTCAACCCCAGAAAATCTTTGGAGGGAGTAGAAAGTCCGTGTTGTCCAGCGACAGCCCCAAAACATCACTGCTCTAGAGGAAATCTGCAGAGGAATGAGCCAAACTACCAGAAACAGTGTGTGAAAACCTGTGGAGACTTACAGAAAACGTTTGACAACTGTCATTGCCAAGAAAGGGTATATAACAAAGTATTGAGATGAACTTTTGTTATTGACCAAATACCACCAAATTTCCACCATAATTTTCAAATAAATTATTTAAAAATCAGACGATGTGATTTTCTGTGTTTTTTTTGTTGTTGTTTTTTTTCTCTTCTCTCTTCTGTCTCTCATAGTTGAATTGAACCTATGATGAAAAGTCCTCTCTCATGTTTTTAAGTGGGAGAACTTGCACAATTGGTGGTGACTAAATACTTTTTTGCCCCACTGTAGAATAAGTGTTTTGGCGAAATCCTGCTTCATGTCAGTGACATAATGGCATTAAATATTATTGTTTATTGTCAATATTTTCTTCACCAATATATCGTACTTCAAAATGTATTATCATGACAGGCCTATGCAACGTATACAACTGTTCATGGGTTCAGTTTCCTGTTATATGCAACCATTTGAAGACTTTTTCAAAACCTATAATATTGCGCTTTAAATTGTTAATAGCTATTGCAATAGTCCTAATGTTTTATCATTCCGAAGCCCTTGGATATGTCACGGAAGTGTGCTTAACAGTAGCATACTATAGCGGGCTTTCCTATTAGTGGGGAAACTATGATGATGCCATCTCGACTTCCACTGAGATTAAGATGTCTTTTACAGAGGGAACCCCATTTTACATGTACATGAGTGGAAGGGAAAACCAGAACACCCAAGAAAAACCTGTACAGACACAAGTCGAACATGCAAACTCCACGAAGAAAGGCCATGTCTGAGAATTA
Source organism: Periophthalmus magnuspinnatus (assembly GCF_009829125.3). Classification (NCBI taxonomy): domain Eukaryota; kingdom Metazoa; phylum Chordata; class Actinopteri; order Gobiiformes; family Gobiidae; genus Periophthalmus; species Periophthalmus magnuspinnatus. Next base: position 5,224,655 of record NC_047132.1, read on the forward strand.
AAACCATGACCTTGTCACTGTGAGGCAGGACAGCTGACCACTGTGCCACTATACAATTAATAGGATGTGATTCATATTATTAACTATTACTACTTATTTGGCATTCAGTAGGACTTTTTATTAATTATTTTACTTTGTATTCAATTTAATTCACTTTTTAAATATGTTTTGATAATATTTGATTTAATATATACTTATTTTATACTGTTTTGCTTATGTTCTATTGCGAGTGTGAATGTTTTATGTACATCCATTTCTGTGTCCTTGTTGGAGTCTAAATGAAAACAAAACAAACTGCTGTGTATTTGTTTTTCATAAAATTTGTTAGAGCAAAATATGGCACCATAATCTCAGTACACTTATCCCCATCCAACTATCTATCCATTTTTGATTGTTTATTTATGCTATAGATTCTGTAATTAAAACTCAAAAGTGTAAGTGAGGCTCTGAGGACGACCGCAGTTGAAACTGTCAGGTATAAAAACAAACTAAACCTTGGTCTGAAACAATAATCTATTAAAATAAATTAACGGGAGACCAGATGAACCTCATTGGTCAAAAGTGTAAGACTAGAGTGAATTGGATGAAGAGGTGAGAGTACCTGTCTGGTACTTAAGGGAGTACCCAGTGATAACTCCATTGGGCTCTGCTGGCAGCTCCCAGTCAACGTAAATACTGTCCAGATGTCGCTGTTGGATCCGGAAAGACTTTGGAACAGATGGTACTGAGAGAAAACAGCAGGGCACAGCGGGCACAGTGGAGGAAAGTTCATTTGGGGTGTCTGTGATAGAAACTGAGTAAAAATCCCACTCACGTTTGGGTACTTACCCCCTTCAGGTGTGGAGAAGTGGATGTAATTACTGGCCGGTCCTTCATAGCGACTGTTGGCCACCACAATGTACATCTTGTAGTTGCTGTAGGGGATGAGATCAGTGAGGACTCCAGAGGGCTCTGGGCTGTCATCTGGAAATGATTTGGACTTCATGCCTCTGTTGACTCTGTGCCACCTCAACTGGCTGCTGTCTCTCCAGTAATAAACCTGGTACAGTAAAATATAAATGCTTTTAGGTTCAAGAAGATGACAGTGCTGCATAAGAAATGTCTATATGTTCTTTGTAATAGAAGCAGGCGCATTGACTTCCTATTCTGCTGAGGCGATTCTTGGCTGTTTGCCGCTTATCTTCATGGTATTATTTCAGTGTAGTAACATTTGCGATGTATCAATGTTTGTTGTAACACTGAATCCCATGCATTTCAGAACATATTTGTAGAGATCTAAACTACAGGTACAACCAGAATGTTCTATAAAAAAGACAGGATATTTTGTTTGCAGAGAACAATCTATTATCTAAATACATGCAGCCTTTGCAATTTAATAACTAAGCCAACTCAAACTATGACTTCAATTTGATTGCTATCTCTGGTGCAGTCCTCATAGCAACATGTTTGAATCTGATGTTTTCCAAAGAACTGAAAGTACAACACTGTGGGTGGGGATAGGGGCTAGGTGAAAACAGAATTTTATGAGCCCTTGCGACTCAAATGCAGGACGATGCGTGATTACTCAAGCACGCGTGATCAATCAAAATATAATAATGATTCATTTTTTCATATTTGTATTTTTAAATGAGATCCTCCAACCGAAAATGAATAATTACAAAAAGTTTTTGATCATAAACACAGGTAAAACTAATTCTGACCTGCTCTCCCACTGAATTATAATTTTATGAGGCTCTACGATGTAATGACGTCACACAAATGCAAAAGACAAGAACGACAAATTGAGTAAAACAATTCGGCCACTCACCTTGTATTCTTTTAGTTCACCCATAATAGAGCTTTTGTCGACCGTGTCCCAATGCAGAGTGACCTGAGTGCTTTCAATGTCTGACACTCTCAGGTTCAGGGGGGCTGCAACTGGACCTGGAGCAAAGAGTATTTCAAAAATCTATATCTGAGGTACCCATGTCAGTGGCAAACAATTTAACCATTATACAGTGAGTAAATATTGCAAAAATGTTTGAAAAAATGTAATACAGCCAATTATATAATGATCCAAGATACTTCAGACCAACTTCTTTTTTAAATATTATTATTTTAGGCAAATAATTCACCTGTGCAAAATGTTCTTGTTTTAAGTTACACAATTAAAATATTTCACTACTAGTCATATAAATGTCGAAAGGATAAATACAGTGGTCTCTCATTTATCGCGGGGGTTACGTTCTAAAAATAAGCTGCAATAGGCGAAATCCGAGAAGTATCAGCTTTATTTTTTACCTTTATTCTATATGTTTTGCAGCTGTAAAACCCCTCACCACACACTTTATACACCTTTCTCACACAGGCATTAACATTTTCTCACATTTCTCTCTTGTTTAAACACTCTCAAAGTTCAAACCTTCGTAGGCGCCTATATCGGTGCAGAATGTTTCATCGACATTGTGGGTTTTGTCGAGGAGAAAACTTGCATTTGTAGACTTTGCAATTTGGCTAAGAGAAAGTCTCCTGTACAGTACAGAATGTGAACACATTCTGTACTGTACAGGAGACACGGCACAGAGGAGACTGATGGACAATGGTCTACAGTCCCTTAGCCAATCAGGACACAGAACACAATGCTCGATCATACACTGTAAAAAAAAAAAGCATGCAAAATACCACAAAAAAAATTCGCAAAACAGCGAAAATGCGAAAGCTGAACCACGATATAGTGAGGGACCACTGTAAAATAGAGCTGAACGATTTGGGAAAATATCAAAGGAATTTTTTTTCTGACAAGCATTGTGATTAGATTTGCGATTTATGTGTTTAATAGGATTTTGTTCAAACTTCACGAATCCAGAAAAAATTACAAAAATACAGAAATGTGAACTTACAAACTAATACAAGAATCACATTTCAGAACATGTTGGTGCAGATCTAAACTACAGGGCTACCCATTTTTATGCAGAATAAAACACAATTATTTGTAAGATAATTGCACCCATCCAAATTATGATTTTGATTCAATTGAGATTAATCTTGCATCCCTAATTCAAGCTAGTCAGAAGTACTTATATGAAAATTTAAAATATGAGATTTTGTAGTGTGTCCTGCTTACGATCCTCTCCAGAGTAGCCAATGACCACAGGCGACTCTGGCCCCAGCCCAAATTCATTGACAGCTTGAATCTTGAGCTCATATGGAGTAAAAGTATCGGCATCGTAAATGTAGTATCTCAACCATTTTGTAGTAGCGTTTTTCCATTCTTCTCTGGAATCTCTCCTTCTCCACCAAACCAAATATTTGAGGTGAGGCCCGTTCCACTCTCGATAGGACAGAGGCTGAAAATAATATAAAATGTTCAATCTTTAAGACAAATTATTAAAATCAGAAAAGTGTGTTGCTTTTATTTTACTATACCTCCCAGCTGATTTCCATGTTATTCCTCCATGTCCCCACACCTTTTAGATTTTTTGGTATAACATCTGGGGCTGTAAAAAAGCAAGAGGTTTGTCATGGTAGTTAGAAGTTAAATATCAGTAAATTAATAATTCTGCTTTATAGGACTGTTAAACTATCAATACTAAAGATCACTGTATAAGAAACAACTATATTTTTGTATTAAAAATAACATTCTATATTCAAAATAACATTACCATCGCTATATAAAGAAGAACTTTATCATCTCACAATGGAGTATTTCCATTAAAATATTTACTTACGTGCACCACTGCTCTGGAAACGGGAGGAGGAGCGACTGGGACGACTTGGCCCAATTTCGTTGACGGCTATCACTCGAAACTCGTAGTACGTGAAGGGGATGAGGTGCAGTATCACAGAATTGAGGTTGCCAGGATACGACGACAGATTTCTCCACTTCCAGGGTAACCAGTCATCATCATCGTACTGCACCAAATACTCTGCAAGAGTCAAACAAATTCATTTACGTCAATAATGGATGTTTTTGAGATTTACAAAGCATCGTTTTAGGATGTAGATAACATTAATAATGCTAGTATGTAATTTATTGTGTTGTAAAGTGACATCATGGACCTTTTAATTAATGTAAATAATGTTTCATTAATCAGAGATTTAACTTTTGAATATTTCTTACAAAAATCAATACACTGTAAGAGTTTTCCATATTAACATCCTAGAATTTGAAAAGAAAATGTAAATGAATAACAGATATATGTGATTTAAATGGAAATGTTTGGTGAAATGTTTTAAAGTAGCCATCAGTATTAAAAGCATTTAATAGACAAACATGCAAAAGGTTCGATTGCTCTTCTTTCTGCTCCTTTTGTAAATTCTTTGTATGTTTAAATACATAAATAAATATTGTATTCTTGTCTATATTAGTATTATCATATAGGAAACATCCAAAAAGTAAAATCTATACCACGTGTTGAACTATATCATTTATATAAAAGCCCATTAACCAAAAAAATGTATCCAACCCACACCACAAAATTGCAATATTATTAAAAATCATGCTTCTCTCTACTCTTTTGATGTCGTCTGGTTCTAACCTGTGATTGGACTGTGGTTACTGTCTCCAGGAACCCACGTCAGTCTCACAGTTCGTTCATATGGATCTGACAGCTGTAAATCAGTGGGAGGGTCAGGCCGATCTAACGTAAAAAAGCGTCTGTTAGTTTAAATCAGTAAAACACTACAAAAACACAGTAATAATAATGTTATGTTACCCATGATCAGTAGCTGTGCTGATGCAGACTTTTGATCCAGTTCTCCTTTAGCTATGCACGTGTAGTTCCCCTCATCACCCCTGTTTACATTATTGATGAGCAGATTTGCTTCCTCCATGTTAAATCTAGACAAAGACGAAAACATTATTAAAACTGAACATATTTGAATTTGAATTGGGAATATTGCTCTTAGACATGTGCAGTGTAGAAAATGTATGACTTGGCAGATATTTGTCACTATAACACTAGGGACTAATGTATGTTTTGTTTGAAAAGGGTTATATTAGAATTTGACCATTTACCATTTATGAGAAATTAGCAGCTTTGCTAGTTTGAACACGATTCTAAAAGATAAAACTTTGAATACAATTAAATTTTACCACTAAAATCATCAGAAGGTGAAGATGTATGGTCTTTTTTTTTTTTTAAATGTAGGAACCCTTGCGTTCAGTTGCTTATATAATGATTTCAAACAAAGTATTTCTGTTTGTTTAGAAGAAGATAACGTGGCAAAATAGCACTACTTTAACATATGTGAATGAAACGGAGAGGCGCCTCTGCGGATACCACTGGAGCAGAGGCATGTGAACACATTTAAAGCGATCATCGAGGAAGAGGGATATAATATACGAAGGCTTGAACTTTGAGAGTGTTTAAACAAGAGAGAAATGTGAGAAAATGTTAATGCCTGTGTGAGAAAAGTGTATAAAGTGTGTGGTGAGGGGTTTTACAGCCAAAAACATATAGAATACTTGTAAAAAATAAAGCTGATACTTCGCGGTATACTACCACGATAAACCAGGGACCACTGTATTACACATTTAAAAGCTGCAAAGGGTTGATTAAGCATAACAGGTCTCTGTCAAAGTTATATTACTATGACTCACCTCCAGCCGAGAGTGACGTATCTCTTATCTTTCATCCAGGTTGTAGTGACAGATGCAGTAGAGTCAGATTTAACCACACACTCTAAACGCACATCTGTTCCACGTATTACCTTTGTATTCTGGGGCTTTGTGACAATTACTGTAGGCTCTAAGAAAAGAATATCGAAAAACGTACCATATCACTGAAAACACATGAACTGTCTTTAAATTTGCAATACAATACTGATATCACATATTTTTTTACTTTTATTTTACCAAGAGAATCATTGTCATTAAAAATCTCTTTTCCCGAGAGTGTCTTGGCCAAGAGGCAGTTCAATTCACAATCATTAAACACAGACAGAGAAACCCTGGGACAATCAACTGTACATTACTCATCATCCAATAAATCATTACTATACAAGACCTCGTGTAAAACAACTACAACAAGAAGACTGTTCTTCTAAGACATTTTAAAGTCTCTTTGACAAATGACAATATAACAAAACTGAATTAAAACTAATTTAATAAAAAACTAATTCCAAGGCTATTAAAATAATAGTTATAATTAGTTACCTTTAACCTCGACCTGAACTTGGCTCTCCTCTCTTCCTGCGATGTTACTGACCACACAGAGGTACGTCCCCTGGTCCTCGATTCGAATGCGATTTATCTGCAGAGTGCCATTTCTGTGGGTCTTAAATCGATTGCCTTCTAGATTCCCCTGTCCATATTTTGACCTTCACACACACAGACACACAAAAACACGCAGACAAAAACACACACATTGGGTTTAGACATTACATTGACTACATTGACATTTATTTACAGGAGACATATCCTAACTTTAACCATAATCACTTCTTCCCTAACCTTAACATACTTTAACCTATATCTGAATTTTAAACCATGTTGTAAAAGAAAAATTCTAATTTGTCAACTGAGCAAAAAGTTGTAGGTTGACGTTTGGTTGCTCATCCAAGCCGCTTCTGTACATGGTTGTGGTTATACAAAAACATGCCTTACCATCGTAATTCAGGCAGTGGAGATCCAAAGTAGAGACAGTCTAAAAAGGCGTGTGTGCCCTCGATCACCTTAAGGTACTCACTTCTGGGACTAAGGATACGAGGTGTGGCATCTGAATGTATAGAAAATGACGGTGTAACTTCAGTAAATGGTTAAACAGTCATTACAATAGTCAGCCTTAGAGGTAAAGGTGTACAATGTCACTTTTGTGCTTGTCTCCATGTAAATGTTATTGCAATAACTGATGAATGTAATGCCATACAAAATATGCTGATTTCAGAATGGGCATCAGGCTATATGAAAGGTGAAAAATTAGGACTGTTAACATAAAAAATTCTTCTTCTTTTTTTTTTAATGGAAAAAGTCCTCAAATGTTGCATATAACAGGAAACTGAAATCCATTAAGAGCAGAATCAAATATTTAGAGTTAAAGGTTGACCGGATCTCTTTAGAATATTAATGCCATACAGTGGAACATACCAGGCAAAACAATGGGGATACGTCTGTTGACCCCTGCACAAGAAAAGTTACATAGTTCACCTTTAAATATGATGATTTACTCACGGAGAACATTGACAAAAGCGTTGGCCAGTAGATAGCCAAATTGATTGGATGCATTACACTGATAGACAGCAGTGTTTTCTACTGTTGCACTGCGAAAGATAAGAGCGTCTCCTGAGACCACTCTGTTGGGCTGGTGGGTGGCGACTGCAAAGAATATAAGGAAAAATGCAAAAGTCACATAAAGATGTAACTACGATGGTGATTATTAGGACTGGATGACTTTGGAAATCATTGGTTCAAAGTTCACATTTTATCTACTTCTAGAAGAATTGACAAAAAGACTGGATTTTAAAACTGACAAAGTAACATTTTTATGAAGAATAAGATATTTTGTTGTTTGTACATGAACGTATGATACTTCAAAAACTGCAGCCTTTCTATCTATTCAAATTGCAATTTTAATTTGATTACAATGAAACAAACTCCTGGTTATTACGTATCATTTCCATACATACATTCAATAGGTTCTCCATTTATAAACCATTCAATAGTGGGACGAGGTACACCGTCCGCTTGGCAAACTAGACGTCCATTTTCCTCAGGAGCCAAGATCAAATTAGTGGGTTTTTCCAACCAGAAAGGAGCCGCTGAAATACAATGTAGATGAGTTAATTGACTGTACATAATGAGAGCTAAATTACCATAACACAGCCTTACCTTTGACCTTAACTGTTATGATGTGCTCAATATAGCCCAGCTTATTAGTGGCTCTGCAAATGTATTCACCAGCATCTTCAAAAGCAGCCTTTGGGATTTGAATTAACTTGTTAAAATTCTTGACTTTCATTCGTGAAGTCACATCCAGACTTCCGCCATTTTTAGTCCAAGTGATATGAGGAGTGGGCCTGAGATGGAAGAAGCTTTAGGTCATGTTCACGCTTCAAAACTGGGACTACAACCAGAACTACACCTAGTCTAAACAAACACTAGAGCAGAACCTCCATCAGAACTCAAATTGGGGATTAAACCAAGTGTCAATACAGCTACAGTATCTTTGTTAAATTACTCAAAAACAGTTGATCAAAAATGCAAAAAGAATCTTAGAAATAAAGACCAACTGAACAGTAATAAAGATAGACCCATATATGAGGCCGATATTTGGACATTTTAGTGAATCAGCTTTTGGCCTTAAATTTCCATCATAGGCCGATATTTGTTTTGGTCCAGTCTGCTGCCTAAAACACATAAAGCTTTAAATCAACACTTTAATACAAAGAGATAGCTGCACAAATGCGACTATAGAGACATCTTATAGGTTTGTGGGAAATAAGGACTGGGATGAGTTTGTGGTACATTAAAATAGCATAATCTGGGAAAATAACCAAAATCAGCTCTACATATCAGCCCAAAAATATTGGCAGAGCTTATCGGCCATCGGTTACTCTGTATTCTAAACAATCAGTATTGACATCAGCCATGAAAAAACGCATATTGGTCGATCTCAGTAATACAGTAAAACAGTAATAAATAGGGCAGGGAACCATGGGGTCACATCTGATTTGATACAATATATGGAATTTATATATGCAATTTTAAGTATTTTTAAGAACCAAATATATTTAACTTTTTTTTTTTTTTGCTAAACCACTTCCTGCACAAACTTACACACAAAATAAAATACACACATTTTAATCACCAAAACATTGAATATGTGAAATGTAGTGCATAAATAAGTTTCCTTTGCCATAAACAAGCAAAAAAAAAATAAAAAAAAAAAAAAATTGTAGCACTGTCCCAAGATAATTTTGTAAAATGTACCATAAATACTCAATACAACGGCCCACAATATTGTTACTGCGATGCTAAATATAGTATGCATATCGGTATTTTGCTATTTTACCACACCTCTGGTAATAAACACATAATAATTAATGAGCAAAGTAAAGAAATGACTGCAATAATAGAATATTTATGGGTATTGCACTTACATGCCTGCAGCTATACACTCCAGCAGCAGCTCCTCCCCCTGCAGCACCAGCACAGAGCTGGATGAACCGACAGGGGACAGCCAGGTGGGGGCAGCCTCTACCACTGAGCGTGCTATACACAAGAACACAGTACTGCTTTTCACATGCTCCCACTATTTCAATTCATTTAACAGCTTGTTAAGTTCAAGTTAGCACACACTCACCACACTTAGTAAAGCAGCAAGGTGGGAGCAAATTAACCAGTCTGAAATAAAATAAAACAAACAAAAAGTTCTTCAGGTGTAAATGGGTTATGATCATTAAAATAAACATAGAGCTGTTTATTCTCTGTTACTAGTTAAAAGTAAGTAATTAGACCATGGTTTCTGAGGGAGAGGTCAGATCAGGGCAATTAATCAAATCCTGATTACAAATATTGCTCAATTACAAAACTGGTGAAATTAAAATAATTCATAATTATGGGTGTATCCCAGGGGAAAAGCCACTAATTTACAGAGGCTGAAACATGAAATACAAACTAATAAATTATAACATGTATTTTAACCTACAACACATATGTTATAGTATTAAAAATAATATGTTCAATTTTTACCCAAATACCAATTATTATTATTATTATTATTATTATTATTATTATTATTATTATTATTATTATTATTATTATTATTATTATTATTATTATTATTATTATTAACTATTATTAGATTTTAGATTTTAAAGGGGCACTATGTAACTTCTCTGGTCTCTTGCTTGGCCTGTGATGGTCCACAGTGTGGCACTAAATGTGTCCATCTGGCACTTATTCAATTACAGGTTTTTTTATTGCAAATACCTTGAAAAACATGCATTTTTACTGTAAGATGTGATCAGTAACTTGTCCTGGTGATGTGACCTGCTTGTTTCTATGTTGACTGATAACAATATAGAACATATAGGCAAAGTAATAACATCTCCATGGAGACAAACATGTAGTGGACCCCTTCAAAAGAAAAGTTACAGTGCACCTTTAAGATGGGTTACAGGAGAATAAACGTAGAAATGAGTGCTTCATATTTACCAATTAGCACCTTCACGACCACAGGCATCTTCTGCTGGATCATGTTCTTGTACGGGAAACGCGTGTTACAGCAGAAGTCAGACACAGAGTCGTTGAACAGGACATTGGAGAAGTACAGATCTCCACTGACACCCATTGAAACTCTGCGGTCCTGGGGCACAGCCTTCATGGTGGGGAACGCCGTCTGAACGGGCCAGTTAAATGGTCTGGCATAGGAGCCTGCAGGAAAACACTCAGGAGTTATGTTCATTCAACAAAGTTGAATAAATTCTACAGTTACTGAAAGTAGATTTTATCACACCTTAGTGTAAAAAAAAAAAAAGTTGAGCAATGTATATTCTTATATTGACACTTTGCAGCTGATTGCTCACTGTAGGCACTGCTCTGTCTGAGGCTTTGTTAGACTTTAATCTGAACTTTGTTTTAACACAATTTGACCAGAAAGAACTGACCTAGTTGGAACTACAGCAGGTGAGATGATTTGTGCTCTTAAACAAGTCTCTCATGTATATAATCACAGTCATATAGCTCGCATTACCCAACAGTTTTGGGTAAACACCTAAAAACGACCACAAACACCAGGACAACAACAGGACATATTGATCCCAGAAGTGTTTGCTAATATGTGTATTGTGTCACCATAAAACTCTAAAAGATCTAAAAGATTACAAGCTTTTAACATGTCTCACAGCTTTTCATCCAGTAGGTTTCAGGTTTCGGGGGGCCGGCCGGGGGATCACATGGCAGGACCAGAGGTAAACCTGCACTGACCACCACAGGCTCCTGGATCTCCCTTGGCCACACTGGAGCTCCTAAAGTGTGAGAAGGTTTTGATGAGACACCACAATGGAGAACATTAAATAAACATGAATAAATAAAAATATAAATGAATAAATAAATAAATAAATAAACTAAAATAAGAGGCACTTGCAACATTAATCACTCTATTCAGTAAATCAATGTCAAAATGTATATCATGTTTGCATTGGATTTATTTATGCCACATTTGTGCGTAATACATATGTACTAAGTTGAACACTACTGAAATTAATCTATTTTGGACCACATAGGGCGTTCCAATTGATAGGCTCGATAAGGTGAGTTAGAGTGACACCTTCTTTCTATAAAAAGGTCATATTCATTCATTTCTCAACAGCACAGATATGAACACTCACTGTAAAGCATGAGTCTAATTTTGTTGGAGTACGCAGACCCATACTGATTGGAAGCAATGCACTGATACTCTGCTTCGTACTGTTCGGGATTGTACTTGGCGTAAATATCCAGCGTCCCTGAGCGCCTGCGCATCGACGTCTGGGAGTCACGTGCAACGTTGAAATATTTCCCATTGCGCCTCCAAGAGAAACTTGAAAACAAAATTATAATTCCAAATAATTCAGTACTTTTAAGACAATCAAAATTTGAAGTAATCAGAGGTATTGTGATGCAGATGATAGTAATATATGATCTTACATGGGATAGGGGTTTCCTTTAGCCTCACACTCTATGACCATAGTCTCCTTTGGGTCAACAATGTGTTCTTTCAGAGACTGCTTGGTGATGGTTGGAGGCTGTTTGACTACAACATAAACATAGTGATAGTATGGATGGATTAAAAGCTGGATAAATACAACATCTGCATAATAAAGGGCGAGATATCACCGTACCTTCCAAGGGGACCTCAAACATCCACACAGGCTGACATAATGGCAGAAAAAATACTAGAACAACAAGTCCGTCCATAGTTAAAAATGGTATCAAGCCATTATTACTGATGCACACTCCAACTGCCAAAAAAAAGGGGAAGAAATACGAACTTATACAATCATCTGTCAATATATTTCAATACACAGAGAATAAGTATATACCTCTACAACTGATTTTCTGCACCTACCTTCCCTATGAAGTCAACTCAGGACTCTCTTTGCTCATCACGTCTTTTGGACTTTTCAGGATAATTTTCCGCATAATTATTCCTCTCGATGAAGTATAGAATTAGTAGCAGGCCTTCAAACATCAGGTCTGAAGTCCTTAGGGAGTTGAAACGTTTCATTAATGCAGTTTCTGTCTGTCCCTGTCACTTACATGCTGCCCACCCTTCACCATGAATAATGAATGAGCACCATACACCACCTACTACTGACCACTGGCATTGACGCACATATACTCAAACACTAACTTTCTCTACATAATACTACATTGTCCATACAAGATGAATAAATGATAATAAAATATGTATCATTTATTTTATTGTAAGGAATGATGTCTCTGGTCTAAAAATGTTGACTTGCCCTTGGCTGACACAACAAGTTGTAAAGCACTTGTTGGTTTTGATGACATCAAATTGTGGGCCTGTTGTTGAGTTGTGTGAAAGCAGCTTTTGTCCTGGTCATATGAATATAACATCGTCACATGCTTCTGTTGCTGTGAACTGGTGGGAAACAGCTTTGATGGAATGCTTCGATTAATTTCCTTTTAAAATAATGTGCGCGTAGGTTCACTCTTACAGATTCTGGTTCATAATCTGTGTGCCCTTCTCATGCCTGGATAATAGAAAATATTCATTGGCTATAATACTGTGCACTGTATATTGTTTTATAAAGACTGAATACTTTTATCATGTGTATATAGATGTTGTTCCCATGGGGGATCGTGGCAGAGATTGGTGCAGAGGATACTAAATAAAAGGCAGCTTTGTGAAGTAGACTCTTAATTCAAATCAGTTTTGCTTCCTGTGGCGACCATCATATAAACAATTGGTCTTTCTACAAACTTCATTTTATGAATTAAACTGGACGCCCTGGACTCCCCTCAGTGTTGACAAATGAACGCATCCTTAACCCTCACATCAGCAGACGGGCATATGGCCTGGCTTTGAGAATGGGCTTTTCTCTCCATTTACATTTGAGAGCAGGGGCTTGTCCATCAGCAGTGATCAGTGCCATGCACCAGATTGCACAGTCAAGAGGCAGATAGAGCTGGCTGAGTGACCACAAGAACCCCTGTATGCTCCAGGGCTCCTGTGGCACGTGTGAGCGTGCCCTGCATCAGAACAGACAAACTGTAGGAGGCAGCGTGTACCACACAAGCTGCGCACTATGACATCACACTGTCATGGCCGACCAGGCACACAATGTACTACAGTAACTTCTGTGACCAGTCAAATGCTGGTCTAAGCAGTGACTACCACCAGCTCAGGAAGAGGGGACAGGGGCAATAACTGACATATTTTTGAGAGAGAAAGGGACCTGTGCCAAAATGCACTCACTCTGAAGGGGCACTATGTATGTTTTTTAGAGTCTTTGTTATTTTGCAGAGAATGGCTCACGAAATGGCGTGTATACTTTTCTGGTCATAAAACACCTGTAATTACATAAATGAAAGATAAAAAATTAAGTTTATACAATACTGATGGACCATCTGCCAGAAAACCTGGTGCTCCTTTAATTCAAAGACTTACATAGTACAGAGTACATACATCTATTATTCATTATTAAGTAAACTTTGAAAATAAAAAAAAAGAAAATGAGAAATGAGAAATGAGGAAGAAATAAGAATGCATGCCATCCTGATCTAATTCAACGTCTTTGAGAATGTACTGCCAACACAGGTACACACCATGTACACATCACATGTTTTAGCTGCATTTACTCATTGTACTCTAACATGAAGAGTTGAAGTCTTACCTATTTCTGTGTACTTTGCTCCTTCTTTGCTTGGCTGCATGTAGATCCTCCTCCTTTGTCACTCTTGGATTTCCAATACAGCCATAGTTAATGCTGCTGTGTCTTGTTTTGACCTGATCTGTCCCTCACGGCTTCTGTAACAAAACTCAAGCAACCCGTCAGAAACTGGGTCCCACGCTTTGGTCACACGTCCCCTTCATAATAAATCCATTGTGAAATCCATACTGAACAAAAAAACATTGTGCTGAATAAGTAAAATACACAATTTAACTTAGTATTTCCTCATAAAATGTAAAAAAGCTTTGTTTAAAAAAAAAAAAGAATCTGCTGATTTGTGCTTTCTGTGTTTAAAATGTATTGTAGGATTCTGACATTGTATCGTTGCGCTGGCTGGCACAAACACATGGTCTCTGGACAAAGGGCCTCTGTCAGGCCCAAGCTATTGTGAATTAAAAGGATACAGCCCCCACAGACATAACCAGAATGAATTTACCCCTGACAAATTGTGTATGATTCCATTGATATATCCACAGACCATTCACCGGAAGAGAAATAATGACAAAAGTAGAATATGGCACATTTGAAATGACTCAATTATTAAGCGGCAATAAAAAAAAAAAAAAAAAATTAACAATAATAATAATAAAAAATACTGGTAAATATGTGTATTCAGCTAAATAATTTTTTTATTATTGTCATAATATATCTTACATGTATACAGTTAATGTGACTGAAAGGGGTCTGCCAACTGCCTGTTACCATGGAGATGTCACTGTTACTTTGTAAAGTATTACATTAACTTATCAGGTTTCTTGGACATATGTACATGAGACCACTGCCAAGCTACACGTCAGACCTGTTTAGCAAAAGAATAATACAATAAAAAACAAACTGTAATTGAATAAATGCAAGATAGATATGTTTAATGCTATAATGTGAAATGTTTCATGCACAGCATTAACATCTCGATGCAAACAAACAGGTGCTCCTTTAACAGGTTATCAGTCCTCTCTAAACTCATTTCTTTAAAGTGTGTGATATAAAGGTCTCACTACAAATAATACAATAACATTTTTGTAATATGATCAATACAGTAGAGCACACACCTTTATTTTGGGAAGCTGCCTTCTTGTAAATACAGACTTTGATTTCAGTTTATTATTTTGCCCTGTTGGAGTGTTTTGGGTGTTTTGAGTGTTCTCTGATGTAGTAGATACAGCTGCAGTAGTTTTAATGGGCATATCTATCTAGTCACACCCAACGCTGCTTCATTCCCCAAGCCCTCTCACTCATCCAGTCCATAGTTTTGCTCATAGCTGAACGTTCTGCTCCAAGAACCAAGCACAGTCTGGCCAGTTTAGGATGATTCCTCTCCAGGTACTCTTGCGTATCTTGCCTGAGTACCTCCAAGGCTCCAGGTCGGCTTTCGTCAAGGGAAACCACCGCGCTCATCGTGGGGTTGAATCGGAAATACACGTTAGGGGCAAGAAGGTCGTCCAAAAGTGTGTGGACTCCTTCAGTGTCAGTGGCGCTGCAGATGAGGTTGCTGATTTTGGCCCTCAGACTGGTGGAGGTGGCTGGGTTTCTCTTCACACTGTCATAGCGACCAGTGCCCAGAGAAAGCACACACTGGAAGGGCTGGTGAGGCCACAGCAGACGGCTCTCGTGCACCGCTAAAGCACATGGGTTGTTCAGAAGGATTCCCCCGTCCTAAAAGTCATATAGAATCAAAATATTATTGAGCTTCAAACTGCATTGCAATGTTGTATGTTTCCTGTCATGGGCACCATTTTGAGGATTTTTATACAGAACAAGAATGGACAGTTAATTGGTAATTGTTGTTGCTGGACTGCCTTTTTAATGATGCCTGTGTCATCCTCAGTCATCCAGGTCTGATCCATAGTAAAAGAAAAATTCAAATCTGTCAACTGGATGAGCAGCGAAACATCTTTTTGTCCAGCTGACAGACTTGAATTTTTATTTTCCTTTTTAATGAAGTCAGTGTAACTCTATGAGTGATACACAAGTCCATATGCTGTAATAATTACCGTAGGCCTGAGCCAAGGGACTAGAATCATTCCGGAGAATAACTAATTAAAACTGTGCAGTGAGTCCTGAGCAAGAATCAACTAATCTATATAAATATTAAACATGAATGTGCATGTCAGTAAGCATTACTGAAAATTAGAACTCGATGAACTCTCATTTTGAGTGAAGAAAACAAGAAAACATAATGAAAGATGACTCAGTAGCGACATTTCAAAAATCTATTTTGATGGGGCCAACGGGAGCCTGGCCTGGAAAAAAAAATCTAAATCAAGTTGGCTATATTGGATCAAACCTGCGACTGACAAAAACACACACTGTTGTACTTTTGACATCTCCTCGAACAGTTTTCATCGAAAACACTTCAAAAACACTAAACCCATGTGCAATTAAATATTATCAATTTAATTTTTGATACAACATTG
Source organism: Periophthalmus magnuspinnatus (assembly GCF_009829125.3). Taxonomy (NCBI): domain Eukaryota; kingdom Metazoa; phylum Chordata; class Actinopteri; order Gobiiformes; family Gobiidae; genus Periophthalmus; species Periophthalmus magnuspinnatus. The sequence goes on from NC_047132.1 coordinate 5,240,947, forward strand.
GGTGTGGTTGTGGTGAATTTTCAACAAATGGCAATTTTTGAAAAAGTAAAAAAAAATTCTGTCTTCAACTCTTGGATTGTCTCTTGTATTTGAATGGACCCAATGGGGCACATGTGCAGGTTTCAGCTTAGATGAATGACATTTGATATCAGCATAGCCCATGTCAAGACAAGTGAAAAATTATATTCTGACCCACCCTAAATCCTACAGGAAGTCGGATATTGTGGACGGAACACAATTTTCGCAATTTTTTTCCCCCTCACACTTACATTTTTTCCACAATGGATTTTCAATCAAAAGGTTTGAAAATTCATCCAAATGAACTAGACCTATGTGTTTATGTGTTATCATAAAATGTAGGTGTGTGGCAAACCTGCAAAGAAAAAAGACATTTTTAGAAGTGTTAAATCGTGCGTAACTTGTGCTTTTTTGCACAATGACGACCTGAATGCAATGATATATAATATACATAGCTGAGATATTAAATTGCTCTACAGCTCTACTGATGCAGGGGTGGTTGCGATGCAGGAATGAGCAGCAGGATCTTCGCTGTGATGCATATCCCACTGTCGCAATCGCCACGTGCAATTCTAATTATAATAGAAGACACACTGGTGCAATTCAATAATCCAGCCACATTTTCAACAAGAGTAAATATATGTCACTTATGTGCACTTTCCTGACAAAATACATTAAACTTGGTGCCACTTTTGACACTTTTATATCCTGTGACGTCACTTAAAAGCCAATTAATTTTTCCAGTAAAAAGAAGAGCACTTCAGAATATATAATGGTACTTTATGTTTATTTCTTATAAATAAATGGTCCAAATAATTAGAATAGAAATACGGGCTGCACTTTCCTACCTGGTGAATATCTCCCTGTAAAATGAACTCTTGAAAGTATCCCGGAGCAGCTGACGAGGCTCTGACCGCCTGCCACATCTGGTACCCACTGCCTCCTGCGTATCGACTCAGCGATCCTGGACTGTGGTTGTAGTTACGGAAAACAAAGGCTTTTGGACTTGTTCCCCAGTTCACAACAGCACTGACAGCTGAAACCTAAAATTAAATAAACAATTATCAAGTCAGAATTTTGTTTTTCAAAGCCTTTACATCTTAATGTTACCTTTGGGCTTAACTCATCCCTTGCTGTTTTAATGAGCAGTCTCTCCCCGAACTTCTCTCTGTTAAAAGGTCAAGATGATCATTTTAGAGACATATGCTTTTTTTTCCTTGTACTTTGTCATATATAGCTATAACATACAGTGTGTAGCAACAACACATAACAATTATTTTACAATTTGCTCATTGACAACTGTGAAACATATTTAAAATGATTTCAGACATTTGTTTTTGTTATTTTATTATTAGGTTTTTTTTGTTTTTTTTAATTTTTATGTTAACACAGTTTTGAACCTCCTCCTCAGACAGACGACAGGTGACAATAATAAATGTGAAATGATTAGTTTCACATGACATCTTAACACTCATAACTTTCCATTCAGGCTGTAAAATTAACTTAATTTAGTTAATTAACTGATTTTGAAGATATTTCCACAATGATCCTCCTGAGACTCAATATTACTGCCCTATCCCTTTACACTTTTATAAGTAAAGGCTCTTATATTCATCTGAGAGAGTTAAATCTTCATTTTCCAGAGTAGAAAGACAATCATTACCTGAGTATGTTCTCCCAGGTCTCTGTGTTGTAATATGAGTGACTCCAGCCCATCTGCACTGTTCCCACAAACGGATTCTGACAGAAAACCTCCGATCCAAAGCGTCGATACATATCCTCACACTCTCTGAGGGAAAAACGGGCCAGACCCAGCATAAAGGCAAGGATAGCACCTGACAAAAAGAATACCACATAATAACAATATACCATCTCAGTAAATATATCCTTAAAAATATAAATGATAAACAATCATATTGAAAGTTGATTAAATCTAAATTTACAATATTGTAAAAAAGCATGAGCTGCAATAAATAAGTAGACGATTGAAACACTTTAACACTTGGTTAGTTTGTGTTTTTAATGAGTCATAGAAGTATTTATTCAACCCTCTACAGCTCAAATCATATTATAGGACAGAAAAATAACAAAAACCTGCCCACTAGCACAAAAAAGTACCCATGATAAATACTGACCCTTAAAAATGATTGTTCCATGCTTCATTTATTGAACAATAAGTCGATATAGTTTATGTTATTGTGACAGGCCTATTTATCCATAGATGTTCAAATGTCTCCCAGCATAGTTACTTACCTGTGCTTACGCCACAAATATAGTCGAATAACTGATGTATCTTCCTGCCTGTTTGAGCTTCTAAAACCTTTAACACTTGCAGAGGAACTACACCTCTAAAACACAAAATTGAAAGAAATCAATTAACATTTATTTTACAATATAAATAAAGGCTAATTGTGTATAGCAAATATGTTAAGTTTGACCTTGTACCACCACCATCGATAGACAGCACCCTGATGCCTCTCCCTTTAACTGGATTGACATATCCCACCAGACTAAGGACTTCTCTGATGGCATTTTGGAGGCTCTCGTGCTGTTTATAGGAGCGACGTTTTTGTAGTAGTAACACAGCAGTTTTCTTCTACAAAAACACAATGTAATAATTAGGACTGAACTAGGACTGAACAACGACTAAACACGAGGACTGATCACCAGATCTGAATCAGGACTAACACAAGACTAAAGCAGGACTGTCAGCCTTCTATTTGTTTGTTTCATACCTGCCACAAGACCATCCTGCATGAAGGGTACCGAATGAGGTGTTCACTGAGCGCTTCAATGCAGGACGCCAGGACGTCTGGGGAGGAGGTCTGCTCCAGTGTGGTTATCAAATTATAAGTAGCTTCCTCTGCTTGTCTTTTGTTTAGGAACTGTTGGAAAATAAAAACAAGTTATTCTGTGCAAGTTAATTTCAATTATGCCAGTACAATAATAATCCAATACAATACTATTAGGTCAAATGAAAAACAACTTTAAAATCCATTTGACTTAATAATATTGTTTTGAATTACAATGGACACAGTCAAAGGATGTCTCTATGCCAATATGGGGCATCAAAGTTAAAAATTCACCTTATTATTCCATGTTGTCCTTGGTGAAGTTACATTGTTGATTTGTTTTGGTCTCAGATATGTGTTGAGTAAATCCGGGATAGCACTGGAAGGATGTAGTAGGCAGTCCATAAAAGAAATTGCTTTCATTTGGCCTGAGTTTATCAAATCTGGATCCACCTCTCTTTCATTTGGATCATACTCTTCTAAACTTTCTTCTTTGAAATACTGATTGATGTGATTTGCCATTTGCAAATGATTCTCGCCAAAATGTGTTGCACTGTAGCTGCTGTGGAAAAGGCTATCCATTCCATCTTTTGATTCAAACAATTGATTTGGTTTGTTTGGTAACTCTTTGGAGGTTTGTTGCAAGGTATGTTCCATGGATTTCTTCTTATCAGTAATAACAGCTCCAAAGTATCTGTTAATGTGTGAAGCAAACATCGCATAACCTTCTTCCCAGTTGTCTGAGGTAGGATTTTGTATATTTGTGCTTTTTTGATTGCCTTGAGCGGCATCTGATGAGACATTTTTAATCTTTCTTGTGTTAACCTGCTCACTTCTTGAATGCATATCAAAATGATCCTGTTCTTTACCTTTAGCATTCCCTCGTGTGAAAACCAAATTGATGTGTTTGGCAACGTAACTGTAGCTTTCCCCAAATCGTGTTGCCAAATAGTTGGGGTGAAAAAGTTGTACACCTAAATTTTTGTGTGAAGGAGATGGAATTGTTTCATTGTCATTGCATGTTTGTAATGTGGCTTTATTTTGAGGTAAATTGCATTCCTGTCCTGTCTGAAGAGGTCTTGGTGTACTTGTATTACATTGCAGAGTATTTGCACTTTTATCTGGAGGTATAGTACTAGTGTTCTTTCTTTTGAAATACATGTTAATATGTGTTGACAACTGATTGAATGATTGACCCAGGCGGCCACCAAGTCTGCTTAGTTGACTGTTTTCTCGAGTTTCCTCCAAAATTCCTACTGGAGCCTCAACCTTGAATTCATCCCTGCTAGAAGAGGTAGAGTAAAAATGTTTGCATGAATATTTTATTTTGTAGGCTGGGTGGTAATATTTGGAGAATGTATTACTGTGGTATTTGTGTCCACATGTCTGTCTGACTGGGGTAGTTGAAAAACACAGAGGTTGAAATGAGCACTTGAATGGTTCTCGACAGTGGATTTTCCTCAGAATACTCATTAGGTACTTGATTTTGCAGTAAGATTTCAGAGTTGAGTTCACAGAGCTTGAACAGAAGTTGAGATATCGGCCCATATTTTATCTGCGTAAAAGATATGACACATTTATGCAAAATCATAACATTAAAAATCAGCCGGTGTTTTATTTGTCCTCATTCTGTAAGGTCTTATTTATAACTTGTTTTTGAAACTACCAGTTATTGTACAGGGGCACACTGTGGGAACTATAAATAACAGTGGAGGTGTTAAATGCCTTTAGGCACAAACACTAGCATGTATTTGCATATGACAAGCAAGTTGTGAAATCATAAAAAAATAACCATATGCTTTCTTTAGACATTGAAACACAGGTTAAAGCCTACAGGGTATTGAGTTTTCAGAGTGAAACATTTTTGAAATACTGTGCCCTTGTATAAAATGTGTTTATTCATTTACATTGTGTCTATGCAGTTTGTTTTTGCCTTTGCTGGGGGAAGGTCATGCCTCAAAGCAGCTTATGCTCTCACTCAATAACAAGAAAAAAAGTACCTGAGACACAAGGTTGACTTCTGCCTTTTCTGTCAGCTTAAAGTACAAAAAGCTCACAGTCCAAAATTGACATGCCAGTCAGGTTAGTGTTGTGTTTTGCTTCTTTGTTGATCTTTTGCTTCTTCTGAGCTGTGATCCCATTGGTGGAGCTCAGGGGGGTCGACCTCACTGACCAATGCCTGATAAGACCTTAGGGTCTTAAGGTCTGCGCTCATGAGCTGACTAGAAACGCCAGTCTAAAATTAGTGAGAGCAATAAACATAAAAAAAAAAAACAGCTGAACAAAATGTTGGCTATTTGGTACCATTTCTGTAAATCATCAAAAATGTATTTACAAATCTATGTGCAACTGTATAATCTTACCATTTCTTATATACTGTATGCTCCTTAATATAGTCTTTGCACTGACATGAAGCAGTGCACATGGTGATAAGTTTGCTTGCACTACATGGACATCTAGTGGCCAAACAGTGGTAACTGTAACTATATATGCATTTTTGGAACATTATTATGACTTTGGACATTGTGTATTTTGCATGTGGTTAGATCGCGTGACACTGGCAGGATGTTCAAGTGTATTATATGTTTATGTAGCAGCTCTTCCAATATTTACTTACCATGAAAAACACCTCCTCACTCTTACAGTGCAATCTGGATTTTTTGAGCCAATACGAATATCCAATATTTGACTAGCTCCTGTGGCCGAAAAACGATATCTGCTGATACCAGGATTTTAAAATGAATAACAAAGACCAAATAATGTATTTTAAGTGATGGTAAAGTTCACAAATTTACAAACTTTATTCATCTGTGATATAAAGTAATTTATTGCATGATCATATAAATATACAGCTAATGTCTCTTTAATTTCCATTGTTACTCAAAAAGACATCTCTATTTCTTTCATTACTGTAGTAATTATTATAAAAAAACAACCATTTGCATATTTAACCACGTCTTACACTTGCATTGCAGTTAATAAAGTGCATATAAAGCCCACAGTGGAGTACCTACTGAAATTTTTGATTTCAGTTTGTTTTCTTTTCACAGCGTCCAGTGGTGCATTCACCTCCACGCCCTGTCCACTTTAGGCGATTTCTGGCAAATATGTCATAAAATTTATCCATTAAAGGTCTTACAGGAGGCCACATGAGGAGGCGCCCCAACCATCCGAGTCCCACTGCAGAGTACATAACATAGAATGCGGGAACGCCACGGTGAACCTACAAAGTCAACAAAGTATTAGGATTATTAAATACAAACAAAAAGCACACACGTACACTACCAGTCAAAGGTTTGGACACACCATCTCATGCAATGTTTTTTGTCTTTATTTTGACTACTTTCTACATTTTATATACAGACAGAAGACACCAAATATATTAAGTAAGATATAGGGAACTATGTAGCAGAAAAAATAAATAAATGAAAGAGTTATTTAACTTTTTCTTACTACATAATTCCATATATCTTGCTTTATATTTTGATGACTTCCATATGTATCTAAAATGTAGAAATAGTCAAAATAAATTAAAAAAAAACACTGAATGAGATTGTGTGTCCAAACTTTTGACTGGTCATGTATGTCAAATTATATTTTAAAAGTATGTACCGTATTTTTCTCATCTATAACATGCATTTCCTCCATGGCCATCTCGTAGCTGATGTCATTGTGCTTTGCTCCATCATATCCTGGGAGTAGGGATGTCAAGATTATTAGGTTTATCGATAATTGTGACCAATTCAACTAAAAAAATAATAATCGTGACAATTTTAGAAGTCATTTAGTAATGCAAAGTGCTTTTTTATCTGCCTGTTTACCTCAACTTTACTTGATAATTCAGAAAGTTTGATTTCTCACAAAAATCATATGTTATCATGACATCTTTACCTGGGAGAGAGATATCGATAAAATCCACTTTGCCAGGTTGTTTCCTCTGCAGATACTGGAGAAACCGGATCTCTGTCACACATATGGGACAAAGCCCATCATATAAAACCTGTAATACAGAAAAAACAAACAAAAACAAAATCATTACAACACACATTTGCTATAAAGGAATAAAATAATATAAGATCACTTCAAAAAAAGCCTAAATTATCCAGATCTTATGTACTGCCTCAGAGGTGTGATAATACATGCCACAATATTTATGATAAAAAAATAATAAATAAAATTAAAAATGATCAGTGGTGGAAGTTAATGAAGTACAAGTAGTACTGAGTAAAGTAAAGTACAGATTCTAAAAATTTTACTGAAGTACATTTGATAGTAGATACTTTTTACTTTACTTCACTACATTTGAGAGCAGTATCTGTAAAAAAAAAAAAAGTACTTTTCATATAATTTGAGGGGTTATTTTTACCATGTTCATGACTAAAGCAAACAAAAGTAAATACCAAAAATTCATATGAAAATTAAGAAGGATTTGTATTGCTGCTGTTGATCAAAATATGTAGCATTTTTGAATCAACAAATCTCAAAATGTAACACTTCTTTCGCATATTAACAACACTTGCTGTGAAATACTTTTACTTTTTACTCTAAAAGTACATTTATAAACACGTACTCAAGTAGTTCTAGTTAAGCAGATTTTTTCATGTGGTATTTTTACTAGACTAACTTTTTACCTCTGTAGCTGTATTTTTACTTAAGTCACAAAATTGAGTACCGGTACTTTATCCAGCACTGACAATCATGAGAATTTGACAATCAAAAATAAGTTATTTGCAATAGTTTTACTTTAGAACTTTTTAGATTTTATGAAGTTTGTCACTAAAGGCCTGGAATCTTTCATACATTAAAGTAAATGTTACTGGGAGTGTAAGAGTGAATAACCATTATGTTGCTTCTTTTTTATATTGTTAATTATAATTTGATATTGTGACACCCCTTATTACTTCATGTTACTAAAAAAAAAAGGAGTTTCCTAGCACATGGAAAATAGATTTAAAAAAGTTTCCTACACAGCACACTCAATTAGACACCAGGTTTCTCTTTCTGATATCTTTAGGAAGTGCATTCCACAGCCTGGGAGCAGTTTGAGGCCAGCTGTTCACACTGAGAACTGGTTTATAACAAGATGTGCGGGTTTACTACATGTATGAGGACGGACTCATGACAACCCACTACCACTGAGTTCAAGTAAGTACAAACAACCTATGTTTGTATTTAAGGA